>NW_020884912.1:1949578-2675518 GCF_003945725.1 Corapipo altera
ACTTACAATCTCTCTTTTGAGTTGAGTTCATTTCCCCTGCTGGTTAATTTTTAAACCAGCACACAGATAGATATGATAATCTCAGTTCAGATAAAAGAAAAAAAACTGGTCCCCAAATCTTAAAATAGCATATTTACTACCCAAAGTCATGCAATTAAGACCAAGACTTTTTCTTACCCCCTTAAAGGTTAAAGACTTTCAATTCCTATAACAGTCTTAACTTCTCCTTGGTATTTGTCTCAGGCCACTTATCTCCCACATCATTCCTGCATGACAGAAAATTCTTGAAAGTCACTTTTCAGATAAGAAATAGAATCATAGGGAAATTAGGAGAAAGTATTTTCAAGGTATGTAGGTCTGAAGTGTCTGGCCCTAAATCACTTTTCCCAGGTCTCAGAAGAAGCATGTACCACCACAGTGCAGGGTAGCAGCCACATTCCAGGCTAGTAGTATTACCACTGAGCCACCTTTCCCCTCTCTGCTCATATAAAGCAGAAAGTAGGTTCTGATGGCACTGGGAGAGGTGTGAATCCACAGCCCCTGGTATTGAGTACCTCAGGGTAACTTTACTGAATTCTCTTCCAAGCCAAAGTCCTGTCCTCACTTCCATACAATAGTGTCACAGTATAGGCATGAGTTGGGATACAGGCAGTCATAGGTGATAATAATCCCCCAGGTATGCACCAATGTGTGCATTGACATACACCTATGCTGGTCACTAGCAACTTACACATTGTTCAAGTGGGAAAATTAAGGTCACAAGAAGTAAGAGAACCACTTCTCGTTCAGAAATGCCAACACAGTTTTACAAGGAAGATCAGTGCTATTATTCTCCATTCACAAAAGCGGGCAGAAAAAGAGTGAAATGGTATTCCCAGTGTCTTAAAGCAGACCAAAGGTAAAGCCACTACTGAAACACTGACACCTGACTCCCAGTCTAATGCACTGGATTAAACTGGTTTTTCAGAACAGGCTCGCCTGCGGAATAACAGTGTGTGATTGCACTGTTGCTTCTGCTCTCTTTACTAAGAGTGAGTGTACACAAGACGGCTGAGCACTAGAAGCTCTTTGTTGCCAAAATAGACCCGTTCTGGAGTCCCCCTTGACAGCTTCTTGGCAAGTTGGCCTCTGCCCTCTCTGCTCTGTTAACAATGAGACCAGAACTGTTACTGCAGCCTGGGACACATACCCAAGGGATTGTCTCTTACCTGCTTTAATAGGGTATGTGCAACAGCTACTGCTGTTGTGGTGGGGACAACTTAATCTGTTTTCCAGCGTTCCCCTTTCCTATTGCTTTCATTCCCTGACGATAAATGTAAGAGATAGCAGGTTCTGGCACTCATCCAGTATCTTTGTTCCTGGGTACCACAAAAAAAACCTGCATGAGAACACTCACATCCAGACACACTGATTTTTCCATCTCACCCGAAGCCCAGCATCGATAACTTCATTCCACTATTCATATCTCTGACTCAGTTACACATATGGCAGGGAAGTATGGGAACACACTAGGCTACTGGGGGATCACTTTTCTGAGCCATCTGTCTCAGTTTTGCAGCAATGCAATGAGTATTACCAATCAAAATATAGGAGTTGTTGAGCACTTAGCAATCCCCTCAGACTATGAGCTGCAAGAGAAAGTTTGCATGTAGCAACTGGCTGCCACAGAAATCACCCACTCACTCCCTGCCCTGTACGAGTGCCCAGGTATGTTCTGGCTACTGAACAAGGCTGCAAATGCATCCTGCCATGCTAGAGCAGCCCTTCTGAGCTTCCACGAAAGGGCAGTAATTGCTCCTACAAGGAGATCATGGTGGTTAGCAGCCGTGCCAGCCATTAGCCACAGAAATGCACCTGTCTTCCCTGCTCTTGTTCTGGCTGTCACAAAATTCGCCTAGACACCTGTGAACAGTATGGTTCCACCTCTGAGATGTGCCTTGGTCATTAACACCTCTCCATAGAGATCACGAGTGACACTTGGCAGTCATTTGGTGTAAGGGAAGATGGGAATGCGCAGGGAAAGTGCCAGAGTAGAACTGCTTTTATTCCTGGTTTCTGCAAGAAGCCTACAGAATGAGGACCAGCTATGGGCCATCTGCCCTGGAGGGAAAGGGAGTGGAAAAGGAGCACTGTGGCACTGTTGCTCTTGTGCCAGACCAAAAGTGACATTGGGTACACGGCATGCCATCACTGCCTGATTTAAAACTAGATGAACTTTTGCATCAGAGTGAATAGGAGGTAATTGATTACTGGAGCGGGTAGCCCACAGAGTCCTGTGCAAGCCCACAAATCCAGACTGCTCTCTGATCTGAATGGGTAGGCGCAGAACCACAGGGCAGCAGCTTTCTGTCAAACACAGGCAACTGGGGACATAAGTAGCCTCAACATGGAATCTTTCAGTGAGGGTTTTTTTCTCTTGCTGCTAATCTGACACAGAGGCTGGGAATCCATGGCAGTTGCTTATTGTGTCTGTTTAAATGCAAAGAATCAGACTCACCTCAGCTCTCTCCAAGCAGGATAAAGGTTGCTGATGTACTCATTACTTTTCTCAATTATCACAAAGGAACAAAAAAGATGGATAGTTTTGTTTGTAAATAAGTGGAATGTTAAACCACTCCTAGACTTTGAAATTATGTCTGCATCATCCTGGCGGCAGTTCCTCAGTTAGGAGCTGAATAGTAGATAGAAAAATAGGAAGAGTGGCCCACAGTACGTCTTGGGTAATGGCAGGCATGTGACAGGTGATTCTGAGAGTCAAACCAGTATGATCTCAAGAGAGATGGGAGTTGTCCTTCACTGCAGTTTGTCTGATGCAGTAGCTTTACTTCCAAACTAGAGCTGTTAGCTTTCAAAGCACAACTTGTTCACATGCCTTGTATGTGGGTGTGAGATAAAAGAGAAATACCAGAAAATTCTGAGTAGCACTGCTAGCATATTAATCAATTACATTAGCCATTTCCTTATTTTTAAGTTTTTACATGGCTATTTACTTGTACAGACAGATCTGTGGGGTTTTTTCAGACACTTTAGCTTGCACCGAGCTTCTCACCACAACAACTTAATCATTTAAAATCATTTTGGTACCTCTCCATCCCACTGTTGTTTGCAGACATGGGCTCTTGGAACAACTTTCTCCACAATACATACATCATACACTAATGTGGTTCTGTTCCACCTGGTATAATTGTTAATTTTCCTTAGCTTAGTCTCCACCCTTCAAAAGTCAGACAGAGAGAGACGCAGAAGTTTTTTAATATGATTCCAGACAGTGATGTTAGTTGAATAAGCCACGCTCTAGAAAAAAAAAGTATTTTGTACCTATGTCTGCATCATTACTCATGTAACTAATCCTCATTCTTTTGTTCATATTCTCCATTATTTTAATGAAACTTCCTGATTGAGCAAGAAGTTCTCATAGGAATAAAGCACTAAAAAAGCAGGGATTTTCCTGTGACTATTATTGAGTCTCATGCCCACAAAGCTGTTGCAATCTCATCATCAAAACCTTCCTCTTTTGAAAAACTTGCTCAAGTGAGGGTTTTGCAACACCATCTCAGCAATCACAAAAACACCTTCTTCATGGTAGAATTATCTGAAAAAATTACTCTTGTCCTTTAGCCACCATTCAGATATTATAGTTCATCTGAGAAGATATAACTCAAAATAGCAATCCACAGTCACCAGAATTTAAATACTGAAAAGGAGCAATACTTTTCTTCACAATCAATTTTTTGCTACTTACTAAAACAGCACTTAGTGATGATAGGATAAGGAAGGGTATGTCTTCAAGAAGTCTTTTTGGAAAGCCATAGTTACTAAATGAACTTGGGCTCCCTCACTTGATTTATCTTTTCAACTATCAGACATTAGTTTAAGAGGCTTCAAAGAGCACAACTCCTCAGAGAACAGAATTAGATAAGACTCATTTAAGGAAAATTTTTTTCTTTCTAAATACCAACATCAGGTAGTGTCTGTGATAACTCATGCATGTAACCAACCAAATATCAGTCCAGATGCAGTAATAGAGACTTTTCTTGACATTCCCAGATGCTGAATTGCCAACAGCCCTCATATTTTTTAGGGGGGAACTCCATTCCGGCCACCTGAAACTGTCCCCTGCTTTCATCTACGAGCAAATTCATCTGACCACACCTAAAGCTATGTTAGACATACTGAGAGACAAACCTTGCAAACTGGGCAGCCAGGGTGGAAACTGGCAGAACCATGCCTGAACAAGTGCTGGGGTGGGCACTGGCAGTTCCCGAAGAGCAGCTCTCCCGTTGGCTGTCCTCAGCACCCAGTGTGTCCCCACAGGTCCAGTTCACTCCCGCTGGGGGAAGCAGGTGTTTCCCAAACCTCTCTCTAGAATTCAGCTCCTCTGATACAGGACTGCAACTCTCCCAAAGCACTAGAGTCAGTTTATTGGTCAATATCAGCTCAGAAAGACTACCTCCAAAACATACTAAATGAAGTTCCTAGAACTGAGACCATATCTTTATTATCAGTCAGATGATTCAACACAGATGGTGAAGTTTACCTCTCTCATGATTGTCAACAGCCTAACAGCACAAGCAGGTGACATGCATTGCCTTAATTCAGAGCACTGTGTTTTAAATAAGCTTCTTTCTTTTTCCCGAGTTTTAGTTCCTTCTCTTCAGGTTCTGAGGTCTGCTTTAAAGCTTGACAATCTTGAGCTTATTCTAGTTAAACCTTCACCCCTCCACACACATTTTTGCATTTGCATACTCACTGAAATGAAAATTTATGATGGCAAAATACAAATTTGAGCCTTTATACATTTTTAAGGAGGGGAGGGGTGTTGGGTTTTGTTTTCTCCATTGTTGCAATTCACCTTGAAAGAAAATCTTTTCTTCTGAGGAGTCCCCCTTATCTTTACCAGCCATTTCCCTTCCAAGGACAGATGAGATAACTTGTCTTACTGGACAAACAAGAAAACAGACAAACCAGAATGTCAGAGCACAATGTTCTTGCATGCCATCTTGTGAGTTCAGTCAGACAAATTCTTGTTGCTGTACAGGGCCAAGAGGTGACAATTTTCATCCTACTCACAATTGCTCATTGGCTTCTCTCCATCTTAAACACTGATGGCTGAAACAGCTTTGGGCAGTGGGGAAACTGCACAGGGATGGGGCCAGGCACAACACCTGGGAGCTGGTCACCCTCCAGATGTGTGCAAGCTACCCCTGTCACATAACCTGACCATCTACCTTGGATCTGTGTACATGGCTGTCACCTGACCTTTTGGGGAGTTTGTGCTCTAGGACCAGCACATCCTCGATCTGCTGGTGTTGTCCAGGGACAACTACAGCCCTGACAAGCACTCTGGGTAATGCTCAACAGGATCCCAGATAGGAAATCAAGTCTGGGCTGAGCAGAGATATCTGCCCCCCTCACCTACTGCCCCAGCACCTGCCACCACTTGGACCTTATGTGGTGGACACCACGGCTCACCATGGAGGTATTTCCAGTTGTGGTTCTTGGCAGTGCCCACCAGCACGTTGTTGTCACTCCTGGTGTTTCACATGGAGAAACACCCAGGCTGGTGACAGCCCATTTTGGCAGCACTAGTGGCAAGCAAGGAAGGCATGCTGAGCCTGCTTGATTTTGATTTCTGGGACCTTTATCCACTTGTCTGAGCTGTCTTCTCGGGGAAACAGCACCCATGACCGGGCAGGGAGGTCCAAGGGGTGCCGGGTTTTGCAGTGTGATGGGTTCAGGGACATTGCATGCCTTCCCGCTTAGCAGCAGCTATCCTACTCCATGAAGACCCAGGGATGCAGCTTGGCATCCACTTGACTTCCACTCTCTTTGGCCGTACTGTCTCACTAGTACCACGTGTACTTCCTTGTACCATCTTGCTTCTCCAAAACCACTAAAGGGATTTGGGAATTTCCAGTCCCTCACACACTGGTGGGCTGGATATCTTCACTCAGAGTAAGGGTATGCACCTGCCCACCACAAGCCCTGTATGTTTCCCAAACATAAATACATGGCCCCAAAGCCCAGCAAAAGTTACTTGCAGATTAATATTCCCAAGGATGGGAATATTTCAGGAAGGAAGATTTCTAAAGAACAGAATCCTGTGCAACAGCTTGTAAAGTGCAGGAAAAAAAGTTGGAGCAGTTAGTGGCATAGAAGTGTAAAGAAGTTGACCCTTTGCCTACAGAGAAACGCCAAAGTGGAAGCACAGGCTGCTTCAGGGGGCTGGTGGAGATTAGCCCACTGGCAGCTAGGTTTTAACTGATTCATTGATTTGACTCTGGAATCACAGTTAAGGAACCTGGAAGGTTAAGGCAAATCGGGCAGCCTTTTATGCGGCAAGATTTCCAGCCCAATGTCGGCTTATATGTGTGTGTAAGAGAAATGTGGATGCAGGGGGTCATTTTGTATAAACTGTCTATGTTTGTCTTCATAATCTATGGTATTGATGCGCAGAGGAAAGGTAGTGGGCTGCCAATGCTTGCAGATCAGCTTGCACTAGAATTGCAATGGCAAAAAACCAGGAAGGGTTTAGAGGAGAAGCAGGTTGTGTTGCCTTAATCCTGTGAGTGAGGTACAGGCTCTGAAACAGTGTTTTTCCTACTTCCAAACCTCCATCATTAAGGAAAGACATGAAATTAAAGGCATCTGAGGGGCTGACCTGTCTTCCTTGTTGCTGTCTTCACAACCGAGCAGCGCAGTGATGATGGTGGCTGTTCTTAAGACCCAAAGGCAGCAAACTTGTTTCCAGGGCAGTGCTCAGTATTGTTGCCCATGAGGCAGCTCTCCCTGCTCCTGGTTTTCAGGGATAAAACTCTGCTGAACTCGATGGAATGAGAGATGAGAGCTGGACAAAAGTAAAGCGAGCAACATATGCCAAAATTTATTTTAGCTTTGATCATCAGCACCACTTCTCAGACAAACTGTATTTATAAGAAGAGGACCCAGAAAAGCTTCTGAACCTGAATTCAGTCATTCAAGCAAATATTTGAAGGAAAATGTTGTAAAATCATTTTTTTAACCTGTATTGAGCTACACTTTCCCCACTTTTTAATTAACATACAAAAATGCCTAGTTTGCTCAATCTGGGAGGTGTTGAATAGTGTTAAGTCAGTAGTTTTGCATTCCTGGAAGGCAGTGCCTTCCAGTATTTTTGTGAATGTCCTGGGGTAGTTCCTGTTTTGTCAGATATCCTTCTGCTTTGCCATTGTGTCAGCACTTTCCAAGACTTTCCACACACCACATTTACTGCCATCTGTTATGAACAGGTTTTTAGTTTGGGATGGTAATGCATGTCCCAGGTCATTTAAAGCATTTATCTCCTGCTATCACTGCTGGGCTTTGTCTTTTACAAAGAGTTATCTTTAGCTTAATGCTTTCTGTGAAAAAGTAATATTTTCTGTATTTTCCCCAGGACAAACCCCCACTTTTTGGCTTATTATTTTATTTGATAAACCCAATATAGACAGGGGGTGAAATAAAGTAACAAAATTCTGGTTATAGCTGCAGCATACCTCTGTTTATGGCAACAGCCATATTATTTTTTGCTGTGCCAGAAACATAAACTCATGAGAGAGGGTTTTTTTGGATGTTCTGTAGATGCAGCTTGGGTTGGCTTGTCTCACACTGTCTGTAAATTTCACCTTCCACTTAACACTTGGAGGCCAAAATATGAGAGATCCAAAAGGAGACACAAGGGCAAAGCTGCTCTTGCAGCTTTGCATTTTTGTAATTTTTAACGGGCTGTTTTCCACCCACAACTTTTGTCTTGCTACACTGTCATTGCTATCTTTTTCTATAAAGATACTAACACAGCCATGTGTCCTTGGAACTTTTTGTGTCTAAAAGACAAATGTGCAGATAAGGTACTGAATAACAGTCAACGAGATCTTAAACACAGGAATACAATTGCTAGGTATACATACAGATAATGTTTTGTCAAAGATACTGATGTTTACTGCAGAGAACTAAAGGAAAATTACTAGAAATGGAATAAAGGTGCTGCATTTTCCAGATCTTACCTGTTCTTTAAATGTCTGTTGGGACAAGGTTTGCAAGAGAAAAGAGCATCTTTTAAGAGATTAATGTGTGTGGTTAGTAAAATCAGATAGGATTTCAGGCACAGCAGCGTTTTCCCACATCTTACTCGGACAACTAACAGAATTGGAAAAAATAAAAAAAAAATTAATTACATGCAGATTTCTGTCCACCAGTGTCCTTAGGTTGTGTAGTAGGTTGACCCTGGTTGGATGTCAGGTACCCACAAAATCCACTGTCCCACTCCCTTCTGCAACTGGACAGAGGAGAGAAAATATAACAAAGGGTTCATAAGTTGAGGTAAGGCCTGGAAGAGGTCCCTTACCCATTACCATCACTGGCAAGACAGACTCAAAGTGGGGATATAAATTAAATTTATTGCTACCAGAATCAGAGCAGGAGAATGAGAAGTAAAATAAATCTTAAAAACATACTCCCTCACTCCTCCTTCCTTCCCAAGTTCTACCTCCTCCTGGGTAATGGGGCTTACAGTCAGTTGTTTTCTGCTTCTGCTCAGAGAGAGGAGTCCTTCCCCTGCTTTCCATGTGGTTCCTCCCACAGGATACAGTCCTTCATGAACTTCTCCAGTGGGCAACAGTTCTTCACAAACTGCTGCAACATGAGTCACTCTTCCATAGGGTGCAGTCCTTCAAGCACAGGCTGCTCTGGCGTGGGTCCCTGATAGGGCCACAAGTCCCACCAGGTAAACCAACTCCAGCATGGGCTCCTATCTCCATGGGTCAGCAGGTCCCCGACAGAACCCTGATCCAGCATGGGCCTCCCATGGGGTCACAGCCTCCTTTGGGCATCTACCTGCTCCTGCATGGATCTCCTCCACAGGTTGCAGGTGGATCTCTGCACCTCTGTGGTCCTCCACAGACTGCACGGGGACGCTGCTCCATCGTGGTCTGCACCACAGACTGAAGGGGAGCCTCTGCTCTGACACCTGGAGCACCTCCTCCCCCTCTTTCTCCACTGACCTTGCTATCTGCAGAGTTGTTCACATGTTCTCACTCCTCTCTTCTCTGGCTGCAATTTTCATCTGCCCAATAACTTTTTTACTTCTTAAATACGTTATCACAGATATGTTACTATCATTCTTGATTGGCTCGGCCTTGGCCAGAGACAGGTCCATCCTGGAGCTGGCTGGCATTGGCTCTACTGGACATGGGGGAAGCTTCTGGTAGTTTCTCACCCCTTTAGCCCCCCTGCTACCAAAACCTGGCCACGCAAACGCAATACAATTGTCATGTGTAAGGATATAGGGGGAGAAGATGGAAAGTGGTGAAGATAAGTATTTTCAGGGCTGAAAGAGCAGTCAACTAAGCTTTGACAACAACACAGCAATTCTGTGGCATATTTTGATGTGGTATAGGTCTTCTTCCCAAGTTTACTTCCTTTCATTTCATACCGTGGTTAATACAAACACTTAACCTTGGGGTTCGCTTCATCACAGCCCTACTTTTATTTCTCAGTCATAGCCACTAGAGGGAGGTCACACAATGTCTGAGCAGATTTTCCCTTCCAAGTTTACATGAAATACACAAAATTTCAACAGACTAAACAAACTGCAGAGAAAAAAGAAAAACAACAAATCAGTGCTCGAGAATATTTTAGGATGGCCAACAGAAGGTAGAAGTTATGCATATCGGTCATCACATCCTGAAAAACAAAGCAAAGAAACAAACCTGTGAATGGTTATTCCTATAGCTATTGTGGTTCTATTTACATAGCATGTTAGCAGCACTATTGAGTGACCTAGTCAGCTGCATGCAAGCAGTAAAAATTGGGATGCCTGACTCTAAGGAGATTGTGTGCTGCTCTTCTGCCTTTCTTCTGAGTAAGCAGTGATGGCTCGAAGAATACCTCGAGTAATAGCAATTTAACACCAACTTTATTAAAACATCATTAATTTCAGGGTCTTTTAGCAAACTGGAGCAGTTCAGAAACAACAACACATCACATCGCATATAGATGTCCTGAAGCATGGCTGGTAACCTGCAGGCAAGGTTCTGAACAGGCAGGATCTGCCTCAGTCAGCTTATTCTGAGTTTATAGCAGCCAACACTTAATATTGCAGATCCCAGCAGAAAGACATCAAAACTTTACCTCAAGAGCAGAACTTTGATGGAAAATCTGTTCAGTATTTTGTAGAGGAAAGAAGAGAGCTTTGCTATCTTACTCTCATGGGGCAGCTGAAGAGAGAAATATTTCACAGAAAGTAATTATTTTAAAAGAGGAGTTTTAGGAAGGTTGGGAGACTTAAGAACTTGAGAGGTCTGAAACCAGACCATCTCCTTCTTGCTCTGTCAAGCCGAGTATCCCCCAAACTGAAACATCCCAAATAAAATAAAGGCATTCTCCCCATTCTGTGTGAATATTTAAAGTAGCCCAGAGTATGAACAAGTCATGTTCAGACTCCACAGACAAATGGCAAAATATCACCCAAAAGTATAAGCAATAAGATCAGCAGTTTGAAATTATGCATACAACAGAGCGTTGCACTCTGTACCTGAAGAAATACAGGTATTTTAAAAATGGGTTATATTACCTCTTTATGTAAGAATACAGGAAAACATCAGAGATTTCTGTCCAGTTGTGAGTTGGTTGGTGGTTTTTTTTGGTTGATTGGTTGGTTGGTTGGTGTTGGTTTTTTTTTCTTTGGTTGGTTAGTTGGTTTGGTTTGGTTGGGTTGGGTTGGTTTCTGGTTTTGTTGCTGTTATTAAGAAAGAACATTATAGTTAATCACTGAAGAAGAGAGAAAAGAACCATTTCTGGCAGCTGAGCTGAAGAAGTGCATCAAAACCAATGCGACCTAACCATCCTAGTGTTACTTTGAAATAGCAGTAAAAGATAGGGAAAGATGAAAACTGGAGGAGGTACACTCCCCTGCACAGCAATGACAGCAGTGATTCAGTTCAGCAACTGTAGTGTGCCTCCACAGAGAGTCTGGGCTCTGAGCAACCTGTATCTGTACCTCCTCAGTTTCCACAGTTATGGAAAAGGAAAAAAAAAAGTAAACTCTTTCACAGTGCTACTTCTAGCTGCCATTCTGAATCAGTATTAACAGAGATGCAAAATTTTCAGTTCTGTTCAGTCATCATTGAGACACTGACTGGTATAGGGCATGCAAAGGACATGCTCTCTCTAATGGGATTTCCAAGCAAGTCAGATTTTCCACTGAAGTCAGTTTGACTTTCTTAGACAACCCACTGAATGCCTTTCTGCTTATGGAGCTCCTAAAGACATTTACACACCTTGCCCAAGGAGCTGAAATCTCACATCATAGGATGTAAGGTATGTGCAACTGCAGCCTTTTGATTCCAAGGACATTAAAACAAGCACAGAACAGGCTGTGTGGGGAGGCTGGGCAGCCTCCATCCTTGGAGGGGCTCAGGACCCCACTAGACAAGGCTCTGAAGCTATGACAAGTACATCTGCACAGGCTGTCATCACCTTGGGATTAGGATTCATGCTTATGAATGAAAATCACCAGTTTCCTTTCATCAACCTTTGTGCACTCCTAGCATCAAGGATGTTTTTATATACTGTATGATGCAGCAGCTCCCTGACTGTGCAAACTTCTGTACCTGTTGTAGATATTGCAATGCTTTTCCTTCTTTTCCTAGCATCTCAGATATTCAACATATCGAAAATGAAAGAGAGAAGCAGCATGCATTCCTCTTTTTTCACTCTGTAGGTAAGGTAGGGGGTAAAGGACATTTGGAGGAGCTAGCACCTTCTGTCAGTCGTAGAGGCATCACCATTGCTTCACCCCTTGCTTGCTATCATCTTGACCTAGGACAAGCCCTGGACTCATCATCAGGGTTTGTTTAACTGGTCTCTTAATGAAAGCAGGTAGTCATGCAAGACGTGGAGTATCTGCTGTGTGGCTCTACAGCACAGTAGTTGCAATGGAGTGTATAAGCTGATAGGGCCAGTGCTTGCTAAGTCTCAAATTAAGTGGAACCTTCTCCTACAGAGGCTCCCATCTATTAGATGTTAAACTTAGCTGAGAGTTTCTTCACAAGCTTTTACCTTCGTAAGCTTATCTTCTTAAGACGCTATTTTTTCAGGTGCACTAAACACCCTCAGGTAGCTTGTTTTCCACCCCACGGCATAGAATTGTGAAATTAATAGGGGAGCTAAGACATTAGTTATCTCCCAGGTCTTGATCCAAGCCAGCAGAAAGAGTGGCAGATAAGCCAGTGCTCAGCATGAGGTAATGAGCAGGGCTGCAGCAGATAGAGACCCTGCGGCCAAGCGCTCCCCAGAGCTGCTGGGATCAGCAGGACCTGCAGTTTCAGGCTTACACCACATATGTGGCTGCAGGTGTGCTGTTCCCCATTGTGAATAATTTGCAGGTTTCATGTAATTTCCCTCAGCTGAACACATCCAAATAGTTCCAAAAATCCCCCACCCCTAGGAAGATGTATGTTCTGTGTGTGCCTGCATCATCAGAGGCATGCACAGCAGCCAAAAATATCTGGCAGCAAGTGCCCAGTTGCAATGATTGTGAAAGAGTCCCTGGGAGCACAGCTGTGAGAGAAGGTCCAAGGAAAACGAGATACAGCACTGTGCCTCTTCATGCTCCCTGGAGGGCTTGGGCCTCCTATTTCAAACCAGGTATCTGTGCAAATACTGCTCTAGGGCTCTGGTCTCGAGGCCTTGAACTAAATTCCCTGGCAGTGGGTCCAAAAGATGGATATTTTTAAGAGAAGGGAGGACAAGTCTTATGCTGAGCTTGTGGCTTGATGTCTGGTGGCAGTGCTGCAAAAGCCAGCCTTAAACCAGCAGGCTCACAGCCCTCCTGTTCCTAATCCTGTGGAATCCTGTCCACATCCGAGCTGTATCAATTCCTCTGCCAAAAGACCACGCAGTAGTTGTGCCAGCCCAAAGGAAGGAGTAGCAGAGACAATCCCAGGACTAGGAGCCAGGTAGCTGCTCAAGTTGACTTTAGTGAAAAAAAAAGAAAAAGGAAAAAAAAAGAAAAAAGAGAGGCTTACTGAGGTATAAGGAGAGGCTTATTAAGGTATCCTTTTAACTTCACTTAAGGAATGAAAGTAATGTGCATGGGGACTCATAGAACTATAAAATCATAGAACTATAGAATGTTTTGGGTTGGAAAAGACCTCAAAGATCATCTAGTCTGAATCCCGCTACCATGGGCAGGGATGCCATTCACTAGACCAGGTTACTCAGTCCCCCAAGGATGGGGCATCCACAACTTCTCTGGGCAACCTGTTCCAGTGCCTCACCACCCTCTGAGTAAAGAATTTCTTCTCAACAGCTAATCTAAACCTATTCTTTCAGTGTAAATTCATTGCCCCTCATCCTGTCACTATCCGCCCATATAAAAAGTCCCTCTCCCACTTTTTTGAAAGTCCCCTTTAGGTACTAGAAGGCTATTGTAAGGTCTCCCTTGAGCCTTCTCTTCTCCAGGCTGAACAACTCCAGCTGTCTCAGCCTGTCAAATATGTATTCATGTTTTTAGTTTTACCACTATTATGAAGCATTATCTTAGAGGTCATATAGTAACCAATTAATATGGGTCCAACACTGGACCCCTCTCCTGCAAATGAATAACAGAAATGGTATAAAATAAAGGAGAGGTGATGCTGAATTTGCAGAACAGAGCAAAATCCAAGCACACTTTAATGGGCTTGTGGTCTGGTTTGGTTTGCTCTCTTGCAATGTCCCATTCCTCTTTTAGAGTACACTGCCTTGTCCTTCAAACTTTGTCTCATTTAATTTGTGGACACCACAGCTACCACAAACTCACCATTTTGGAATCCACAACTTTGATGCCCATGAATAAATCACATGCCACAAGAGGTATAAAACTGAAGTAGCTGGTAGGATTGTCTTCTCACTGGCTTCTGAGTTAGTTGCTGGCTTCTAATTCAGTTAAAGCATCAAAGATTCTGACTTATGTGAGCTGTGAAGTCAGTAGTGACATCAGCAACACCAAACAATGAATTAAGGTGCTGCAAACAGAATGGAGGATGGTTCCAAAATCTGCCTCTTGTCGGCACACATGGACTCAGAGGTTGAGACACTGTGTTACACCGTGACATGCAGGACACATTAATGCCCTCACCATCCACCAGGAACCAGCCTGTGATCATACAGCTATCTAAGAAACATAACAACTTGACTTAAGGCTTAAAATAATTCTACTGGCATTACTCCACAGCAGGGGGGCACTTTTGCTGACCCTCTGGAAATCATTCTTAGTGGATTTGAACAAAGATGGATTTTCATTCCTGCAGATTCACAGTGCCACACTATAGCTATGGCACTACTTTCCGTCTCCTTCCTCTCCCCACTCCAGAGAAACCAGGGAAGATTCAGACCTTTGCTAACAGAGGGTCATCCAAGAAAAGGTCTTTGCCTAGCAAATCCTGCTGGCTCATGGCTGGTGACTGCCAGCAGGAATTCTAAGTGGTGGTTTGCTAAGTGAGCATGAAGGTTCACTCATAGGAATGATAAACAACAGGCTGCTGTATGAATGTCATTTTTGGGAGATGCACCTGAAGAGGTTGGAAATAGGCATTAGAAATAGGCCTAGAAATAGGCACTCAAGGCAAAAATACGGCATCAAGTAGGTAACACTTAAACCTTTCTATCTGATTTGATCAGGTACTTCAAAGCAAAAGCAGAGGTCCTGCATCAAACAAAGGAGCCAGGCTGGTTTTGATCAGCAAGTCATTAGCTCTGTTCGTTAGATGTAGGTAATGGTACAGAAATGCAAATCGAGTTGTTGCCACAAAAGACTGCAAATCATAGAATTATAGAATCAGCCAGGTTGGAAAGGACCTCTGAGATCATCAAGTCCAACCCTGGATCCACTACTGCCGTGGCCGCTAGACCATGGCACTAAGTGCCCCATCCAGTCTCATCTTAAAAACCTCCAGGGACGGAGAATTCACCACTTCCCTGGGCAGCCCATTCCAATGTCTGATTACCCTCTCTGTAAAGAATTTCTTCCTAATATCCAACCTTCCTAAACCTTCTCTGGCAGAGCTTAAGACTATGCCCTCTTATCTTACTGGTAGTTGCCTGGGAGCAAAACTTTAGCAAATGTGATCCATAGTCTTAAGCGTTTTCCAGGCACGGAGCTCTGAGTGAGGGGGACCAGAGAATACGAGGAAGAGGACAACAGAAGAAACGGAGAAAGCCTTAGGACAAAAACAGGGAAACTGCTGGTTTGCCATGGAGCCACTGATCTGTAATTGCTGGCCCTTTTTTGGTTTTGTTTCGGGTTTCTGGTTTGCTTTGTTTCTTTGTGTGTGTGTGTGTGTGTTTGGTTTGTATTGGGCTTTTTTGTTTGTTTAGTGAAAGCCTGACAATCATACTAACTTTCTTTTGTTGAAATCTGTTTGTACTAGTCTCATAAGCATTCATATACAATGGAACAAAGTTCTACCCTGCGCACCTCTTCTTCAGAGTCTGTTACGGAAGGAAAAGTTCATTGTCTCGTGAAGGAATTGGTCTTACCATAGTTTACTGTGTGCAAGCTTCAAATCTTCTGGTTTTTTCCTTCCTTGCAAATCTATCCAGGCCCAAGCATAGCTACTATCAGTAGTGCAGTCATGGAAAAAAGAACCATAAAGCAGAAAGCATGATTAACAGATCATTTATGTTGTCTACACAAGGCAGGACTTCAAACTTGCCAAGTTCGGTAAATCTTTGGGTACATGTTAATGAATAAGCCCTGACAGAAGGTGATTTGCCTCTTGTGTCAGGTGGGCCTCATGATATATTCCTTTCTGTAAAATACACAGAAGATCTTGTCACAAGCAGAAACCACAGTGGTCAGTTCTCAAAGCACATCTGGGCAGAAAGGAGGCAGAGATCAGCTGAGAAATTTGCACCAGTTTCATGGTGCTTGTGCCACACAGAATCATGGACCAACAGAGGTTGGAAAGGACCTCTGGAGCACACCAAGTCCAACCTCCCTTTCTCAAAGCATTGTCAGGGCTGTGTCCAGTTTGGAGTGGAATATCTCCATGGATGGAGACTGCACAGCCTGCCTGAGTGCCTCTTCCGATGTTTGGCCACCTTCATAATGAAAATGATTCTACCTATGTTTGAATGAAATTTCATGTATTTCAACTTGTGCCCATTACCCCTTGTCCTGTCAGTGGGTACCACTGAGAAGACCCTGGCTTCACCTGCTTTACCCTTCCCTATTAGATACTTATCTGGATCAATAAGATGCCTCTGAGCTTCTTCTCATGCAGATTGAACAGTTTCAGCTCTCTCAGACACTTCATGTATCAAAGATGTTTCAAGCCCTTAATCGTCTTCATAGCCCTTTGCTGGATCTGCTTCAGTATGTCCAAGTCTGCCTTGCACCAGTGAGCCTAGAACTGGACCCAAGATTCCAGCTATGTCTCACCATAGAGCAGAGGGGAAGGATCACCTTTAATGCAGCTCAGATTGCTGTCTATCACCTTTGCTGCAAGACCATGCTGCTGCCTCATGGGGGAACTTCTTGTGACACTCTGGGAAATCCAAGACCTTTCCTGCAAAGCTGCTCTCCAGCCTCTCAGTCCCAGGCACCTCTGCAGATCCAGACTGGGAGAGTTGCACCCTCCTTCAGGAACTAGGATTGATACCAAGACCCTCAAGATGTGAGCCCCTCAAGATTTGAATAGGGGTTTAAGTGAAACTTTGCAAATTTTTGGTTTGTTTTGTTAATTAGTAGCTGTAGCTGGACAGTTATGATTAAGCAATTGCATTTGAGCATCATACACTTAGCTAATCTTTTGTTTTAAGGACAAGAGAAGACAATGCTAAGATGAATGGGCTGTCTGGACGAGAGCCACCAGGAGTGAAGTCAGCAGAATTGAGCAGTAACTGGGGGAAAGGTAAAATCTAGCAATAGGCAGTCACAACCACCAACTCATTGAGCACCCACTTTAAACAGACCCTAGACTCATAAGGAGAGAAGAACTGGACCAATGGAGTGATTAACATGAGAAGTGAGAGATATAATTAGCAAATAAGGGGTTGAGTCCTAATTAATCAAAAAGTTATGTCATTTGTAACCAATGAATGCTCCTGCTTTAGTTTGTTAAAATGCATAAATAGTGTAATTGGTTTGTTAAACTGTATAAACAGTGTAAAGTTTTGATGGTTGGTGGGTAACCCTTTTGTGGGTTACCACCCAGCTCCCTACTTTGCACAAACCAGGATAAAAACAGGAAGTACCTCACCTCAGTGTATGAGTTAGTGCTGTGCATCAAGTAACAAGACTGCATTCAGACTGCATCTAGTGCAGAGGCTGTTCCGCATCGTGCTGGGGTTTGTGACCTGCAGCACAGCATCACCATCACTCTGCTTGTACATGGCATCCTCAGCAGTTTCCAGGGAATCCAGATGCCTTCTTTTGATGCCTGTATTGGGCTTACAGGGCAAGGTTGTGGTAGCAGGAGGGCTACAGGTGTGGCTTCTGTGAGAAGACACCAGGAGCTGCCCTCATGTTGGGCAGAGTCATGGAGGGTTAAGACGGACCTGCTGCTGGCCAAGGCTGAGCTCATCATAGCACTGGTGATAACGTGTTTAAGAATGGGAAAGAACTTATTGCACATCAGCAACTGCAGCTGGAGAGAGAACTGAGAACATTTGAGAGGAACAGCCCTGCAGACTCCAAGGTCGGTTAAGAAGGAGGGAGAAGAAATGTTCCAGGTGCCAGAGCAGAGATTCCCCTGAAAGCCTTTGGCGATAACCATGGTAAGGAAGGCTAATCCCTGCAGCCCACGGAGGTCCACGGTGGAGCAAATATTCCACCTGCAGCCCATGGAGGAGCCCACGCTGGAGTAGGTGGATGTTCCCTGGTGGAAGCTGCAGCCCCTGGAGAGAGAAGCCCACACCGGAGCAGGTTTGCTGGCAGGACTTGTGACCATGTAGAGGACCCACACTGGAGCAGCCTGTTCCTAAAGGACTGCACCCCGTGGAAAGGACCCACGCTGGGGCAGTTTGTGCAGGACCATCTTCCGTGGGAGGGACACGGAAAGAGGCAGGGGCACGATAGGAGAGCGAGGAGGAACGAGCAGCGCAGAAGAGGCGCTATGGACTGGCCGCAGCCGCCTCTCCCCATTCTCTGGCAGTCCGAAGTGATGTCAGCTGAGCCTGGGGAGAAGAGCGGCATGGGTGGGTTTTTGCTTTATTTCTGACTTTCCTACCGTGTTATTAACTGGCAAGTCAACTAGGTAAAACCTCCCGAAGCCCGACCGGTGCGAGCGGCTCCTCCCCGGGCCCTCGTCACGGCCGGCGGGCGGGACCTCCGGGGGAGGCGGTGCCGCGGCGGGGAGGAGGGAGAGCGGGGAGGAGGGAGAGAGAGCGAGCGGCTCAAGGTCGGCGTGGCTCTGCCCGCGGCTCCGCTGTGCCCGCAAATGGAATACGACTGGCTGGGCTTCGGCTACGCGGCGCTGGTGGCGGCGGGCGGCGTCGTCGGCTACGCCAAGGCAGGTGGGTGCCGGGGCCGTCCCGGCCAGGCCCGCGGTAGCCGGGGCTGCGAGGGCGCTCGGCCGCAGGTCCCGGCCCGCTGCTGGCAGTGACCCCGCAAACCCCGCTAAGTCCTTGTTGCCGCGGAAACGGTGCTTCCTGAGGCCTGCAAAGTATCTTTAAAGACAACCCCAGCCCAGTGCAGTGTCCTCCGTTTAGGTTGTTTTTGTGGATTTACAAATAACGGGAACCCGCGGGTGCCTTTCTTTGGTGTGCAGAGTGACTTTGTATGTGTTCTTTCACTGAGTGCTTTATATTTATTTTTATTCAAGGCAGCGTCCCTTCACTAGCTGCTGGTCTTCTGTTTGGTGGCTTAGCGGGACTAGGTGCTTACCAGCAGTCCAAAGATCCAAAGAATGTGTGGCTTTCCCTCGGTAAGTTTGCTCAGCACCTGAGTACTGAGTGTTACTGGTAGCAGTGGGAACAGAAACCTTTTTTTTTCCCAGCGTGTTTCCTCTGACCTGTGCCCATTTATCTGTACAAATGTAAGTAGTGGCAGGACAGGACTTCCTGGCTCTATTCGTGTACCAAGCACAGTACTTGGTTCTAAAACCTGGGCTGTCCTGTTTGAAGCCAGAGTTAGTGAGAAATATCTATCTCCTCTACCAGATTAGACACTGTGTTAACTAATGAAAACGTGCATGGAAAATGTTCAGTTGTGAAGCAGCATTTTTAGCCTGTGGTCATGGAATAAGCACTATTTTTGCAATAGTGACAGCACTGTGACAAGTGGTATGCAGCCTTATGGAATCTTGGTTTGCACAAGCATGTCAGAAGAGCAGTATATATTTCAATGCATCATACACTGTGGAGGAAACAGTATGTAAAAGAAAGGAGGTGAAGATCTATTCTGCTTGCTTACACTAGAATGTACAAGAAGCTGTGGGCATATCTTGCTGTTAGCTCTTCAGATGAAGGAGAAAATGACCGAGGAGAGTGTTATGAAGCACTGAAACAGAACAGGTGAACCTCAGGGACTTCCAGTGCTGCAGGACTGTAATACCTGTTTAAACCACTACTGGGAATTGATCTTGCCTTTGGGCACTAGGGTATTCGAGATGACCTCTTGAGGTTCCCTCTAGTTCCGTAACTACTCCACAGTGTTACTAGTGTTGCGATACTATAGCTTTACAGTGATTTAAGACTGTTTTAACCCAGTAGGACTAGTGTGCCGAAAGGCTCTATGAAGCCACTGGTAGATACTGCAGAGGACCAAACTACCTCATCAGTAAGGAATGACATGTAAAATGCAGGTCAATATGAAGCAAAATTTCCATTTGTGAACTGTCTCTGGCATGACATGGGAGTGGCTGTGCATGGCTGTGCATCTCTGGCACAAGTTTTTAGTCAGTGTCATGGAAGAAGGATGAGCAGCTTCCATGTATCCTGATGTGGTGCATGTAGTGCCTTCAAAAGCACCTGTTGAAAGTGGTGGTGTGTCAGTCTAGTACAACTCTTCATTCCTCCTCAGCCCTGCTTCCAATGTGCAGCTGTGGCTCCTGCAGAGCTTTATGTTGGTCATAGTACATCATGGGTAGAAATCCAGAAATGGAACCTTGACAGAGTGTCTCTAAAATACCGTTTGCCCTGTCTGATGCAAACAAACTTGAGGCTTTGGAGAAAGGTATACAGCATCTCCATCTGCCTTTTTTCTTCAAAGAAACGATGTCCCTGTAAATTTTATGTGCATATTGATGGGATTGCTTTTCCCAATTTAGAGATTAGATATTTTAGAGTAATGTTTAAAAGAGTAATCACTCTTTCAATTTGTTCCTTTAGATTTCTTTCTGTTTTCTAATTTGTATTTTCAAGTGGGGTTGTTTTCTTTCCAGTTATAATATTTAGTGCCCCTTCTAGTTCAAAATGCCACAGAGAAATGGGGACTGTAATATTTGCCTCCCACATAGTGAACTCTGTCACCATCCCAGCTTTCTGGCAGTTTCGAGCCTGCCTGTGTTCAAGGAAATAATCATTCATCGGCAAATAAGGAGTAATTGAGGGAGAGTTAGTGATCTCTCCAGAGGACTGGAGGTTGTGAGCAATCAGACAGTGGTCTCGACCCTGACAAGACCTCCCTGCTTCTCCTGAGCAGTGGAGCACGCTTACCAGAGCTGCTGAGATGTTTGTAACAACAGCTTTACTGTTTAAGAAAATCCAGTGCATCCGGAGGGAGGCATTCCTGTCTGTACACATAGGTCTGTGGTTGGTGCTGCTCAGTGTCCAAGTGTGGCAGTGTTGCACTGGTACTTCTGTGCCAAATGGTTCTGACTGGGCTTCGTTTCAACAGTGGCGTCTGGAACCTTGTCTACTGTTATGGGAATGAGATTTTACAACACCAAAAAAGCAATGCCTGGGATAATTGCCGGTGCCAGGTAATCACCTCTCTTTTCCTCTTGTCTGTATTATCAAATGTGCATTTTATTTAACTTACTTGTGGATTATATTGTTTTAATAATGTTACATGGTAAGTTCTGTGAAAAAATGAAATCTTCTGGTGGAGTTCAGTTAAATGAAATCATGTCAGTATTTTCTTCCTTTTTGTTCTTTATGGGATTTTTGCCTTCACCTTCCTCTTTTTATAACAACTATTCTGTTCAACAGTTTACTGATGGTTGGACGGCTTGGATTGCAGATAATGGAAAAGCCCCTTAAGCCATAAATCTGCATCAAGTTACTTGAAGATATGTGATTGAGAAGCCTGAAGCTGCAACTGCTTAAATGTGCTGCACAAAAGTGGAAAAGACACTGCTACCTGTGCATTGTATTTTTCATATCCTAACACACATGGGTTGTGTTTTTAAAGGACTGACATAGAGAGGCCTTGTTATGTCTTCCCAAATGGTATCTGTCTTAACATTTTCTGCACTGTGAAGCAAGAAAATATGACTATAGCATTAGTTTAGCTTCTGGTCCTGCAGCTTACTGTAGGCAAAGACCTCTTGGCCCTTGTATGCAGACAGTTGCAGAATTGAAGCTTAAATGTACATCTTGGTTTGTCCTTCTAAAATCATGTGTACCTCTAAAACAAGGGAAGGGGAGTTGCCAATCTGTCACTAGTAATTAATGTAATAAACATTACATCTCCCTTTCCTTGCCAGTTTATCTGGTCATAATGTTTGTCAGTCAGGGACTTTGTTCTCCCAGCACTGTGTGTCAGAAGCTGGTCCCACAAAACATAATCATGGAACAGGCTGTTGAGGTTCTGCTGTAATGCAATGAATGCAGACCCATTCCTTGCAATTACTTGTAAGCAAAAGTGTCCAGCTATATGTAATTAATTTCACTTTTACAGATTATTATTCATAAATCAAAAATATGCTTTATTAGGCAATGCTGAATTGCAGGCATAGGTTTATTAAAAATTTTAAATAAACTAACAAATTATTATTACAAACCTTTGTGTTCTACACAACTTTTTTTGTCTTTAGTCATTCATCTGGATTGATAGTTTGGTGCCTTTCTTGCAGGTTGTCTGGATATATTTGCAAACATGAATTGTATACATAATTTCTATTCTATTCCCTGAATCTAGTAACTTGTAAATATTAAAATCTGAAATGGGGGGAGGTGTAGAGAACAAAAGCACACAGACCAAATATTCAGACAAGTATTGTATTAAAGTTTGTTTGGTTTTTGTTTTCCGAGGGAATCGTCTATTTTAGATTTAGAAAATTCTGTGTGAAAGTTTCTTTAAAGACTGAAGGGTTCATTTGATCAGTCTTTGTCCTCAATTGATTCCCTTGATGCCTGAAATTGTTCCAAATATAAACCTGCCATAGAGAAATAATCCTGAAAGCTACACATGGTTGGTAATGTATCCCTTTTCTGGTTTCATTTAACTTACGTCCCTTTCTGCACAGATCCTGAGCTTTATTTCCTCAGCCTTTCTTTGGTGCCTGGTACTGAGAGAGATGGAAGCAGCAGGGTTGATCCATTAGATGGTGAGACCCTGGAGTTGCTTAGAATTCTCTAAGTACCAGGCCAGTAACTTTGCAGGAGGGTCACATCCTGTAGTTTTCCTTTCCTCGTTCCTTGCTGCAGCAAAACAGGCAGGTTGGTGACCCTGTGCTACCTGAGCAGGAGGTGCAGAGCTGGGCCAGTGGCCATAGCCATAGCCAGGCTCTGCCAGCAGTGCAGTTTGCCAGGAAACTCACAATGATAAGGCAAGGCTGAGATCAAGCCAGGGTGCCAGGTCAATCTGATTGGGTTCCAGATCCTCAGAGACATGGCCAGGAATGGGTGCAGCTCCAGCAAGGGTCTCAGCAGCCTGTTCCCAGGCCAAACAACTTGGGTCAGAGCTGGCTTGAGCACAGGCAGTGAGATCTTGAGGGGGAACTGTACTCAGAGCATCTTCTTAAAACCCTTATTCATCATCCTGCAGAGTTCAGCTTCAGGTGTTCTCCTGTATTTACATTTCCCTCTTGCCTCCCTGCATAGAAACAGAAGATGGTTTGTTTATATGTCATCCTTTTAAGTGCCTAATCCCAGCCCATGGACTCACCATTGGTGGGCACGTGTCTCAGTGTCTTTGCTCTAACTTGAAAAAGTTAGTAAGCCAGGCATTAGCATTTAAGACACTTCTCTTTAAACTACTTCATAGTTTTTTTGCCTCTTCATATTGCTGTTGAATCATTTTCTTCTGTAGAAGTAAGATGCACACATAAATGCATCTCTTGCAATAGTGAAAACATCCATGATCCAGCAGTTTTCTAATTGTATAATGCTGGTCTCAAATCAGGTAACTTGCCAATTTGAGCTGCAGTTGTCTCTGATGGAATAAAGAAAACAGAAAACAGGGAATTGGACTTAAAAGCTTTTAAACTCTTAGACCAAAGTGTTAAGCTGCTGTTCCATGAGCTTTGGAAAGCAGTAGCTTGAACTGAGAACTGCTGGTAGAACGTGTTATCACTTTTCATGTTCAGGAGAAACAGCAGTAATACAGACAAAGGGACAAGAGAAAGCTTTAGTCTTACATACTCTTTACCTCCTTGAAACTTTTTCAGCATACTAAATTTTTTAAGCATTAGGTGGCATTTCTGCACTAACAATCCGATATGTGTCAATGAATCAGAATTAAAATGACTGTACAGAGCTCATTAGCCTTTTCTTGCTGTTTGCAAGAAGGATTTTTTAACACTGATCATGCTTTGATTATGAACAAGTAAAGGCTGGTTTAGTTATGTCAAAGCCCTTTCAAGGTTCATTAGCATATGGTAAGGGACAGCATGTTTCTTCTAGCCATATTTAGTACCAGAAATAGTACCTGTTTATTTTTCTGCTCTAGGTGACTTATGGACACGTGAGCTATGGACATGTGAGCTTTGGATGCATTACTAGTTAATTCCTCAACCAGGCCGTGTTTTTAACTAAGTCATTGGCATCTTGTACTAGAGACAAGTGATTAATTTATCTTGTTTTTTAATTATAAACCTATTGCTTTAATACCTGTTACAAACAGTCTGAGGTTGTCCTTCATTGCCATGGCAAGTTGCATATATTCTACCAATAAATAAGGACACATTTAAATAGCATAGGAACATCTGTTAGTACTAATGGAATGACAAATATTTAATCCTAGACCAATGGCAATTGAATTAAACTCTCTAGTGCATTACTAATCATATATATCCCTATCCCTGTATAGCTCTTACAGCATTAAAGTGGCATTTTCTTTAGGTGCAATTTTAATAACAAAATATTTGACTTTTTGGTAAAACTGTTTTAGATTAAATTGCTTTCCAGGAAATTAATGTAACCTATATATTATGAAAGATTGGGTCAACAACAGAAATTTAAATTTTAATATCCATTATAAAAGCCTACAAATACATTTCTTTTTTTTACAATGCTTAAATCATTTACAATGCTTTAATCATTAACAGCTTTAAATCCTTAAAGAACATACTCTGTTTATACTTTAAAATGGCAAGTTTAATGTAACTATTAAGTCTAAAGCATCTATTCTAAATGCAATTGTTAACAGAAGTAGCCTAGTTCAACATCCTAAAAAACCAGTTTATTGTACATTGCAAAGTCCTTTACATGATATTATTATAAAACTTACCATAAAAGCTGGAGAAAGTACTGAATGAGCATATAAACAGCGACACAATGAATTATTAAAGGTTCTGTGTGTTTTTAGGTAGCTAAGTTGGCCTTTAAGATCTAAACCAGAAAACAATATTTTTAATGAACAGCTGAGCTTATTCAACTTCTGTAGTTTAAGTTTGATCACCCAATAAAGATATAGAAACAGGAGTTTACTGATAATTTATGCATTTTTGGCTAATTCACCCTTAAAATGACTGACAGACCACAGTGATTCAGGCTTCTTAAAAGGTCACTGTGACACTCCCTTGACAGGACAGAGGAAAATCTCTACAGGTCTTTGACCAAAAATGGCATTAAGTTAATTATAACAGCAGAATCTAATTGTTAGGCTTCACTTCACAGCTTGAGTCTAGCATTCAGTACTTGTTTAGCTATTTTCCAATATTGCTATATCTTTCTACAGCCATGTATCAGCCAAGTTTTTAGAGTTTTCTTGTGTAGTATCTATAAGTGGATTGCTTATGACCCTCTACAAGGATTTAAGCTCTCATTGCTACATGAATATTTGCAGCTTACAGACCCTGAGTAATTCTTAGTTACAAGTGAGTTCTGAAATCCTTGTAGGAGAGTTTGGTATTCCTCACAAAGCCAGAGCTGTGCTTTCACTCTCATCTTCCTGCTGAGGAACCAGCCTAACACCTGGAAGCCTGGTGCTGCTCTGCTTCAGCCCTACTTCTAACTGCTTGTGTGCTTCAAGCATATCCCAACAGTGGATGTTGCACTGGATGAATAACCATAACAGTTGTGTTTAAGAGCACAGGGATAGGAGATCATCTATAGAAAAATGTCAAATGAAATCTACTTCTAGTAGTTTTGGCAATATGTGTTATACAATACTTCATTACCTCCTACTTTATAGCCAGTATTTTACATGGTATTATATGTGTACTATAACAGGTAATAGAACACAAGGTCTTTTTTTTTTCTTTACTATTGCATAGTCTTAAGAAAAGTTAGAGCAAATAGGCATTTCAGGTTTCCAAGTGCAGGAGAACCAAACACAGCGCACGTAGTGTCTGTACAGGATGGCATTTTCTATCTGTTTCCTCCATATTTGGCCACCCAGTCTGTTCTTCCATGTACTCGCTGAATTGTTGGTGGGTAAGTTAAGATACTCATGTTTTTTGCTGGTGAATTGAAGGTAGGACCTGGTAATGGAGCACGAGCAGCTTTGGTTTTCCAGGAAAAATCTGAAAGGAACAAGAACTCACAATTAATGATGACTAAAAAGATATTTTACTTCTTTACAAAGAAAAGAATGAGAGGTTTAAGATGACTTATGGTACTTAAGGGTGCCAATGTAGCAGAGTGCTTTGGTCTCCTACATGTCATAAAACATCCTGAGTTGGAAGAGACCCAAAAGGATCAAGTCCAACTCCTGACTCTGCACAGGACAACTGCAAGAATCCCACTATATGCCTGAGAGCATGCTGTCTATGCTTGTTTTAAGATAAGGTGCATGTTTCCTATAGTTTGTGTGTTTAATCCTCACCTACTGGATATTTGTTTTGCAGCAATTATTCGAGAAAACATTGAGACTGAAATTCAGTAGAAAAACTGATGCATATACCTACAATTCTGTATCTCTTATTATAAAACTGCTACAGAATGAGTGTGTTCTTTCTTCTATCTCAAATATTTATAAAAGCATGTAATTATAACATTGATAAACTTATTAAGACCCAAACAGCTTAGACTGAAGGACTGCTTCTGGAGACCTTGTTCCCTTTGAGATTTTATGCCTTTTATTCCCCTCCTGCTCAACTCAGAACTCCTGGTTTAACTGGTGACAAGTCCTCTTTGCTCCGTTTCCCATTTCCCCATTGATTTTATAGGATCTATTCCAAGTCTGAAGGTTTTCTTATTCCTTAATATTGGTATCCACCTGATATCAAGCACTAGCAGTAGTGCATTACTGTATTCCTGGCCTTCCTACTCAGATTTCTCCTTTTTGCATTTCAGGTAGTTGGCACTTCCTCAAGCTTCATGTGACTAAAGTAATTGTGCTGCTGCGGGGGCTGATGTTTCTTCATGTTCATGACCAATTCTGCCATTTTCCCAATCCTTTAAAGTCAGTCATTTAGGACCTCTTATCCAGACTCCTGCTATACCTTAGCATTCCCAAAGTAGGCCCTACCCCTTCAATTCCTACATTTGTAGTTTAGTCTTCTTTTATTATGTATTAGTGATACTCTTAAAAAAAATTTCACATTTAAATTTAATGGTTCTTTGGTGCCTGTGTATCATTCTGTTTCTTACAGAAACAGTGGATTGAACCCATTCAAGAACAGGTGAGGATCAAGGCATTTAAAAAAGAGGAACATCAAGGAACTGAAACTGGGGGTCAGGTCTCCACCTCTATGAAAACTAATACTGTTCCTTTTTATTGTAGGCTGGCATTGGTCAGAAAGTATGATTTCAGCCTACAGTAGCTTGGCAATGAAGGCCACTTTTCCTGGGTCTTGGCATTTTCCACAGAGAAATCGATCCTTTATACTACATTAAATTATTTAAATCATGGCATTAAAAAACTTAACAAATTAAGAGAGAAATACAATTGAGAGCATAACTATTTCAGTTTGCATAATGCAAAGCAAAGGGTCACCAAAAATGTTAACGTTCAAATATTGACAGCTAGGAGATAAAACCTGCCATTTCCTTCATCCTTATCTCTCTTCCCATGCAAGTCTGCAAAGTTTAGGCTAAATATGAGGGGTTTAAAGCAATAGTATTCTTACTCTTTTCCAGGACATGTAAGAGTGTCTTAATTGACCTCCATCTGCCAGCTTTTCTGACTTTTACTACACATTTTCCATTTCTAATTACAGATTAACAGTGAATTTATTTCCCTTTGGAACACCATATCTAATCCCTTCTCTTTCACACTATTCACAGCAGTCTAGAGATAGTTGCAGATTTTGTCCTCCTATGAACTTCTTGATCCACACACTGTGACAAATCAAAACTCTCGCAGCTGTGTTCCAGCAGTGAGTTGATAAGATAATGAACTGCAGCTCCAGCCTTCCCTGGTGGGCTTCTGATGCACTCAGGCACAGAATACATATACATCTAAGCATATTTTATATATGCATGCCATCTCCCTCCTTCCTTCCCTCTCTGCTTCTCAGAAGTTACTTGCAAATTCCTGAGGAGAACAGGTAACTCAAAAGAGCATATCAGCAAAAAGACATTATTTAAGCAGGACCATATGAGATTGGTGTGCCATAAGCCCTTTGGTTAAACAATTCACCAGGAGTTGAGGGCCTTGCTGTTTCCTCTGAAGTAACTAGAGAAGCATGCTGCTGGGCAGAGCTCTAAATCTTCACTCACAAACCAGTTTCCCCTGCATCCTGAGCACTTCTGTTCATCTTCTCTGAATTAGGAACATACAAAGTGCTCAGAATGTCATCCATACTGTAGAGGATCCAAGGTAACAGTTACATTTAGAACAGACTTCATGTTGTTTTTTCCAGATGAATGGAGTCCAGTCTACATGACCATTTACTACAGAGTTTTGGAGTTACGTATTTTTACAATTCTGCTTAGTCCCTCACCACTAATAAGCAATAGTTTAGCAAATGGTCCAAACTTTCTAGAATTATAAAAGGTTTCCACCTTTTGTAATTATTTTCTTTTTTACCTAATAAATATTAGTAGCAATAGTTTCTCTAGCTGTCAGGACTGCCTCTATACACCTACATTCAGATCACTTACGTTAAGAACAATTTATGCCCTACAGTTTTAATTATAGAACTTGAGGAAAACCTTACTAAGGGCTAATCTCTTTGGAAGCATGGAAAATTAACGTTTGTCTTGGTTATGTGTGGTAAAAGGATATTTCTTACCTGATACAGGTGCACCAAGAGGTGCTAGCTGTATCCGTTGTCCAGCTGAGCCAACTTCTTTTTTATGGAAGGACGGGGCGTATATTCCTGATGGGTTGTAAGCAGCACTACTTACAAAGCCAGGATTTCCTGTTGACATTACAGAATTTTAGAATTTTCAGTGGTATTCAGAAAACCTTGCCTACTTTTTATAGTCACTTCAAAATACATTTGCAGTACCCCAAGAGTACTCCCTAGTGCTCATCTCTTGAAAAAAGTATATATTAATTCTTTGTTTTGTATATTAGTTATACTCTTTACAGCACTTAGCAGACTTGCAAGCTGGAGATCAGCAGGAAAAAAACAACAGAGAAGGGTAAACATAAAAAGGTTTACACTGAGTTTTAGAGAAAGATAGATAGGATCTTACCTTTTGCTTACATCTACTTGCTTTACCAGAAGCTGGTTTAAGCTGTTTGAAAACTAGCACTCAGCCCTACTCTTATGCTCAACATGTTTGGACTAAATCTAAAAGAATTGAAACCCAACTTCTCTTGTGGGAAGTGGTGCACCACTTGAAGTTGACTGCCGGTTCCACAGCTAAAAGGCCTACTATAAAGGTCAGACCCAACTACCCTCTTTCTTTAACCCTGGTTATAATATTAGGCCTAGTTTTGGTTCAGATCTTTCTTTAAAGCAGTACTCCCATGGGAAGGTTGGCATAACCATCCTCATTTGGAAGCTGAGAAGCATTGTGCATGTACACACAAAATTAGTACTGAAATTAATGTTCAGTGGCAGAAGGAACTGTTACAATAGATTTCCTGCTCCAAGAAAATTTCTTACCTTCCTCATATGTGTCATCACTTGGGACAGTGTAAAGACTGTGCTGGCACAATGTCCAGAGAGAAATGCTTTTCTCTAGTGGTATGGTTCTGTGTTCAGTAGTATTAAATTGTGAAATACAAGGCCATACACAGTAGTTTGTTTTAACATTTATTAAATGTGAGCATATTCATCATAGTTTCAGTGGTAGTTGCACTAAACATGCAGTATCTGCTTTGACAGTTTTTGTCTCCTAAATTCCTAGCCTTTGTGCAATCCCATAATGTTCCTCTTCACACAAACACTCTCAGTCCTCTCTGATTATGTCAGAGCTCAGAGCAGTGGATCTATAAGCTGCAAAAGTGGTCATCTACAACCTAAAAAAGGTATCCTCAGCTAATTACAGCTGCATTGGGTTGTTGCAAACCTCCCTGTTCAGGAGCACTAACAAAAAGCATTCAGCTAACTCAGTTTTGCCAGTCTCCTCAAACTGTCACTTCACAGCTCTGCAAATAGTTGGGTCTCCATGTAGCTTTCCTCTGTCCACTTGATGCCAGTTTCCACAGTAAAGAATGACACATCAGTACAGTTGGTGAAAAATAAAACTTTAATGAAGTATTCCAATAAAATTTAACTTTCTTGTAGAGTCTAAGTTGTTCTTCCTATTCAGGAATTTGCCTGAAAACCAAAACAACACAGTTTTAGTGGTTCATTCACCTGCTTGTGGATATATACACACACATTCTCTTATTCCCCAGTTCCTAGCTATTGGGAGTAGTTCAGATCTGAGAACTCAATAGCATTCCTTAAAATTCTGAGGTCTGAAAATAAGAACATGACAGGCCTCAATTAATACAACCTCGAAAAGACTACTTCTATCTGCTTCTTTGCTACAGCTCGGCAAAGCTGCATAGCTGTCAAAAATTGTTCAGCCATCTTTTTGGTTCTTCTTACCTCTCAATGTCCAATGTCCTTTATGAATTCTTCTGCAGGAAGTGAAAAAGTGCAGCCAGGATGAACAGGCTGGGTCAAACAGAGAGGTCTGCAGGGGTGATCTTTTGTTGGATGAGAACAAGGGAAGCAGGAAAAAAAGTTCAATATAAAATAACAGAATAGCTACAAATTTAAAAACATCCTACTTAAAAGCACAGTTCCTTACCTCTGACTACTGCCATACAAAGGAAGGGGTTCTTGCTAGAGAAGTAATCATCCATCAGGCATCCAGGAGGTCTGGCAGCTGGTCTATAGGCAAGCACTCATTGCCGTGATGTCCACAAGGGTGGCCAAGGCCATACCCCCATCTCAAACAACACACACCTGATTCTTCATAAAGGATAAGGTTGTTGAATTGTTTGAGGTAAGTAGTGAATTCAAAAAACCCTACAAGTAGTTGCAATGAGATGTGTCACATGGGCAGTACACACCAGAGGGGGCAGGAACAGGGTGGGAGGTAAAACATTCCAGCATTTGCAGTGCTTATAGCCAACAGTGTATTTAGACATAAACTAGGCTGCCTGGAATACTGAGTTTCCACCTTTTTACACTAAGGTGACTCCACCAAAATCTGTTCAATCACAGCACTGTAAAAATCAGTGTAAGAATCAGGTAGAGAATCCAAATGCAGGAAATGGTTCAAGTCCCAAGTCCTGTCATGAACAAGCAGTCCTTCAGGAGAGATGCACGTGCTGCTTAAGGATCACTTCTTCACCATTATCCAGCAACAGGGCAGTGACCTGCTGTGGATTATAATTAGGATAATAAAATACTCTCTGCCTTTTAAGACACAGTAAATGCCAAGAATCCAGAAATCACAATGAAGAGAGCAAGGTTTGACAAAACAGAGTACAACTGCAAATGGAAGTATATGATCATCAGGAACATGCATTATAAACATAACTGTTTTACAAGAAACTGTAAAACATAAATAAGAAACATACAAAGAACTAGGCTACAATTTCTATAAATTACCTTTTGGATCTTCTAATTTTTCATTAAACCTTTCTTTGCATGATAGCTTTTCAATAGGTATAATTAAGTTCTCATCTGTAGGTAAGGAAAACGAAAGGAAGAAAAAGATGGAAAGACAGAACTTTAGAAAAAGGATAAGAAGAACCTGTTTAGGTGATGTAAAAGAACAGAAGGGGAAAAAAGCAAGCAAGAATGAAACTTTGTTTAACTAGCCTTAGTCTTCACTAATAGTGTACTTCACAAAACATACTCCCAAAAATAACTTCCCTGACAGTTCTTGAAAATAAGGGGACTTTTCGTGCAGCACAGTATTTAGGACAAGGCTAGTAAACAGATAAAAGACATATTTAGAATATTAGGCAGCACTTTTATTACATGAGCACACTGCTCACCATTTTGTTTTCACAGGTGACACTGCTGTTTGCTAATGTTCCATAGCACACTGAGCAGGCAGTAATAAGGTCAAACTATTTGCTTAAATACAGTACCTATGGTCTAAGAGGATTATGGACAAAATTTATCTTGACAAAACTTTATAAAGAATGGCTGGTCTATACCTTCTTAATGTTCTGAAAGCAAAATACATAGTTTTACATATGAAAAAGTTGTTATGAATCATTTGTTAAAACAAGAGGGAAAAAAAGCTTAGAAGCTAAGCTTGACCACAGAATTTAAACCAGATGGTCTTAACTACATTAATTCAATAAAGTATGATGAGATATAATGTGATCATTTTCAATTACACTTTTACCTGTAGTATTTCTGCTGAAAGTCAATCCTCCTCCAGTATGTGCCAGCGATTTAGAAAACAACTGGTTGTTCCAGGTTCCTTGTGATCCTTCTCTATTGACTGCTGCTAAAGAGACACTCTTTGGGTTTACACCTTAGAAAACAAATGATAAATAATGTTATAAATATCAATTTTCAAACATTATGCAACCCATGAAAAATGCACATTTTTAGAACAGTGAACCAACACTGAATTATTTGTGCTATAATGTGAACACCATTAATGTAAATTAACAATGTCCATTGATTAGGTTAGATTTTTAAGCTAAGCCATGAAAACTAGTGACACTGATTTAAGAAAAATTCTCTTCATGCTTTCAAGAGAACTTTTAACAGTCTTTTTAGTACAGTTACTTGGTTTCTATAAAACCATAATCGCATTATTGATATTTTTGTCTATCAAAAAATTAACACAAATTAAAAATACCTATCAAAAACTAGGGTTCTCAAGACTGAAAATAAACTATTTCTTTAAGGGTTAAGTTAAAAAGTAGGACAAAGAGGTTCTTGTTCGTTCACATGTTAGGAGCATTACAAGACTTAAGGGGATTACACTGCACGAAAACAGCTCCCAGATCTGCTGGTTACAGAACTAAAGTAATATGTATAAATAACAAATATGCTCCTTGGAGCTATTACTCCCTTAAATCTTGGAATTAATTATTTTTTACATCTATGCCTTTCTAACTGAAAACCAGAGAGACACTAGAATCATGCTTAAAAGAAGAAATATAGATGAACCTTCCATTTGTGTTACCTTTAGATAGGGAAGCTCCTCGCCCTTTATATTTTTCTTTTTCTTTTCTTTTGGACTTAAACTCTTGAGTCTCTGGGCATCCTATTTAACATTCAGGAAGTGATTTCATATTCAGAAGTCATCATTACCCTAATGAATTCCTGACAAATTAATGATACGTTGTAACAAAACAACTTGCCTGACAATGATGAATTCCTTTGTGAGCCACCTAAATTCTCACATGTGGATTACAGCAGAAGTCATGATATGCTTATTGGAATTGTACAAAGCATCATGGTAACAAATAAATGACACTAAGTGACACCAAGAAAATAATTTGATTATAGTATATATTTAGAATACTTAATGAAGGAAACATTCTCTTTGCTTTCCCCTCCTTTCCATTCTCATTTCTAGCAATTACATAATTTCATGTTATTTTCCTGATAAAAGCACCCAGAGTTAGACTAAGTCTTCTATTTTTAAAGATACCTGGGGAGGGGAAGTGAATGTGTGAATTCCTACCAGTGCCAGTGGTTGATATTTCTAAACACTTCCTACAAAGAAGGCTAAGTGTGTAAAGACCTCCAACCTCCTGACACTGCAAAACTGATAAATATGCATTATATATGTATAAAATCATAGAATGATTTGGGTTGGAAGGGACCTTAAAGATCTTCTAATTCCCACACCCCTGCCATGGGCAGAGACACCTCCCACTAGATCAGGTTGCTCAGAGCCCCATCCAACCTGGCCTTGAACACTGCCAGATATGGGGCACCCACAACTTCTCTGGGCAACCTGTTCCAGTGCCTCACCACCCTCATAGTAAAGAATTTCTTCTATATATCCAATTTAAATTTCTCCTCTTTCAGTTTGAACCCATTACTCTTTGTCCTATCACTATGGTTCCTGATGAAGAGAATATATGTAGTTTCTTCAGTCCTCAGACACACTTGCTTATAGGTCAATCAGGATATATTCCTAGTAGTCCCAGAGACACTGGATTTATATTACTGAGGATTTTTTATGTTACTGGTCATAAGAGGTGCTGTGAACTGTTATGGTGTACAAGCCACATTTACATAGCCATGAATTTCTGCATCAATTGTGATATGTTCTGGGAAAGGCATTTAGTCCAAAGCTTGAAAATTTAGCCTGGTTATGAACAGTAAAATTATCTAATGAGAAATCCAAAGTTTAAATGTACTGTGTGTAGGTTGTGCCCACCTTGTATTTTCTATATGTATTGACTTTTAACCTTACCAGGTAGATATCTTGATTGTCTTAGATAGTACTGTTTTGCTGATGTATTTGATCTTCCAGAATCATTTCTCATCAGAACCTTATTTTCTGCTCCTGGCTGGATACAGCATGAAGGCTTTGGTTCTGGCACACTGAAAAATCAAAATTTTCAAACAATGTGACCAACACCTCCATCTCAGAATACCACAAGCTGACCTTAGCCTGAACAATAGGGTGCTCTTCAGTTATCCCACTTTCATCAGCAGAGTCTATTTCCAAAAAGTAACAGCCAAATCTAATACCTCATGAGCATTTGACCTGGTATTGGAAGAAATAAGTGTATCCAACAGTACAGAATAAGAGCAAATGGGGATAACTGGCAGAACACAGTATCACTTAACTGACAAAGGAAATTATGTTAGTATGTCTGATTTTAGTAAGACAGACATTTTCTTAATAACACAAGAAACACGTAAACCATGTAGTGCCTGAAAGCAAATTTGATTGTATTGGGATACTGCTAGCACCAAATCAACATCACACCCAAAGCTGGTCTGCTCATACAGCTTTTGGCATTCTTGCAGAATTTGGGTGACTTGAATTTTTCCAGACTTGTCTTAATCAATCTATAAATCTACTGGACAGTTTGCTAAAAGAAAATACGATTTCATAATTGTAGGACCTACCTAAAAATAAATTCCTTGTTTTTCTTTTCTTTTAACAATGCAATGCTAGGCTTCTTTGAACATGACATTCCAAATTCAGGGTCATCCAAGTCATCCCAGCTATCCATAGCCTTTACCAAAGTCTGACCCCATCGTCTTCTGCAGCTTTTAGGACCTAGTGCAACATTCAGAGGGCCACTAGCTGCTTGTTTCTATTTTAAATAAAAAAAAAACAACAACCTTTAATTCCATTCTAAAATTTTATATTTTGTATCTAGTTTACTTTCTGAATACTGGTTAAAGACTTTGAGGGAATTTTTCTTGTTATGTTCTGCCTGTTTTGGTCATAGTCTCAGAATGACTTTAAGTACAAACCATAACAATAATGCCAGCATGTATTTTGAGTGTAGCTCTTTTGGACTCTCATCCTTAAATTGCCCAAGTCTACCTAAAGTAGTGAGGTTAACATTCTATTTGCAGATTCAGTTCTGTGTTCAGCCTCTGCTGCTGGTATCTTGTTGAACTTGTGCTCTAAACAGTGGTAGATGAACCTTCGAGAAATAGAATACAATGGTGCAGAACACTGCTGTGGTCCCAAAGTAAGTACAGCAAATAAAAGAAGCTTGTCAGGCCTTTCTTAAACATTCTCTTCCAATGAAATTACTAAATTTAAAAACTATCCTTTCATCTGACTACCATTTGCTTTCCAGTATTTTCTGAATACCTTTTACTTTTAACATGCTTTATATTGCAGTTCAGCGAGTACAACCCAAAAGCAAAATGAAAATTACAAACCAAAGTTTACTATTCATCTTACAAAAAAATATTAGTTGTTAAAGTCTTGTGAGGTTAGGAATTGGATAAACCTTCTTGGGTATTTTCCTGCATGAGGCAAGAGAAGTTCTCCCTTTCCACTTCTCTACTGTATACTGACAGTATTTTTGTGAATTATTTCTCAAAGGTCAATAAGTCATAGCTGTTATAACTATGTTACTGCATAAGCATGTCAGTAAGGGCTATTATAAATGAATACACATTGTTGTTACAAGCAATTTTTTCTTCTGACTGGCTGCCAAATTTTAGTAAGCGACCTGGCATATCCTCTATTAGTCCCTAGTTATCTATTTGTATTTCCTCTAATAAAATGTAGGACAAGTGAGCACCTGGTTGAATATACTAAGAACTTTTAATAAAACCATCTAAGTAGTTATTAAAGACAACTTACAGGTGATGAATTTTTATTGATAATTGGAAAAAATGGTTGTGCTTGTGGCTGCTGCTGCTTTGGTACTTGCTGGTTAGCTGTATTCTGAGGCAACTGAATTTGCTGGAGAGGCTGGTGGTTAACCTTTGGCAGGGGCTGTGGCTCTGTTTTGTCAGGTAAATCAGGTGAAGACAGAGGTTCTGGCTTGGATATAGCTTCCAGTTTAGGAAAAGCTGGCTTTGGCTCTGTTGGCTGAACCGGTTTAATAGGAGTCTGCTTCTCCAGATACTGTGGAGGAGGTCCTAAAATTTGGCCAACTTGAAAGTAAGGATACTTCAAAGCCTGGAGAAGAAGATATAACATACTAATTTTACTTCAAAAAGTTGATTTTGGTAACCTCAGCAAGGATCTAAGCAGGTTTCTGAAACATTTAAGCAAGCAAATCCTGCACAGATGCAGGATGGATGCATAATGAGATCATATGTAAACAGTGTGTACTGATAACTGGCAGTTCTGTGTTTCAAAGTCTTCCCATCATAACTCAGTAAGACAGATCCAATTGTGCATGTTACAGCAGTCATGTCTTTCCCTCCTTTACTGCTAGGTTTTGTGGAGTCTGTGCTTTGTGGTGTGTTTTACATTCGACACCATTCTAAATTCATGCAGTAACAAATCTCAGTTTTAAGACGAGTAGTCTCCACTACCTTTACCACATGCTTTAGTGCCTGTTTTCACTGCTGATTATGTTTTGGCAACTCAAGGAACAGTCTGGGGTTTTTTAATTAAAAAAACCAAACCAAACAAAAAATCCCCAACAAAAACAAACAAAAGCAAAAAAACCCACATAAGAAAACCATCCAAACAAAACAAATCCCCACAAGCACCCACCCCCCCCAAGAAAAACAACAAAAAGCAAGCAAACAAACAAAAATACCCACAAAACAAAACAAACAAAACCAAGAAAAAAACAGAAGTGAGATGATTGCCATGTATGGGTTTTACAATTACCGAATGTTAATGAGCAAAGTTTCTCCCTCATTTTTCTTATCACCAGCTTTCCCTGCTTTTGTTTTGCTTTAAAATACATTCGCTGTGCTTGCTGTGTCTTCATGGTGTTTATTAGGAAACTACAATGTCTGTCTTAAGGCAGATGTTTATTTCATCCTTTTACTCTGACCTTTTCATGTCCACCACTGGATGCAGAGCCTGGACACACCTTAGTAACACACCTCCTTCTATGTCAAAGTAGCTCATTCTGCTACTCCTTCTGGGTAGGATCCTACTCTTTGTTAGTTCTCAAAGAGGTGTTTTGCCTCAGCTGCACTCAAGAATTGCTGCCTTTTTACACATTACCATGTATATGCATTAAACTCTTTCTTTTGACTGTGGATTACACAACTGCTGCAGCTGCTTCCTTGATAATTCACTTGTGTAAAAGCTGGTTATTTGCTTTTATAAGGCACCATACGGTGTTTTGTGTAGAGATACATAGTACTGGACTACAGATAGATCTCAGTGGCTGTACAATAGTTATGCTTTATAAAGTGGATAGAAATGGTTGCTGTATTTGGTACCATCTGTTTAACCACTTCTGAACCACTTACGTTACATCCAACTTGCAATATGTCTTTTCTTTCCCAATTTCCTCTATTCTTCCTTCCTATACTTCTAAATAGGATCGCATTAGGTATGAATTTAAAAAAAAAAAATCCACAGAATGTAACCATCTTTGGTACTTGAAATATGTTTTCTTCAAATCAACTTGGAGAAAAACTGTGACCTTTGTGATCTACTGGTATGTTCTTCACAAAGTTCTTTCCTTATCACTTAGAACAATTTATATTCCACCTCCAAGTAAAAATAATCCTTAGCTCTTCATACTGTATTCCATCTGCAGCTTCACAGAAAGCAAAGCGTAGTTTTCAATAACACCCTTTGCACAGATGGGGGAGGAAAACAAAGGTAGCAGAAGTGACTTGTAGAACACAACTGAGAAAACTTGTGGCTCAGCTTTTTCTCTATCCTGTATGGAGAGAGTTTTAAAATATGCCAACACAGAAGACAACACTGCAGAAATAACTGAAGAGTTTATGATGTCTGCTGAGCCAGGTTTAGAACTTTTTCTCCTCACCACTCAATCTCATTCCCACACAAGTGTTCAAAGTGAGGAGATGTTTCTGTGGCCATCAGTAGTATGACAATCAAATGCTTTCTGTATCTACAATTTTTTAGCAATGAAAGAAAATTCAGCCTTATACTTAATTACTTATGTGCTCAGACCTGACTTGCTGTAGGTCTCTTCTTTGGATTCCAGTTTAGCATGTCACTCATAAGCTGTATTGCTTCATTGCTTGCATTTGGGATGAGAGTTTTTAGGCTTATAGGGACACATTGTGGGAAACGGAAATTCATGGCAGAAGCAAGGTGGTATCCTTCTGGCCAGTCACTCTGTTTTAAAGGAAAGAAAAATTAATACTAAAAAAGAACAAAGACTATGTATCTTTGAAGTATTACATCAAAATTAATGCAGCTTGAGTCATGCTTGGTTTGCATGGCTCCTTGCTAAATAGCCGGAAACAGGCATTCCTATTATCCATTACAATTATTACAACACTTGTGAATGCAACATCAGCTTCCAGTTTCTGGCAGTCCTTCTCAAGCTCTCCTGTAGGTAAAGGTGGAACCATTGTTCTGAATAACACACTTGGAAACATTCTACCTGAAGGACAAGAGAGTGCATCATCCATAGATACCAAGAAGTACTACTTCTTTCTTTCCTCTAGAACAGCTTTCTTATACATTAGAAGATGTATTTCTTCTCCTTTTCTTCCAGTACTCCTTTGTATAGGCTAGAGAAACCCAAACAATTCCTGGGTCTAGGCTTTTAAAGTTTTATTTCTTCTCTAGACCCTGATCTTTTTCTCTTGAAAAGGGAAACTTTAAACTGGATGTAATATAGCAAGTGAAACAGAAAGATTAGTTCATATGCCCATGAGCAATACTCCTTTCTCTACACACTGGTATGGTATTTGTCTTTATTGCAACAAAATACTGTTGACATAAAATACACTGTATATCTCCTATGGCCTCTTCTACAGATGTGTTAGCTGGATAGTTATCCACAGATATTTATGTAACTGATTATTCCTGCCTAAGTACAGCACTCAACACATTATTGAAGAAATTTTTTTAAAGCTACGTCTTTAATTTTATTTAAAAAACCCTCTAAATCCTAATCTTATTTTCTAACATTCTCAATCCTTCTCAGCCTATCTACCAACTTAAGAAGTAAAATCTATTCCATCCGAAGGACTTCAATTCAGTTTCAAAAATTTCATCAGATGCAGAACCACTCATGAGTTCTATTCAATCTATCTTTCATTTTGAATGAGAACCAGTGAAGTTTATTCTCTGAAGGCGGCCTTCAAAACAGGTATGCACTTGTGCAGTTTGTATATATATATATGCTGATGAAAATGTGAGGAACAGCATCAGAAGCCTTCCTGAAGACAGTGTAGGATATTAGTGCTTTTCCTCTATCCACCAAGCCTATTACTCTGCTACAGGGCAAATTGGATTGATTTGATAGAATTTGGTCTTAAGATACCATGTTAGCTATTACTCATCTTTTTATGCACAGTATTAGCTCTGTTAGCACAGCCCATGGTAACCAAAGAACTCAAATATAATTATAAACCACATCTGGTTAAAATAAGTCTCAAGACTTCAAGTGACTTCTTATTCCACCTCAGAGAATAGTTTGTTCATTTAAATTAATGGAGAAAGCCTCTTTCCTCCTCCACTGCACTGTCCTCCTTTATTGGATTTGGTGACATTCTATCTTCTAGAAGTAGTGATAAAGGAACAGTTTACAATGAAGTACCAAGGGCTGAATGTTGAACTGGTGAAGTATAGGGATAGGGTGAAAACAGTATAAGAGCAAAAATGAAAAATACATTTTTATTAAAAAAAAAATAAAAATTAGAAGTGCGCCATCACTGCCAGTACTTGAATGGTGCAATTTAATTATAAAATAAATAAAGCAATGTAATTTATAAAATAAAACAAAATAGTTGCGTGTCACTATTTTAAACACCCAAATTCACAGAAGTCATTAGTATGGTATCATGGGCTTAAACACAGGAAAGCAAACTGGAATAAACTATTGTTCATAATTTCTGTAATTCCTTATTGTGAGATAATGGAATTAATCAAAATTTGTGTCTGAAAAAAATACTATTTGTAAAACTACCTGCAAAATCACACTATTAAAATAACTACTTCTGTTTTTCAGAATGCAGAACAGTACTTCACTTGAAACAAATGCATTATTTGTTGTGATAATTCCTATAATAATATTTAAGTACTCCTCTTACATAGTGATCTCCCTGAAGAATGCCTTTAACATTGTGGTGAGGGGAGAAAATTCCCAGGTCTGCCCAGCAGATGACAGGGGCCCAAAGGAACTAATTACAGCTTCCTGATCCCAGAAGGTTGACATATGCTGTCTCTAACCTCTAGGGTCTTTATTGGAGGCTAAAGTTTTCTATGAAATACTCAGCTGGTAATGCTCCCTGCTTTCCCAAGCAATAAGCTTCCTAGTCAGGGAATGACACTCTAAACAGTCATAATTTGCTTCTGTTAACTACTTGTAAGGTTAGAGAAAAAACACAGCGGTCAGCTCAGTGCTGCTCAGCTATTGCTCTACAAAATGAAAACCTTTCCCTGCACTTCTAGAATTCTATGCTGTTTATGCTATACATTGAAAATGTTCCAGAAGCTAGCAGGTTACTCTCTTTCACAGATATTCTTAATATACATCAAAATGTTCTTCTTAGTATCCTAGACTTTTGATCTGCTTAAGAAACTTCACATCTGCATTTGAAAACACAAGTCCTAAAATACTACTCATATTCCGCATTATTTTGATGCATAACTGGGTCATGGTAAGCACTGTTTTACACATCATACCAATTTTCACTTAGTCTTCTAGAGTCAAGTTTCTTTTCCACAACATACCATCTGTAACTCTCCACTTGACCTTTTATCCTCTGCTCTGTCACGAGTTTGCACCTGTTTCTCAGTATGTTCTCTTGGATGTCTTCCCACCACTTTCAAGCTCTTCATGTTCCTAGCTAAACTTAATCTATTTCTGTTTTACGTTTTCAGTTCCTTCTCTATCGATAACAGCTCCATTACTAGACAAGAATTATACTATATTTTATATCACTAGAATACTAATGAAACTGATTTTTCTCTCCCACCCTTAGGTTTTCCCAGATTTAGAGACTCTGTTCAGTCAGTTATGTCACCAAGATCTGTTTGCATCCATAAAGTACTGACAGACATCTGCCATTTCTTACCTTAGTCTCCAAAATTATTTAATCTTATATGGTCTTTTTTTCAGCTTATTCAAAATTTTGAAGGTAAGCTTATCCTTTTCTTGCATGATCACATACTCATTTGCTAAAAGAACTTTTAAACTGAAATAGATATAATTGCATACATTTTTATATGCCCTAACCAAACCTTCCTTGTAATTTAAAATAGTATTTATCCCATCCAGAAAGTAACTGAAAAACATTGTTTCCTCTCTAAAAGACTGCACATTTTCCCTCCATTACTTCTTATTGCTAATAATATTTATGAGATATCTGTGTTTGAGATCAAATTCAAAAGAAAAGCATAATTTGTCTTATTTATCATATCTTCTACTAGCTCTAAATTCTGGGGGCCACCACAGAAAAATTGCACTTTCAGGAAAGGAAAGTAAATTGGCTGTGGGAAATGAAACCTTGGGAGACTTCTGATTTGCTTTCCAATATAAATAGCTTTAAATAACTAAATTAACCAATTTTATCTGGCTTTCATCAGAGGAGAATAAGGCTACACATAATGGTATGATACACAACAGATGCTAATATACAACAAAGGACTAGCATTACATGCCATAATGGAAGCTTAAATGAAATATGGTTGAGAAAACCTTAAGCCTCAGGAAACTTACTAAACTAATAATTTAATATGTAGGTTCTGCAATATAATTAACACGTTTTGTAAAAATTTGTTTGTTTGTTTTAAAAATACAACTGTCAGAGTTTTTTTAAGTCTTACCTTCTTTGGAGTCCCCAGTACTTGGCAAATTTTGAAGATTTCATCTACTTCACTTGTGCCTGGGAAAAGAGGTCTTAGTGTGTACAATTCAGCCATTATGCTGCCAACTGCCCACATATCAATAGGTGAGCTATAGATAGATGATCTCAGCAAAACTTCAGGAGCACGGTACCTATAAGGATGGAAGGAAATAACAGATAAATTAAAGTGGTAATAGAACGGTAATTAGTTAAGCTAATGTATTAAATTCTTAATATACTTACCACCTGGTAGAAACATAATCTGTGTAAGGTGGCTGAGATCTCAGTTCTCTAGCCAAACCAAAATCTGCTATTTTCACAAGTTCTGGTCCAATACAGAGAAGGTTTTCAGGCTTCATATCTCTATGAAAAAATCCTGTAGAGGATCAGACAAAAAAGAGTGGCAAATCATCATGTAATCACTTCTTAAGCAGCACCTTCTAATAGAATAATCCAATATTTACTTTGGGATGTTTTAGAAGAATATAGTATTTTCCTGTCTTTTTTTTTCTTAATTTTTTAAATATAAATTCAACATAAAAGAATTGTAGCCCTCCCCCAACAAATGCACACATTTACCCTCCAGTGAATATTACACCAAGTGTTCTTAAATTAACAGATGTAAACAGTCATGAGCACACTAAGGAAAATGAATTGGTTATTGCAGAAACATCAGTTTGTGCACCAAACCAATTTCAGAATGAAATATTTTGCAAAAGCTACAACTGCTTTTTCAGTTTTGGATAATGGAAAAATTGAGCATCTGACACACTTACTTGATTTATAAAATGCCTTGAATGATTTTTTAATTAGTTACTTATCATTCTGACAACAACTTGGAGATACAGACATATAAAAGAGGTGCAAATTCTGCTCAGGAATACTAATTATCAGTCATGTGGGCACATAAAGTTTCTTCAGTGCTTGCTGTTGGCTTGAGCACCTCTATACTTGGGCAGTGGTTAAGTCACTGAGCAAATCAATTCTACTGATTAATTGGAACGCACAATTTGTTATATTATACATTAACTTGCTGGAAATTCACTTGCTAGAATAAAGCATTCAACTTCTGCATGCACAAATTGAAAATCACTCTAAGAAGTTGGCTGAAACTATTACAATGAAATGTAAATATTCAAATTTATCATACTCTTATCCCCAAACATGGTCAAATCAAAATATTAATTACCGTACCTTAAAATTTGAAGTTTTTCTTAAAATCTAATTTTCTCATTGATTTCATGGAGAAATGGGGAAGGAAAAGAGGATGCTAATAATCAGAGAACAGTATATGATCTTGATCAGAAAGACAAGAAAATGGCAATTTGATAATACTAAACAGAACTAATTATTTATTTGAATTTATCAACAGGCCTTATCGGGGTACATGAAAGTCAATCAGACTTCACTGGGAACATGGTTTCTTATTTCATTTTCAGTTAATTAAGAGGTTTGCAAACTCTGTGAAACTTTCTATTGCTGTGAGCACACCGCACCTCTAATTTAGACCGTGCCTGTAATTCCTAGAAACATCCCATCTATTAAAATATATTCAGATTGTATTAAAATAAATTCAGATTGTATTTACTAATGACATTGTTTGAATTTCTCAATGAACAAGTTATATTAGTATTTTTTATATGTAGAGTATCCTATTAGTTATAGTATCAGAACACAAAAGTATTGATGTATCAATGCTCCTTGATTAGATCTTTTTGAGGAAGCAGAATTGTTTAGTATAGCACAGCATAAAAGTTTCTACAGTTTTATTTATTCATCTAGTAACTAAGGCAGAAAGAACTACTGAACATTCTATGAACAACATCCAATGCTTTCCAAAAGAAAGAGGAAAATGCAATTATAGGAAAACAAAGAGTAACAAGGCATGGTTTAAAATTGCACCATACTTGAAACAGATAAGAATATTTTATTAGAGATAATTAATAGCCTTTGCTAGATATTTCTATTCATGTTATTTCTACGCATGATCTTCTTTTCTAAAAAAAAAGTACAACACAGTTAAACTCTAGTATGAAACCTACCATGTTTGTGGATAAAAGCCAGCCCTTGTAATATCTGATACATCATGTTTCTGATGACTGACTCGGGGAACAACTTGTTTCTGTGAAGAAACAGAGTAACAACTTCATGTAATTAAGGAAAAATAATGTATCTTCAGAACACACCCATTTCTTCATTTTGCATGACACATCAAGTCTTGTGCACAAAAATAAGACATATTCAACCAGCTCGCTTCAAAACTCTACCAGACCTTAGTTTCACTCACTGTAAGTGCTGCAGAGCAACTTCTCTGCTGAGAGGTTCATGATCCTATCCCTCTGTACAAGCTGGCTGGCTGGCAGTGTGCTTGACCAGGTGAACATGGAATGCACAGTAACGCAGCAAGGCAGACATCACACAGTGAGCACTGTAGGGAGGGGTATCAGCCAGTGGTACCCTTAAGGGAACCCTGATTGAGAGCAGTGCTGCTCAGCTGCACTGTAACTCTGTGCTAGTATGGCTACCAGCTATCCCAGGACATCAGCCCAAGAGCTCGGCACATTAGGAGGTAAAAGTGCATGACAAAAGTCTGAAGGAAACACACATTAAAGGCAAAAGCATTCTGCAAAGAAAGATGTTACTGCAAAGACAGATCCTATTCCAAAGTCCACCTTGCAAGTCTTGCTATGTACTGTTTGTCCAAGATTGCAACATCAGTGTTAACCTATATATAGGTTGGTTTTATGCATGTACACGCACATAAGCATCCCCACATTAAGCCAAACCCATGAGCAAAAGCAGAACGAACAGTGCTTATCCAATCCTTCATACATTAAAGTGAAGGTTATTAAAGAAAAAAAAAAAGTATTTGGAATTTCTCTCATGAGTCTACACAAAGGCATGCAAACTATCATGTTAACAACTGATCAAACTTATTTCCAAAAGCATTAAAATATACAATCTTGTAACACAGAGCAATGCAGAATTCTATCCTCAGATAAGCAGGTGCAGCAACTCCTGTTAACATCAATAGGGCTGCAAGGAGAGCCAAAACCAGAAATTCCAATGTGGTCTTCAAGGTAGTATGAATATCATTAAATAAAGCATGATAGCACATTGCTTGTTCTGTGAAAAAGACATACCTATCCTTCATTAACTGATAGAGATTTTCCTTCATATATTCAAATACAAAGTAAAGGTGGTCATTTTCTCGTATGACTTCTTTCAATTTTATTACATTGGCATGGTTTAGCTTCTTCAGAGACTGTAACAGAACAAAATATGGCTTCAGATAACTCGACAGTGACCTTGATTCCTTATCAGAACTAAATTTTTAACATGTAAGTTTCTAGTCCAGAATACACAAAACATGTTCATCTGATACTGTTACTTATCTCATAATGTTTGTTTCAAAGAACAACAAAATAGCAGTTTAATTCCAAAATAAAACCAACAACTATATTAATAGTAGTTTAAACCTATTTGTAGGGATTACATCAGAGCTGGAGTGAAGATTAGCATAAAAACCTAATTCCCTACAATGAAAGACAAATCTGAAGCTGTAACAGCTCTTGCTCACTGAACTGAATAAGAAAACCCAGCATTCATTTTTTTTTCCTTTTTGGCATGAGACTTTAATGAACAAGGATTTTCTTATGGATGTACTTTTTGGATATACTGATTATGTGAAACCTCCAATAAGTAAAATCTAAACTCTTTTGTTAGGGAGTTTTGTATATACAGAAAATGCCCAGATGCCCAAAATACGGAATTTAAGCCCAGGATTTCAAGTGTTATTCTATCACTTGGCTAGCCAAAAAATCCCAGTGTTTTCTACAAATACAAGATATAAAGAATGGAGATATACCTAGAAATCTGCAAATAAAATGAAAGAGCAGGATAGTCAACCACAGGAATACACACATACAAAATCAATTTCTTTATCTTCTCTCAAAGACAAGAGGCTTGGCTGTGAGACATGGCCACTGCTTGAGAATAGTAGGGTATTCCACAAAGCAGCAGGACCTCTAAAAGTAAGAGCAGCCCATGGTTTTGTGAAATCTGTCGCCATTTAAAGAGTTTGGCCTTATGCTTGGACATTGCAGCTGCCCTTTTCCTTCATGCAAGTCTAACAAGGCATTTTTATTTTTAAACATGATCTGTTCACGACTTTACCTTGACTTCTCTCAAATTCATACATTCATCCCATGAATAGAACTTTCTTTTCATTCTGAAATACAATTCCGAGATAAAATATTTTCAGTGAACAGTACAGAATGCTTTTAGAATAAAAAACCCAAACATGTTATTTCCTAAGTGCAGCATTACCTTTACTTTGACCTCAATTTAAAACATTCAAGTATACCCATCACCAATATTATTAAAAACCAGCTCAACACTTAGAATTGCTATAAATTTGCAGTGATTAATCATCAAACACTCAAAACACACTTTTAGAGGAGTACAGCCAGAGACCATGTTACTCCAAAGTATAAGGGACAAAAAATCCCTTTGTATTATTGGAGTTGTGTTCTTAATAATATGGTAAGCAATGATGACACTGTATGTAAAACATGGAAAATCACATCCTTATGCCTAAGTTGCACATTCTAGGGAAACAAGAAAATTAAACTTTTAAAATCTGCAAGGTGTCTGGACTGCTTACCATTATAATTAAGCACCTAACTTGACCAGTCATTTTACAAATCTGTTCCAAGGTATTAATTACAAAAAAAAAAGTTTCATTTTTTTCAGGCAACATTATACATACACATGCCTCTAAACTAATTGTTGTACATAACAGTGTAATACATTTATTTGTATGTCTTGCACACATCCAAATATGGATATTTGGCTTTGCTCAGATCTTGGGACAGGGTTGTGAATGTCACTGCTGTGTTTCTGTAAAGTTCTAGCACCTAAAGCGAAGAGATTTAAACCCAAGATTTTCATTCAAAATAAAAGTATCTTCGACCAAAACTGTCCCCTCTCAAATCCCAAACTTAAAAATCACACAAAAGAATTCCATATCCTGAAATCATGAGAATGAAAAACATTCCCACAAAATGTTGCAAAAAATAATAAAAATGATCAACTGGAGATTTTTTTTTCTTTAGGATAGATTAATATTAACTTCAGTAACAGTACTAGCAAGATATGGAGAAATCTGAAATTCTCAGAAATTCTTAAAGAGAAAGTCAGTAAATTATATTACAATTAACTTAGTGCAGTAAATCCATGAATAAGGGAAAAGAGTCTCAGCAAGATACAATTTCTGGTATTTCAATTTATGCTTTATATTCTGCTTGCAATTCCCTATGAATTTCAAGGGGAACTTCCCCATTCCTCTAATAAATTGTTGTTTTGGAATCATCTTTTAAGCAAGTATGACAAGGCTCATGATTACACATAACACAACTTCATTAGATCCAAGGAGACAGCCTTTATTTACCTGACCAGATTGTTGCTGTTGTTTATCACTGTAGCAACACATGAAACTTAATGCAGTATTTACAAAGATTAGGGGGTTGGAAGGTATTTTAAATATACCCATTAAGACTGGTATTCTTACAAGTCATATAAATAAACTCCCTAATTAATCAACTGCACGTTCAGTTTTGCTTCTCCTTTGGTGTTAGCCTAACAACATTCTTAGAAGAAAGCATATTCAAACTGAACAAAACAGCATGCAATCTTATAAGCCAAGATAAATCAGTAACTTAAACTGATGTTTCTCTCTGTTGATCTGTTAGCTGAAGTCTGACTCACAAGCATCTTATTAAACACCTTAATTAAAAAATATAATTTTATTAAGTTCCTTTTAAAAAGGGACATTTTTTCTATCCTACACAAATGAAAGACAATAAAGTTAGAAGTGAAAATCTTTAAGATTTTGCAAGTACCTCTACTGAATTGAGATGCTACATACCTTTTGATAGCCACAAGTTCTCCTGACTCGTTGCTCTTCCCCATCAACACACTGCCATAGGTGCCATCACCTAGTTGTTTCATAATTGTGTAACGGTTCATTTCTTTTAAGACTCGGATAGCCAAAAGCTTATGAAATTCTCAATGTCTTCTGCTTTGTTAAAGGATTCTATGCTCTTTGATTTTCTTAAGAGAAATCTTCTTCCAGATTGCTTTATGTTGGTGAATGCTTCTCATAACGGAGCAGGATATTCACTGGTCTCCCCCAAACTACAGCTACTTTGAGATCCAGATATGAAGTATAAGAGACACAAGAACATGGTCATTCTCACATAGATCCTTAAAATAAAATAAAAAAAAAAAAAAAAAGAAGCGACGTAATTTTCCAAGATTTTAGAAAAGAGACACTACTACACTACTATTTGTATCAAACTACCCCTCCAGAACTGTATGTGTTCTTTAAATAGAACACTTGATTGTCACTAGTTCCTTTAAATCCTTCAAACCACAGAAAAGTACCTACTGTATGATTAGGGTTAGAGTAAGCAGAGACTGGAGAGCTAAGATTACTGTCATTATTCCCTAGAACAAGAGAAGTGTGTTTAAGGCTGGTGTATTCTGATGGAACTCCTTACTCCGAATTTGCAGACAGTAGCAGCTTCCTGATCTGTAACAAAGGCACAGTTTAAGTTTTGGATAACATAAACCCCCAGATTTTGCACAGGGTGCCATAGTAAACCTAGGGACTCAGCACTATTTTGAATTGGTAGTGAAAGTAGGATTTCTATGCTTAAAAAGTTAGTGAGGAAGGGAGGTGAAGAAGCGAGATAACCATTCTTCACTAGGGTAAACTGAATTGTTATAAATGTACTTGGATCATTCAGAAAAGAATTCACACTGAGCAATGCTGAATGATCATCTTTGAATATATGTAAATCTTAATTTGAATCCTGACCCAAACTTGAACCTGAACCCCAGTTTTCATTATACACAATACCATCACCAGTGTGTCAGATAAAGGCCAGCTGCCATAGGTCCTATGCACAAATCCTAAATTCCAACCAAGCACTAGCTGCACTTTGGACATAATCCTAAAAACTGACATTAAGGCACTCAGGCAAACTCACTGTAGTCATCCACTTATTTATGCAAGTCTAGGAAAAACTAACAACCTATCACTGTACCATTTACTCATCATAACCCAAATGCCAACACACAAACAAACCACTGAATGCTGAGTAATAGCATTGTCTCTACCTTTTGCCTCTGTTGTCTGAAAACACAAAATATAGCTCAAGTCAATGAAACACACAGTCAGCCTACCTTTATAGGAGACGCAGAATTCAGCATGCAACTCTGTACTCCTTAGCCTTATGCCAGAATTAGCTACAGGCTGTCCTGTCCAAACAGATTAAGGAACTCAAATTCAGCTGATAACAAGCCTCAGGCTTGAGATTTACAGGCCTGGCAAAATTTAACATTAAAACTGGCCTCTCGGGAGTGTGAACAATGCATTCTCAAGTCGACTAGCCTGCTGTGTAAACATCTGCCTAGACAATAGACCAATGTTTCTAAGCTATTATTAGTTGAAATGCTGCTTCCTCAGAGCAGTTGTAACGCACAGTGTTACTCTTATTGCTTCTGTTACCAGGAAGGAATCTCACATCAGCTGTCAACATGCCAGTACCAAGTGACTAAGTGGACATCTCAGTCTATAATCTTTGCACCAGACAACCACCACTTTGGCATTGAAAAATACAAAGATGTTTTTACACACCTCCCTCTACACCTCCCCTCCAAAGCCATCGCTATAGTAAAATATGATTTCTGGTTAATAGCATATTCTGAAACAAAGCTAAAAAGCAGATTTAACAAAAAGTAACAATCACAGACATCTCAAATTGTAACTGGATTTTAAATTGGACTTTCATATATTTAAACCTATTGCTTTTTTCTCAGACTTCAGCTTTATATCTCATTCTCCAAAATGCCTGCACACACTGAAGTCTTTAATACTTTCAATATTGTCATTTCTTCAACAAGACTATTTTTTTACTTCACTAATAAGCAGATGATCAAGTGTATACTCCAAGTTAAGATACATTCTGCATGTCCATCTTGCAAGTTGTCAATTGTTGGTTTTATGTATATATTAAAAACCAAAACAACATAAAAACATCCTGAAGGTATTCTTATACCCATTTTAAAACACAGCATCACATTTAAAGCATCATCAATGATAAACTCTATATTCATTTTGTGTATGGGTATACATAGGCATATAATATGAAGTAAACTTAAATGTAACAAATTTTGGGTGCCTGTGTTTCTCCGTTTCAACAAATATCATTGTACATTGCTTAAGGCATGTTTTTTGGAGGGGATTTAGCAATATCTGCCAAAGATGGCCCTAGCTTGAACTCTTGAAGTTACATTAAAAATCTGGAGAATTTGCACGCATTTCACTTTCAATCTTTTGCTCTCTAACAAAGCAAACAAAAAAAAACAAGATGAAAACCTCTGTATATGCAATTAACAGACCCAGATCTAGACACAAATCTCAAGTTTTAACCTTTAAGTCCTCTAATTTTGGTGCCTAAACCCTACCAGCTTTCCAAGTAATTTTCTTTGGAGTATATATTAATCACATGCTCTTACAATTATTCCTTTTGTCCAATTCTAATATTTTGGCATGTGCCCTTGAAACAACATCATATAAAGTAGTTCTCCCCTCCAGAAGTTCTGTGTAATTTCCCCTCCAGAAGTTCTGTATTGAGTGCGTGATTGTGCATTTAGTCCGTTCTGTAATATATTTTATTTCCTTATTCCTTTTCTTCTGTATATTGTAATTTTTAGGGCACGAAAGCACTTAATCGAGTAAAGTATAGAAAAGTCAACACATTCCTTTGATAATCAAATGGAAGTGTCAAATCTACTCTATGTAAATGCACAAAACAAGGTGTGAAAACTATGTACCCTGGTAACAATGTCTATGTAGTGGATACCTAAAACCACACTGATGCACACTAGGCCATTCCACTATTGACTCTCATTAAAGAGTTGTCTTGGCACTTACTGTTTACAAAAGAAAAGCAAACAATGAAACTCTTACAGTGAGACATCATCAAATGAAAACTAGCCAAATGCAGTGGGAAAAAATGGACTGCAGCTATCACACTTGACTATAAGCTCTTTTCCAGCTTTTAAGAGAATACATCCAAAAAACCTGATAGGGTATCTAAAAAACCTGATAGGGTTCTTTGGACACTAAGCGGTCAAATTTACAGCAATGTTATGGCACACCATAGCCTGTAGGAAATGCTGGAGGGTGACAGAGGTTTGCTGACCAAAAAAAGGCAGCACTGATTCCTGCAAAACTTACTGCCACTGCCCACCCATATTAAAACAAACGAGGCTGCCAAGCACTTGCATTTTTCAGCCTGATCTGGCATCAGGGTCAGGGGCTTCTTTCACTTTTACTAGAGTTACAGAGCACAGTGAGTTAGAATCTAAATGCTCTAGAGATTCACATTTCACTACAGACTTCTGCATACTTTGCACTTTAAACCACATGTACCCAGCTCAGGTGAGAATTTTTTTTCTCAGTGGTCTCTCTGTATTGTCTTTTTCAAATGTGCCGTTCAGTTTTCTCTTTCTTACCAACCTGAGGGGAAGTAAGGGCTCAGTCTAGCTTTTCTGGTTAGCACAAGCCTCTGAAGTGGCCTTTCCCATTCTAATGCTTATATATTATTATTTCCCCAGTGATATGAAGCTCTAAAATGTAAAATTATCAAAATAGTCAGCTACCAAACTGGAAAGAGAAATCCTACTCTAAACAACAGCTTGTTTTATACTCTTAATGACACACTGTGCATAATCTCTTCACACAGGATTAAGGAAGGATTAAAGCAAGGGACAAATAGAGGACAAAATACAATAGCTTGACAGAATCTATAATTTGTGTAAATTTAGAGGATCTGAACAAATATGAAGTAATTTAAGCAGAATTTCACTTTTACTATATTAATGGTGCTTTAAGCACTAGCAACAATTTGAAATTGTTTTAGTTGTCTGAATTACATTTCAAAATGCAATGAATAACAGCAAATCACCTGCATTTCTTCTGTACAAGTACTACACGTTACCAACCATTTCATAGTTGCATGCTAAACAGGCTACTCTCAAATAAACAGAAACTAGGATATATGACCCAGCAAAGACCTCCCACACAGATAAGCAGAACACCCACAACTCAATCTCACCAACCTGTTTACAGTAATCCTGAAATCGCCAAAAGTGTTTGCAGAGGATGGTACTATTCTCAGTGATCAAAACTGGCAGTACTGCACAGTACAGAATGTATGCTGATACAAATTTTAAAAGTAAAAAAAAAAACAAACAAAAACCAACCCAAACTCAACCACTAAACAACAAACAATTTGGTGCTACAAGAGCCTTCTTGGTAGTGACTGTGTATTACTAAAGCTGACAGTAATCAGATCCCATGACAGGTGGATCCAGTTCTGGAGATTACCGCAAATCCATTAGTCTAATCAAAGACCAGCAGTTATTTAAAAGCCTGACTCTCAGCTGCAAGAAAGAAGTCAATACCATTGACAGTAAATATTTGTATTTTTAAATAGACTGTCTTAAATAAATTTTTTTAAAAGTCTCTTCAAGAGTCTAGTATATTGTTTCATTTGTTTGAATCAGGCCTTTAGGATGGGACACATCAAAAAGGAAGAATTCAAGTTTGCTCTGAGTATTTTCCCTTGTTTTCTTCCAAACCAGCTTTGGTTTCAAAACAAAATGACTCACAATAACTTTCTCAGGATGTTTCATCCATGCCAGCAAGGCTACCTTTTCCCACCCCCATGAAACCTCTTCCTGCGATGCAGTGAGCAGTACAGCAAGTTTCAGGACAGCAATGGTTTCAGTGCTGCTGGACCTTGAAGTCTCCAGCCTTGCACAGTGTCCAGAAGGAACAGGAACATCTTTCAGCATCTCCACACCACTGTAAGTTTCAATAAATCACAGATTCACACAATTGTTAAGGTTGGAAGGGACCTCTGAAGATCATCTAGTCCAACCACCATTACACAGGAGCACATTAAGGTGGGTTTGGAATATCTCCAGAGAGGGAGCCTCCATGACTTCCATTGCTGGCTGTTCCAGTCCTCTGCCACCCTCAACATAAAGAAATTCTTCATCTTGTTGAGGTGAAACTTTCTGTGCTTTAGCTTATGGCCACTGCTCCTCATCGTGTCACTGAGCACCACCAAAAAGTCTGGCACCACCCTCTCGGCACCTGCCCTTGATATACTTCTATGCATTAATGAGATCCCCCTCTCAGTCTTGAGAATGGAAACAAATGCTTCTTTCCACTTCAGTTTCACCTGATGACGTTCAGTCACTTCCCAAGAGAGTACCTTCCTTAACACACGCTCACAGCAGAAAGGGGAGCACAGCACTCCTCGTACTCACTCAGGCTCTGCAACTCAGCACCACCCAGCCTGCAAGTTCCACCCCGGTTCTCCCAAATGAAAATTCACCTCCTTTCATTAACCCTGGCCATTTCAGTCCATCAAGGCCCGGACCTGACCTACTGAAGTCAAAGCAGGTAGGATCCCTCTCTCTGCAGGCTCCACACCCAAGCAGCGCCGTCTCTCCCAACCCCAGCACTACAGCAGGACAGCTCCCTATACACGTGAGTGAATCCCACCAGCGAGCCGGCCCACCCCAAACCAGCCTGAGAGCAGCCGTCCTGTTCAGGGATAGATAACAGCCCCTGGGGCTGTTCCCGCTCCATCCTAAACCAGCACCTCCTCCGTCCTGGGAAGGACCCCCCAGGACGACCCAGCCCCCGGGTGACGAGGAGACCCACCTCTCTCCACCCTTCCCGTCGCCCCCGAGCGCAGCCGCCCACTCACCGCGGCGCTGCGGGCGGTGCCACGGGGCGGTCCCCGGCGAGCCCCTTCGCTCCGCCCGCCGCCTCTCCCGGCCGGGCCGGGCCGCTCTGCCCCCGTCGCCGGGGCGACGGTCGGGGCGGGACCCGCCGCCGGCAACGCCCCGCTCGCCGCGGTCACGGGGAGCGGCAGGCGGGGCGCCAGGGCAGCATCCCAGCCGGAGCCGGGGAGGGGGGTGAATCCCGCCATGGGAAAAGCGGGGACGGGCCGCGACGCCGTGGGAAAAGCGAGTGGTGCACAACGCGGTGTGCGCATGGCGGCGAGAGCCGCGTCACGGGCTCCCTGAAGGTGGCACCGTGGTACGCGAGATCGTTTTCGGACTGTCTTTACTATCGTGGCTGTTAATGGTAATGGTAATTATATATTAAATATAGAATTGGTGCTCTGGTGAGACCCCACCTAGAGTACTGCATCCAACTCTGGCGTCCCCAACACAGGAAGGACATCGACCTGTGTGGACCAAGTCCAGAGGAGGGCCACCAAGATGATTAGAGGGATGGACCACGTCTCCTATGAGGAAAGCCTAAAAGAACTGGGATTGTTCAACCTGGAAAAGAGAAGGCTTTGGGGTGACCTAATTGGAGCCTTCCAGTACCTGAAGGGAGCCTGCAAGAAAGATGCAGAGAGACTATGTACAGGAGCATGTAGTGACAGGACAAGGAGGAATGGGTTCAAACTGAGAGTAGATTTAGATTAGATATTGGGAAAAAAAAAATCTTTACTATGAGGGTTGTAAGGCACTGAAATAGGTGGCCCAGGGAAGCTGTGGATGCTCCATCCTTGGAGGTGTTCCAGGCCAGGTTGGGTGGGGTTCTTGAGCAACCTGATGTAGTGGAAGGTGTCCCTGTCCATGGCATGGGAGTTGATCATCTTTAAGATGATCTTAAAGATCCCTTTCCAACCCAAACCATTCTATGATTCTATGAAATAAAGCCACCAGCTAAGCTGCTGCATAGTTAGCGTTTGTACATAAATTCCCACCTCTGGTATTCACAGCTGTAATGAAACCTGAGGGATTTTTTTTTCCCCTAGCATTTATTTTATTATTACTATTATTATTTATAGTAAGCAATTTATTAAAATGCACATTGCTAATACTGATACAGGGGAGAAACTTCGAATGCTGTATGTATTCTAAAACATAAGAGTACTTTTGGCAGGGAAGTCTTGTTTTAAGCTTCAATTCTTAACATTAGCTTGAACTTCCTATTTTTTAATGTTTTTGAGAGTGAGGGGCAAGAAAAGGAGGAGATTACTTCGACACAGTAGCTACTAGTAGCACCATAGAGGGAAAGGCAGAAAATTGTTTTAGAAATTCAGATTCCTATCTACTTCACCAAGCTGAGCAAAAATGGGAAGCTGTCTTCATTATACTTTTGTTTTTGTTATATTTTTTGTTTTGCCCTCTCCCTCATTAACTGGTGTGGTAACTTTGTGATGGTTTAAGAACTGTTGACAGATTAATTGATTCTACCTCAAGTCAACTGGGTGGAACGTGGGGCTACGGGAATCAGTTTTCTGGAATCCAGAGGATCTGACCACTTGCACATAGGTTGCTGAAATGAAAGTACAAGAAAACAACATTATATTTTCTGAAACAAAATATGCCTGTTTCCTTTACTGAAATAAAACATCAGAGGTGACTGCCAGGTAAAATGAAGTTCAAAGGTGAGATTTGGACATGAGAAAGAAGGTCCCATAACCCACAGGTTATCTCAGGTAGAGATTCAACAGGAGATGATTCTACACAGCAAAGCATTTAACCATGCAGTAACCAGTAAAAATGTGTTTGAACACTATTACATGTATACATTACATGTGTGGAAATACCTCTCCACTGCCAGTAGAAATGATACAATAGCAATGTCCCCTCCCTGCCCTTGTGTCCTTTCCTCACTCTACAGTTTAGCAATGTTCCATGACTATTGTTCTTCCTCCTCTGGTGCTGCCACCCAGTTTCATAGAATCATAGAATGAATTGGGTTGGAAGGGATCTTAAAGATCATCTAATTCCAACCTTGCTACCCTGGGCAGGGGTACTTTTCACAAGACCAAGCTGCTCAGAGCCCCATCCAACCTGGCTTTGAACACTTCCAGGGACGGGGCATCCACAGCTTCTCTAGGCAACCTGTTTCAGTGCCTCACCACCCTCACAGTGAAGAATTTCTTCCTAATATTTAATCTAAACTCATCCTCTTTCATCTCAAAACCATTCTCCCCTTGTCCTCTCGCTACGTGCCCTTATAGAAAGTCCCTCTCCAGCTCTCTTGCAGGCCCCCTTTAGGTACTGCAAGGTGCTATAAGGTCCCTCCAGAGCCTTTTCTTCTCCCAGCAGGCCAGTCCAACTCTCTCAGCCCGTCTTCTTAAGAGAGATACTCCTCTGATCATCTCTGCAGCCCTGCTGTGGACTTGCTCCAACAGATCCATGGCTTTCTTTTGTCCCCAGAGCTGAACGCAGCACTGCAGATGGGGTCTCACAAGAGCACAGTAAAGGGGCAAATCACCTCTCTCAACCTGCTGGCCATGCTGCTTTTGGTGCAGCCCAGGATACAATTGGCTTTCTGGGCTGCAAGCTCACATTGATGGGTCATGCTGAGCTTCTCATCAACCAACACCCCTCAGTCTTTCTCCTCAGGGCTGCCCTCCATCCATTGTCCCCCAGCCTGTGTTTGTCCTTGAGATTGCCCCAAACCAGGTGCAGGACCTTGCACTTCACAGAATCACAGAATATTCTGAGCTGGAAGGGACCCACAAAGATCATCAAGTCCAACTCTTAAATGAATATCCTGTACAGGGATCGAACCCACAAGCTTGGTGTTATCGGCACCATGTTTTAACCAGCTGACTTGGCCTTGTTGAACTTCATGAGGCTCACACTGGCCCACCTCTCAAGCCTGTCCAGGTCCCTCTGGATGGCATCCCTTCGCTCCAGCGTGTTGACTTCACCACACAGCTCGGTGTTGTTGGCAAACTTGCTGAGGATGCACTTGATCCCACTGTCCAAGTCACTGACAAAAGTGACAATGCTTTTTGTTGCTTGTTCAGCATTTCTAGCCTAATTACAGGCACTTATAAGAGACCCCACACAAGCAAGGAGTCTGATGTTTAAATAATTTCTGAATTAGTTTTGCACAAGTGAAACACTTAAGTTTAAATTCTGTTACTGGGACCTTGTGTCTGTCAGTTGTTAGTACTTTTTGTAATGCTCCCCAACATTTCACACACATGAAGAGAGAACAACTGTAGACAGAACTCCCCAGTGTTTAAGCTAGACTGACACATGGTGTGGATTTACAGGACAAGCACTGCAAACCAGTCACTTAACACTTCATTTTGTCATGAAGACAGGAGAGAGGTGCTGTTCTGTGCTCTTGCTATGAACCAGGAAACTGAAGGAAAGACAACAGGCTGGAACAAAGAGACCCAGGAACCACAGCGATATTTGTGAGCCCTGCTAAAGGACCTCTGAGAACATCCTCATGCACCTGCTTCCCTGCTTGTTTTACAAAACAAGAGAAGCAGACTCACTGCTAATTTTCTGTTGAAAGAACCTTCTTTGGTTGTGGTCCTTAAAAGTGTTGATGCTTTGCTCAAATGCCAGCCAAAATAGCTGAAACTGGCTTTTCCCAGACACCATCACAAGTGCCAGCACGCATGTTGAAGCTGATAGGGATTGTGTAAACTTTATTTTTCTGCTTGTTTGAATGAGTTTGAGCCAAATCAGTGATGTTTCTCTGTGATACTTACTCGCACCTGTATCACCCCGCTGATCTTTGTGTTGCATGTGGACTCTTGTGAGTCTATGAAGGTGCCGTGTTGAAATGCACTCTCCGTTTTGCACAATCTCAACTATAGCACTACATAAACAGTACCTGGTTCACTCTCCCTTTGCTTGTGAGCAACAGGAAGATACTTAGTTTATACAGCTAGAACACCGAAGGCAGTAATCTGGCCACTGATAACCACTGTACACCAGTCTCATTATTTCTAAGGCAGAGGGATTTTAACAGGCCTGGACTGACTTTTCGCTCTGTGTGTTGAGAGGAACTAATCCAACACTAAATGTCTCAGTTCTCCCCTTTTTATTTGCATGTGACTTTTACTGATAAGGATGGGAATTACATGAAGTTTCCTAAAAGCATCCCTAGAGCTACATTGGGCATCCTGCTGAATGATGTCTCTCAGGAAACATGATCTACTTTTGCGAAAGCTGTCTCAGTTGTATTAGATAGCTTCCCCAAAAAAGGTGTGAAGGAAAAACCTAGAAATCCAGAACAAACCCCAGAAAATCCCCAGGAAGAAAAAAGTCTCCAATCATATTCTGCAATGTTACATTGGTGGTTTCCACCCCTGAAACTCAGAGGAAAGCTTGTCTCTGTCTTTAAAGATGATAGTCTGTACCCCAAAACAAGGAGATGAACTGCTTCAAGTACAATAAGCCCAAAACACCCAATTTCCTTTATGCCTTGTTTGTAGCATGTAGCATGTTTAAAAAGGCCAGAGGTAACTTGCTTTCAGAAGAGGAGCAAGGGCTAAGCAAATTGCTCAGACTCTCACTGGAGGTCTTTGGCATGACTGGATGGAGACCAGGACAGTGTGCCAGGGTCTGTCCTCCCACCAGGAGGAGATGGGACCATGAAAAGATGCCCACACGTATTTGCATCTGTCAGACGTGTGACACATGCCTGCATTTGGTGGGTACATGGTTATTATCATGCAGCTTCTTGTCTCTAGGAGGCACCCACTTGTGCCTTTAAACTTTGTCATTAAGAGGCTGCTGTTTTGGTACAAAGGGCAGCCTCAGCGTATGGGGACAGATGGTGCTTTACCTCAGTAGGGCTCTTGTAACTTATATGAAGCCGGAGCCAGAGGAGGCTGAGATTTGAAAACACCTTTCCCCCCACTCACTCCCTCTGTGACTTCACCATAACAACAGGAATTTGTTAGATGAAGACGTCTGCCACAGTACAGGATGGGGGCTGGCAAGGGGCTCCTCTCACATGCTCAAGGCAGGACCAGAAACCTGAAATCTCCCCTGGAAAGGGACGATTAATGGAAGAGAAGATGCTTACTCAGGGACCAAAGGGAGTGCTTCTTGCTTCAGAATGCTGCTTTGCCTGAGTAACATGCTTTTAAAGTCAATCCTGCAGCTATGTAAACCTACAAGGAGGCTTTCAATTTCAGCTTTTTTATTGTTACAGAAGCTCACATTGCCTTTACATTTGCGTATTTTGAAGAGAAAACTGTCTGCAGCACTACATTTATCCATCTGATCTGTCTGAAAAAGGTAACATACAGATATCACATCCCAGACACTTGCACGTGAAAGGGAGCAAAGTGAAGAAAGACTGCAATAACCCTTAGAGTGGTTTTATTTGTTCTAGTGCTACAGATGATGCAGCAAGGTAGTTGCTCACAGAGCTTTTCACGGTGTGTGAACAGCTGTCATGTTTGTTAGAAATAAATCCACACCCTAAAAGTAGCACTGTAACACAAACAGCTGCATTTTCTTTACTGGTGTACAAAGTTCTGCTTGAAAGGCTGTGTTTAATTGCATAGCATATGATTTAAGCATACAACTACAATGACAAGTTTTATACCAGTAATTAAACAGCACACAATCCCTACAGGTTGTCTGGATGTTTTAATAGCACACAATGTTTCAATAATTTTTGTTTGAATTGTGGTTGACTGACTCCTCTATAAAATGTAGCAATTTACACCTTTGAAATTTTCCTCAATTTTCACATCCGCTGTGAATCCTTCCAGATTTTTTAGTTATTTTCTTTGGCATTATTCTGCTCTTACGCTTTTTTCTCTTTAAACTTATAAGGCTGTAAGAATTGATTTTTATTCTACATGTCAATTGCCTCAATATAATTTGGCATACAGATGAGAAATCTCAGTTCTGTAAGTGTGTTATATATTCCTAAACTCTAGAACTCTCCATCAATCTTTCTGGGTAGGAAACTCCCCCCCCACCAACATTTTTTTAGTTATCATTATTATTTTTTAAGGTTAGTATATGAACTAATTACCAAACTGATGTTGTTCAACTGAATCTGTTCTAATCAGCAATTTAAAACACCTGGTAGAAGAATTGCCATAAGAGTTTAACAAAAGCCAAGTGAGATACACAGCAAGTACGCTAAAAGACAAGGTAAGCTTGCTGGACATGAATTAATTTAGTGTTTTTGTGAATTCCATCTTCACGTGGCTTGAATTTTTAAAGTGCTGAAACAGGATGCTATTAACTAAATTCCTGTAAGATTCAATTTAATGGGTCAGACTGAATGCATTGTTTTCACAAAATTACAAAAAGAAAGAAAATATTCTACATCAGAAATAATTATTTTAAAAACTCGGTTATTTGTACACTGTGCATTGCAATTCAAGTTTATCAGTTTAATGATGGCTTCAACACACAGAGCCTTATAATTCTAACTAGCCAGCTACTCACACTAGTTTACATGGTGCTTTGTTTTTAACCATGATTTCATATTTATTGAAAGAATACAGTAGCTTGCTCTTACTCAACATAGCAAAAATATACATCAAACATTTAAAAAAACCAAAACCCAAAATGGAGTCTCTATAAAGTTACAGATACCTGGAAGCTTAATAATAATGATAACAAGAGGAAACATTTTAACCCCTGACCAATCCCCTGTGTCTACTTAGCTCCCTTGCTTGGCACACACAGTTTGAGTGCAGGTTCCCCAGTACTAGTCAGCTTTCAAAATATCTAGCTTTTAAACCAGCATTGCTCCTCTGTTTTTTCTTCTTCATGGATTAATGAAGAATTAGTTCATCCAGCTAAGAATTTGGGGATGCATTTCCTTATGTTTTCTTTGTTTAATTTTGAGTGTCTGGAGATTTTGTTTTCTAACCTCTGGTTGCTGGTTGCTTCATTTCCAAGAGCAGTGCTGTCATGGGGAGCTATGATTGCAGGGAATAAAAATTACTAGAAGGCCCTTGGAGGAGGGAGCAAGACCTAATAGAGGCGGAGTGGAGAAAGGCTGCTAGGGAAGGTGCGTTTAACACTGACCTGCACTGCTAACCAGATAGGATGTTGCATTTTTAGACAGGATGGAGTTGTATTCATGGATAAAGTGAATTCTGCAGCGGTACCCATGCAGTATTGGTCTGACCAGTTTTCCAGACCCCTTTAGACAAAAAGCACTTTCACTGCAAATGGTCTTCAGGACCATGTATGTTAACCCTGACACCCATGTGATGCTTGGTGGGAGTTATCTGAACCTTCCTGCCTTCAGGTTGAGGGGATCAGTTATTGGTGTGGCTATGCTGGCCTGTCTTTTTTGCTGGACAGTCTGTACTCTTGATAGAGGGGATCAAAAAGCAACATGAAGTCAGCATGTTTCATTTCTCAGGTTTCAGTTTTCCCATTTCTCATTTCAGAGAAACTTAGCTGGTCTTTCCATTCATCAAAAGGATCACAGCAGATAAATGGCCCGTTTAGGTGATTTATTCTGCAAATTGTCTTGCTTTCATTTCTTTTATTTCTTTCTTTTCCTGCCATTTCTTTCAGTTGACTATAATCTATAGCCACCTTCCTTCATCTTTTTTCCATTCCCTGATTAGCGTTTTCTGTCTTACAGATGGACTGTTTCTCTCAAAGCTTGAGGAGTCTGGCAGGAGTTGTAGCTATGAGTGGGTTGTGCTTGCTGTCAAAGGAGGTTATAGTCTTCCAGAAGTACTGCACCTCCATGTTGCTTTCTCCTAGTTGTGTTTGGGGCTCAGCTCCTTGTGCCATTTTAGAGATTGTGTGGGGCTGGTTTGAAATTACACACAAAATATGCTTCACTCAGCACAGCTCCAGAAAGGCACTTTTGGGGAGAAAGGTGTTGTGATGTGCTGCTTCCTGACCTCTCCTCAAATCCCAAACCACTGGGCTTAGCATCCACGGAGTCAGCCCAATAATGTATTTTCCCACCTGCATGAATTTGCCATTTAGGCAACTTCTAGTCAATATTCAACACTCTCAAACCTTAAGGCCTGACCTTCGTGCTCAGCATAGCTGTTGCCCAGCAGGAGCCCATACCGATAGCTCTCCATGCTCTCGGCTGGTTTGGGCTTTGTGGGGATGGAGTCATGCTGGTAGAGCAGTGCTGACTTTACCATCCCAAAGTCTTCCTGAATCTTCATCCCCGAATAGATAGCACCAGAGACGTTTTCTGCCACGTGGGTGTAGCTCTGGAGGTTTTTCATGTCACAGAGGTTGTCACTGTATTTCAGTGCAGGCGGCTTGTATGCCTGGTAGGACACCTTGGTGGTGGTGGTGATGACCGTCTGCAACGGTGGGGCTATGGGGGCAGGACTGGAACTGTACCTGCAGGGATAGTCCCCACTGTAGTAAGCGTGGTTAGCACTTGTTTGCATCTGTCCATAGTCACCCTGGTCTCCGCTGCCAGTTTTCCCCCAAGCTGGTTTCAGTCCGTAGTGTCTGCCAGGGTTATCAAAGCTCTTATCGTGGGTAGTCACAGTGCTGTAGTGAGACCCATTCAGACTGAGGGGGTCTCCATCAATGGCAGGGCTGGTCAGATCTTTGTAAAATGTTGGGTAAGGGCTAGAGCTTATAAAGGTAGGAACTCCAAACTCGTAGCTGCATGGCCTGGGCATGTAGATCCTTGGATTTGGGCACTTAGGGTATGATGATAGCTGGTCCTCTTGGGAGCTGGCTGAGTCATAAGGTACTTTGTAGAGGTCTGTGTTCTGCAATGAAGGATAAGACTGGGCTGGAATTGAAAAATTGGAGTCTGTGATGATACCAACTCTTTCTTGGCCATCCATGCAGGGAAAATTCTGTAGGTTATTGGTGTAGCTGCTGCTGTCATGGTACCTTCCTGCCTGACAAGGAGAAGTAGATACTTGAGATTAAGGAATCAATACTGTACACACACATATATATCTCAATACTTGTGCTATTGCTTGTTTCTGCCCAGAATTAACAGGTGTAGCGTAATGTAAATTTTTTTTTGCCCTCGGACCTCCAGTACATGCTTATGACACCTTTCTAATAGAAAAAAAAATTAAAAATAAAAAAAAATCTTAATTTGTGTCACCTTTTTAATTGACTAATGACTTTGACTTACCTCTGAGTTTAGAGGTCTCTTTTTCTGGGAATGGTGATAAGAGGACATTTGCTTCTTTACTGCACTTCGTCTTGCCTCTGCCTCTAATTTACTCTCTGGTCTGGGGTGGTCATGGACACCTTTAGCCTATTTAGGATTAACAAAGAATTAGATGTTAACAGGAAGGGGGTGAGATGAGAAAGTGCAGCAAATAATTTAAGAGATAGCCACAGCATGGTCTGTGGTTTGGCACAAGAGAAGAGGGAGGGAAAACTAAACAACAAGGAGGGATTCAATGTAAAAATAAATAGAACGAATCATGATTTGGAGGTATACAGAAGGAAAAAGTGAGGGAGAAGTCAATGAAGACTGCAGAGCTGATGGAGGAGCGGACGTCTTACCTATTTTTGAGACATTCAGGAGTAGTTAATTAGAACCAAGGGGAAAAACATATACATTTAGTTTCATTGTTTTTCTGCAGTCCAGTATCTCAGTTCTGCTTTATCAATGTATATATATAAAAATTGTATACATAGGCTTTAACGAGGTTTCATGCCACAAGATGACAAATGTTCTCTTAAAATAATACACCTTCTTGAATAGGACTGAAAATTGTATCCTGGAAAACCATCCAAAGATGCTCTGCTATTGAAATACCTCTGGATATGCAGATCTATGTAACCAAAACTATACTGGTATCTGATGAAGTAATATATTCTACATGTCCTTACCCATTACATTTGTCTGAATGCACCAACATATAGTCCCTAATACAAAGTAGGAAGCTTAAAATTGATTTTAAAACACTGTCCTTTTCTCAAGCAGAAATTAAATTCTAAGCAAGGATTTATCAGCTATTTTGATGGTAAAAGTCATCTGTTTTTGCATGTCTGTAACAGAACATCTGAGTAAGAATAATACAGAATATGGCCAATTTTCTTCCATTTACTGACCGGAGAACAGAATTCACTGTCTGTGGGTCAGGGAAAAAATTCATCTGGCAGAAAATGTAATCTCACGGAACAGAAACTTTATGTTACATTTTTGTTCTAATGTTGCTATAAAAAGAACAAATCAATGGGAAATTTCAGATTTTAGCTTTCTAAATTTCCTTTTTTTCCTGGCAAGATTTTAAATCCTCAAAATTGAAAGGCTAGTTTCATGTGAGGTAGAATTTTCATGTATCAACTCCTGCAGATTAAGCTAGATTTTTTTTTCTATTTATTTTAACAGGAAATAAGTATTAGGTCCTTGGAAAAATTCAGTTGTCAGTGTACCAGGGTGCAAGACAATCTTTTTGTTTGTATTTGTGTTCTGTAAACAGGAGAATTTTAGACATCAATTGCGATGTTATAGTGAAAATTGAATATTGTCAACTCGCGGTACTGTTTTTTAAAAAACAGCCAGGTGTTATTGTTTCATTTGTTTTTGCCGTACTTGTACTAAACAGAAATTCTGTCATGGACCAGAACTCCACTGTGCTCACTATGTTCAGTGTTACACACAAAGAAAATATGGTGTGGGAGTAGGAAGAAATCTCTCTCCAGATATTATTTTATATACAGACATAACTTATATATACGTGCACAAATAAATATGCCTGATTTTTACCTGGAAAAATATTGCTTTTCCATCAAGCCTCCAGAAGTTTGTGACGGGATAGCCACTGTGTCCTCGGCAAGGAATCAACTGAAGGGCTGAATTGCAGTTTGGGCAGGCTTTCTCTGTGAATAAAGACAAAGAAACTACTGAAGAGATTGGTTGAAGGCAAGGATGTTTCCTGAGAGTAAACAGAGCTCAAGAGCAGTATGATCAGACTTCACTGAAATTCCAATTTAAATATATTGTTCAAGGAAACACAACATAGACTACCAAGCATAACTGAGTGGTATGAACTAGAGCTGCATACTTGATATAAATGCTAATGATGTAAAGGATTTCAAATCCATTTCTCTTTAAGTATTTACAAATAGACATTGATGAAATTTGTAAATAAATCACAGTCTTTACAATTATGGCTTAGTCTGCCTGCAAGTAAGAGTGACTCCAGTTTAGAAGTCAAGCCCAGATGAAAGAAATGTGACCCCTTAGGCATCCCAGCTTTCTTTGGGTATCCCTCACTTTGTTGCTTTTGCCGAGCCTTGTCGCATATGGCGGGGCGAAGCTGCAGCCTGGCTCCGCCGGGCAGAGCACAGCTCCTGGCACACACCACCACTCCCAGGCAGGACTTCTTGAGGATCTGGCAGTTGTGGTTGTTGGTGTTGCGCATGGCCCAGCCACTGAGGTGCCTCTGCGCGTTCTTCTCCTCACTGGAGTAGATGAGCCGCACGTAGCCATCGGGCCATTCCTGGAAGGCATCAAAGTGCTTGGGCTCCTGCAGCAGGGCAAGTGGGGTAGAGGGGTAAGGCAGCAAGGAGAAGAGCGAGAGAATATTATCAGTAGGTCACAACCTGCTATTTTTTCCCTATTACAAAACACACAACAGGAAAAAAAAGCTTTTTCCATGACCATCCAAGCAGCAGAAAAAGAATTATTGAAAGAATAACTTATTCAGAAATGCTGTAGAAGGGAAAAGGCAGTCTGAGCTTCTGTGTTTCAAGAGTCAGGATCCTTTCCTCCTTTGCACCACGATCCATAATTGCATGGTCTGTTGTCACAGGTGCCTCTTTACAGTGGGGTTACCCAGCTGTAAGACATCAGCCTGGTTACCAAAACTTACTAACTGGTCTGCCACCAGTGTGCCCAGGCAGGACACAGACCACCCTGATCATGACTGCTGTTAAGTTCTCCTTGTTGTGGGACCATGCACCTGCAGGCAGGAAACTAGAAGTTTTAGCTATGGAATGGTTTCTTAGATTGTATCTGAGTTGAATAAGACTTTTGCTAAGAAACAGAAATAAAAAAAAATTGCTCTTGCAAATACAGTTCCAATATATGCATAGTGGCTCAAAGAAAGAACATTTCAATTTTGGATTTCACTAGCTTTCTGGAGCTCCTTACTAAAATGTGATTACTAGAACAATGAAAGAACAACTGAGATTGTAAACTGTAAATATTTACAGTGCAAGTAAAGAGTTCCTGCAATGCTTATTTAACATATGTATGTACCACATGTGAGCAATTCCAATGAAAGCAATAAACTACCAGCATTTACAGTGTTAAGACGTTCTATAATAGCATGAACTATTAAATTAAATAAACTTGAAGCAGAAAAAAGTAGTAAGTTAACACATTTAAAGCTCACAAGCAGACAGAAGTTGGAGTGCTTGTTGGCATTAAAATATCACGTCAACAAACGAAGGAAATATTTAGATAAGTTGGATTAGAGTAGTAAAAAACAGTTAATTCAAGCTTTCACTCAACATTTCTTGAACAAGAGAGAAGGAGAAGGAAACTGGCCAAACTGAGCCACAGATTATATTAGGTCTTCGTACACAACTGGCCAAAGTTGCGTATTGAGTCCATATTTTTATTGCAAGTTATTTCATTAAGGACTGGGAAAAAAAAGTGAAAAGGTGCAGGAAAAATAAAGCAGACATAAACCGAAGCTTTTCTTAAACGGAAGGTCGCTCCCCTGTTTCCCTAGTAGCCCAGCTCCTCCTCTGTCACCCTCCCACCCACCCGTTACCTGCGGCAATTTGGGGTCGTTGATGTCCCAGGTCTGCTTCATGGCGAGAAGCCCCGATAGGCGATGACTCCCGCTTTTTTATGCCGTCGGGGCGTCGCCCAGTTGGAGGGGAGTTCTCAGCCGGCTCCGCAGGTGGAGCAGCAGCACAACCGCGGCACCTGGGCGGGCAGGCAGGCAGGGGCTGCGCTCCCCCTCCGCCACGCAGGCGGGTTTCGCTACCCTTACCTGGAGGTGTGTGACGGGGGATAGCCGTGGAGGTTTGGCACGAATCCACCCCCCAGCACGGGGGGCCGTGACCTCGGCAAATCTGAGCAGGGTCTGGAAATCTAACCTGGCGGTGGCGGGGCTTTGCCGCTCGCTCCCACAGGTGCTGGGATGGGAGAGGTTATGGGGAGATGGGGACCCATCTCAGTCTGGCCGGGACGCCCCTGATGTTGGATTTCGAGAGCCGCTCGGAGCTGCCTGCAACTTGAAAAGCCTCCGAGAGGGAGGCAAAGGCGCTGAATAACCTGCTCTTTAGATGTAGATGTAAACGAATTCAACGTTATTTGGGAGGTTTCCCCTTTGCTCCGTGCTCTATAACACCCAGTTTAAAATGCAAAGCTAGTGCCGGTGCTATCAGCACGTTTTAACTTATTAAAAATTTATAAGCTTTTTACTACCTTTTCTTTTTGGAAGAAATAGCCGATGGGTTGCGGTGTTTGTGTTTGTTTTGTTGGTTTTGCTTTTTTTTTTTTTTTGTATGTTTGTTTGGTTTGGTTTGGGTTTTTTCTGGGGGGGCAGGGGTTTCAGGGGGTGGAGGGAGGTTGATTTTTGGTCTGAGAAACAGAAAGAGAAAGACTTATGCACCAGAGCATAGAGACCAAGCCGTTGAACGCCAAGCGCTGCTATCATCCTTTAAACGATCCCACCTGTTCGGAATGATTTTCTCATTCGCTTCCATGCCCTCTGGTCCAAAATTTACTGGCCTTTACCCTTAACCATCCACAATAAGCCCCAGCCGGCAGCAGCAGATGCCGGCTGTGGCAAGCCCTCGGCAGAGAGCAGCCCCCCCTGAGGTTCTTCACTCCCCTTTTACACCCTTCGGATCGACCGGGGGCGTCTGTCAGTGCTGCAAAGCCGATCCCCGGGTGCGGGAGACCCATCCCAGATTCCGCACACCTGCGGCTTTTTAGTGCGAGTGCAAGAGTGGCTTTTTCCCCCCCCCTTTCCCCCCTTCCTCTCCCCCAGTGCTGGGTTCTGGCGAGGAAAGAAGAGCTCTCGAAGCCGCGGGAAACGCTGGCGAGGCTCTCTCTCCACCCCAAGCGCAGGTGTATCCGATAGCAGCCAGTTACGGTCGTGCGAGGGCCGTGGGGAGGGTGCGAAGCAGCCCCTGCACCTTCTCCCGTGCGCCATGGCCCAGGTAAGCACCGCTCCCGGCACAGGAGAACCGGGAGACGGCTGGGGGGCAGCGGGCACGGAGGGACGGACGGACGGACACATCGTGGTGCCTGCGGGGCTCCCCTGCGGCTTCTAGAAACCTTCAGTTTGGATGCGTGGGGTGGTTTTCCAACTCGGAAACTAAGTAAGGAAAATCAGCCTTTTGGGAGAGAGGGGTTGAGTAAGTGGACTTCAGCTTTTGGACAGAATAAGTGTTTGGGTTTTGGGGTGTTTTTGGAGGAGAGGATTTTTTTCCTGTAGTTTTCTCTTCTTTTTAAAGGAAGAAAAAAGTGAAGAACGGAATAGAGATGTGAGTGGCACTATGGCAGGCAGAGCAGAAGACTATGTAAGGATTCTTTAAATGTATCCTTAGCTTTATCTTACAAATAGTTATATGTGTATGTTTAAAGGTGCATTTCTTAAGTGGATATGGTATGACCTAGAATTTTTATTAATTTAATATGGGAAGTGCAGCAGACTCCTTAGTCTTTTCTCTAGTAAGTGGGAAGAAATTATTGTAAGAGTTTTGAGACATGTAAGAATTACAAACTGGGCGCACCAAAGGAATGTCTTATTCAGTATCTTTTAAGATTATTCAGTTTCAAGGGTTCTGTCTCTTTTGGAGGTTGACTGATGTTTCACCTTCAGATGTAACAATAAAATAAAAGTAGAGAAACAAATAAAGTTAAACAAGTAAACAAAAAACCTGCAACTTTAAAAATAGCGTTACAAGTATTTTCTCATAATTAGTGCTGCAACAATCTTAATATCCATTTATTTAACTCACTAGTTTTTTCTTTCCCCTCCCTCTGCAGCTTGAATCACTTCTCACTGATGCCTTTAAGGGGAAAGGATTTGAAAAAATAAGCGAACTGCTTCAAGAGAGAGAAGTAGAGCCTCCCCAGAAATACAGTGAATCTCTTTTTAGCCAGCTAGACAAAGCACTGAGAAAGGCAAGTATCATAAATAATCTCAACCATCCTAACACCCAAGGGTATCAGAATAATGATGCACAGCACTCTGTGTTTCTGTAGGAACTGGACAAGAATGAATTCCAGAATGTTTCACTGCTGCTGAAATGTATTCAGGTCTACTTTAAAAGTGATTTCCAAGAAGGGAAGAGTTTGTTTATTGAGCAAGGACTGGTAGCGAAGATGAGTATAATATTATATGCAAGTTACTAATGTGATTTAAAGTTGCTTGCATCAGAAAAAGAACTCCAAGGAAGTGAAAACTAAAGAATGGCTTGTTGGCCATGCAGAAACATATATTTTTAAAATATATTGCATGAGCTCAATGGGGAAAAAAAAATACTTACTGTCTTTCATTGTTTTTGGAGCAGCAGCCAATATTATGGTTTCATTTATTACCTGACTTAGTAGATTGTGGGTTTGGTTTTTTTTTTTAAGCTGACAGTGGAAGGAGAGGCAGAGTTTTGATGAGTCCCACTTGTGAAATGATGTAAAATTTCTAAATGCATTTTAAATGCTCCAGCAAAATACAGTGTTAGTTATAGAACTGATGAGCAGTTTGTGCTTTTATAATTTTAAGACCTGACATACTCTTTATGAAGATCCCTTTTTAGATATGTAGCAAACCAGATGCATTTAATCTGCAGTTGCATTTTATCTTCTGGCAGAATGGCACAGTACTGATTTCAGCTGGTAATACTTATAGTAGCAGAAATGCACTTGTGCTGAAGATGAGTAATACCTGGATCTAGCATAGCTAGCAGGGAACAGATAACACGTGCTCTCCATTTCCAGAGTTCTACCAAGGAGTCCTCAGTTCAAAATATTGTAATCCTGCCTTGTAATTATGCTTTTCAGGGATACAGTTACTCAAAAATCCTGTATGGAGATATATTAATGAAGTTTCCCTGATCTGAGCTCTGTACCTCCAGTGAAGCATAGATTTCTATTTTGGCACATGTGTGGCTATGCAATATATTTAAAACCATGAAGTATTAAAATATTTACCTTGAAAAAGCTTGAAAAAATTTTAAAACGTTATTTTGCTGTGAATTGATGTTCTGTAGAAATTTCTATAGGAGTTACCATGCCATTGGTAGCATGCATTGTGCCTAAACAAGAGTGTGTGCCTTGGACAACAAAGGATAAAAGGATAAAAGGAGGGTTGGGGAGGGAAGAGGGGAATGTCACTTTTCATGTCCTCCTAGCAAAATTTGAGCTCCTTAACGCCATGTAGCTTTTGACACAGTACGTAACTCAAGTTTTAAGAGTAAAAAACTGTCTGTAAAGTTTCCTGTAGACATATATAGTTTAAGGATTATTAACTCCTCTTCCCAGATTTTAACCAATTCTTTTAACTTTTACCTGGTATCTTGGTTTGAAAGAGCAAGAGCATCCGTGATCCTCGTCGACCCAAATGAGAATAAATTTTTTGAAGACTTCTTTGACACTGCACTGGTATGTACGTGCATTAAGGGAACAGAAAGGTTGCCTATATTGGATAGGAAAGCCATTGTTCACAAACAATTTCCAGTTAAAAAATGAATAGTTGCATGGACCTGGGAGTGAGCCTGGGATGCAGTCCAGATGGTGCTGGTGGGGAGTGCCCAGGAGTGTACTCTGAGCTGGTATCAGGCTGAGATTTGACACAACCTGGGAGAAGCTGCTAAAGGGCTGCAGTGTTTTCTGATTTTCTAACATGAAGCCAACTGTTTGTTTCTGCAGAAAAATTTTCAAGAAGTTCTGATGCATTTTGTAAATAAAGGCTTTTGTGCTGAAGCTCTCTTTAAAACCACAAGTCAGTAATACTAAGCTGCACTCTACTTGCAAATGTGTTTTACCCAAGCTGTTCCTCCAAGTCTTGTTGTCTGTAGCTTACTGGAACTGTGTCACTTTTGTGACACAGTTTGTGCATCAGAATTCATGTCAATACTTATGACTCTTTTTAGGAGTTCTGATAAAAGGTATTTAAGCTGAATCAAAGTTCCTTCTTTCTCTGCTAACCACACCGATATACCCGATTTTTTTTTTTTTTTCCAAAATTTGATCTGTTTTTCTTCCCAGTACATTTCTTCCACATGCTTTCATTGGGGAGAATGAAGTGTTTTGTTCTGTGGGGATTTGGGGTTGTTTGTTTGTTGTTTGGAGGTTTTTTAACTTTTATTTTTGTTTTTCCTCAAGGGACTTCAACACCTTCAGATATACATTGTGACATATAGTACTGTAGTGTGAAAGCATAAAATGTGCTTGTACATAAGCCCACAGGTGTAATAAAATAAGAGAACAATGCCACGATGTGGGTTTTCCAGGGAACCTATGGGCACTGCACTCTCAAGTGCTGCTGAAATCCCTGGGGAAAGTGGGTGCTTTACTATCTTTACCCTCCCTGCATAATGCCAACCTGTATGATTAGGGTCATCATATGTGACATGCCTGTGTCAGGTGGCCCTGCTTTTCCTGATGTGGGTACACTAGTGTTTTATGTTATTTAGCCCCTGAGAGTTGTGGTGGTGGGGGCATAAACACCTTGGCACTTTGAGTACTGCTGTTCTTAGGTGAAAATCTGTTAACGAAGGCTTCCTTTACTGTTTCCATCAGGTGATTTGCAAATGCAGTAACGAAGGTCAGTATTTTTTTCCTTCCATGCCTTGATATCCTGTATCTTAGTCTCAAGAGCATGTTTCTTAATTCTGCTTGAACTCTGTCCCCTTTCTCTTCTCCCTTCCACTTCCTAGCTCTCTGCAGTATTTTTTTTCTTTTAATCCTCCTTCTGATTTCTCTTCAGTTAATTTTCATTAACATTCACATCAGAGCACAAAACCTTTTTCCATTTCTCTTTGCTTCCTTGTTTTGTACAAGTTAAAAAACAAAAAGATCCATCTATGGTATCTTGCTTAAATGCTCAACATCAAATAATTCACTTGATCAGAGTAAGTGGTGCTTCTGAAAGGGGTTCAGGCTAGAGGATCTATTCTCGCCACATCTGTTTGTACTGGCTTGAGAAGTTCTTTCCTTGCTGAAGGCAACCACCTCCACAGGAAACCATGGTAACTCCTTCAGCTTTCTGAACTGGGCAGAGGGATGTCTGCTTGTCTCTCATTCATTTCAGCAGCAAAATTTCGTCTGTGGCTGCAGCTGACTTTCTGTTAGGGCAGGGGAGCAGGTGCTTTCAGAAAGTATCTGTATGCCCAAATGTCCAGTCTCACAAGTCATGTAAAAATAAAGCATTACACTGTGGACCAGGTAATGTGTGCTTATTTGTCCTTGTAGCTTATTTTAGTGGGAGCAGAGTATGCATGAGCATCTTCTGGTTAGTACTTTACTGGTTTACTCTCTTGATTTTGACAACAATTCAAATTTTCTCTTGTGGTTAGGCCTCTTAAAATAATTACCCAGGTCAGCAGTTAATGTATCTGCCACTTTATTTTTTTTTTTTACATAGAAGTTACCAGTTCCCTTTCTGTCTAGGATTAGATGGTTAGAAGCTTTGTTTTAAAATGAACTTACAAGTGGGATATTTTTGCTCCAACACAGCAAACTGTAGTTGCCTCAGCTGTCTTTTATATGGAGACCAGCCCATTTCTAGCTGTAACCTTTCAAAATATTTTTCCAGGGAAGAAAGATCTGCTGAATTTATTTTTACCTGAACTAGGGCATCTAGTGACAGAAGCAAATCTTTGCTGCACTCTGCATCTGGAGGTAAGATTCCTACTAGGAGGAGAAAATTAGATACATTTGCGCACAAGTGTGTGTAATTAGAAAATATGGGAAAAATGAATAATATTGAATTACTTCCCTTCATTTTCTGCCCCTTCTTTTGCGGGGGTAAAGGCTTTGAGGACCCTTAACTCTATACTTGACAATGTCACACGGGAAGAGAGAAAGCAATTCCCTCTGTCTGAGGAAATGTGCTCACTCACGTAAGTGATTTTTCTCCTAACTCCTGTAGCTAAATGCCATCTTCCCTCCAACAGGAGTTAGTTATTTTCACTTTTAACTCGTGGTGTTATGTTGTTTCAGGAAAGACCTTGCCAAAACTATTCTGGAGGTTGGTGGTAAGAAATATTTAGTGGTTATTCTTATTAAATTTCTCCAGCTTTACCTTATCTGTTTATTTATTGTATCTGAATTGTAATTTAAATTATTTACTTGTCAAGAGTTGACTTTTAGGGAGGAAAATCAGATACTACTTTGAGAAAATATTAATAAAAAATTGATAAATGCAGCAATGCCTTAGTTTTTTCTGGTTGGTATTAGTAATGTGTATTAATAAGACAAGCTAAACAGATATATGTAGAAAAGTAATTAGATCAGCTTTACATATGTGTTTACAAAATATGCTGGCTGTTAGTCTTAAAAAAAAATAAATTTGAATTGCTTTGCCCAGATGTGGACAAACGTCAGTTAACAAGGTTTATAGCCTCTTGAGTGAAATCTTTTTCATTTTCTCTTAATAATAACACTTTCTACAGTTTTACCATGATATATGGAATGTAACTTAATCCTGGTGAGTTAGTGATAAGTCTTTGCTCTCATCCCCTTCCTGAACCCCAAGAAAATTTCCCAGTGCACTTGTGTGTGTTGTGGTTTGCAGCACTCCATACTTGACCTCACTGAGTCAGGGGGAGCTGAGGATGCCTGGAGCTAGCACTTGGCTGTTAGCCTCCACAGTTCTCCTAGGTAGAACTGAAGCTAGATGATGAATATGACTGTGTGGTGTATATAAGTACAAGGGTGGCAATGCTACAACACTGTCTTATGCCAGAGGGATGATATTTATCCTGTGCTTATGTTTATTGTGTAGATTATGACCTCCAGGTTGCCCTTTCAGAAGCACTTTGTAGGTTAATGATAAAAAAATGGAGAGATGACCTTGTTCACCACTGGTTTGAAGATAACTATCTTGCTGAAGCTTTCAAAGAGATCAAGGATAGAGAATTTGAGACGGTGAGGGTCCTTATTTTGAAAACAACATACTTGACAAGTCTGTATAGGGGCTAGTTTTGGTTGAATTCAGTCAGGATGTCCTTGTTAGAAATTCCTACAAAACTGACTTTATAAATACAAAGTTACTTAGTTATTGAATTATTTGTGGATGGTGTGTTTTGGGTTTTTTTCTATAATGACACATTGTTAAAATAGCTCTTCTAAGTTATTTTACTTACAAAAAAAGTAAAATAAAAATTATAATAAATAATAAAACATAAGCTTATGTTTGAAGGCTTACTGGTAGTAAATTGGGTCCAGCCATTTGTAGCAACTTGAGTGTTTCTTCCTCAGGGGCCTTTGGCATCACACTGACTAGTTAAAAGCTTCTAATTGGAGTAGAAGTCACACAACCCGATAGAATAAGTATTTGCAAAGGAAATGCAGCCTGACTTTTTAATAATATGTCATTTGTCTTGAAGGACTGCAGAAAATTTCTTAACCTGCTGAATGAAAGGCTTGGGAATGGAAGAAGGTAAGCTGGGGACCAACAGAATAAACTGGTGCCCTCACTACTGCAGAGGGGAATAAACAGGATTGTAAACTGAGTTGGGTGATATTAAAAAGAAAAAAAAAGGATTTACATCACATGTGAAGAATTAAATTGTTCTTAAGAAGGACATTTTATTCATTTTTATGGTGGTTTTTTGAAAGTAAAATTAATGAAGATAATGCATCACTACTAAAATACTATGACCTCTTAAGCTTCTCCAATATTAATTTACTTTTAGAAATATTTTAATTATTTCTTGAACAATAAGATTGGTTATACTAATCTTATGAAAAATAAAATTATTTAAGTCAGACTGTGATGCTGAATATATCATGTGAAGTCTGCTTTTCTTCCAGAGTGTATTCGTTTCCATGCATATCTGCTTTTGCTGACACGAAGGAGGTAATAGCCCCTAAAGCTCTGACACGTTCCCTACACTGTTACTACTGCTAAAATGTTGATTTTTGTGGTAATTGTTTTTCCCCCCCCCTCTTTTTCATTGAAGAGCTCAATTTCTTAAAATGCAGAGTGTAACCTTCTGTACTGGTTGGAAAGTTTGCTTGTTTGTCACTTAGCTCCCAATTTACAGCTGCTGACTTTGCTTTTGTATCAGCCAAAAGATAGAGGCAGTGCTTCTCTTCATGGTGATGACAGAAGGGAGAGCTCTAAAAAGAAACAGGAGGACAGGACAATGCTGATTTCTCCAGCAGAGCTGTTCTCAGAGTGCCGGAAAACAAGATTAGCCTGATGCCCATGTAGGAGAAGTCAGAGTTGCTGATCCTGCAGATTGCTTTAGTGGTCTTTAGTACATGTACTGTGGCACCATTCCTGGCAGTCATATCAAATCAACAGCATGTAAATGGAAGCCAGTTCCACTGTTTCTGATTATTTCAACTGCTCAGAAACAGAAGCAACTCCTGTACCCTCTTCCTGGCACAAACATGTGGGTGTTTGTGTGTTGCCTTTCCCTTGGCTGATACAGAGCCGTGTCTGACATGGGTATGGTTGGGTGAGCAGTAGACTGGCAGCTTGCAGGTTGATCTGAACTTTTATTTCTGCAAGATGTGCACATGTGTACACAGATATGTAAGGCAACACTTTCCAATTTTGTCTTGTTAAAGAAAACTGAGAGTGATACAGCAGTTGTGGGGCGTTTCTGGGAACAACAGTACCACTCTTCTTTCCCAGGTGAAGAAACCGTCAGATGAAAAACTAGAGGAGTTTTGGATTGACTTCAACACTGGCAGCCAGAGTGTGACTTTCTATGTGGATAGTAATGAGGTAACGGTAACAGCAAGGCCCAGGTGGCTTTGGGCTCAGCCTAAGGCTGTAGGCACTCACTTAGCCCTTCTGACATGTTGGCTTTGGTTTTCAAAGGGCTTTCTTTGGGACTCTGTGAGACTGTCAAAAGAAGCTGTCAGCAGTTACAGGCTGGAGGGTAAGATTTTCCAATTGTTGTTGTCTTCTCTCTGGTTATGGGTTCGTGAGACATGTGGAGTCAGCCTAAAATCTCAGCACCACCATGTCTTCTCCTCCCTCCTTGCCTTGCCCTTTGATAGTCATCTTGCACTAGCTCTGCTTATCGGACTGTGTGTGGGCCCACTGAGCACATTAACTTACTCTCCCCTACCCAAGCAGGACAGGTTAAGGTATCAGTTTATAGATGTCCTAGGGAACTGCATAATCATAAAGATCCAATGGGAAAGAAACGAGTGAACAGAGTAACTGGAAATGCATAGGCAAGATGTAAAAGAGACTGTTCTAAAAATTCCAGACACTTATTCATGTTATTTTGTGGTTGAGAGAAGTATGTCTTGATCTAAACCAGATTTAATTGCCTTTATTTTTATTTTTCTCAGAGGATGGTGGACAAAAGATTGTTAAAATTTTTATGAAGAAACCTGCTGTTCTTACCAAAACAGAAGCAACAAAAATCAAACTGGTTTTCAGTGCTGAGTTTGAAATCTTAGGTGCACTTAAAAAAGTCCTGGGTGATGAAAAATTTATGGTAAGCTCTTCATATGAGGGTTGAGGTTTTTTTCTAAACTAGATTTTGCACTGGGCAAAACCATTCAGATTTCTGGGGTTTATGTTTGTGTGGTTTCTTTGTTTATTTTCTCCATACCTCTTTATTATATATCTGTCTTCCCATTGTGGATTTATAACACTCTATATAGATGCTCTTAGCTTTGGCCTGCAAGAGAATTTAGGCATCTTAGTAACAAAGTTTCAAAGGACTCAAAGTTATGGTTTAGAAGCTGGAAGGTTAAACTGATCTGTTAATGGATTTTGTGTTATTACTTTTACTGAGCTTCTACAGTAGAAAATAAAGCCTATGGCATTTAATTGTGTAACTTGAAGTCTAAACATGCTCTTATATATAGCTCCAAGTGTTACATTGCACAGGATGAGCAAATTGTTACATAAGAACCTGGAAAAGAGAATAGGTGTGCTGCAAGATGAAGAGTAGAGTACTTCTAAAACCTGAAGTTTTTTTCTAAGCCAATGTAAAAACATGGGCTACGTGTGTGACTTTTTTTTCTCAAATGTTAATACAGTTAATTTTTTTACTCATAATTGATCCACAGACTATGGAGATTGCAGAAAACCTTTGGCAACAGTAAATAACCATGATATAGTGGCTGTCATTTGCCCTTGCAGGAGCCAAGACCTTTCCAAATTATCAACACAATTAGCATCCAATTATTTGTTGCTGGCAATTACCAACTGTTAATTTTGTTATTAAGTAGTTGACTTTACTAGATAAAGACTACTTTTTTAAGATCACTTTCACATGGCATTAATTCACACCAGCAGATAAATGAGACTGAAGAGAAGTCTGTCCATACTGGGAAGCAAGCCAGGGAGAATGAAGCAGGTGATTTTTTTTTTTTTGATTATCATGTTATTTCATTACATTTAAATATCTCAATTTTCAAATTATTGTTTTCACTTGCAGTCCACAGCTTGCAGTTAACCTCATTTAAAAAAGAAAGAAAGAAACAAACAAACAAAAAAACCCCCAAACCCAAAACAAGCAATGCCCAAGCTCAATCTTCTACTGTTCTTTGTCTTGTGAGCTTAGTAACTGGTGCTCGAAGCAGATGCTGAGTCCCTCTAGCCCAGGGAGTGAGGATTGGGCACCATGGGCCATGTGCTGCTGGTATTACACGGGCAGGGGAACTGCTCAGTGATACAGGACCTGGATTTGGATCTGGCAGGCAGCCTTGCAAGGCACATCTTGGCTGCTGGCTGCCCACTGATGTGCAAAGAGTGTGCAGTAGTGTTTTTCCATCTGCAGGTGCAGTGGAATACATCCTCCTGTCCACCTCTCTTGCTTACTCAATGCCTGGTTTCTGGTTTGGCTATGCTGTGTAGGTGCCTTTGGAAGTTTGCCTGCAGAAGGGGACAGTGGCATCAGTGTGCCCATGAAAGCACAGGTTCTCTGATGGATGAGTTCTTGCACCTTGGCATTTAACAAGCTCTCCCCTCTGTACAGTGAGGTGCATGTGGTGAGGCAGCCTCTACCAAAGCTTTCTGCAGGGGAGTGGCTTCTGTTTCTTCTAGACAAGGTGATGTGCTAGTAAGTGGTGTGCTCCAGTCCCTTTACCCCACCTGGAGTGGATGATGCCCTGGAGATGCCTGGTGCTGTTGTGGAACAGCAGCAGGGGGAGCAGAAATGCTCACCTGTAGTCCCTGTTTGTAGGTAAAGATGAGCAGCAGCTCACCTCTGCAGAATGTGTCCTGCTGCTGTGTGCAGGGGCATTGTCAGCGCTGCCATGAATACCTTGTGCTGCAGGGCTGTCTTTGTGTGTGCTCCAGCTACAAGAGTATCTGCCTGCCTTACAGAAACAAAGGCTCTTAGCTGGACCAGGAATAGCCATTAGTTGCTTATTCTCATCAACCTATAGCCAATGCTTTGTATTTCTTTGTATTGGGCACGTTAGGTTTTCTATCATCAAATGGTGTCATTTCCTGTGCTGCCAGTGAACATCTGCAAGATGTCTTCTTCCAGGATCATTTGACTGAGTTTAATTATGTTCCAAATATTATAGATGTCAAGGGAGCTCAGAGCCTGAAGTACAGATGTCATGTTTGGGTGTCTGACCCAAAGGAGGGTCTATAAGGCCTGTACTTGTAAAGAACAAGAGAAAGTAACTCCTTTCTTTTATCCCCCTCTGAAATTCTTCTGTAAATCCCCACCACAATTGTGACCCACAGTTTAACGAAAAGCTACTTTCAGCAAAACAGGCAAGAAATGTACATGACCAAAATTGATCTGAAACAGGAAATGTTTTCTCAACTTAATTTTGGTATCAAATTATTTGGAAGGTGGTGCCTTTTTTTTTTTTTTCCCCTATAGGGATCTTTTAAGACTGGGACTTGTTCTTGCTGCAAAACTGGCTGTATTTCAGGTTTTAGAGTGATTACTTTTTGTGTGGATCACTCCGTGGTGTAAATTGCTTGACAGATATTTCCACATCTCCTAAAGCTGTGAACTCACAGCTCTTTCTATTGCTACCATCCACTGTCTCAGAAGCAAATTAAGTTTGAAGAGCTCTTAGGATAGGTAGCATTGTTTCTGCGACAATATTAAAAACAAATTTTTACTCTCATCTAAGTTATTGTGCATTTAAGGTTTTTCCAAGTGAATACTTGAAAGAGCTACTTCTAGCTCTAAATATCTGAGGCCGTAACTTTTTCAGTAGTCCTTCCCATTTTCCTCCAGTTACAACCTAAAATGAGCTAGAATGGCAGTTCTCCAGATTCTGGAGGCACAGGTGAGCTAGGAGTTCCTTCATCAGTGTCCACTGTAATGCACACAGAGGTACAAGGTGGGCACTGCTACTTGAAGCAATCAAGGAGTACAAAGGGCAGAAGGTAGTTAATCCGTAGCAAAACATTTTGCAGTGCCTGGGAGAGATTCAATGAAGGGCAGCAGAGTTGGTGGAAGATCCCACTGCTTTAGTCAGACACAAACGGTTGTTCCATGTTTCCAGAGTTTAGGAGTTAAGGTAGCGATAAGATGAGAAACTTCAATGTATTTGTACAGTATGAGGGGCTTACATGGGGTAGGCTCAAAATACTGGTTTTTTAGCATTGCAGTTCTGCACTGGGTAATTTGGAGATGTTTGTTTTTGTTCTATTAAACATGATCTTGAGATGTTTGTGCCTAGTAAGTTGTGCATGAGTGTAATAATGGAAAAGGCAGGTAGTGAGTGTGTTCAGTTACTGCAATAGCATTCTCACACTGGTTGCTGTTCTGCAGTGATAGCTGAGTCTTCTAATGCACAAAGGAGGAAAGATCCCTCAAATTCTGAAAACTTGGAGACTTTATCAGACAACTTAACCTCTGAGAACAGCCAGCAGTTAACACGCACAGTAGCAGTAAGTGTTTGGTGTATGGTGGAATGGTCCTTGTGCCCCTTTTCCCCCTTCTCCAGTCTGCTTTTTTATAGGTGGGGCTAAAACCTTCTTTCAAAGAAAACTTGTTTGTATCCAGTCAGCCCAAACATATACCTCCAGAGCTGCAATTTTGTCAAAACTGCTTTAAAAAGAAAAAAAAGAAATTTTACTTCCTCTTGTAAGGGGATGGTGGGATGCCCTTAGTGAGAAACCTATGATATCACTTATATGCAGCCTAAAATGTTTTTATGTGTGGACAATGATGAATGTGTCTTCCAGCTGTTGTCACAGACTGGCACTGAAAATCCTCTTCTAAAAATCCTCACTTTTTTTATTGATCATATTTACGTCCTGTTCATGGTTTCTCTGAGCAGAAAATGGTGAACTCTGGTGTTGCCGTGGTTACAGTGAGCCAGCAAACTGACCTGGAAGATGCTAACCAAGGCTCAGGTCAGGTTTCAGTTCCTAAAGTCTGATCCAGTTCAGTGTCACCCAGATGACATGTTGAAGTACCTGCTTTTGTGGGCCTTACAGCAAAAGTAGATAAAGATTTCATAGTAGTGCAGAGGCTAAAGCTATAGTTTCTTTGCCTTCTTCAGCAAAAAAGTCCAAAACTCCATCTCCAGGAATGAAAGCTATGCCTAGGTGAGTGTCTTGCAGACGAAAAGTTGCAAAGGGTTTTTTTTTTTGGGGGGGGTGGTGGGGGTGGGTGGGTTGGTTTTTGTCCCCTTCTTCTGGGGTTTTAATGCATATGATTTTAAGGCTTATTCCATCACTTATTAAATTAGAAAAATATTCTGGTTTTCAGCCTGGATAGTAAGACTGGATGCCTAGAGTTACAGCACTGTGGAGATGCTGAACAGTGATGCTGAGTTACTAGCTTGGCAGCTGCTTTGATGTCACTTTTATCTCATCACAGATTTAATCCAAATGCAAGGTGATCACACAGCTAACTTAAGAGTTCAAATTCAGCTATGTATGTAACTTTTGCTATTAACTGGAGGTCAGCAGATATGAGGCTATTCATAATGGGGAACATCACTTTTGTGAAAGATCATGTGAATTTGAATTCTCCTTGGCATCAGTAACACCTTTTTTTCCAGAGCTTTGGAGGACAGAATTCCTTGTAATTAAGGAGCTGGACTTCTGTAGAGTTACTGACTTTCTTCCCTACATACCTAAACCATTGCTTTGATGCTAATTGGTAGAAGTTTTTTTTTTCCCCTTAGTACTTCACAGACTTTTTGGTCTTTAAATGAACAGCTCCCTCATGTGTCCTCTTGTCCCCAGTGAGAAGCCCCTAGAAGAAGAATCCAGGGAGGAGGAAACATCAAAGGTATGGTTGCCTTGGGGCTCACCTGAGTGAAGAGATGTACTGGTGGAGTTGCAGAAGAAAACTGGGATGGGTTGACCCACTGATGCCATTGAGCAGTGCACTGAGTCCGTGAAGTGTCATACCTGATGTGATGTGCTGGTTAGCACCAGGAGTGAGCTGCAGAGGCAGCAGCTACCAGCCTCAGTCTAGAGTGACCCAACCAGTTAATTCGAGCTCACTGGAGTGTATTCAGCACATATGCCCACCCCACAGCAGTGTGTTGTGCTTGTGTCTAGGAGTACAGTGGTGTGTGGGCATCCAGACCAGCTGTGTGTGGGACAAACTCACATGTCACAAGACTTGCAAGCTGTCTGCAAGAGCAAATGTTTGCTTGCTGAATGGAGCCAAGACTTGGAAGTCTACAGATGTGTTTATTCACTTTTGTCTGAGCTCTAATGACCCTCCCATGGCAGGTCTAGTGCTAGTTTTAGATTTTTAAATAAAATTAATAATTTTTTTTACTACCGGTTCAAATGCTTTGTTACACTTGCCCACTCTGCAGTGAATTCAAAGCTTCTGAACTACTTTTTGTAACCCCACCCTCTTGGCCCCCCCAGCTCTGGGAGTTCATATACTCTCTGATAGGGAAGAACTGCAGGCAACAGTTGCACCTGGATAGTAGTTGCAGTAGGAGGAAGGAAATTTCCTGGCACACCTTATCTCTGCTTTTAGCAGGCTCTTGGATAAAAACATGACTTTGGGTATTGTCATTTTAGCTCCTGGAACTCCCTCTTTTTCCAAAGGACGTTGCCTGGGAAAAGAGAAACAGGAAAACAAGTTTGACCAAGCAAAGGGCTGAAGACAGGTATGAGCAGAGACTGATGTACCAGGTGACTTTACACTATTTCTAGTCCTCATGGGTGAGGGTGTCCCCATGGGGTGAGCTGTCTGAACAGAACAGATAGCAAAACAAACAGCAGGCTATGAAGGGTTACAACTTGTCTCAATAGGACCCTTTGGCTCCCCAAAGTGATGAACAGTTCAGAAGCTAACCCTAGTCTGCCAAAAATGCCCTCTACCTCTGTGATACTATGTCACATTGGCTTTTCCATTTTTCCTTACCCAAATATAATCCTCCCATCCTCCAGTGAGTAGAGTTATGAGTGTCAGCCTCTTTCACAAATACGTAAGCTTTTTTGGATATTGTTCCAATATCCAGCATGATGTGTGCTAGAGTTCCAGGACAGTCTTTCTCTGTTTGTCTCCTCACATCCAAAGCTAGTGGCAGTGTGAGCAGAAGCACTCGAGGGTCTGGGGGCACTGCAACCTGTGGCACTGAAAGTCTGACATGTGGCTCGCTCCTCCTGTGGTCTCTGCCAAGTGTTGTGGTCAAGTTAATGCCTTCTGCTGGGTGGAAGAGCAAATGAACTGTATATGAGGATCTCTGCTGCTGTTCTGGAGCTTCCTTGAGGCTTCCTGCTTTGGCCTACCGACTCTTAGATCAAAAAAAAAACCCCATGAGGGCTTAGATGGATTTTTTGATTGATTGTACATAAGAATAGGAAAACTTGATGCAGGACTTCATCAGGACTACAAGTTGTGTGTTTTAAGACCAAATAATTTGGTGCCACAAATACCAGTTTTAAAACAGGAGTAGCATTGTAGAAGCTAGAGGTGAAGAACTACTTAGTTCGGTCATTCTGCTCCCTCTAGTGTTTCGTCAGGAAATGAGCGTGTCCTTCCCTCAGGAGTGGAGGCTTTAACGAGGAGCTCAGTTCTTTGGTTTTCCCGTTCTTTCAATAATAACGAGAGGGTGTACTGTTTGCTGAGCAATAGTTCTAGGATTTTTTAAAATAGTAACAATTTGGAGAAAACAAGAAAGGTACAGTTAAGTTTAAATGTTGAAAGACATGAAACCAAAATCTAGATGTACACAGAACATTGAATATTGGAATTTTCGAAAGGCAAGTACATGAATTTTTTTGAAAAAATGCCTCAGGTATTATATTTCCATTACTTATTTCTTCCTACCGTGTACTATTATTGGTGATGTGGGGAGAAAATGTCCAATATGTAAACAGGGATAGACTAATTTGTATCGTTTGAATATTTCTCTTAAAATAAGAGTTAAAATCGAAAGATTGAAAGTCAAGACAGAGAACAAGAGAAACTAGGTAGGAAAGGGGAAAGTATTTTTTAGAAGCTGTGAAAGCAGTCCATTTAGTCACAGAAAGTGTTTGAGCCTGTAGTGGGAGAGTGGGACAGAAACAAACCACATTATTACCCCCATAATCTTAGTGAAGTTCTATGAGGTGATTCTTCATGGTTGTATGTCGCTTCCATATATATGTTGTCTTGCAGGAAGGAAGTCTTTGACTTTGAAAACTCAGACTCTTCAAGTCATGAAAAGGTAAAGTTGAGAACAGAAGTTGTTAAGAGGTGTGGTCCCAGCTCAACACCTAACAGAGTAGTAACTTGCAGGAGGGGACATAGTTTGCTGCAGAAATGCTGGAAGGATGGACACACTGTTATAGCAAAACAGACAGCTGGGAATCTGAGACTTTTTTTGTTTGTGTGGTGGAAATTGATTCTTTTTTTTTTTTTTTTTTTTTTGAGTAGGGAGAATACTCATCACTGCTTGAATTTTGTGGTGGGAAGTGTATGATATCGCTAACAGAAATCTGAGCTGTTGCTTGAGTGAGGCCATGGGGTATCTCTGTGATTGAAGGCCAACCTTCCTTTGTGTTTTGCTGAGTATCAAAAGCAGATTGCTGAGCATCTGCTTTGTGCTTCTAGGCTAGACAGAAGAGACTGAAATCCATTTCAAGCCATGCTTTGCAAATTAGGAATCCCTGGTTAAAAGCCAGTCCTCACAAAATTGTTTTGGAAGTTCTGCTTGACTTGTATTTTGCAGACCCTTGAAAAAATGAAAAATAACGAGTTGCTTTACTTGCTTTGAAACTTTGACCCGTGTGAGTTTTCTGAAGAAGTGTAAACATACTCCTGATGGCTTCCACCAAGGTGGCTCTGCTGCAGAAACCCTTTGGCTTTCAACCTCTTTCCTAGTGTGAGAGATGTCACTGCCACCTGCTGCTAATTCTATGGCAATGGGTGATGAATGGGACACCCCAATTTTCTCTTCTAAACGGGACATTGTCCGATCTTTGCTACTGCCACTGGGTGTCAGCATAAATCCCTGTTCCATGGCATCCTGCCCCGCGTCTCAGCAACCCCGTCCCAAGGCTGTCCAGGGACCGTGTTCTGTGTTTACACGTGCTACTAGCAGTGGTGTTATTGATTAAAATGATGTTTCTTATGACGTTAGTGCTTAAAATGAGCATTACTCATAAAGCAGGGAAAGGAGAAAGTAACTCTGTTTAAGACAACAAGTGTTTGTCTATTATAATTTAGGACACTGTTTCAATCAACAAATTCCACTCCCTTAAAAGGTGACATTTCCATGCTGGACTCTTGAGTTTGATACATATAATTATGTAGATTATTTTATGGGGTAGCCGGACTCAAAGACAAATATCTTCTTCTTTTTCAGGTTGCTGAAGCCAAAGGAAAGATTCTTGGTCAGAAAGCTTCTTCACAAAGTCAGAGGTACAGGATCATACATGTACCATTTATGAACTTTTTGCCATGTGAAAAAGACTTTATAGCTTTTGTTAAGCTTTTTTAAGTTAGGATCAAAAAGACTGTGTGATTTTTCTAATACAATAGTTCTTTGCTTAACTACCATGGTGTCTGTGGATGCTATTGGTACTAATTTTTAAATAGCAACTGAGAATATAAAGGTTATGGGAAAGAATAGAGACTCCTGTCTACTTTGATTATAATAAGATTTTAACATGACTTTAACTCTTAAATATCGTCCTTATCTGATCGTATGTGTAAACTACTGACTTAATTTTTGAAAAATGCTTTAACTCTCTGCCTTGCTTTGGCTGCCTCCCAATTATAGCAAGCTGCCAGGAACTTGGACCTCCAAGTATGTAGGTTAATTTCTGTTTAAAAAAAAATGCTAATTTATAAATATCCCTGAGTTGCTACTTTCAAAAACCACGCAGAGAAAAATTTGGCTAGTGACTGCACGTTAAGGAGTTTGGTTCTTGTGCTGATCTCTCAAGGAACCTTCCTGCGATTTCTGTTTGACTGTGCCCCTTCTGTGGTGTGCTACCCTTAGTGTTCGCTTGTCTAGTTTGGGTCTTTATGTGCTACTTGGCAGGACTTATGAAGTAAAAAACAAGAACAAGGAATCAAACAAGCTCGAGAGAAGGCAGGTAGGTTTTCTGGGCTTTTTCATCCCTAGAGCTGTGTTTGTCCATCTGTACAAATCTGTTGCACCCCTAAAGAGGCTGAGGTTTAAACCTTACCTGGGGCAGAGATGGACAAATATGAACCTGGTAACCTCTAAATAGCCTGTTTGTTGCTACTGAAAGCAGCACTCAGGGTGGACCATCACTGCCAGCGAGTGAATTGTCTGTTACATTTTTTTTTTTTTTTGCCCCACTGATGTGCTGTTGGCTGCAGCTCAGGCATGCTGAAGTTTTCCTTCTTGCAAGACCACTTTTAAACACAGGAAAGGGGGGAAGAAGAGGAAGTAGGATACTGTAACAACCCCATATTGGCAAAGGGCAATCATCTGCCTCTCAGTGCTTTTATTCTGGTGATTTGACAGCTAACTGTGACTGTTTTGGCAGATTTCACAGCTTAAAATGTTTTACATGTTGCACTGTTGGGAGGAAGAAATGGAGTAACTTGACAGTAATTTTAATGGGAATGGCTGAGGGTCTTCTCAGTGAGCTGATTAAGCAGAACTCACTCTTAAGAGGGTCTTTAGTCCAGCTACAGGAAACATCTTTTTTCTGAAAGCAACAATGAAAATACAAGCACTGGTCAGAGTGAAAAAAGCTGGATCCTTGACTCTCAGATACAGTCGGTGCCAAAATCTCTTGACTATACCCGAAAAAGAACAAGGGTGAGAAGTAAATTGAAAGGTAAGTGTAGTCCCCTACTGGCATTTAGCTATGCTTGATGTGCTGTGCTGTACTGCAGAAAAGCAAATGGCTGGTGACGATTTGAGAGTGTTCAGCCAAATCCTAATCCTCCTGAGTGGGAGGGAGCAGGTTTGAGGCTGGCAGCAAGGGGTGCCCTGTGGAGGAGGTTCATTGCGCACTCTTGTGCTTGAGCTGGTCTCTGGTGGTTCCCTTCCCAGAGTGGGGTTGAAATATCTGGGTGGAAATCTGGCACTTAAACATCTGTGTGGGTGTAACCCTCTATGTGTTGATGGTGAAGGGCCCCTGAGTCCCGAGCTGGTGACTGTGTTGGTGCTCTTGAACACAACAGGAAGACCTCTTTAAAGCTACCACACCTCCTCCCTATAACTTTCCTCTCCTCATCTCCCCAGAAACATGATTGACTTGGCGAAGCAAACCTTGAAAAACCTGACAGTTTGCAGACCGTGGCACTCTGCTCCCTTTTTATACACTGATAGACCAATTGTCCTCTTAGAAATAATCACATTTGATTTTGCAAATCACGGATAGCATTCTCTGCTCAGACCTGCCCAAGAGCAAACCTCCCCTACAGCCTGCTCCATGACCATCTACTGCTGTGACCTCCAAATGCAAACCAAATTGCTCTGAATGAGATGGAATGTGTCTGTCCCATTCATGGAGAATGATACTTTCTCAGGTAGCTGTTGGATTCAGTGGGGATGAAAAAGCAAAAGAAAGTTGAGGTTGAAATTATCCTTTTTACCATGTTTCCTTGGGAGTTGTTCTCACTCCAGTGTCAGCCCACACATCCTGCCTAGGACTTAGGGACCATCAGACAAGATGCAGAACCTGCCTTTTTTCTTGGCTGCTCTGGAGTTGTCTATGTTTGCATCATTGTATCTGGCTTTGTTAGAGAAAGGGCTTTGTTAGTAAAAGGGTGTTTTTTGAAGCTTACTGTAAGTCTTGTGGCATTTAATCTTGCAAATACCCAGAAAACCAAGCTGAAAAGGTTAGCATCATGGTTAACTCAGGTAACAGGGTAAAGTACACACTTAACTTTGTGACCAGGTAAGCTTTTTTCCTTGCAGTGCTTCCAATGTCTTCCGCAAGTAGTGGCAGTGACTACGCGTCAAAGAAGGTAAGGTGGTGTCATGCTTAGGTGTCTCAGATTTAAAAACATACATGTAAAATGTGTACAAATGAGTGAGAATTAAATAAATTGGTGCTATCTATCTTCTCAAATGTTCTGATGGACAGATTTGTCTAAGTGTTGCTGAGACTCTGTTGGTCTGCTAGAGGAGGCCTTAAGGAAACATGGGAAACTTTGTAGAAACAACTGTGTCTGAGTCCTGAGTATGTTGTCCTGGAGTGATATTTACCGTTGACAAGTGAAAAATTGGACTTGGTGTGACACTTGCCTTGACACAGCTGCCTATCTAAATACCTGCAGAAATCCCGACTGGGCCCTACAAGACTGTGTTCCCATACTGTCTTCTGCCCTGTATTGTGCAGTGCCTTGGGAAAGCTCGCGTTCACCTCTGCTTTGCTGACAAATTTCAGAACTTTTATTCCAAGTCCTGTGCTCACACCACAAGTCCTGGTTCATACACCATCATTTCTGTTTTCAGCTATAGCTCTGGGAAAACTAACAGTGGATAATGTAGCAATGGAGGAGTTGGTGGACCAGACATACATCAAGCAAATAAAATAAAATTGAGTTATGTCAGGCTTTTCCAGTGCCCAGCTGTTAATGCCATATATCAAATATATCTCAATCAAAATATATTTGAAATACAGAAAGTTTTGAAAGAAACTCTCCAGAACGCTTAGTTGCATTAAAAGCTTTTATTTTCCTCTGGAAATTTTTTTTTTACTCTCTTGACTATAATACTTCTATTCTGCTTATTAAAAATATCAAATGTACAACTCTGATGGCTAAAGGGAAAAGTGATGCATGCATTGAACTTCAGGGCACAGGTCTCCTTCAGTATTAGAGAGCCATCAGTATGTTAGGCATATTTCAAGTGTATCTCTGCCCTTAGTGTACGTAAAAAACCAAACCAACCAACTAAAACAACAGCCCAAGCCCCTAGTTCTTTAGTAATGTTTAAATAAAATAAATACTTAGACTCTGTTTTGTTTCAGGGGGGAGAATCAAGGAAAAGAATTAAAAAGGAGATGCTAAGGGAAAAAAGCAGATTTAGCACCAAGGGAGGTGATTTACCTACAGTGGATCATGCTGGTATTTCTATTTTAATCTTCTTCAGTGCATTAGAAAAGCTGTTTTGATACATATGGGTCTGTACTTTTTGGGTTGGTTTTTCTTTTTGATTTTGCTGTTTGCGTTCACATTTTCTTCATAAGCATTCTGCTTGGTGATATTTTTTATAAGGGCTGTGAGGGCTGGATATTGTTTGCATGGATACTCTTATGCAGGGAGAACATTAGCTAGGACTAATGAGAGATGAAGGAAAGAATTTAATTGACAGCCATGAAGAAAACAGCCTTTGGACTGAGTTCGAGCCACCATCTCTTCCCTGTGTAAAGAGATAAAGAGGGTGGAGATTTTTTTTTGTTGTTGTTGTTGTCATTAAATTGAGGTTCCTAGTCAATGCAGGATTCAACCTCTGTTGCCTGTGTCATTTGACTGATCTCTCATGCAGAAGAAACGCTCTCAAAAGAGCCCAAAGAGGATTCGCTATCACCAGGTGTGTCTGCCAGGGGCTATGCCAGTGATGTGGAGAAGGCTGTGCAGGTGCAGTATGCAGTGCTTAAACTCCTTCCAGTCCGCTGTCAGGCTACTTCTCATCTAAAACCAATGCATCTTGTCACTTTTTTTCCTATAACTAGACAAGTCCCTGACAGCTTGCCTGCAGTATGGGGTGGATACCTTCTTACTTTGTTTTCTTTCTCTCCTTAGAAGTTACGTGAAGCACCTGGAAATTTGACTAGAGAAGAAGAAAGTACTAAGCGGAAGGACTCAGGTTTGTTATTCTTGATAACATGGAAGGGTTGTTAAAAAGCAGAAAGGGGCATTGCCAAAGCATTATTTGCTTTCAAAGACAAAATAGCACTGACTTTTCTTGAGATAATTTTTTGCTAAGTTCTGTTTCACTCTTTTGTATATTATGACCGACTATGGTAAGATGATTTTATATACATGTTTGAATTCATTGCTAATCCCTAAATCCTGTTCTTGATCACAGAGGAACTTGTAGTGTAACTACTAAGAGCTGGGGATTTGCAAACTAGTGACCCAAGAGACACACAGAACATACTTTTTAATGATTTGAAAATGTACTGCAACTTCAGTTTAAAAAGAACAAGCCTTTCTTAAAGTTGTTGACTTTATACCTAAGAGCAGAGACACAGACCATTGCTATAAGCATTTGGTAAATGATGACTTGGGTAATGCTTATTACTGCTGTAGCTTTTTTTTTGGGGTAGTTGACTTAAGGAATTTTTTTTTAATGAAACTGAATCTGCATAAAACTAAGTCAGAATTGCAGCACAGTCTCTTTGTGATTGAAAACAACCAAACTTCAGGAAAGTTGAGCAGCAATGGATTGTTTTCATACTAATCTTCTCAATACTGGTGTAGTTTTGAGAGACTGTCTTAAAGTTATTGCTGTGACTATGAATCAAGTCACTGAACAAAAGCATCCCTTTTTTAATGACCTGGCTATATTTGTGTTCCCTATATATCTCTTACCTGTCCTGCAGTTTCAAAATACACTGTCACTGCACCAACAAATCTACTTAATTTTGGGGGAAGATAAGTGCTGCGGACTTGATTTTTTTTTTTTATCACTGTTTACTGTACAGCCTTACTATTGGACAGGAGTTGATGTCATGAGAAGGCACAAATAGGCTTATGTTCAGAAATTTCAAGTGTGATCTGTGACTGCATTTGAATTCTTTCTTTATGAACCCAAAATCTGCTTCAGGATGCTTCTTGTGTTCTGACTGTCCTCCTTGTCTTGGGCCCCCACCACCTTCCTTTCTGCACTATGGAGACTGCAGTCATCGCTGGTCTCTCACTGAAGTTGAGAAAAGTGATTAGTGAGACAAAGGGATATTTTTTTTTCCTTTTAGGCAAATTTTCCTTAAAATACAGGCTGTAGTCTCCCTCAGCATGTTTCTAAGTTTTTTTCTGGATTAAAAGCTATTGTATAGCAACTCTAGTGAAGCTGCAGAAAGGTGGCTGTTATGAGTGTGGTTAGGTATTTTTCCCCTCTATTGTGTTTATGCATGGGTTTTGGGGGTTGGTTTCGTTTTTTTCTTGTAAGGAGAAGCTGGAATTAGCTTAGTAACATAAACAGATTGCAAGCTTTGGTTGGAAGTGTGAAGAAGCTGGACAAGAGGTTTTTTATGGTTAGAATAGCAGGTCAAGAGAGCAAATTATCTTTAAGATGGAGACATGTTAACTTTCCAGTTATCTGCATAACTCTAGGCAGTCTAGTTGCCTGCTTTTGCAAGGGAAGATGCTTGCTAGTGAAGTCTTATCCTGTCCTGTAAGTGTGATTTCAGATGCTAAAATGAAGTTGCCTACTTTTCTGAAGCATTGGTAATTCCAATGGTGGTTTCTGCTTGAGCAGGTACTGTCATGTACCTCATGCAGAAGAACCGGTCTTTTCTGAAATATTTTCTCTTCTCTTTCCAGATATATTAGAAAGCACTGTCATAAAAAAGCTTAAATTTTCCAGCTGGGAGACAAATCATTCATCTCCTGACACTAACTATAAACCAAGGAAAATTTTTGATTCAGTAGAAGAGGAAGCAGAGATCCAAAAAGGTAAAGTCAGATTGGCAATTAAGGTCAAGGTTTAAATGCTTTCAGCTTTTCTTTTGTTATAGTGGAAATCATAGTCATACGGAAGCTTGAGGAGATGTGTCTGTAGCAAGGCTAACTTCTCCAAAGTCCAAAATTAACAGAAGGTGCATATTGCATCACTGTCATTGGAACCATATGTGTAGGTGTGAATGAGGAAATTTGGGTTCCGCTCAGTAAGCTGCTCAATGATATCCGCACTTTCTAGTCTTCCTGAATAGTGACTGTCTAGAGCTATTAAAAAAAACCAAACCAAAACAAAAAACCCAAACAAACAAAAAACACCCCCAACAAAACACAGGAACTAAAAAAAAAGCATGCAGATAATGGACAGAGTAACTGCAAAACACTGCTAACTCCAAGCACAAGGGGATTAGGCCTTCTTTGCAATGAATAAGTAGAAGACAGGAAAACAGTGGCAACTTTTTTTTTTTTTAAATTCCCTTATGTTGTGCTTTTGCCTCACTGTCTGTAAATATACTGCTCTTTGTGTTGCTCTATTGTGCCTCTTGTTCCTTGCTGCTAACAAGTATTTCTCAGTGGAGTTTTGGGCCAGTTTTCCTCCTGCTTATGAGAACAAGACTCAGATTCCAACTCTATAACAAAAGTTGGTGCTTCCATGAATGACAAACCCTTCAGTAGCAGGAAGGCTTATATTCCAATAAGCCCTCCAGCATGATGCTAACTGGGCATACGCTTCCTCCTAGGTCAGGAAATGGATGATAGTGTGGGTGATGTGTTTTTTTCCAAGATGCAACATGAAGACTTCAGTAATTCAGGAGTGATTACTGCATTTCAAAGCTTTGTTGACCAGCTGAAGAAACTGTTCTGGGTAATGTGTGCTCTCTTACTGTGTGTGGCAATTTATCATATTATGTGAAATTACCTTTTTATCTCCAGAGGAGTTGGTGCAAGTATCAGATATTTATTTTTTTACCCAAGACCAGGGCTTTGGCTGAAGTGTTTGTTAGTCTGAAGCTCTTAGCAGTATTCTACATAACCTGTATATTCTGAGAAATGTTACAGGGAAGACATAAAGGAAGTTTTAATTAGCTTTTTCCTTCTTTTTGTCTCTACATGTAGGTTGGAACATCAGATTTGGTTAGGCACTTTAAATACTTTCCTCAGAGGGGAGGGATCAAAGCTTTTTGAAAAGTAACCCAGTGTAGTGACAGTGTACCTATGCTGGAACTGTGGGTCATTTTCCTCATGAACACATATCAAAAATAGAAAAAGTCCCTTTTGGAGCATAGAGCAGTTTCACTGAAATGTAAGATCAAGCAACTTTTTCATGATGAAAACCAGAAAGCAATACAGGCTGCATCTATTGACTAGAACATGCATAGATCCATAAGGACATGCTTTGAAATTAATGGTATGTGGAGGTGTTAGCTGCACAGTTTGTAGTGAGCTGTCTATTCCTGGTTCACCCAACTGTACAGACCTACTTAAGATGCAAGCAATCAACTGCTATTGTTGATTTAGCTATAACAAGTAATGTGGACATTAAACCACATTTAATATGAGAGAACAGTGTCTGACCTATTAGAAAATCTTCTTGTGGTCAAAAGCTTTGAACAAACCAGATGTGGCAGAGCAGACTTACAGTGAGTGGATTTTTTTTTTTTTTTCTTTCCAACTACTGCTAGGTATTCACACTAAACTTTTTGATACTAAATCCTTGAATCAAGGCTGAAGGTGGATGCATTTACAAATCAGTTAAGATTAAAATGCACACTGCCTGTATAAATGTTGACCTGAAATAGTGCTAACAAAGACCTACTTTTGGGCAGCTGTTAAGTGTGTTGAAATGCACACTGCCTGTATAAATGTTGACCTGAAATAGTGCTAACAAAGACCTGGTTTTGGGCAGCTGTTAAGTGTAGGTGAAGCTTGCCTCTTCACTGACTAGATAATATGACCCCAACCTGAAGTTACCTGGGTTACACAGAGGCTTGTTGGTGTAACTAGTGTGGCTAAATGAAGTCAGTTCATATTTGTAGTACCTATGTGTCACCTCACTGCTGTTTAAATTTGACTTACGATGGTTTCTGCTAAGCTGAATGGCAGCCCACAGAGGGATTTGCATTCCAGGGAAAGGTTTTGCAAACTAGATTTACAGGTTTTGACCTGGGGCATTGCCCATCCCTAAAGGTGCATCCTGTGGCTAGGCCCGGTACAAAAGGATGGAGATCAGCACACAGAATGCCCTGAGGTCTTCGGAGAAGAACTTGTCTGCCCTGCTGAACCAGATACACCAGTGCAGGTAAGCTGTCTGGTGCTGGCTGAAAACAGTTTCAATTTTGTGTAGATTTTGATTGATAGGGAAAGCAAACCTGACAGTCAGCTACTGCCCTTATGGTTTGTAAGGCAAAATAGCTTTTGTGTGTCCCTTTTTTTGTTTTATTTTGTTTTTCTGCAAGAAAACTTTCAAAAATGTAGCTCCTGAGATTGATCCTGATTTTTCCTGTAGGAGAAGAGTGGATGGATTCATTAATGCAAAGCAAACTTGAGTTACAAGCAGTTCATGAAGCAGTCCTTGAACTATCTTCTGGTTGTCATCAGTGTTCACAAATCTGTTTAAAAATTTTCTTCTTGCACTTTTTTGTTTCTGTTTCTAAATTGTTTAAGAAAGAAGCCAGATTCTGATCTACTTAATGAAGTGAGGGAGAAGAAAAGGGATCTGTTATAGGCCCATTTCTGTAGATTTTTTCCATGTGCATGAAATAAGTGCCAGAAGTGGGCTATACAGGCATTCACCAACTTGGGCTTTAAGAAAGTTGTTTTGCTTTACAGGTTGTCAAATTTCTTAGATAGCAGATAGATTAAAAAATCAATTCTAATATTTGTGGATTTGTTATAAGTGAAATACAAGCACAGTCTAAGAAGTAATTAAGTCTATCAGGCCTCTGTATCCACTACACAGTCAGTTTACAGGATTTAGAGCAAATTTAGTACGAAATAATAACTCCTAAAGTGAAAAATTCCTAGTATCAATGGGACCTCTATGAGTTGAACTTACTTGCCATTAAGGTAGATGGAGAAGTTTGAGTTCCAAAAGAAAAAAAATTAATGTTTTGGGGTGAAAGGTAAGAGTTGATGGCAGTGAGCTGCTGCCATGTTTTGATGTTGCTAACTAAGTAACCTGGATCCAACCAGAGTCACAGGATAGTGGAGACAGAGCTGTGCCAAATTTGTCCTACCTCACTGCCAAGGGAATGGTGGCAAACTCAAGTGGATAAGGGTGTTATTGGTTAAGGTTTAGAAATTGATGGCATCCTGTGACAACAGTGTATATATCAAATCTGTGGTAGGAAAATCCATTAGACATTGTGTCAAGATGGAATCACAGAATGGTTTGGGTTGGAAGGGACCTTAGAGAAGTCTTCAGCTTGGGAAATCTCTGCTGAACTTCCTGGAGCTGGAAGAAGTATTTGGGAGTCAAATCTGCCCCATGTAGTTCAGCAAGGACATTTCCTTCTGCCGAAGTTAGGCTTGGTGCTGAAGGGGTTGTCATCCACCTCGTGTGACCACACGTTGAAGTGTCAAACTTGTTGCTGTTCTCTGTCGCTAGGCTTAATAAACTTGAGACCTTCCAGAAGATTGTCGTTGAAGAGCTTTCCAGTCTTGAGAAGGAAACTCAAATTTTGGCCAACATGGAGAAGGATGCAGTGGTGCGTATGACTTCTTGTGTATCAGCCTAGCGAGGTACTCCTTCCCAAGTAACGGGGGTTTTCTTTGGGTCTCTTTTTAGGACTTCTGGAATGCACATCTGCTCAAGCTGAATTCTTTCTGCAACCAGCAAAAACAAAGGTACATCTCTGCCAGCTGTCTTGCACGCTCACAAGTCCTCCAATGGTTATAGAGGGTATTAGTTAGGCTGACAGTACCCTTACTGGTATATGGAAAAGGATTCTAAAACCTGTATTGCTTCTCCACCTGGTGTCCGTTGACGGAGCCTTTGCAGCCTTGTGAGGGTTTTCAATTGGAACTAGAGTGTGATGAGGGACTCTGTGTGGGAAGTTGTGCAGGAGAGGCACATACCTCAAGAGACCTGTACCCGGATCTGGAACAAGGTGCAATGCACTCTCTGGATGTGACTTTATCTAGAGGTCAGAGGAGGTGGAAGATGATCATTTCTTATGTAAAATATGCTGTTGGTGCGAGTACTGGGTAAAAAACTGCAATTCTCAGGCTTATTTTTAATGGTAAATATCTCTGTTCAAGTTTCATCAGTAAGAACTAATGCTTCACAGAAAAACTAGCCAAGCTTGATTTTCTTTCAGAATTGAGTCTGTTGACTCAGCCGTGGGTGAATCAGTGAAGAGTTTTGCCGACGCTATCCAGAATACAACAGTACGGTACATGTGATACAAAAGCAGCTCTGTGTGGGTGGTGGACTGAACTCTGATTAAGTGTTGGAAGTGAGAAAATGAAACTGAATTCTTCAGAGGGAAAGCCTTTGTTTTGTGGGACTTCTGGTCCTGATACATGGAAAGCATCAAGAAAGCAGTGTTTGCCCAGCTGTGAACTAGGGGAAGTGGTCAAAAAGCACTTGCCTAAGGGAGAAGATAAGGACAAGGACTATGAGATTGTGATGCTTCTCCTGGGTTCACAATTTGGGGATTTGTTCATCCTAAGGGTGGTTTCTGTGCAGTTAGTAGTTCTTAATGCATTTGGCCTTGGAGCTGTGCATATATGAAAACCTGTGACTAAGAGCTCTGCAGTTGTAAAATCAACTTGCATGCTTTCTTTCACCTGCTCTTTGGGTCTGGCAACTTCTAGCCTTGTTGTCTTCAAGTTTAATTTTGAAAAATTAATTTTTTTATTTACCTTGTATCCTGGTTAAATATCTGTTGAAGTTCTTAAACTCTTCAGAGTCTAATCACTAACTTATGCCCTTGTTTGAATTTATAGTTAAGCTGAATGCTTTGCTAACTTTGATACAATGCTCTGTTTCTGTCTGGTTCACCCCATCACATGAGCATGTATTTTTTTCTACTGCTGCTGTTCCAGCTTTAATGCACAGGTCTGATATCTTTGAGAGTCTAGTATTCCTGCAATAAGAGCAGTGGATTACTATGATGTGTGTGATGCCATGTGTCTTTACTGCATAGGGCTGAAGAAAGCTCTCTGCTTGAAGGAACAACTGTGGACTGGGCCTGGGATTTTTAGAAAACATGCTGAAAAGCAATGACTTGTTTCTTTTAGCTATTAAAGCTGGAATCCTGAGCCTTTCCAAAGGGAAAGGTTTCCATTATGAGCACTGAGTTGCTGAGGGACACAGGTGCCACTGGAGAAGGACACTTTTAGAGAGCAGAGCTGAGAAAGGGGCAAACATGTCATGGGAGCTGCTCATCTTGCAGCACTTGTTCGAGGAGAGGTGCTTGAGAAGTAAAAGCTGAATCTAAATGTGCTTCCAGGACCTTCGCAGTTTCTTGTCTTGTACTATTTCTATGTTTGTACAAGCTTTTGAAATGCTTTCTTACTTTTTTTTTGTTCTTCCCTGCAGTACGAACACCCAATGAAGAAGGCAGAAGAAAGCAATGTGTTCGTAGTTCCTTCTGACTAGCAACCCCCTGAATTCATTATTACTCTTTAAAATTTGACAACCTTGTGTATGCAGCATAGAGAAGATGGTTCTGTGAAGGATGTCAATTTATTTTAAATGCAAAGAAAAAAGGGGAGGAAAAAAACATAGACATTGAGCCTTTTTTTTTTTTGCCTAAAAAGAATATACACTGCTAAGTGGTCCGGTTATGATCCCTGTGTTGATAACTTTTTCTGAAAAGTTGCAAGATGGGTCCATTACATATAAAAGAAATTTAAAAAATTATTTAAAGATAATGATTTATCCACCAAATGGATGTATATACTGCTTTACTTTGAGTGTTCTGCTGATTGATTCTAAGTAAAATATTGTTTGCATAGAATAACAATCTTGTTTTCTTCAAAATTATGCACTGTGCATGGCTGGAAAGGTACTCTAGAGTCCTGTGTTCCTTGCATGGGATGTGTTAGGCATAGCCTTTCCTGTGTGCAGCAGCAGTGGGGGAACTGCTACCTTGACACCATTGCCACTCAATTCTGGCCTGCAAAGTTGAAAGCTGAGAGGAGTCTACTGGCCAGATGCCTGATGGCAAACTGGAGACTCTGGAAGGCAAGAAATTTGGAGCATTGAAGAGCAAATGGCAAGTGAGGCTGGAGAAAGTATTTCTGCAACCAGCGACTTTTGGCTTCAAGGAGAGTTCGAAGTACAGTGACCAGTGCTAGGATTAGACAAAATAGCATCAAAAGTCTCTTGAAAGCAAACCACAGATAAACCATGCTATGTAATATTTTCCCATGCTTTGACAGAGTTCCCCAAGTGATATTGCTCTTCACAAACTGTTGCAGACACAGCATTAGTGCTAAGGCAGTGTAATGAATTTGTGGGAACATGCCATGTTTCCAAGCTTTGGGTTTTATCTACTTACCTTATAAAGCAACCTCAGATTACTGTGTGGGTTAGAGTCGAGGGAATCTTCCCCTGCACACAGTGTACCTTCATAACAAAAGCCCAAACCCTGACAGGGTTTGTTTCACCACTGAAACAGGGGGGTGATGCTGTTCCTTCTTGACAAGGTCATGCAGGCTAGTGCCAGCACAGAAAACAAGAAGCTGCTGTTGCTATTGCTTTACCATTTTATGCCTATTCCTTTAGCTTAAGTACTCCTGACTGGAGCTGACATGAGATGAAACTTGTTTAACCACATCAAGGGGTGGTTGGTGCTTTCCTTCTGGGATGGTTTAAAAGAAAAGACTGCTTCAACCCTGCCCTTTCCAAAGCTCCAGATCCACTGGTCTGCCTTCTCCTAGTCACAATGTTAAGGGCTGTAACCCTGATTTCACATTCAGTAGTTTGCGTTTGTTTCTTTGCGACCTGGCCCTGACTATGGTGCACCCTCCTGCTGCTTTTCAGTGTCTTTACAAAGTCTTTACAGCTGCTGTTTGAAAATCTAGGCTCTCAAAGCACTCAGTGAATTTTGGGAGATGAAGCTTTAACTTCTGTGAACAGCTCTGCTTGTGTCTGGTAATATCTTTAGTTTTGCATCCCAGTAGCAAAATTTTTAGCATCCTCTGTCCCACTAGTGTGATGGTATGCTGTGGTGGCACCAGAAGCGACATTAATCAAAACAGGCTTTAAGATATCAGCCTGAATAATCTGAGCATGTCTTCCTATTGCCTGGCTGTACCTGGTCCTAAATTTGTGGCTTTTACTACCTGGCTAGTAATGCAAGGTCCTAGCCCTAGGGGTGTGATAAGACTTAAACTGCCCTGTTGCTTTTTATTGTAATCCACAGTTCACACTGGTGAAGGTAAAGGGATGCTTTTTGTAATGTTACTCCCAGTACCAAGGTGAGCCTTCTTCTAGTTCCCACCTAAATGTCTACATTCCATGGTTTTATTCCTCATGACCTGGCCAAACATGATGATGCAACCAGGCCTATTAAGGTGCTTGATGTGAAGCAGACCTAAGAATTGAGATGAGCTGGTCACACTGTGGCTGTTCTTATATACTGAATTCTGCAAAGCTATTCTGTAACCTGTAACTATAAAGCTTGGAAGGTGAGTGTTGAGCACTTCAAAAGGCATGGGTAAAGGAAAGATCAGGGTTCCTTTCTTATTAAAAATTACCATAATGTTATATGCATCTATACTTGCTTTTAACTGTTTCATTGGAAAAGTCTAAACCCTAAGAGGCTGCTTTTAGTGATGGGTATAGGAGAGCAGAAAGGGATGTCATAGCACTTAGATACCTTCTACTCCTGCACTTCTCTTTCTATCCCTTTATATGAAACACTTCAGCTTTTGAGCTCAGTGAGTTCCAGCTTGGTAACCCATAAACTGCATGAGGTGAAAATTTTGGACTTTACTGATGGTCTTTCCATCTGTAGTCAGTAACAGTACAGTTTGGAGACAACATCTGGGACAGGAATGACTTTTTCTGACCTTGAACAGTCCATCTCATACAGCTTCCTGCATTGTTGGGTCAATCAAGCATGATTGAGCTTAAACCTGCTGAAGGTCTAAAGTGCATTTGGTTTCTACAACAGACCTGTAACTGGGTTACCGTAATGTTTCATTTTGGAAGGTAGGTAGTTGACCTTGGCATGTTTCTTTTTCCTTCTCACTTACACTTTTAAGAGTGTTATTAATCTAGATATTTCTTTTATTTTCTTCCTTTCAGTGCAAATGGATATAGCTCAATTTTCAACCTGTTCGGTTTCCTTAATGCTTCTGAGCCAGAACAACAAAGAGGATGTGGATCCTGAGATGCAAAACACGTGCATCAGAAAAAGAAATGAGCAATACAAAGTGCACGTTAAGGACAACTGCTTTATGCGTTTTAAGGTCTAAACAGAGTTTAATGTTAAACTGGTTATAACCCCTGCTATCTTCATGCTGTATCTCTTTCAGGGGGTGATGCTGTGCCAAGTGCTTGTTTACCTGCATGTTCTGTACTGGTGCAATGGTCCCTTCAAGGTCTAGAGGGCTACAGTTACCTATGTCAAGGCTGTACAAAGTCAAAGAAAACGATGTCCTCTGTGGCTGGAAATGGGCAGAGGAAGTGTGTGTTTGCCCTGGCCTGGGGACAGCTTGCCCTACTTGTCAGTAGAGTGTGATGATATTGACTGGAGCACACTGGGACAGCCCTGCTTCTGCAAGCAGTAGGACTGTGTCTTTTAGGCTGTGTCTAAAAGAGTACTGCACTGGAAAATAGACATGTTTCTAGGAACAGCTGAGAGCTTTTGTATACTGGAATCAAACACAGCAACCTGGTCCTACATTACAGGGTGACGTTTTTTATCATGAGGAAGAGTTGAGAAAGCATTACTTAAAACCAGACTCTGAGAAAAACCTTGCAAAGTTGAGTCTTGGCACTAACCAGCAGTCTGATTTATCTTCTTTAATTTCAGTGTTCCTGGAATGGTCTTTAGTAACACTCATTGCTTCCTCCTCTTCCTTTGGGAAGTTACTTACATCCAAAACCAGTGAATCAAACTCAATAGCTTTCTCCTTTACTTCCCTTTCTCTGCAGACATACCCTTTGGTGAGCCCAAACCAGCCAGGTTAAGTATTTGCATCTCTTCTCCCATGTTTGTATTCTCAAGCTGAAAGAAATGTTAATTTTGAGATTGATTTCTCCATTGTCTCTCCTCTGTTTACTCCAATTGAAAGCAATCTGAGAAATAAAGGATGACTTGACAGGCAAGTACAAACTTTGAACGAACAAGTTATTGCAGTATTACCTTTGTTCAGAAACCAAGTTTTTACAGGTAGCAGGCCAAAAAAACCACAGGGAAACTTTACATGAACACCGGCGAAGGTGGTGTGTAAAGTCGTGGAGGTTGTTTCTCGGTCTGAAGTGAATGTCCTGAGAACTTCCTGAAAGAGTTTGAGGAAACAGTCTCAAACAGTTCAAAAAAGTAACCGGTTTCCAGCAATTTGATGCCTTAAAGAGGAGTGGAGACAGTCTGATAGTAAAATTTGTTTATTTACAGTGTTACGTGTTACAGGAAAATCAGTTTAAAAAGTCAATGCTTCTCTTTCTTCAAAGTTGCGGCATTTTGAAGATGTTAAGACATATCTCGAGAATTTTAAACATACCTGATTCCAGCCTTCCTGGCTGCTCTGGATCTGCAAGGTGAGACCGCCTCAGTTTTTTTTCCTTTTTTTTTTTTTCTTTTTCTTTTTTTTTTTTTCCCCAGCCCTTTGAATTTCAAGTAAGGCATTTATTTATTTCCTTTTCTTTTGAATGAGGTTTCAACAAAACAAAAGACAATATGTGTGGGTTTGATTGCCGTAGTAAACTTTAACACTTAGCGTGCTGACGCTGCCCACCTTGATAGTCAAATGCACGCTCTGCCATCAAAAGATTATGGACTCCACTCGGCCTAAAATCTGTGCTGAGACACAACCCTTTTGTTGCCTGCCTTAGGTGAATAGCTAAGCTAGTTGCCTTGTGCACTGTCTTGCCAGCTCTTTTGAAGCTCTCTGCCGTTACCCCAGTTTCCAGTATCAAGTTGGTATCTGCAGAGCCCTGAAGCTTCCCATTTACTTCTGGCCATGTAGAACACTTTCAGTGAAACCCACAAATTTCTTACAACGTGGGAGTTTTACAGTATCAATCAGAAAGGTCTAGAAAGCAAAGGTTCTGGAAGGGCTAATGAGAAATAGTATATGCATGCGGTGTCCAGGCTTTTTTTTTTTTTTAAATTGCTGCTTTCCCTCTTTATTGAATGTTAAATAAAGCAAAACACTGACTTTCAGAGAGTGATGTTTTGTAGCCATCACATTCAAACTGAACTCTGACCCAAGACACCCTTCTTCATGCCATTTTCTCCTCTTGCTTTTGCTGGACAAACCTGTCTGTTCTTCTCCCTGTACTGTGCCACTTCCTCACCCCTTTTCCTTTTTGTCCGTGAGCCTGCATGGCTGCAGTTTCCCAGGCTGCTCCTGATGAGGCTGGCTGCCCTGTGTCCATACTGCTCCCTGGAACAAACCTTCCTCCTGTCTTTGCACCTGCAGTCTCCCAGAGCCCCTGATGACAGATCATCTAGATGAGGATATCTAGAGGGGATAACTGACCCTCTAGAAGTGGAAAAGAATTGAAAAGCACAGTTTGGGACATCTTCCTCTACACATAGGCCCTCTGTGGCTTTTTGGTCCCTCTGTGCTGGCTGTGTGTGTGGTTTGTCCCTCTCCTGCCCTGGGATCCTGCAAGGTGACAGGAGTGAGAGGACAAGTTTTCTTTACAGAACTACTTCATTCCAAGGGGCTTGCTGGGCTGGGTGACTGACAGGTGGGTTTTTTTGGGAGAATTTATACACATGAGAATGGAAGTGACCACAATCACTTCACTGTGAAAAACTGAGAGGGGAAAAAAGTCTGTGTCTATTTTTAGTAGAGAAATGGAGTGGGCTAAGTGAGAAAAGGGTGAGGGTAGGTCCACAATGTCAACCTTGGATATTTTGAATTTCTAACCATTCAAGGGGTGGGGAGGGGAAAATGCAGCTGACTGAAGCAGCATGGAATGTGGCAGACTGTTGTGAGAGAGACACCTTTACAGCTGCAGACAGTAAGTATCTCCTTGCTTTCCCTGCAGAGGATTATGCCTCAGTCCCATCTGTTTCTCCAGTCAGACCAGTCTGAATAAGACCCACCTGGCACAGAAATTCCTGTACAATATGCTTTGCTCGTTGCTGAATCTACTTTTAACATTTTCTGCAACTTCCAGTCTGTTAGTATGTGGCATGTCAGTTTGCTTCAAATCAGTAGTGTTTGTATAGGATTGACTTTTACACATTTACACTCAGGATTTATCTTCCTTAAGTCGCTAAGCCCCTATTTCTTTCAACATCCGTTTCCTCCAAACTCCTAATCATTAGCGTATCCAAAGTGACTTGTTTTGCTCTGTATTCAGAATACAATACTGGGCAGTTCCAAGGACTTCCACTCCAACCCCCTGAAATAGCAAGCTTCTGCCAGCCTTCCTGGCCTTTGAATCAGGTTGCACATATGTCAAGAAAGTTGAGTGCTGTGCACATCTGTCTGCTAACTATAGGATGGTGCACCTGGGCTCTGCCCTCTGTCATGTTCTTCCCTAGACCTCCCACAGGATCAAAGGGGGCTCCTTGCTGGTGTCCACAGGGAGGGAACGTGCTTTGGGGAATGGCTGAGAAGAAGAAAAGAGGAGTACGGTGATAGAAAAGGTATGATTCTCACCTTTCCCTCTGCCCTCTTTATTTTCCTGACCTTGGCCACAGTTTAGCTGGATGCATTGAGTGCACTGTGAAGCCTTGCCTCAAGACCTCTCACATGCACAGAAAGTGCTCACTGTTTTAGTCTGAACAGAGTCCTAACCTTTTGAAGGCATTGATGGATTTATCCATCAAGTGTTTCATAAGGCGTTTTTGTGTCAGCATTAGAGATCATAAAGGTTTTCTTCTTCATATGAGAAAGATCTTGGCTTTCTATGTTCTGATGGTGATCTTGGACAAGACAAGTAATCCTACTCACTTTGTTAAAACCTAAATAGCAGTACATTAATAAGTGTCTGGTACAAAGAACTGATAAATGTAATCAAATAGGTTTTAAGCTAAAGCTTGTAATTCAGTCTTTTTTCTTCTTTTTTTCTTTTTTTAGGAAAAAAGGTCATAGGAAATGCTATACTTATTGTGCCTTCTTATTGTTCTGGAATCCATTGGCAGCAGCAAAGTAGTCCTTATGAAAACCATTCTTGATTTCTGTTGTGACAGGGTTTTCCTTTATAGCTGTTCTTGAAGGAGCTTTCCGGTATGTCTATAAAAGCAAAATCCAAAGTAAACACTTGGATTTATTTAGTGGCCCCCAAACATTACTTATTGTTAACTGTAAATGAAGTTGTCTGGTGTTTGTTGATGCAGATGTATATATTTGCTTCAGACTGCATTAAGGGTACTGTACTCTTTTCATTGCTGTGGGTGATGTTACTTTACTAGTATTACCGTAATACTTGATGTCAAAAGAGATTTCAAGCCTTTAAACTAAAAGCTCTGTGTATGCAGGCAGGCTGGAGCAGCCCCTGCTAAATGAGGTTTAAGTAAACAACGCAGAGTTGTTTGTTTCTTTTTTTCTAAGGACTGAGAAAGACTCAAAAAGTTATGCAACAAAGCAAATTCAGACCTCCTTACTATTGAACGTGGTACCTGACTTGTTATACAAGTGCTGAAGAGCTGAGCTGCAATGAGGAGGTTATTACTGAATAACTCTCTCTCAGGCATTACTATATCTATTATTAAGTGACATATATTTTATTACAAACATATTTTAAGTCCTGATGCTCATTTTACATCTGAGTCCATCAATACTGCTATCCAAAAAGTTATATTTTCCCCAGTCTTGTCAGAGGCCTCTTGGAAGAGTGCTTACCTTAATGTAAAAGTTTATAAAGAGAATGACCAGTGTGGCCATGTAGGAGGACTGGAACATGAGGCAGCCAAATGGGAATCCACATGGCTTCACAGCTGCACTAAGTGTGTGCACAATAGTAAGCAGAAACTGGATCTGTGGAGGGAAGATAATGCATGACTATTTACTGAGAAAGGGTCAGTGCTAGCTAAATCAGATGCAGCAGTGTCCACTAGTCCTGTTCTTTGAAAATTTGAGTACTCTTGAAAACTATCCCTTTCTAACCTCTGAATGTATTGTGAGGGTTAGGTTAAAATGGCACTCTTATGAAATTAAAAGAAAAGCAAGGGGTCAAAGGTCTTGGAGCTGCCTCCAGCCAGCTCCGTTAGATGGTTTTTATCACTTTTAAATCAGTTTTTCTGTGATTAAGAAGCTTTTCTATGAAAGGGTTCAAAAATAACAGAATTTTGTGGACTGAAGTATTTCTACTGTATTGTAGAAATAATTTCTGAACATCATTTTCTTTAAGTTATATCAGGCTGCACTAGTGACTTTTGCTGTATGATAGTTCAATTCTAACTGGCTTAGTTCTGTAAATAACAATGTTTTTTTATAGTTCATTTCATCCTCTCTCACATTCTGAAGTATTTCTGGTAGCTAAATTGAAAGTAAAATGGATACATACCAGTTGTGCCTGAGTGAGGTATTTCTTCCACCAGAGATACTTGCGCATGGATGGGATGACTGACAGTCCGTAGTAAGAGTACATAAGCACATGGATAAAGCTATTCAAAGTGGGTCCAAAGAAACCTATAAAAATCCACCAGGGAAAAAAAATTTTATATACCAACTGCTAAAAAGTGAGAGAAGATATTATTGCTTGTGATATCTCTTCCATATGCTAAGTATTCCTTTCATGCTTATCCCTTGCTAAAAACATTCCTGATGTGTAGAGACGCTGTCCTAGGGGCAAATGACAAACTGAATGATACTTCTTACATGGTTTTTCTTATGCTGATTATTGTATTTTTATCCCATATTTTTCTTCTCCAATTTTTTTTTTTCTATTCTGTAGTTTACAGGCTATTTTTTTCTTTCCCTCCCAACCTTCCTCTTGCTATGAGTCTCCCCATTATTTGGGTAAGCTTTAAACACTGCTGTGGATGACTTTGCTGCTAGTATGGCAGCTTAAAGCCCTGGGAGGCATTCATGCTCCTGTTCTCTGATGCAGTGAGCAAGGGCTTTGCTCTGAATTAAACTAGCCTCTTGTGGCTGCGTTTGAGCATTGCTCATTTTCTTCAATGACTTTTCTGCTAGATGCAGATTTGCAGAATTTCATCCCAGATAATACCTTGCTGCTTTTATTAGCTACACTTGGTGAATACTAGATCTAGGGCAAGTTAATTACCCTCTGTACTTTACAGACTACAGAGAAGTAGCAGCATTACTCTGCTGTATGCTCATGTGTTTGATGGCAGTGCTACAACAAGACAGTCTTGCCAGTTCTGATTTTCCCACTGACTAATCACTTAGCTACTGATTTTTCAATCCCTTAATTATAGTAATGCAAAACTAGTGCAAACTGTGGGGACCAGGTTCAGACACATTAGAAAGCACAAACCCCCATTAATTTGTTTAGACCTCTAGAAATAGCTCCTATTTCTAGATCTGCTATGAAATCCTTGATCCCTGCTTCTACCTATAACAGTGATTTACTTTGATTTTGTGCTGCCCATAGTAAGTGCCAACAAATATGAATTCTGCTTTTGGTTCTGAAAAACACCTGCAACTAGTTTCTTTAAAAATATTACAATAGATTGAGGTGAGTCCCTTTAGTAGAAGGGCAGAAAACTGTTTTTCTTCTCAAGTCTGACAATACCTTCCACAGGATGTGGTGTGGAGGCCTGGAAAAGTGTGCATGTTGTAAGAGAGCTGAAGTAGTTCCCTGTTGTTTGGACTCACACAAATACTAAGTGACCAGTCTTAATACCATAAATCTTCCCTTCCTCAACAGGGAATATGATGACAATTACAGTATCCTTCTAAGAGCCAAGTAGTTTACAGATTACTTTTGTGAAATATTTTGAACTCAAAATACAATAAGGCAAAGGATGCTGCTATTTCTACATGGAATACTAAACCGTATTGATCACTTCTAGCTATCCAGTGGGTTTACTGCCTGAATGAGTTGTGTTCTCATACAAAACAGGACAAACTCAAACTGGTGTTTTAATTAGTGATTAACAAGTAAAGTATTTTGCTAAAGCAGAGTGTCAGATTGATACATACAGGAGTCAAACCTGTAAAAGTGCTATTGATTGCAGTTGTTGTGATTGATACTGACTTTACTGGGATCATGATTCCTTCCTACACAGCTTTTGGAGTGGATCTTGTATGTGATCACTCTGGTGCACTACTCAGTAATGTTGCTCTTAAAAGTGGTTTGAAAAGAAGTAAATATGACAGGTTGTGGTGGCTAAGTAGAAAATCTAGGGCCTAACACTCAGGTATTTTTGGCCTAAACTTTTAACCATGCTTTTAATTTTACTGCAGTCTGCAGGTGATCAGCAGTTCTGAAAGGCTGTGAACCTTAAAGGTGCTATCACATCACACAGTGACACACTTCCTTTGCACTGTGACATGACTCCCCTCCAGCCACAGCTGACTTATACCCCAGGTTAAGAAACAAACACTTACTTTGCCCACAAGGTATCCAGTTCAGAACACACCACCAAATGTTAAACATAGTGGCATGGTGATAAACATGAAGGAAGGTGATCTGGCTGCTTTTCTTTCTCAGTACAAAGAAGATAGTGTCCATGAATTCAATTACTTTGGAAAAATAATACCACCACAGCACCTTGGCTACCTGTACAAGCAACAAAAAAAAGGAGTAGGAAATCAATATCTGTCCATACAAGAGCTTAGGTATTACTGTACTTCTTCAGACCCTAGGCATGCAACTTCTCAGGAGGAATTAACGTGCTATTGAAGGCGAAGCACAAGCTCTGGCTTCGATTTTATTTCCCTTTTCAGTGAAGCATTTTGAAAAAAACTGCACATCTTTTATGTGATTGTATAAACACATGATTATCAATATAATTTAAGAAATATAAACTTTGAGGAAGCATTTTTCTAATTGTTTGCCTTTTTTTCTTTTTCAAATGTACAGTTTTGTAGGTTGTGGGTTTTTTGGTTTTGGGGGGGTTTTTTGGTGTTTTGTTGTTTGTCCTTTTTTAAGGACAAATATGAATGCTACCATTCATATTTTTTTGGCACTGAAAAGATTTTGCTGCCAGCTTCTTTTTAAAAATCTAAATTCAATACTCAGTATAATGAAATATATCTTCCTCTAGAGCAGAGACGTTTTATCAGAGCTTAGGATATGTCCTAGGACAGTTAAAGACAGATAGAAAGGGGGAAAACACCTTGTTGATGGGAAAAGGTATTTAACTAACCTTTTCCTTGCCATAACACAGGCAAATTTTAAGAGTTGGTGGAAATTATATAAGTTAACCAATCTTTCTGCCCTTGAGCTCTAATGTCATCTGGAAAATAAACCTGATATGGGGAATGAAAGAAGGTTAATACATGGAATTGCTGTGATGCAGAAATAAGGGCTGAAACTAGAGATGAGTCAAGCCAGCAAAATGTCCCTGCAGGTTTGCAGAGTTTACAGCTGGGCTTAAATCAGTGTCCAAGTACAGCCCAACAAGACTTACCTTTTAGATCTTTTATCTTTGTTCAAAGTTTTTAAAGAATCTAATTCTCTGTTTTAATAGTCAGGCAACACTGTTGTGACTACAGGTCTTGATATGTGGCTTTTCAAAATATGTCCTATTGTGCTTTCCACTGCAAGGATGCATTTATATTGAACACAATATTACACTGCTTGGGCTACCAGCTATTGAACAACCAGATTAAAATGCTCATGTCAAAGATGTTACTGATAGCATCCTTATAGCCTCCTTGAATGCAGAGGTGTTGCATCAGGGACATGGAGGGAAGGATTGCTGCGGATGTTGAGGGCTGAGCTGCTGCTGTCTCTCACCCGGATGTCGGCCTCTCCTGCACTGTGGAGGTTCTGGCACTGCAAGTTGTAATCGCCTTCCCATGTGGCAAGGATGAGCTGGAAACAGAAAACAGAGGAATTATGTTCATGAACAGATGGAGCAGTTTTTACCCCTGCAGTTGCTCTGTGTTTATTGGAAAAAGCAGCATGGAAGTACAGCAGATACCCACTTCTTTTGTTAACTGATGCTCTTAAACCAGATAACTTGCTAATATTTTCTATTTTAAAATAGGAAAGACATCAGTTGTGTTGGAGATAGACCATTTCAGTGTACACCTATTCCATTTCTTGAAGGCATCCATTAAAATCTCTCATTACTTAATGCAATGATCCTTGCTCCAAAGCTTATGCTTGAACATTGTTTCTCTGTCCTGAAGTGGTGTTGATAAAGTTTAATACAGCTACTTGTCCAAAATGCAACTTGAGAAAAATTCCCTCAGGCCAAGCAACCAAACAGAAGGTAAATCCACAGTAGTGCAAGGGGAGAAACATTTCCTAATGCCATACATGTCTGTATCCTACACTGTTAAATGCTGGAGGAAGTAAAGAAGAGTGGACACAGTGCTAAATGGAGACATGAATAGGCACACAAGCAGTTTCTTAGATTCTGCATACATCATATTGGTAAGCAGACAGAGAAATATCAGCATACCACACTGAGATGGAGCAGAAGGTTCGTAGAAAACCGTATGGTGGGTTTTGATGTGGAATATTTTTATAGTAATGACCACCTAAAGGACTCAGCATTCTTTTTGGAAAAGGGAGCATCATCTCTTGTCTATAAATGCAGTGAAGAATCCATTGATTTTGAAAAGGTCTTGTTTATTCTTGAATGTGTGCAAATTGGGGTTTGGGGCCAAGCTGAGCAATTCATGTTCTGGGGACTGTCTCACTCTCTACAGGTGATGCAGTGAGCAGTGATGGGAGAAATACATGGAAGTCTTGTGCTGTAAGCAGAACTGCAAGATGCTGAGAGAAGTGGATTGCTTTCAACTCTGGCACTACATTCACGGGGATGATTTGTGTTAGCACAGAAGGGATGATTTTTCCCTTCAGTTCACACTGAAAAGTATTGAATGTGTGATAACCTATACAAAAGTGAAGTAGAAATATTCTCAGTGATCAAACTGAATTAATTAATGGATTAAATTAATTAAAAATATTATTGATAATATTATCTGGAGAATTAGAAAATAGCCTAGAATGCTTATTATAAATTCATGTTAAAATGCAATAAAACCTGGAGAACCAGGGTCTTCTACTATTTTTTTTCTGAATTGCAATTCTGTGATTGTCCCTGTAACTTTGGTCATGTATGTGGCCAAAATAACCCATAGAGATTGCAGAAAGAGATTAAAATAAGTAAGTGTTTTATAGATAACTGCTATATAAAAATTGAAACAAGAACATTAATTTTTGAAACAGCCTATGTTTCAGTGGATTCAACTGCAGCGTGTGCCAGACTTCACCAAACCAAACAGGATGGGACCAGAATCTAAAAACAGGGGAAACAACAAAAAAACAACCAGAGTTCCTCATACAAATGCTCAGTGCAGGTGAAACCACCACTTGTCTTGCTAGGTTGGCCTCTGCTTGGGTGTTGTGCCTACAATCACATAGGGCTGGGACACATGGGTTCCTCTCCCTTCCCTGCTGTGGCAGTCAGGTGGGAAGTGGGGCATGGGCTGCACCTCTCCAACAACCTGCAGAGGTGCTGAAGAGAAAGGAGTTAAAGCTTTGAGAAAAGCAAATTATGCCACTTCATTCCCATATTATTTTTCAAAAAGCTGCTGAGTGGAAAAGGGGTCATTTCTGTTCTCTGAGTAGGAGGCAGAGGACATGCCAGTTTCCCATCTGTCCCTCCTGTGGCCTGTCCTTGGTTCCCAGATCTGTGCCTATGCTGCAGCTGCCACTAGATAGTTGCTTCATGAGGGATGAAGAGACATTAATTCACAATTGCTTTTCTGGGCAGCTCCTCTTGGTGCCTTCTTTGTGCAGTCATCTGCCTTGGGTTTTACCTCTAAGTGAGAGGTGACTGATCTCCAAGCTGAGTCTTTTGGAATAGGCAAGCAAAGCCTTATTGACAGGCTGTAGTTGCAGATTCGTTCTGACTTCTGTCTTGTTACTTGAGAAATGCTGAAGAAAATGGAGTTGTCATCTTGTTCTTGGCTGGGAACCATATGGTCTAACAGTGCTGGAATGTTGGGAGCACATCTGGAGGCAGCATACAAGATACCAGCAGATTGCAGTGGTGACATCTGGAAGCTTTGTAAGGCATGGCCTCAAACATGGATATTAACAGCTCTGCCAGAAACCTACTGTACAAGGTCTACTAATAGGAGCAGGAAGTAAATGATATTTCCTCTCGCTGTTTTATTTTTTTCAGTCAGCTATAATGAAATCCACAGTGGCTGTGTAGGTGGGAAGCAGTGATAGCAGAACCATCTCTACCCCTTGAAATTATGACCCACAAACCCCCAAAACTCTAACAACAAATAAAGAAGAAGAGGGAATTGCTTTTCCATTCTTGTGCATAGAATAGAGAGGACCCTTTCTCCTGATTTTACTGAGAAACTATAAGATTTCATTGCAAATATGCACTATTGCATTTTGTTGTATTTGTTGAGTTACTTTTTGTAACTTAAGTCTGTGATATGATGTGCCTATAGTATTTTTTATCTAAAGCTCTTAAATAATTTTACCTTATGAGGCATGCAATTTTGTAACATTTTTTTCCAAGACTTATGAAAACAATTTCATTTATTGCATTCTATATCTGTAAATTCATACTTTTCCTATGCTTAAACTGGTCAAATTGTTCATATCTCTTTTAATCTCATTGTAGAAATCTACTTTTTTTCAGGTTCTAATTGCAAAACCTCTTTACTCTCTCAGCTTATTTTTCTCTTCCTTTTAAAATGAACTCATTTCTTTGTTTTGCTGAAGAAACCTGGCCTCATAAAATTTTCTGCTGCAGTATGTGAATGTTGGTTCACAGAAATTTGCTGGGAAAATTTGCTGTTTTAGATATTTTGTTCAGTCTGTTTTATGACTGTTCTGATTTGTTTAAAATTACAATAAATTGATTTTTCAAAATTCTTTTATGTGTGTTGTTTTCTTTTGTGTTAAAGGTTAGGAACTTTCCTGATAGTGCTAAAGGTTTTGGGCTTTTTTTCAAGTATTCCATTCATAGGTCCCCTGTTGGAAAATGAGATGAAAAAAACCTTAGAGGCTGAGAAAGAAAATCAATATTTCTTTTCAACATCACAGTTTTTTAACTTGGTAATTGAGAAATCTGCAACTCCTTACAAATGGTCAGTAAGCAAATGGAGAGCAGGCTTTAGGGTGAGAATACTGCTCTCTCTGACTTCAGGGTTTTATTTGATTTCTTTTGTTCATTCTTGCATCATTCTCTATAATGTCAGATTTTGCAGATCACTCTGTTTACATATTTCCCAGTCATTTTACTTGGCAGAAGAGTTTCCTCTGGTTTGTGTATGCATTTCAAGAACCAGCAGCTTAGAGTGAAGATATTTTTCTGACTTTTTTTAACCTCAGTCTTTCATATCAGCTTTTCTGTAGCTCAGCATTTCTATTCTCTGTTGCATGCACCTTGCATACTACTGTGTGTCCTTTAGGAAAAAGAGAAGAATTCACTTTGAGTTTTTACTCTTCTGCTTTGCATGGTAATTTTCAAGATTTTTGGCTAATTTCCTAATTAAATTAAAACAATAATAAGTAGTGGGGAAACTTGGAAGGTAAAGAGTACTTTTTATGGGATCCTGGTGATCCTAGGCCATGACTTTCATATTGGCTCTCAGTGATGTGGAAGGTAAGCAGCTTAGCCAGTGGTGCTAAATAAGCCAGCTGCATATCTGGAACAGAAGCTGGTACCTTCACATGAGATATTTTGTTATCAGGTCTCTTTTCCTCTGATACCAAGGTTATATGTTACTTGTACTGTTTCAGTAATGCTCCCTTTCATACACTGAGCACTCTTACAGTTCTGTAGAGCTGGTATTATTAATCACACAGAGATGGTGCAAGTGCAGGATGTATTAAAGACATGAGAAGTCCCCTCTCCCTTTCAAAACACAAATTCTCTCCCTCTAGAAAATAATTCTTTGCATTCTTGGCAGCCTATCCTGAAAATAATATTAAAACGTGTATTGTTCGAAGCTATTTGGAAAATCAGATCACGTAAAGAGGAAAGCGCTGCCTTGTGAAAAATTTCTGCTAAGTAACAGTATCCTGTTAATTAGTAGAGTTTTCATATTTTCGTATTTTGCTGTTGCCCTAATGTTGTTCTTAATAGATTCCAGTTTTTACACCAATAAATGACTTCTATTTGTCTACTCAAGTATAACCAGCATGAAGATTCATGAGAATTGTTTTGCCACAACAGTCCAACTCATGCCTTATTTTTTTAAGTGAGGAATCACATTGTTCAGGAACAAAAGCTGGTTCCTCTGTCAGAAATTTCAGGGGGGTGGGCAGCAGGTACCAGAAGACAATATAATCCTCTCATTTTGCTGAGTAGCAAACCACCAAGACCCTGACCCAGGGGCCCGTGCCCTGCTCATTTCAAGCTTTCAGCTTTAAAAGTCTCACAGCTGTAACTTGTTCTTGCATCTGTCCTCTAGTGATAGGCTAGAAAGGAAAGCAATGTGGCTTTCTGAATGGATATTCCCATTTCTACTGACTGCTGTTTCTCTGTGCTGTTTGAGTCTCTGCATGGTTGGGCCTTCTCAGAGAGAAAATGTCTAGAAGCAATAAGGTATTTCCCCTTGTCCCAGGGCCGGAGAAAGACAGAGGATGATGCATCAGCATCTTGTTACATCTGGCTGATGGTCACCAGCACAGTTCCTCAGGGCTCAATTCTAGGGCCAGTGTGGTTCAACATATATATCAATGATCTGGAGGCAGGAGTTGAATGCCCCATTATCAGGTTTGCTGATGATATGGAATTGGGAGATGCTGTTGACTCTCTTGAGAGACAAGAGGCCTTGCAGAGGGATCTAGATAGATTTGAACTTCGGGCAATCGTCAGTGGCATGACACTCAACAAGATCAAATGTTTCTTTACCATGGGAGTGGTAAAACCCTGAAACAGGCTTTCTAGAGAGGTGGTCAAAGTTCCAAGCCTCAGTCAGTCCCAAGTCAGTGTTTAAGAGGCATTTGGTCAATGCCCTCAACAGCATGCTTTAACTTTTGATGAGCCCTGAAGTGGTCAGGCAGTTGGACTAGGTGGTCACTGTAGGTCCCTTCCAACTGAATTGGTCTATCCAGTATATCTTCTATCTATACAGAAACAGCTCAGAAGGAAAGCCAGTAACTAATAATGGACTTAGTATTCAAATAATTAAAATTCTTCTTCAAAGTATAGAGTGGGAGGATGAGCATTAATGTCCTTCTTGTGAAAAAAAGCAGAGCAAGATGCCCCTTGACATTATTATGGGTATGGTGTTTTATTAGTTTTTTTAAGGCACTCCAGCCCTCAGGCCACTGTTTGATCTGACCACTGTTCTCAAACAATGGTAATCCTGCTAAACTAAGTACAGGAGTCTAATATGTCTATGTAGCAAAAAAGAAGGGTTTAACTTGAAGTGTGGTGAATCACTTCCCTTGGCCATAGGAGACTTTTGTTAGCCCTTGTGAATGGCATCTCCTCCCTGGGTCTCTAGACTCGGACAAAACAGTTCTAAAAGCAGTTTTCTGGTGGCCACATCCCAAGGAAAAGGAGTCTAACCAAACAATCAGTACAGTGTCTCAGGAAGGAGAGGGGAATTACTTCTTTTTTAAATGAATTTTAGCATGGAATGCCTGAGAAGATTATCAGTGTCTAAAAACAGAGAGGAGATGCTAATAATCTCACATGATTTTCCTTTATTAGTTTTTAAAGGGAGAAATCAGCTCTTTTCCTGTAACATGACTCACTTCCACAAGCATGCAACATCTGAATTGTCTTGCTATCCCCAAGAAGCTGGAGTAAAGCACACTGCAATGCTACTGAGGCCATCACACTTTTACATGATAACTCAATGAACAGAGAAAGGAACCATTAATCACCCTCGATTTGCCATTAAATCAGTCTTAAACAATACCTAGAAAGCTTTAAGGTAGTTTATTTTGGCTAGGACACTAAATTGTAAAATCATCTGTGAATAATATTTGCTGGACAATACCTCTCTATAGAGGTTGCCTATTTTTAGACAAGACTCCAAGAATTATGGCATAACCCCAGATTTTAGATGGATAGCTAAGATGCAGGACAGCCTGAGTTTCCAAATTGCTGCTCTTGTGCCTTGAAGATCTCAGGGATAAACTGGCAAGGCTATAAACACTATTGGGAAGCAGCTTGGGCTAGATTGTTCATCCCCGGACTAGGTAATTCCAGAAGCCTGGTCCCAGCCTTGCTACTTGGTCAGTGCCTTGGTTTCCCCAAATGTAATAACTTAGTGGTGGTGTTGTGCCAAACAAAAACAGATGCTGAATAGGAAATACCCTATTATATCTGTTCTGAGTAGCTCCCATATGTTATTTTGTGGTACCAGTGATGGTATCAGAAGATTTGTAATTGTGAAAAACCTTAACATAAGAAGTTTTACTCTCGATTTCCAGTAAAGTTCTACTGAATTCTATTTGAATGTGCACGTGAGATCTAGAGCACTGCCTTTTTTGATGATGAGGTTAAATGTTATACCTAAATGCAGAGCTCAGAAAGGTCAGTATGAAAGACATGGAGAACACAGAGGATGAAAACTGAGAAGTGAGGACAACACGTCCAACTGGAATAACTGCAGGCAAGGACAGCAAAGTCAGCTCCTCAGCTCTCCAAACAAATTATTCAATTAAGATAGAGGAACACCTGGTAATTTATTCGCTCAAAGTTCGTACTTGCTCAAAAGAGCTGTTTGCTCTTGTCCTTACGTTTCACTGCTTGGTGACCTTTTGCTGTCTAGGTTTTTTTTTCTCACTTGTCCCTTGTTCAGATGATAGAGAAGTGCACCTGATCTCTTCTGGTTTCTCACTTTGTTCTTTTTCTTTTGCTCCCTTAAGGTCTTTCTGTACTAATTAAAGAAATACTTCCAAGGAAGCCTTCACCTTAAGCACCAATCCTTATAGATCTAGAATCATTCCCTACTTCCGTAATTAATTTACATTTGTTAACTTCTGAACAATTAATGAAGAGAGAAAACAATAATTTATCACAATTAAAAAAACCCAAAAAACCAAAAAACCCACAAACAAAAAAACCCACCAAAAGCAAGACTATGTTGAAGTTGGATTTCTATAGTAAAATTCCTGGACAGCTGAAATTGGCTAAGATCTGTATCTTTTTACGTTCCCTCATCATCTGCACCGCTAAAGCTTTTCTTAGAACTTCTGCTACACAAGCTTTATCTTTTCAACACTTGCACAATGAGGAAGCAAATGTTTCTGATGTCACCCATTGTAATGATGGAATAAAACAGAGTCTAAGTGCTCCTTCTGTTTTTTCGTTTGTTCCTTTTGTTTTATCCCATTATGCCAAATTCAGGCATTATATTTGTCTTACTAGTAATCTGTGAGATGTAGTCTCAGTTGCGGTGTGTAGGGTTAAAAATGATGGCTGATGGACCTGGTCATACCAGCACTGTGCTTTTGACCTATCCCTGCTATCAGAGGATACACAGAAGGCAATTCTGGTAGTCTTGGGGAATCTTCACACCACCCTGTCACCTATAAATCTTCAAGTTGTGACTATAATTCAGAATTTGGACTTACTGTGGGATGAATTTTCAGCTCCTAGAAACAGGTAAAGTGAAGTTGATTTACTGCTTTTTATTTTATTTAATCCTGTAAGGTAAAAGACTTTTCTTCTGGTTTCTCTAGAAAGGTTAATGTACTGGGCTGGCAATACTTGTGAGTACTGCTCTTTTCCCTTTGCTTTGAATCAAGGGGCCCTCACATGCAAGTCCTGCCTTTCTCACATGGATGTGGTTGCTTGCTTACAAATCCTGTGGATTTGTAATAAGTCTGAGAAGCTATCTGGGGATACAGGCAGCTTGAGACATCACGCCACCACTATGCTAATGACACACATCTCTAGATCTCTTTTTTAATCTGACCCAAATGGTTCCAGTGTCCTGGTTTTCTCAGTGCCTGATCAACAAAAGGACTTGGGTGAGACCTTGATGATCAGCTGAGATTTAATTTAAATAGGGCAGAAGTGATACTTACTGCTGGGGAAAGCAGCCTAAGACCTTGGCAGAGATTATGTCTTTTCCTACCAATGAGAGAGAGTATCCTCACCTGAGTAATTTCAGAATTCAGAGATCAGCATTGGTCTCCCGTGTTTCCAGTTTTAATTTATCATTGGACTTGTGACAGTTTTATCCTGTGGCCTCTGGTGCCTCAGACAGAATGCCCGAAGTGCGGTTTGTGAGGACATAAAATAATTTTAAAATATTCACTGACATGATTGGTTTACACAATAAGCTGATTTTCTGCTTATAGTTGGTACTTTCAGGATCTTAGGCAGAGATTTGTGTAGAGAAATGGCACATGTTACATCAGTAAAATTGTTGAAAGTTTTGATTTTTATAAAAGTAAAAAGGTGGTGGCTGTTCTTCCTTATGCAGATTTTTGGCCATGTTGCTAGAAATTGTTGGATTGGTAGTTATCTGAGGCTATGAATGCTTAATGGTACAGAGAAATATACAACCAATAACAAATTTCTGAAGCAGGTTTCTTTGGTAGCAGCAAGGGTGGAAGGAATTGTCTTCTGCCTCCCCATCAGTGCACCTGCAGCCTAATTTAAGCACAGTACTTGTGTCTAAGCTTCAGGTACTTGGAAAAAAAAGTGGTCCAAAACCAAGTGCTCACTTCTGCATCATATTTAATTGGGAGAGGTAAGTGCATTTGACAACTTCGATGAAATCTATTTGCCAAACTAAAAAGTCTAGATTAAGGTCTAATAAACTTCCGTTCTGGTGGGCCTTCAGAGGCACCTAACTCCTTCTTGACACAAAAATTTTGAGACGTCTCAGTAGGATGGGGGCAGCTGGGCAGAGCTGTTTATCTTTAGACCTTGTCCTTGGGGGATAGTAGGGGTATCTGACCTTATGCTAATGGCACATCTTAGAGTTGTCCTGGAGCTGTTCCTCCAAGTACTTTGCGGATTGGTTGACCTCAAAGCTCATAGAGCTAAAATCAGCTCCCAGATAGTTCATGCCTATGGTGCATGGAGTTCTGGCTCAAAAGAGGAATCTGCCCTTGGAGATTTAAAAACAGCCCTTTTGTTATGACTTTTTGCCATAGCCTTTGTTTTCCTGCCTTGAGGCTGTACAAATCAACTATTATTAAGGGACAGCTAAAGTAGTCAGGAGATGAGAGTGAGAAGATGAAAAAATGAAGCACAAGTACTCCCATCAGCAGGTTTACGATGTTTCTTGTTAAATTCCTCATATGGGATAGTCTGCATTTGGACATACACCCTTTCCTTTGAACAAGATATTTTTTTCTTTTGAATGTCTAAGAAGCAACCACCACATTCTGGTGCTCTTGCAAGAAATGGTGTGTGGCACCTTATAAACAAAACAAAGAAGAGATAAGAACAACAATACCCATTACTGGGTGGTTTTTGTTTGCTTGTTGGTTTTTTTGGGGTGGTGATTTTCTTTTGGCTTTGGTTTTTTTGGGTTTTTTTTAATCTCTATTGTAGAGCTTATTATTTTGTGATTATCCATGGTACAGAGACCAGAGGGGTTTAGATGCAGTGGGACGATGGAGGAATAAAACAACTATTATAGATGTGTCTAACTAAGAATTAATCCTGAATCACACTCTCTGGAGGGATCAACTGGTTTACATAAGAAACCACCGTGCAGAATGTGCTAAATATAGGTAACTCTTGCCTTAAAGAGCTTAATGTCCCCAACAGACAGAGAGAATAAGGGGCAAAGAGAAGCTTTGGAAATTAGACATTTTGAAATACTGAGTCACCATGAATTTATTCTGTACTGAAGATGATTTCTGCTCTCCCATTTGCCTGTTTCTCTTCAGCAGAGATGTGCAAGCTACCTCAGGCAGGTCTGTAAGTCTTAACTTCCTTTCTGCTCCTTTACAGGAGAAGCAGTGATAGCAGCCAGGCAATTAGACTATGAAAAATACAGACCCACTATTATGGAAGTGTGTTTTGTACAGTGTAAAACCAGCCTTACTGTCAGTCCAGAGCTAAGAGGGAAATCTGCAGTAAAACAGCTGGTAGTGTCGATCAGTTATCATGTTCCCTGGGTTCCCAAAAAATGCAGAATGTGGAGCTACAAGTTAGCACTGCCAGCCATGCCCAGCTGCAATCTGGGAGGTATAAATCATCAACCTCCAGACTCAGAATCAAGGTATCAAGGGACTAATTTGAGGACTAACACAACTCAGTGACTGTCTGCAAAAAAGTTAGCCTCAGGAAGGACAGATCAGTGAGGCAGCTGAATGGGAGCTGATTAAATACAGTTCCTAAAAGGATGTGAAGGTGGCTGAAACCAAGTTTGCTTCATTCATACAAGTGAGACCTGCTAAAACTTTCTTTGTTTTTTCATTTATTTACTTGTGGCAGGCCAAATCAGACTGCAAGGGGAAGGGAGCAGCAGTATTGTTTTCTATTCAGTTAATCCTTTTTGCTGAGTCCTGCTACTGCAGAGAGTTATCCGTATACCTTCAAGCAAAATGGGGATTTAAACATCAAAGTACTAATTTAAATTCTAGAGGACAATCATTATGGAGTCATCAAACCTTCCAGCAACTGTAGTTGTTTCTTCTTTGCTCTAAACCTTACCCTGCACTCTCAGACACTGCAGCAGCCTCTGAAGCCAGCTGGAGCTCCAACCAGGATGAAGCTCTGTGTAGCACAATCAGTCCTTTGCACAAGGGCACAAATCTAAACTGCTGCTTAGCCTTTTGACCAGGCCAATAACTTGGTGTTTAGTTCAAATTAATTTAAAACTTGAAATATTTGGGGGTCCTGTTTGGCCTCCGAAAAGTTTCTTGTCCTACTGACAGAACAAGTTAATCCTTGTATTTCTCATGGAAACTGCTATTGTGGCTGAGAGCCCAGAGAGCGAGAAATGCCATGAGACTGTGCAGGCAACACAGCAGTGTCAGCTCATACCTCTGCAGGTCACACCATCAAATCAAGCACATCCTTCAGCCAGGGCTTCGCATACCTGGGGTTACTTCTTAAGCCAAGTCAGAAAATGTTCTGTGGGTTTTGCCTTCTAGTGTTTGTTTTTAAGGGCCACAAGTAATATATGTTATCACCTTAATATTAGAAGTACCTCAGTTATCAAAAGGCTGAGAATGGGCTGCTCCCAAATAATATCCAAACAGTGACTTTTGGCTTCTGCTCCCCACTGGGGAGGTGAAAACACTCGTCTACTGAGGAGCACCGTTTGAGTCCTCTGTTGTTGCAAAATCATCAAATGCATTCAAACCTCTCTTTTGGTTCTGAATGGATCCTTATTTGTGTGAACATGTTCCTTCCTGATAAGTACTTGGAAAATAATCTATATGACCATATTCAGCCTCCAAGCCCCACAGCACTTGCTTTTCAATAAAGTGGTAAGTTTTTAAAATCTGTCTCTGACTGTCTGACTATATGAGGGAAGCTTCTTAGTCACGAGAGCAGAAAAATAACATTGAATTGTCAATACCATAAATAAATCAGTATTTGCTCTCATTTATAAATCTGTACATATTTAAGCATGAGCATTTGTACATGGCAAAACCATTCCATAGACAGTCATATGAATGAAACACAATCCATGAGCATTTTCATGGGTGCTGAAAAACGAGGTGTAGGTATGTTTGAACTGAGTGCCTGTAGCTCAGGAAGGATGATCAAAACATGCCAAGATCTAAGATGAGAAAGTACTGTACAACTCACTGTCCAATTGCTGAGGGCCTTTTTTTGATCTTAAAGTTTATTTTGCTGCTGATTTTAACTTTCCTAGCAAAACTACCTGTCACTAAGATATTTCTGCTAAAAACTGTGTATTTCTCACCTTTCTCATCCTCACTGCATGGAAGAACACTTACCTCTATGAGCATGTAGAAGGAGAGCAGTGTGATCCCAAGGTTATACACAATGAGGTGAGCCCTGAGAGAGAAAGGAGGCCTGTTCTTCATGAACTTTTTGCCCAGCCATATGCAGAGTAGATATGCTCCAGTAAGGAAAAATGTGGGAAGGTAAGAGTCCAAAAGGAACCATCCTCTAACTCTGGCATCTAAAAAAAAACACACAGAGCAGGCAATTAAGAAGGCTATGGTAAAGTATTGCTAAAGTAAGTCAGAATACATCATGCAAAAATCTGTTTAAAAGCATGAGAGGTAATCTGTCATGTTTTGCTCACAGGAGCTGTCCATTCACTTCACCTCACCAAAAGTGCATGCGAATTCAGAGAATGTGGGCTGAAAACTGCATGGAATTTCCTAATAATTTAAGGTCACTTAAATCACCTCATTTTAATAGTAAAGAGAAAATGGAAAAAAAAAATTCTTATAGGCTTAAAAATTTAATCTAATGTTTTAACTTAGTATTTATTTAAATCCTATCTTAATCTGCTCAATGGACAATTTGCAGATAGTGTTAAATACAAAATATGCATGTAATATTGCCAGGTCATATGTTATTTTAATTCTGTACTTGCCATAGAGGTAGGAAGGTATATAAAATTTGCTAGAAAATATTTATACAGGGGGAGGACTCTTCCAAAACATTAAATACGAAAAGCAAGTGGCAAACATGTACTTTGATGGTTATCAAAGATCTTTGTCTGGGCAAGGGCTTGCTTTCTCACAGTTTCTGTCCTACTTGCCTGGTCCTAAAATGAAATATTAAGGTCAAATCCTGCTTGCCTTATTCACACAAGTAATCCCATTGGCAGTAATCAGATAGTTCAGTGTATATGAGCAAAGCCTAATCCTAGATGCCAATCTGGAGGCACAACTTTGTTGTCATATGAGCAACTGTATGTCAAGAGCAAAGGAGTGTGCTTTTTTTTCTTTTTTTTTTTTTTTCCCATGATGGAGCAAAATCTAGAGTTAATTTTCCACAGCAACAATATTCAGCCATTTATCTGTGAAAAGAACAAGGGGGTATCATGGCTAGTTTTCAGAAAATTTACTCTAAATCTGTCATGACTTATGAAGTAGGTGAAGAATGAAGTCAGTGAGGAGCTATTGTGCAGGTCACACAGAAAGTAGTTCTTTTTGCTCTTAGGAAGATGTTTTCGCTCTTAGAAAATGTTTTAAATTACTTAGTTTATTTTTTACAAAGAACCAAGATTATGTTAAAAATCGTAAATGAAAGGGTATTCACAGTGCATGAAAAAAATATTTTACTGTTTTTCTGCCCGTGTTGAATTTGTAAAGGACTGGTCAATGGATGACACACAAAGCAAATGTGCCCAAGCATTTAACAATTGATTACAATTTTGCTGTACTGTATTCTTTCTAACTATTCTTTCCTTAGAAGTATATGCATACAGGTATATGTAAACTGAAATTTTAAGTGTGTTAGAGTAACCTACTTATGAACCAGGCTATGAACATCAGCTTTCTTTTTTGTTACAGTATTCCTCCCCTTCTCCCCTTGCTTCCATGGCAGTGGCTGTAACATTCATCTGTTGAATTTGGATTCCACGAGGGATGTTAGCTCTTTCACTGGAAAGACTTTCAACCAGGCCCACACTACCATGGAAGTCCAATGTTCTCCTGGGTTTGACTCTCCATTTTGGACTCCCAAAAACCTCTAGGAGTAGAGAGGTGTGGGTAGTCACAACAGCTCAACTGCCTATTACAAAGCACAGTCCATCCTTATAGGGTAGCCTTGCTTTGCCATGCATTACCAATCTACAACACCTCTTTTCTGTCTTCGGATCTCAGTGCTTATTAGGATCACCTCAGTGTGATAATAAAACCTTTCCAATACCCTCTTAAAGCTCACAAGCCATGTTTGAAACTCTGGAATGAATGTTTTTGAGGTGATTCTACTCACAAGTTGGCTCTTAACAGGACAGAGTCATAGGACAGGTAAAGGTTGTGCATGTAAGTGTTGATGTTTTACGAGTATAGGTTTTAGGAGCATAAGGATTTCATTTATTTAATTGGTATCCTAAATGAAGATGTAGAAAGCAGTCATGTCAGCAAGACTTCTATCTCAGGAAAGGTCTTCCATCCGAGGATTGCAACACTTGGTGCATAAAGGTTATGTGCAAAAATGCCAACTGGCATTAGTAGATGATGGAACCGCATGTTTGTTCAAAGAGGAAGAGTACTTGGAAGAGTTCAGAATACAAACTAAACTAAACAGAATTAAATTCTGCCACAGCATGACCTCAGAAAGTTTCCATATTGCTCTGAGTGGCCACAAGCATGGGGGCTGATCCATACAAAAGCACAACTAGTGTGCTTGTTCAGGTCACCATGTTAAGTATTTTTAAGTTCTGTACTATTTCAGATTCAAGAGAAATTGTTAAAACATATAGCCTTCCTGATCATTCCTGAAGTGTAAGACAGTTACTGGAAGAGAGTGGTTTATAAACAGCAGCCAAGGAATGTGACTGTTTTGTTTCCACTTCCTCTTATCCCTGAATGACAAGAGGAGGGAGGATTTTATATGTCAGGAAGCGGGAGGAAAGGGAATGTATTTCAAAAGAAGTTATCAGAAGAAGGAGAGATGAAAAGTATTTCTGTTGACTGACAGTTAAATCTCTGTGTTCAAGTACTGTAAAAGTACGCTGTCAATAGCAGAAAGGATTATTTTTACAATATTGAACTTGCACAGCATCTGAGATTGAGACCAAAGCAGTGAATAAAGCCACAGTGGGAAAGCACTGGACTACAGTACGGGAAGGAGCAGGTGCCCACAAGCTCTGATCACTCCGTGAATAGGCTCATTCACTGGCCATGATGTGCCAAACCCTTGGGGTGAAATCTTGGCTCCTTTGAAGTGAGTGGCAGGCCTCCCAGGCTCTTTAAATGTATCAGGCTTTTATCAATGAGGTTTAGAAACATTTTGATTCAAGTTTCTGTTTGATTCAAGTTGGCCAGTTGCTGTCTGAGTAGATTCAGACCTTTTTAGGTGCAGAGAGTAGATGCCTTGCTACAGATCATACTCTATTGAGGAGAAATGCTTATTACTTTATCATAACTTTAATAAAATATATCTCTTCTTGATTACCTCTGTTTCTTTCACAAGGAACCAGTTAACTAGATTTAGCTCCTGCAATTCAATACTCCTTAATTTTCACAATACCAAACAATACTCTGCAGATGAAGGTGAATGGAAAAATGATCTCTTACAGAACAATTGAGCTATTTCACTCATTCTCGATTTGCCTTCAGCCTATGAACAATATCAATGGAAAAATTAAGAGATGCAACTGGTGAGCATCTATATGGTTTCTATTCCCTGACCCAAAGGACTTCATCTACTACTTCAAAAGCAAACATTGAGGTAAATCTGCGTACAAAGCCCAGCTGATACCAGTGAATGAAGGTACAAAATATGACTAGGTATATAAAATCTATCCTTTGAAGTCACCTAGCTGCTACATGAATTGGATACTGTAGAAGAAAATTGGTGGATAGAAAGAAGGGGAATGGTTGTGGGTTTAGATGTTTGGGGAAGCTCTCAAATTCATTAGCTATTCATCTGTGAAGTCATTCAATTTAAAACTGTTTACAGTTTATTGTGAATTATTTATGTGAATTATTTATATGAATTATTTATGTGTATGAACACACTGGAGGGAGCTATGTTATTCACAAAATGTATGATGCTGTGTCATTATACCACCAGTCAAATGAAAGATCAGAGTGAATAGGCATGGGCATAGACAAACAAATGCTATCTTCAGCACTGTTGTCTGGAGAAGGATGGTGATGTACTTGGCAAGCAATACAAATAATACTTGTTTAATTGAAGGGCTTTCTAAAAGCCCAAAGGGATCTGTGTGCTACTCTGAATTGGATTAACTACAGTTCATTCCTTTGGACAATTTGTCTGGACCAATAAGGAAAGAGGAATGAAAGAGAATATCATGGCCATTTGGGGAAAAAGCAAAAACAAAAACAAAAACAAAACCCACAAACAAACAAACAAAAACAAAAAAACCTCACAAAACAAAATAAAACAAAAAACACCACCAACAACAAAAAAAGTAGTACTTTTATTCTTCTGATCACATTTCTTTGTTAACATTAAAATGTACTATTGTAGAAACCATTAACTAAACCTATTCTGTTTTAACCACTTCTGCTGCTGTTCCCAAGCTCTTCAGTGTTTCTTCACTGGAAATCTTTCTTTTAAACTTCATATCTACTGCAGAGAGGATGAAAAAGATTTTGTAGCCAACCAGCCAGCTATGAAAAATGAGAATTTCTTGGTTTTACGAACACAATATCTTTCCCTTTTCCTTCTAATTAAGCAAGAATTATTTCTGGGACATGGAGGACATTACTTCAACAAATCAGGAATCCATAACAATATGTCCACCCACATGAGCAGCTGTTCCAGATTTAACCATGGGAAAAAGTTTGCAAGCCAGTTCCTGAAGCTGAATGTTTAAATCCAGCCCTATCAACAGCAAGGTGGCCTTGCAGGGACCTTCTCTAAAGACTGTGTTGTCTAAGCTCCTGCCTCACCTCTTCCCTTTATTTACTCGGCTCTCTTAGCCCTGACTTTGATGCTCCATCCTCATCTGCAGTCCTATTTCAGGTTTGGGTGTTTCTTGCCATTACTTGTTTCAGTCCTAACAAAGCATGAGGAACCTCCAAGCTACAGTTATTCAGGTTATTCTTGTCCAAACTATGCCAGAAAGCACTAACGGGAAGTTGACAAATGCATCTGTTCTTCTATCCAGTCTACTGGTTTATTGAAATTTTGGACGTGATCCTGCAGGCAATTTAATAAGTAGCTGGACCGAACAAACTGGATTATGAATAAGAATCAGTCCCAAAACAGATTTTCCACTTTCCAAAAGACCCAGTCTTTCAAGTTTTTATTCCACATTAGGATATAAAATTGAATTCCTTTGATATGCTCAGAAACAAAGGAATCCCAAATCTAGTGACTTTTTTTTAAGCTTAAAAAAATCTTTTAAAATTGTGTGTCATTTCTTCTTTCAGCTTCAGTATAATCTATGATTGATTTTAAATTATATTACAGATAATATTATGTCAAATACTCAAAACAAAAATCTATTTGCTTTTTATAAATGCAGTGCATTGATAGATTTCCTTCCACAATGGTGTGTTCCTGCAAATACTGTGATTCTACCTGGTTTACATTTTCAATGATAGAAGATTTATTAGATTTTTTTGAGTGGTAATCTGTAAAGGTGTTATTTTCTTAATGGGAAGTGGAAGTGGAGCAGCTTACCTCGAGGTCCAAACATATAGTCCACAAATGCATTTACTTCCTGGTCAAAAGCTTTCAGGGTCTCCTAAAAAATATGGAAAAGGATATGTGACAAAGACATTATCTCACAGCTCACATAGAGAATACATTTAAGAAAAAATCTCCAATAAACTAGTAAAAAATGTGTCATGCATAAGTATTTCCAAATTATTCAACATCATGTATACTGAAAAAAATGCAAACTTTCTTAAAAATTAATTTAGGGCAGGTTGTGGTCTAGATAACAGTAGAAGCCTTGTTGCTGGAAACTGCCCAAACCAGAACTCTTTAAGAAGAGAAATTAAGGTTTTGCAAATGAAAAACAGCAAGTATCACAGTAAAGCCATCTGTGGTGGATGTAGTTTTCACTCTAATAAAGATGCTTCTGTGTTTGTTTTTGTTATGTTTCCTCAACTGAATTGTTTTGTTTTGCAGAGAGGAGCTGGCCATTCCTTTGATATGCTTCACAAAACTGCCTGGTTGCAACCAGCCTAGTGACAGCACATCAACTGAATATCTCAATGCTTTACGCTTAAAGAAGGAAATTTTTGAGGTGAGTCAACTGAGATTTATCTAAATCGGTCCCCAAGTTCCTAAAAAAAAGTCTACAGAAGAACCTAGAGCTCCAGCAATGAAGTTCAGCCCATGTAGGGTGGCAGGAAGGGCAGGATTACATTACAGAGATATTGTGTTTTGAGGTCTAAGTCAATGAAGCTGCTAAGCTGACAGTTTTAGCAAATTTATGTCTCTTTGTGACTGAGTTGGGAGCTAAGCCATGACCAACACAGTCCTTCCCTCAGTTGGATTCGTGACCTCTCCAAAACATTTCTTTCCAGACTCCAGTGCTGAGCAGTGGCTTCCTGCACGCTGTTGCCTGAACAACTCTTTGTCACAACCTGAGGTCAGCCAGGTTCTTTCTCTCTTCCTCCCAGCAGTGCCCTACTGTGCTCAATGAATTAATTTCAGCACTGAGCAAATGCAGCCAAGATGGGGAGAGAGACACAAAGTGAGCATTTCTGCAGGGTAATGGGCTGTGGGTGCTTTTGAATGCCAGGTATCTCCACAACAACCTGGACTGCAGACACCATTAGCAGATTTGCCCATGAAGAACCATACTTGCACCCTGGAAGGTCCATCCCTGCTCTCTGCATTCCTTTGCTGGGACTGGGTTGTGGTCTGAACAAAGACAAGTTCCTGGCACTTCCAAGCCCCTTCCTTCTGTTTCTTCCACTCTTACATTTTGATCCTCGGGTTGTTCAAAAGTGGACAGATTTTATATGAATATGTGGCAGCAAAAGGTTTTGCAGCATCCTAGACTGTAAACGTCTGTCTCTGCAAGATGCTGCTCCATTTATCTTATCTTAAAGTAAAACCCAGCAAAACCCCCAAAACTATAAGTATATATTATTTTTTAGAACAAAAAATAAAGGACTTGCTCAAAAGGAAGAGGATGAAACCAATGACTCATGACACAAAAAGATTTCTCATACTTTGCAGCACCGAGGACACTAATCTAGCCTTTAGGAAAGTGTCCTGGCTACTGCCCCTAGAGAAAGGCATTTTCTGAATTTCAAACAATTTCCTTAGCAGCCTAATGATGGCTTCTGTTAGAGGAGGTGACTCAGTTTCCAGGTTCCAGACTTGTGCAAACAGTCCGCTGCTGTTTTTACCTCCTTGAGCTATGCAGTTGCTCTGCTGTTATTTGATGATGAAGACACTGCTATTTGGGAAATGCTGTTTGCCTGTGATGTGCCCACCTGCTTCAGCTATTTGAAACAGAGCTACTCCTGTGCTTGATGGTTTTGTGGTTAGACTTAACAGACTACTTTGTTAAAAATACTGTAATGGATTCAAGTGAGTTGGAGGAATGAGTGTACAAAGCTACCTGCTTTCATGCTTACAGTATATAAACAAATCTTACATGGCAAGAACAAAGTAAAAAAGTAAAAAAAATGTATATTCCTTTTATATTAAAATATTGTAGAGAAAACTACTCTCAGCTGCATTGAAATTGAAATCAGTGCATCTAGCACATAGACGGAGGAATTCAAGTATTAAAAAGAAAGAGCAGAAGGAAGATGTTAAAGAAAAAAAAAGGAATCATAGAATTGTTTCAGTTGGAAAGGACCTTCCAACTTGAGTCCAACCATTAACCCAGCACTGCCAAGTCCACTACTAGACCATGTCCCTACATACATTTACATGTCTTTTAAATACTGCCAGGGATAGTAGCAAAACCACTTACCTGGGTAGCCTGTGTTTGACAACCCTTCCAGTGAAGAAATTTTTCCTAATACCCAATCTAAATCTCCTCTGACACAGCTTGAGGCCATTTCCTCTCGTCCTGTTGCTTGTTACCTAGGAAAAGACACTGACCCCCCCCCCCTTGCTACAACCTCCTTTCAGGTAGCTGTAAAGAACAAAGTCTCCCTTGAGTTTCCTTTTCTCCAGGCTAAACAACCCCAGCTCCCTTTGCTGTTCCTCATCAGACTTATGCTCCAGACACTTCCCCAGCTTTGTTGCCCTTCTCTGGGCATGCTCCAGCATCTCAATGTCGTTCTTGTAGTGAGGGACCCAAAACTGAACACAGGATTTGAGGTGTGGCCTCACCAGGACCAAGTACAGGAGGACAATCACTGACCTAGTTCTGCTGGCCAGACTATTGGTGATACAAGCCATGATGCCTTTGGCCTTCTTGGCCACCTGGGCTCACTGCTGGCTCTCATTCAGCCAGCTGTCAACCAGTCTAGGTCCTTTTCCGCTGGGCAGCTTTCCAGTCACTCTGCCCCAAGCCTGCAAACTGCATGGGCCTTGTTGAACCTCATACCATCGGCCTCAGCCCATCGATTCAGGCCTCCCAGATCCCCCCACAGAGCCCTCCTGCCCACAAGCAGATCAACACTCCCACCCGACTTGGTGTCATCTGCAAAATACAGCAAGAGTCCTTTTTGCATAGGTTACTGTTTTAATTGATCCAGCTTGTGACAGTTGACCTCTTACACCTGGCTAGGATGAGCAGACAGCGTGCTGAGTAGATGAGCCCTTCTGAAGTTAAATCTACCTCCTCATAAGTGTGCTTAAATGACACAGTGGGGACTTGCACCAGCTGACAGCCCTGTTCCCATCTACTTAAATTAGCACTACAATTCAGTGCCTGGTTTCCTTTCTTTCATAATTTGAGATTACAAATTTTTCTAGGAGGTACCACAGAGAAACAAATAAACTTCTTAAGAATGTCCCAGCCTTAGCCTCCCTTTCAACTTTTTTACAGTTTATCTTAGTTTAAGGGAAGAAAAATAGAAATTTACAAGATAGTGATTTGCAAGATTGTTAAAGACAATACATTTGTTTATATACCTAGTACTAGTGTTAATAGTTTGGAAAAGAATAGTTCTTACTTTAAAAAGGGTAGGTAATTTTATGTAAGCATTCTTGTCACCTTCTTGTCAACATTGCTACAAGAGTCTATACTGTATTTCTGGAGTTTAGAATATGTCCTTAATAGCCCCTTTGGGCAGATCAGATGTAAATATGTTGCTCAACATGACCTGTCATATTTCTAAAGAAGAGCAAATAAAACCAGTCTGAACAAATTTACATGCTCAGACAACTCACTTCTCTCTGGCAAATCACTTTAATAGCCTTTATCAATGAAGGTATTTGGGTTACAAGGCTAAAGATTATCATGTCTCTTATGTTGTTTCTTCTTTTGTACAGGACATTGCCCTGGGCATTAGCAACGCTAGCATTTTGGCAGGATTTTGGACAGATTTGTGGAAGATCTATTTACCCAAAATTATAAGAAAGACATTAGGTTGTCTGAGCAAATCAAATCACCCAAATGGAAAGATGGGGAGGGAGCATAATGCCAATGATGATAAAGCAACAGAGTTTCAGTATTTTTGCACAGAAATGTAAATAGGTGAATACGTAGCACAGTGCACATAAGTGAAATAATATTTTATGCTACTACACTTGAAACAATTTTGAAGTCATCAGGTACATAAAAAATATATCAGTTCTTGTTCTATGTTTATATATCTTTGTTAGTGTTGGTCTTCATTGAGAGACCAGTGTCTACTGGTTTTCTAGTCGTTTTAGTAAAAGTGGTATGACCTATGTAAAAATTAGGTAACAGCTATCTAAACAGTGCAAATATCAAAACACCTTTGATTTGTCAAAAATACCTTTGATTTCTCAAAATACCAACATTCTGGCATTAGGTATTGTCTACTGCCCACTGAAAAGACTGCTTCAAGCGATTTAAGTTTCTCTTTATATAGTTCTAGAAACCAGGCTATCTGGAGCTAATGGAAACATAAAAAAACTTTCTGAAATAAACTTCCTACAGATGTGTAAACTGCATTCAATCTCATTTATGCTGTCTGGAAACCATTTGTATTACTGTTTTTTATTTTTTCATTCAAAAGCCTTACATGACATTCAGTGTCTCAAAAATCCAAGATAATGTGTTACTTGTTCTCATACAGCTACACAGAAATCATAATACTCTGTACAAAATGAGATCTCATTTTAGGCTTCAAAGAAAAAACAGAAGTGAGTGCCAACCTCTGCTCTCCAATACAGCTTCTGGAAGCAACTGTAATATTTTAAACAACCCTGATAGAAAATATATACAATATATACAATTTTTATTATTTCAGTGGCATTTTTTCCTTAATTTCCTGAAGAGTTCTGCTCTGTAAATAGTCAGTGACTGAGAAGTACTCGAATTATTCTGAACTTATCAGCACTTTTAAAGAAACTGATTTTAGATGCCTACCAGCACATATTTAAATATACAAATATTAAAGAAGTTTTCAGAAACTGTAGTATTGGCTCCAGAATGGCTGAAATAGTGGATGAAATGAAGCAGAGGGAACTCAAAGTAAAACCTAGAACTGCTTATAAAAGAAATTGTTTATCTTTTTATTGCTTGTAGCATTTAAAATTACTCTGGAACAAAGATGTACAACATGGGACAATTCTCCACCACAGATTGCTTCAGACAACCCTTAAGGTTTTTGTCATCTTTATTGTTTGTGATTTTTGTGTTATATCTGTAGGGGAAATATGTGTAAAAATATCCCTAAAGAAAGCACCTGTTTATGAATTATTATACACAAACTGCAGCAAGGGAAGTTCTCCTAGTGGACTGAGTCTGGAGATGTGCCTGTATAATACGTGAAAAATGTTTGGTAATGCTCCTATTTTGCAGAAAATGGTCAAGAATAGCTAAGAAAAAGAACTACAGGTGACTCCATCTAAATACATAGTCATTCTTTTAGAATTTCAAGAAAAGAGAGATCTGTATCTTTGTTTTGGAAATGCAAATTGTGTAACACCTTTTAATGTAACAAAAATCTCTGAAAATATGGTATGGTGGAAGAAAAAACAAAAAACAAAAGAAGGTTGTTCCAGCTTTAGCACAGAAAAGAAAAAATGAATGGTTTTTGCATGCTTCTTTTCTCTTCCTATCTCTTCTAAAGCCTTTCACAATAAACTGTAAGCATTCCAGGAAAGAAAGATGTTGTTGCTGCGGTCAGTAAATTATGTTAAAGATTTCAAGAGTAGCTTTGAAGATAACACAGAATAGAACTGTTTATATTTTAGAAATATATAGTATTTCTAAAAGATTTCAGTGAGACCCATGTCTGATCTGAAAACAATTTATTTGATTTTCAATGTTTTTCACCCAGATCATATTTTATTCCTATTAATTTTTCATACCGTGCAATATATGATTCATTCCATGGCTAAAGCTTGCATACATATATGCAAATGTCTGGATATTTTCCAGTAGGTATTAATAAATGCAGCATTTTTTTGTGACAAAAAGGACAATATCTTTGCAGCTGAGAATTATTTTTGCATGTGTTTGGAAAAGACTGACTGCAGGTTGGCATCCTACGTGAGGCTGGTAGCTTCCAGGTCTGACAGAGCAAATTGATGGGAGAACTGAACCATCAAATAGGCTGGTTTTCTCTAGAGGGAATTGAGAACAGCTGTTTGAACAAGGATTACAGCCAGAAGTGCTGAACACCTTCTCCTGCACTGATTTAGTCACTGAAGACAGAGCTGAGTTGATGAAGGTGTTACTGAGGGTGAAAAGATAAGGGAAAGGTGGCTGCAAAGGAAAGGGAACCTTGCAGGTTTTCCCTCAGTAGCTGGTCAGGTTACACGACCTGCAGGAAAATGCAGTTTTCAATGGATTCCACAACAAGAAGACTGGCTAGCAATTTCTGATATGAAAAATGAATGGAAGGATGTGAAGTTTGGTAAGCGTGGAAAGACACACCTAAATGTAGCCAGAGATTTTATCTTCAACACTTATGGCATTTGGGCTGTCTAGGTGGCTTGATTTAAGGTTCTGTTACCTTATTGCTGTTCAGAGAAATTTTACCACAGGGTTTAGCAGTGCCTGCTGAGAAGCAGGAGGCTGGCAGCAGTATTTGCACCAAACCTGAAGCAGAACATTTGACTGATTTGATTGCCTAAGTTACCAGCAGCATGCTAAAAGATGCTACTTACATGGGCAAACCGAATTTCTTTAATTTCGTCTTCATTTTTAGTTCTGTGTTTTCTCTACTCAAACAGATTTTGCAAGGAAGACTTAAATCTTCAAAGAGGTCTGGGGCATAGCGTTGTGGTGCATGATGCTGAGGTGTCTTGATGAGCTGTGTGGTCCCAAGTGAGATGTGTAAGCTCACTATTCAAGGCACAAGACCTGGCTACCTGACTCCCTGCTGCTCTGTGCAGACATGCACTTGGAGAGGGCACAGGAGCTCCCTTTCTGGAGGGTGGTAACTAAGCAGCTGTGGCTGCCTGCCTCTGCTTGTGACTCACAGCCAGAAAGTGTTTCCGAAGCTGGATACCTACACAAGTATTTGAGAACACAGACAAGATAAGAAAGTGGTACCTGGATACAAGCACCAGCCAGCATGCTAGGTGTGCCTGGGACACCAGCATTCACACCTACTCTCTGTTTAATCTTTCAGTGGACTTTCACGTTGTATTCTGAATCTGCCCTGAGCCTTAGACTAGCAGTTAACTTCAGAATTTATTTCTTCAACTACAGCTCTTGTCCCCCTAAGAAATACTTTAGTATATGTCTGAGCAGGGACTAGAATCCAGATGTTGAGATGAATGACTTTGGTTCCAATTTTTCCCTTTTCTTTGATACTGGTGTTGTCTGACTACTCTCAAAAATTTAGAGGGATGTGTCAGCCCAAGAGTTAAGAAAGTCATAAAAAGATGTCAGATATGAGTTCAATTTAGATTGAGTAGTTTGACCTTAAAGATCATTTAGTTCCAACTTCCCTGCCACAGGCAGGAACCTTCCAGTAGACCAGGTTGCTCAAAGGGGAAATCTTTCCTCTTGTAAATATATACCTCTGCTCTTTAGGGGGTTAGAAACTGGTCTTTTGGCAAGTATCCCTGTGGACTCCATGTGTCACTGCTGAATAATGTCACTTTTATACAGTTCCACTTGTGCTGAAGGTACTTTCTGTGGGTGTTTCCACTCCCAAACCAGATTGGAATATTAAAGCAGTAGGAACTGTGAATGCAGGAAACATCCCCTATCATTGCCCACAGTGGAGAAACACCAGAGAGTCAAACCAACAGCTCCACGGGCAGATAGAGGCTTCCACAGAAAAGAGCAAGGCCAGAAGGGACTTGGCACAGACCTCTCCTAACTTAATTCCCATTTTCTGTTAAAGCAGCTAGTGGCAGAAAGCCAATCCATCCTTCAGTATCTGTTCCTGTGTTATCTTTCCTTCTGGTGAAAGGGAAGCAGATTACTTTGACACTTCAACGTTGAGAAACTTCCACATCTTCCTCTGTGGAATGCGAGTTTGGGTGGCCTCCATACGAGTCAGAGGACATGGCTTGCTTAACAACCCCTTCCTTAGGCATCTTGCAGAGTATTATTCACAGAGAGCATTAAGAGAAACAGTGGCCTATTAAAGGCAGAGCCTTTGCCTTGCTGCCCATGTGGCACTTGCACCCACTCACACTGAGGAAGCAGAGCCCTCTGGTGAGCTTGCTCATTGCCCCCAAACCAGCACGTACATGCTTTCTGAGCTCCAAGCAAGGCTTCAGCTGGTCACCTCAGAGTGGCAGAGTGACCCAAGGAGACGAGCTGTGCTTGGTCTTCCCCAAAACACACCTGTGCCCCATCCTGCTCACGGTTGTAACTGCAGCACAGGCGCACACCTCACACCAGCTGTAACCTGTCTCATCTACAGCTGCAATATCCACCCTCAGTGCTGATTTTTTTTCTTGGGTTTTACAGGTGTGAATCTATAGGCAACCCATGCTGCTGCTGCTGCAATGCTTCTCTGAAACAACAGCTTAGGGAATGATGAAATTTTCTCACACATAAGGTGGTTTTGGAAAAAGTGATAGATAACAACCCACTGCATTAAAAGGAAAAAAAGATAAATTTACTTTTGGACATTCCTAACACTTGCCTTTCTAAAAATTATGATACAAAATGAAGATCAAACTGTAAAAGCTTTGTGTTTATGTTTTCTTCTCTCTTCCTAACAAAAAATACTGTGCTTTCTTTTTCTTCTGCCTCCAAAAAGACTGAGTTTTAACTCTTGATACTGTAAGGTTTCACTAAGTATCCCAGCTCTTATGGCTCTCTGAAAATGCTAGATTTTAGCTTTAGTGAAGTAGAATGGCAAGTTCTACCTCATACTGCCAAATTATAATACATGAAGAAAGCCCAAACACGAGCATGTACTGCTTTAGTGCAGTTATATTTGCAGAGTGAGTTGTGCAGCATTTTACTTTGTGTAAAACTCATGAAAATGGATTGCCTGGCTTCGGGGGTTGCTGTCAGAAGCAGGCACTGTGTGAGCACCTCAATTCTGTGTGGCAGGCCTTTACAAGCTGGAAACTCCGGAGAAACATTTTTCTCTCAAGCTTTTTCAGTTGTGGGTTGATGATTGGTGACTCCCATAGGAAATGAGAGTTTGAGCTGTTTTCAGCTGAGGAGCTAACATACTCCAGACTTTTCACTTCTGGATAAATGACACTAATATTTAGGCTCTTTCTGCCTTAGGGTTTTTAATTTTGTTTAATAACAGGTCTATTTTCACTTGCTTTTGTAGTCCTGCTTCGTGCTAAGCCTGCTCATCCCACACACGGGAGTAAGGACCTAGATTGAGGAATATCTGCTTTATGGATTCTGTCAGGATTCAAATAAAGTTGAAACACCATCAATACCAAAGGTGAGTAAGCACTAAGAGGCAGAAGAATTTTAATGAAAACATTGTAAATATGTGAGCTATTTCAGATACCAGTCTTTGTTTCGGGACTATACAACCTGCTAGGAATCACAGAAAATACTAATTTCTCATATAAAATGAGGCAAGACTTATTTTACCTGTCACGCTATTGTCAGAACATATATCATTGTGAGATAAACTGCTTTTGCAAAATTAATCAGCTCTTTGGACTTTTTTTTTTAAGTACAAGGAAAAGGAATTTGGAAGGTTTCTGTACTACAACTGCATGGGTTAGAATAAAAGTGGTATAAGAATCCATTAATATTTACTTGGTTTCCCAAAATCTATTCATAATTTAAGTACTTGAAAGCATTCAGTCCATTACACATTTTTCATTGCTTGATCCTGGCTGAGCTTCACAGTGTCTTCAAGATGAAAAATTCCCTTTCTGAAATCACTGCTTGCATTATTTCCCTTCCACTAATTTCCAAAAACTTTTTTTTTTGGATCTGTTCTTTGCAGTCATATTAAATAATTACTAAAATAATACATGCCAATTGCAGTGCTTAAAATAAAACTTATATGGCTTTAAAAGAAGAGTGAAAAGGAAGGGTGGCTACTGTGGCCAAATTTGCAGTATGTATCAGTTGTGTACACTCTCAAGAACCATATATTTATAATCCATCCTCTTGCTTGTTATCAGAATTTCAAAATGAAACTGTTATCAAAGGAGATCACTGCAATCCTTTTAAAAGTAATCCTACTCAATTCTACCTGCTACACGGGGGAACATCAGCTTAACTTGTAATTAAAGAAGATTTCTCTGGGGAGACCTCAGATGTAGCCTGTCAGTTCCCAAGAAAATGGTAGCAACTATTGACCTCATTTTTCCTCTGCTCTAACAGTCAGACTTTAAATGACAGAATGACCTGAGATGGAGTATAATTCCTGTCAGTGATGATATGACAAGAATATATGACTGTGAGGGAATAAACAAGAAGGAAATCAGTTAAAAATGAAAGAGTAGATAAAAATTCTGCCTCCTTCTAATAGCCTGAGCAAATAAATATAATTCTCAGGCAAAGCAACAATCCTCGGGAACTGATTCCAGCTTGAATGACAGAAAGTTCTCTCTGGAGCAGAAAGGTCTTAAAGTTACAAGCAAAGAACCCCAAGGAGTTTTTTTAGAGAGAGGTTAATGTTGTTATGGTTGTTTTCTTAATGGTCTGTTCAGCTCTTGTTGACTTTACAAGGCACTGGGAAGGCAGATCAGTGTCAGAATTAATTTTACATCAGCAATAGGAAAGCCTGCACAGCTTAACATACCTGCTTCCAAACAACTAGATTTGGGAAGGGATGCCTAGGCAAACTATGTGGTGAAGAAGCAGTATACAACTTCTCATTATATAAGAGCAAGAAAGTAGCTGCACTCTGAGAAGCACAGGAAAATAATTCTACCAAGACAAAGGAGGATAGTTACATTTTTAAGGCTTCGAATTTACCAGATGATTTGGTTTTGGAACTGAATATTCCCCAGATATGTGGCTGGGTGTAGAGTGTTTGCCCAAAATATGCCACTTATGCAACTACACAGTTTTTGCAGCAAAGAACTCACATCCTACATTTAGATACATGCAATAAATACACTAGATGGGCACAAGAAGCAAATGTAATGGTGGGGGAGAATTACAGCAACAAGCTGAAAAGGCAGCTCAGTTTTCTCAGTATGCCATATCCTGATAATTTTGTTTTTCTCATTATTTGCAGATAGATATTGTCGCTGCTGAGAAGCTGATTTCATAAGTCAGTATAATGCATGCAGGGATTTATTTTCTATTTGGTATACACATTTGACTGTTTTTCTGGAGAGAGAAACAGAGACAAACTGACAACATATCCTTTCTAGTACTGTGAAAATCTCTTCATTTTCTACTGTAACAAACTTAAATATCTAAGATGAATAGGAGATCCTAAAACTCTGCAAATGATCTCATGGCTTGTTGGACAAAGAACCTTAAAAAAACCTCCAAACCGGAACAAAACAAAACTTCCCAAAAAAACCCAAAAGCAAGATTTGTGGTTTTCCCACAAGTCTGGCAGTGCAGGAAGACAAAGGGCACTCTATGCAGAAGAAGTAGGTTTCTTGGTCACAGTCCCAAATGTCTGCAACATAACACTGTGTCCCCACGGCGCGGATTAATGGGCAAGGGACTGCCTGCCCCTCCTGATACAGGCAGGGAGGATCAAAAAGGATTTTGTAGAATGTGCTCTCTGACTGGGGCTCTCCCTGACTGAATGGTTGTTTTGCCTGAGTTTGTTAAACAGTTCATACGAGTGCTGGAGGGTGCTCGCCTGCTGGCAGGGGAGACAAGGCAGGTGTGTCAGAAAACCTGCAAGGGTAGCATTTCTGGTTCCTCTAGGTGGACTTAAAACTAGGGCTGTGTGGTTTTCTCTTTAAAAGACAAGAAATTAAATTAAAATAAAGTATTAAAATTTAAGCATATAAAAATTAAATAAGGCCTTAGGGTTTTTTTAATATCTTGCATTCTTTAACAGACAGTTGTCAGCAGCCGTTCAGAAAACTCTAAGTCAGAAACTCAACTTGTAAAATATTAACTAAATAATTGCTTAATTCTGACTTTTTCCTGCAGTGCTAATTCCCTCTATAGACACACTTTTGCTAAGGACAAGAGTGGCAGGAGATTGAATACAGCCTGTAAACCATGTATTGAAAAAGGAAAACTGTGAGTGCTGTTAGAAAACCTGACAGCTTTATACATACATGTAATTAACACCTGTTTCAAACCAATATCAAAGTCATCTAGTCAGCACATATGAGGTAGAATGCACTTCTAATATAGATAATGCTACAGGTACTGTATGTAAGAAAATGAAGAAATGCAGCATATATTTTTGCATCACTTAACTCAGTACTGTACATATAATCAATATGTTACGGATTTCTGAAGTTCACTACTATTAATTTTATACTCCTGAAGTATTTTAAAATTGTAATAGCAACAGAATGTGTACAGAAGCTTGCTTTAAACATAAAAACCTCTAGGAGTAATAGAAAACTTATAACATAGGATATCTTATTTTTTCAGAAAAAATAATAGTCCTGAAAATACATCCTCATGAGCAAAACCACCTCCAGTTGATGCAGTTATTTAACTGCCCTGAACTCCTTATAAACAGAAAGAAAAACTAAATCAGAACTAAAGATCTGTTGCATTTTAGGCACCACGAGAGCCGCTGTACTGGTTGGAGAGTTGGATTCTGCACTGGCTTCTCATCTGTGCTTCCCCTGGACTGGGAATGTCCCTGCAGAGCTATTGGCAGTGCTGGTACAGACAAAGTGACTCTGGTTAACTGAAACTATCCAAGCAGGAGCTCCTAAAATATGTGATGCCAAGTTCACTTGAGGAGTCATGCAGGACAATGACCTGCAGCAAAGGAACGGTGCTGTGTGACTGGGAGCTGGCACAGCTGAAACAGGAGCAGACAGGTGTTCATATCCTTGGCTGGCTTTTGTAGTGACTTCTTTAGTATAGATTCCCCAATCAAATTCCCTCTGTCCTTCATTTTTACTGAGCTAATCCACTAAGTTCTTTTTTTCATAAATTCACACACTCTAGAAGTTACAGTCATACTTTCAAGCTTTTCACTGTAACAGTAAAACTATAATTATATTTAAAAAGAATACCTGTCAATTAAGGTTCTTTGCTGACCTCTGTAAATTCAGAAATCCCAGAAAGGAATGAAGTGGGATTAAAACCCACAAAGCATGTCTATATTAATGCCTGTGTGTTCACTTTGTCTCCCAAATACTCCACTGACTCTCTTATTTAATCCTTATGTAAAACTACTGAGATGAATTCTGCCCAGCTGTACTTCCTTAGTGAAAAATTGCATCTATGAACATTTAGCCAAACTAAGCTAAGTACCTACCCTGATACATACTCTGTGTAACCTGCTCAAGTTGTTGAATTATACAAGGTATAAACTAGAACATATTCCCATCCTCTTGCCACATTGGGAATGGACCTGGAAGAAGCAGGAGATTTACGAGGGGGAATGTTCATAGCATAATTATAGCCTAACATGTATGGGTATATATTGTGCTGGCTGCTGGGGAGATCAACAGAGCTCCCTATGGATGTAACAGTCCCCTTATCCAGACTCACTGGACACACTGCTGGGAGTGGAGCCCTTGTCTTTTAACTTCTCTTCAAAACATGGAATGAAGGAATCTGGCAAGGTAGCACAGTGCTGCAGGTTATGTGCAGGTATGTGTAAGTGTGTGTGTGGTTTCTTGCTGTTGCTCTCCATGCAGAGACTGGTAAGATAGGTCATGTTGTAGCCTGCTTTAGCTGCATCCTTAAAATTAACAGCACTCAGCTTACAGATTTGTTCTTGTTCTCATAGTTTGGATGAAGGAAATCCAGCTGTGTTCTTTTGCCCACTAGAGAAATGGGTTTTCTTGGTTAGCAGTCATTTGCTGCACCATTTCTTGTAGTTGCTACCCAAATGGATAGGCCCTGTCCTGAGCTATTTATAAGGATGTAAGTGGAAAAAAGGGGAAGGAAAAGAATGGAAGAGGGGGAGGTGTTTGGAGCATGCTGCTGAGGATTAGAGAGTTCACATCCCAGCTTCTAAGGTTTCAGCCTTAATCTTCCAACACATGCAAAGCCTTTCAATTTCACTTCGAGGTCATTAGCCACATACAAAACAGTCTAACTGCTGTGTGACAAATGCGGGTACAAAACTCAATACAGAAAGCTTTTCAATTAGGTTGTTAGGAGTATCAATCAGTCTGGGAAAGAAACATGGAGTTTTAGATAAAAATATCTGCTTCCAAAATCTGTACATTAAATTTTAAATCAAACAGATTTCAAGCTTATGAGTTGTAATAGACATTTATCTTCTAATTTATCATTTCATGCTAGATATCATTTACCAGTAACTGCTGATTGAAAGAAGAAAAGTAAACCCAGAAAAATTCTGAAGGATAAGCATGTCACAATATATTACGTAAAGAAAATATGACTAGAAGGCATCCAGTGCTTCAGTGGCTATTGCTGGTCTTGCAATATATTTTCTGTCTTTGTGATTGTACGAAATTGATTGATTGATTCAGAATATTCTGAATTGGAAGGGACCCACAAGGATCACTAATGTCCAATATTAGAAGGCTTCCTTGGTGGAAGCTTTTCACACAGCTAGCTTTCTTCATCATTCAGGAAGATCATCTGATAGGATCAGCCTAAGCTGACCTGTAAAATCAAGTGCCATCGAAGTTGGGAATTTCCATGTGACATAACATCTACATGAGAGTGCTGCACTGTAGTGACTGTCACATCCACCTGGAATGACTGAATTATTAATTGATTCTTCGAAGAAACAACCTAATATAGAGATAGAGATCATGTGGAAAAAATTTGGTTCCCTTCACAGTTAAGTATCAATGAGGTTCAGTGCTGCTCTGTAGTGGACAGATAGCTGGCAAGGGGGAAAACAGAGTTGCTGGCAAGGTCAGCTTGAACTATCTGGGACCTGATATACATCACAGGCACTGATCAAATACCACTTTCCAGAAAATGAATATCCTCACAAGCTCAGGTTTCCAAGAAGGATAAGCATCACTTCTTACTTTGCATCAGATGTGTGCTCTTGGGAATAACTATCTGAAGAGATGACAATTTCTTACAAGCAAATATAATAAATACATTTGTTTTACAGGACAAGTTAGAAGCAGCATTGATGGCACCTGCAGCTGATTTAAGTTTCAGTACCTCAAAGATAACCCTAAAGACAGATAAGCTTCTATCCCCAAAAAGAAAACCCAAAAAAAACTAAGGGAAGAAAAACTAACTACTAGACACATAATAATTGTTTGCCAGCAAAATGTGCTGTCTGAAAGAGCGGCAAAGCTAATGATGGTAAATTCAGTTATTAAATATCATAGAGTACTAAGATGTTACAGGCAAAAAAGTAACAATAAGAAGCTTTCCCCTACAAAACAGACTATAGCAAGAAATATACATCTCTGTTTATGTGATCTGTAAATGTGGTAAGGGAGTAAATGTTTGATAGCTATGGGAGTTAAGTAAGCAAGTAAAATAAAAAAATTACAAGTATCACTGCTTTTAAAGAAAATCCATCTGGTTCAAATTATTTCTTTCAGGAAGATTTTAAGAAAGAAACCAGGAGGTGATGTCTGAAGATGTCCTCTGGTACTTTTCCCAGCTATGTATAAGCACTGCCTTATTTGAGGGCTCTGATTGAATTGAAAGCTCCCTTCACTCTGACTATGCACATTCTCTTTCATAATTTAAACTCAGTTACCTACAGTATTAACCTGAAGATCTGATCAACTGTATATTGATCAAAATATATCCCAAACTGGCTTATGGAGTCAAGTGCAAGACCATTTCAGGTAACAAATTCTCAAACCACATCTAATTCTGGATTAATGAATGAAGTGTCATAGGTATTTAATGATCTCACTTTGCTTTATACTTTGTTATTTAGCTCAGTATTGTTAATTTACATTACATCTTTATTCGAATAATATTGTATCCTCTTCACTTAAGTAACCACTTTATTGCATTCAACAAAAACTGCTGAGAATCGCATTTACACCAACCTCTTATCAATGCCATTCATGTTTGGAGGTGGAACAGTGAAAGGACGCCTTTGTAAAAGAAGTAAGAGCACAGGAACCCCCAAATTTGCCAAAGACTAGGGGACTAGTCTGGGTTTCTTGTTTCCAGCTGGTCAGGATGTTACTTATCCTACTGAGTGGTCAGGAGTTGTTAGGTTTATTGAGTGCTTGCAGTACACATGTTGTATTTCAGCAAGACTTGAGGTTTAATGAGCCAGAATATTGAAATACTCTCACTCCTTTAAACTCAAAACCACACATCTAGAGGCAAAATGGGATAGTGCTGTGTTGCTTCCTTTCTACACCTCTCCTCATGACATTGCTCTCTGTCTTGGCTTTCAACTTTGCACCTTTCCATCAAAACAGTTTCTGATCTGAATTCTGACATCTCCCAAAGGTGTCTGGCAAACAGAAGAAAATTACTTCCTGACTGATGGAAAAGAAATTATTTTGTGGAAAAAAATACATTAGATGTAGTCCTGAGGGGACATTTTAGTGATACCTGATTAGAAATAAAATTATTCTACAAATTTAGTAGATGTAAAAGAGGGAAAAAAGTGGTGCTTTTTCCTCCAAGGTAAGTTGTGAGGGATATTTTTTATTTTTTATTTAGGTTATTGTAAGCAAAATAACTCTCATCTAGCCTTTTATCTTCCAAGGGGTTTTGCAGGTACTATTAAAACGCAGGCTTAAAAAGACTCCAGCAGTAAGGGAGAAATAACTGTATTAAACCCAAAAGGTTTTCAATATCAGTTTTCAGTGAAATGGAGAGCTATTTGTATTTTGCAGAGCAATAAAGCTAAATGCTACTTTTTCTATTGTGTTGCAAAAATTGTCAGTTCTAAAGCCAAGTTTTAAATGTGTTTCAGTACCAGGAAATCACAAGCTCTATCTCAGCTTTCAAAGAGGAGCATGAACATCCTGTGATGCTTGTGACATATATCAGAAAAAAAAAATCTTAGAGGAATATGTAACTAAACTTCTGCTAGAAGGTAGAACCTTGGAAACTGAAAAGAGTTCTGTAAAACTAGAGATGTGATGTACTTTATTTGTCTTGTTCTGGGGAAGGACTGATTCAGTGATACTTTCTCGTGGTTCTTAATCATCAAGTTTCCAAAGAAAGCCAATAGCTCCAGAATTTGAACAAGAAAAATTCCCAAGGGTGCTTTTGAGGGTGAATCCACATTCTTCTAACACATTTTTCAGTAGAAGGACCTGATTTTTGGGAGAAGATTTCTTAGGTAACTTACAGAAAGTAAGGTGTCTACTCTTTGGAGAGTGATGATAACTGCTGGTTGGAAGACATCTTTCATCTCTGGTTTCAGTAGCAGAAGGAATTGGGAAGAAGAAAGGAACCTATAAGCACTTTACTAATATGAATTGTTTTCTGATACACTTGTTTTCTATGTCTTTGATTTTATTTTTTTTCCATAAACTTGAAAAGATGGAGTTTTTGTCTGGCTTCATGCACAGCCTTCTGTCAGTATTAAAAGATACATCTCGAAGAGAAGTCTAGTCAAGGTAAGAAGGTACTTCTAGGTAAGAAGTAAGAATTTTAAGATTTAAAACCACAGTACAGTCTCTGGTGTAACAGCAAAGTAACACTGAAATGCTACTCCAGGAAGGTACGTAGTAATAACAAGCATTGCATGGGATATTTTTCATATCAGAAAAGCATTTGAATTTTGAGTAGCCTGTCATGATGCAAATTGTTTAAACTTCTTAGTACATAAAGAGATCTGAATAATAGATTGACAAGCATATAAAGGTAAAAATAGACTTCATGTTTTTTCCCCCTTGTAATTGCATGGACTTTTGACAGACATTGAAAAAAATAAACTGTGTACATAATGAAATATGGTTCTGACATAAATTCCAACTTTTAGCAGATGCAGAACTTGCATAACCTCACAACTAACCTTTTAAACTGCAATAGAAGTAACTTGCCTGGCTGCAGCCAGCAGTTGGAGAGAAAGCGGGTGTGGATAGTAGTATTCAGAACCACCTTACTAAAAGATGTGCCAATTCCCTGTCATGGAAATCACTCTCGAAAACTTTGCCAACCATTTATTCCCTGCCAGTTTGAGGGCACTTTGCATTTTGAAACAGTTTTATCCATGCTCACAGCAAAATGCAAGAAACAAAGTATTTTTTTACTTCTAGCTGGCTGCAAAAATGCAAGCGTAATATAGGGAAATAAAGAAACAGAATCTGATGCCTGTTTTCCAAAGTGTCACTTGAGAACACAAAAAAAAAACAATTAAAGAGGAAAATATCTTCTTGTTCTGTTAACTGCTCCCTAACTTTTTTTTCTTTCTTCCATTTCTCCCTTAAATCCTCGAGGGCAAAACCCTGTATTTCAAATGCTAATTCACGCTTTGGACTTCAGTCTTATTTAAAAAAGATTGTGCAAGGAGAGGAAAGGAAATGACAGTTGATTTTCAAGTTTAATAAGGAAGAAAAAAGACAGTATGGAAGTTCTCTCATGTCTCCTCCTACCAAACATTTCTAAATTTACCTCTTTTAAAACCTTAAATCAGGCTAATGATCTCCAAGGACACCTCTTTTTAAAAAAGTATATGGAATCCAAATAACAGGGTACTGTCTGCTGGCACAGGATAAGAGGGTGCACAAGCTAATTAGCTCCCTTTCTCTGTTAGCCCCAACAGTAGGTATCCTAGAGTTTAATCCACACATAACTGGAATTTTAAAGCCCAAGACCCTTAAGCCCATTAGTCCGTGGAAACACTCAAACTGACACTTTTCTCAAAATAAAAATGCTAATGACTGCCCTGCATGGTAAGGCCCTAAAGATACAAAATGTCTGTAAACTTCATCAGTTATTGTCAAATAGAGGAAATAACAACAGCTGTAGACCTATTATCATGTGTGTAAGTCACTCCCCCTGTTAGGTTGCTGTATCACATTGTCTTTGCTAGCTGCAAAGTGTCATGAATGGTAACTACTGACTAGCATATTGTAGGAGGTCTTTAAGAATAGCGGAAGAACTGTTTTGTTGTGGTTCCTTATGCTTAGATTTAGGATATTTATTTAAAACTTGGTCACCCTACTTCCAATTCTTGCTATGTCTGGCTTTCAAATGATGACACAGAATGTGAAGTATTTCTTGCTGCATTTCCATATCTGTCCTTCTTAGGGGGGAAAAAATCAAAATGTCTCCAAACAATGATGAAAACAATCTTAATTGTTTTTATTCTCTAATTACACCTCTTCATATACGAATTTCTGCCAGAGAGGGTTTGATTTCCTTCCACGTGGGATAGCTGACCTTTACCATTTTATCATGTTCAGTTTTGACAGAGGAAGAGGAAATGCAATGCACTTTAAAAGTCATTAGCTAGATGAGCGTAGTGTGTAAAAATACCACTCGGTCATTGTTAGATTGACATCAAGTCAGAGTACTATCAGTATTAATGCCAATATAATGTTAATTGTCATATTCCTGAAGATGTAAGGAATTCTATTTTCCCTCCTAGATCTGAACATAACTAGTCCTCAATAATTAAAGTGGCTTTTGCTGTTATTTAGGTAGATAAGAAGTCCTAAAGGAGTCATTAATATTCACTTCATTTCGTATCGCACTTTACTTGTCAGCTGTGCAGCAGTCCCACGGGTAAAGATGCAGCCACTTAGATATTTTGGCCCATGTATTTAGCATATGATAAAAGCAAGCCATGAAGGGTGTATGTAGATAATGGATTTACAAGCTGCACTGTTGCCAGGCACTTACGAATTGGCTGATAAATTTGATGTACTTAAAGTCTGAAGTGTGGCATTTAAAATGTGGCAAAGCTACAGGTCCCAGGGTGTTTCTTCTCGTTACAGCTGGGCGATCCTTCTTGTGCCCTTCCATCATTGCCTCAAAAGGCAGGCTCATCCCAGCAGCTTCCTGGCTCTGAACAACCAGTGGTATACTTAGTTTCATCCTCCTAATTACCCTCCCTTCTCCGTTACCTTCTGTAATTACAAGCCAGGCTGCACTTGTGCACTTACTTTATCATTGAATACAGACTTCAGACTCAGTTTGTATGAGGCTTATCAATGCCTCAGTTCCTAAATCAGTTTTACAGGCAGTGATTAACAGAACTCTCATATAACGTGCCATGAAAGCATCAGGAAAAATTCTTACCTGAAGTTACTCCATTTATTTGTACTTGAAGTTGGCTTAGATCAGAGAATATACCAGCCCTTCATTTTCACCTTACTTTGGAATTTAGTAATACCTAGAGCAAATACTACTGAAGGTTTTTTTCCCCAGCTTTTGATTGAGACAGAGGTTTAATTTTAAAGTATTTGCATATGATTAATTTTTTCTTCAATAAAATAAAGAGATGCTATAAAACTAAATGAATGTAAAACCAAATGCCTGATAAGTAATAGGAGTGTGGGGTTTTTCACAAGTCAGACTGTTTGTAATGAAGATACAATGATCAGTCTTGAAGAATCATAGGATTCTTTAGAGATAAAAGTGGTCAACACCAAGGGCAGCATGCAGGTTTTGGTAAGCAGATTATCTATAGCTAACTATGCAAATGAAACACTGGACTTCAGTTCCTGGAAGCTCTTTTTTCTAATCAATTCCACCATGTGCAAAAGGCTTCAGTGCCTCTTCTTGAGTTTCTGTAAAAGTATTTATGTGTATTTTTTCTGTTCTATATGCAGTTTCTCAGCATGTTTTCTCATAGCTTATTAACTCTGCATCAGCTGACAAAACCCTGGCTTCCTGCTGTGGGTCTGAATGGCAGGGCTGCTGAACTCTGCTCCCTCTTCATTCTGATGGGGCAAGAGGGATCTTGTGAGAGCTGTAGCACTGACTCTCCTGTCAGTCAGGGATTTGTGCTGGATTGATCTCTGTCTCCAAAAAAGTGTTCCAGTTTGCATGTCATTATTGTTCAGGGGCTAGAATATGCTCTTTGCAATACTCTTTTTCATGCAGTGTTCAGAGCAATTAACTAATAGACAATGAGACAGGCATTTATTTTGGCTACTGTCAATAAAGAAGAGATATTTGTTGCTCTCTAGGGCCTTTTCTGTATGTTCTGCAATTAGTATATGCACATATCAAGCTTCATATCCTGATATGGTGGCCATGAAGCTTATGACTGCTTAAAAAGAGTTAGATGTCTTTCTGTGTTGATTTGGAAGTCACAATACCTCAAAGGGTATGAAAATCTCTCAAGGAAATGAATAAAAATATTCTAGCTGCTGTCTATATAACCCCTCTGCAACTGGATTCTTCTAGAGGTACAGACACTGAAACCTATCGAACACAGATTTGCACTGTTCTCATGTTTATGCTTACCTTAGTGTTACCTAGCCTCTTTGTAAGTAATAGTGGCCATGCACTGTGCAAGGTTATACACTCTCTTGCTCCATAAAAGTGGGGTTTGACCCCATGGAAAATACAATGACAAATCAAAATGTGTAATCCGTTTAAAGTTCAAGGGTGCAGCCAAATCCCGAGCCAGTGTAATTTGACCTAGATTCACTGGAGCAAGTAGAGATGCCGTGAACTGCATAGACAGAAGAACCAACCCACTGTGGTTGCTCTCATAAAGTGAGGATGCTGAGGAGATACTTAATGCCTGATGATGGCAGTGGTTTGCTGCTTCAGCAAAACGAAGTTTTAAAAAAAAAAAGTTTCCTTAGGCTATTTCCTGCAAATAATAGTGATTGAACACCCAGGATGCTGAGGAAACTCGCAGTTGAGTTTAAGGGACACTGGCAATACACACCTGCTTATTTCTATGCCACTAGAGAAGGGAGTGCTTAATCAACGTTCCCACTATATGGGCCAAAAGTCTGCTTGTCATTCATTTGCTACTGACACCTTTGGTAGTATCCTCTCATGTCCCTGTGACCCCTTGCCCCCAAGCTCCAGGTCCATCTAGAAATCGATGTGCTGTGACTTTTAACCCTGCACTAGCATCATTGCAAAACTTTTCATCAATAGGTCAGGTTTTTGTTTCAGGAGCTATTATTCCAAGGACACTCTTTCAAACTTTTAGAGCCAAAGCAACCTTCAGCCTTTATACCACTTCAAGGATTTTTCCAAATCGGCAGTTCTTCTTCCAGAATGCCTTTATATATGGGAAATCTGAGCAACTCTTGAACTCCAAGGTTGCTGGACATACAGAAGAACAAAATTTGCAAATAGAAACCCGTGTATAGCTCTGAATGGCAATTTCTGGATATTGCTTCCAGTCATCTCAAGAAGAATGTCAAGGTTAATTGAACAGCTCTAAGAACCAGGAAGAACAGGTTGAGGGTAGGTCTCAGCTATCATTTCTATTAGTACAAAAGTGCCAGTGCCTATGCTACCAACTAATGTTTCCTTGATTGGTACTACTATAACTGATTTCATCTCAGTCCTGGAAGGAGTCAAAATAAAATATTTTAACTAGTTCAGGGTATTTTAACTTTCCAGTTGAATCAGTACTCCTGAGCACCTGGATATTAGCTGTACCAGTTCCTGATAAATAATACACACTATCTTCTGCAACACCAGATATCTTTGTAACCTTCTTCCTCTGTCATAAGGAAGACCTTACCAATGGCTGGTACTAACTTAGGCTTTGTGCAGCTGTGGTAATTTAGTCATGGATTTTGTGTTTATGTTCCACCCTACTTGATAAGAAATAGTAATTCATAGTAATTCCCACATAGTGGGAAGTTATGGTGGGGGGCTTAGGCAGCATAAACTACTGCGACATTTCAGGTCTTTTTCAATAAGGTCTTCTCATATCCATCATCCCAAGGCTGAGTTGATGGCAAAGAGAATACATAGGAGGAACAGATTCACACTGACAGCAGGTGGATACATGACTCTTAGGAAGAGGACTGAAGTTAATTCATGGAATGACTATTTGAATATTATTTACGTCTGGATTGTTGGGGGGGTATGGGAGGGTCCAAACTGATTTTTATTCAAGGAAGGTAGAATTTAATATATATGATACAAAGACTTTTTTTGGGGGAAAAAGTATTTTTGTTGTTAAACCATATAAAAGAAAAACTAGGCTCTGTTGTCAATCATGTCTCAAGCTTCTGATACAACAAGCTGGCCAAATTATTCATCCCCATGTGCCTCAGAATTTAAGGCTGCAAAATACCTGTATGATACTGTCCTACTATATAAGGTCAGCATTGCTGTTTATAAACAGGATGAGCCCCTTTGGGCAGGTTACTATGACTGCAAAGACACAATGTGCTATGGGGAAATGATCTTGCTCGCTAAATAAGTGACTAGTTGTTCCACTTTAACTCTTTTAAATGCTGAAGTGGAATCTAAAACTCCATTGTTCATTCATCACATGGAAAAAGAAATAAGTGGTCCACTACAGACTGCATGACTGATGCAAGAGCTTCTATTAAGATAACAAATTAACGGGAATAATCGGTTTATGTAACATGCTCAAACACACCTCGGGGTAGAGGAAAATGCACCTGCTAGAAACGGGGCAGGGCGAAGGGGGGCCCTGGTGGATGGATGCTCAGGGGCTGCACACCTCTTGCTCCCTCCCATTCCTCCCTCCACACACGACCACGTTCCTCCACGTGCCTGCCCCGCACGCAGCCCCGGTTGCCGGCGCTGTGCGGGTGCCCACGGGGCTCCCTCTCCCATCCTTCCTCCCTCCCTCCCTAACATCCCTCTGTCCCTCCTGCCTTCCCTATAGAGTCCCTTCACCGCCGAGTGGGGGTGGGGGGGGCATTTAAGGGCATCCGCCCTTATCCCCCCGAAAAATCACGCCCCAAATGCGGCCCGTAGGAGTGGGGATAGCAGCGAGGGAGGAGGGAGGGAGGGATGTCAGCGGGGCTGCGGGGGTTCTCTGCCGTCCGCGGCGGAGCGGGGGGCAGGGAGGCACGGCGAGCAGAGGCGGCTCGTTCGCAGCCAGCCCCGGCACGATGTGTGTGTGGGGGGGGGTGGGGGAGAGGCGGCGCAGGGTGCGATCACCCCCGGGGGCAGCGCAGGGCAGGGTCCCTGGGCGGGGGACACTCACCATGGCGGCGGAGCGGCGGCGAGGCGCTGTCCAGGGTATCGCCGGGCTCGGAGAGCTCTGCAGGCGCGGCCCCCGAGCCCCCGCTATAAGGCGCCGCCTCCTCCCCGGCTCTGCCGAGCCCGCCCCCGCCGGTTGCCGGCGGACACGAGGCTGGGAGGGACGGGAGAGCAAAGAGGATGGATGGGGAGGTGGTGGGAAGCAACCTCTGGGAGGGGGAATGCAGTAGTTGAGGAGGGGAAGAGGCTGAGGGATGCTGTTCCACCAGCGACCCAGATGTCACAGTGGGTAGTGAACGTTTGTCTTTGTTGGAATCTTCGCTGTTGGGAAGATTCAATTTATTGACCGGCCACTTTGGGAGCGGAGAAGGGCACTGTCTGGCTGCTGTGGTCCTGGCACAAGCCTGTTTCGTTCAAAGAGGGTTTGGTCGGTGGCCCAGCACTCGTATTTGCATCTGAACTTCTCTGACCTGAAGCCCTGAATCCTGCACGCACTGTGACAAAAGTGAGATCCACCACCTAAGGGTTAGGTGGTTGGACTCGATGATCTCAGAGGTCTTTCCCAATCTAAATGAATCTATGATTCTCCCTGTGGCATCTCTCTGGAGATCTGATCTGTCTATTAGGGAGGAATTGATAAGCAAATGTTTATTTATGTTGGCTAGGGAGGAGGCAAAAATCACACAGAACAGGAGCTACCAACCCTGTCACAACTCTGCCACTGATAACAGAAAAAGTGTCAGGGAAGGAAAAGGCTTTGTGTGTGGTAGAACAAGCACAAAATTTCACACCTTCAAAACTGATTTTTGTTCTAGGTGCTAACCAAGTCTTATAGTTCCAATAAAAGATTTATTTAAACTATCAAAGCTTACTGAAAATGTACTGCTTCTTTACCCCTGCTTTTAATGAAGAGGTCTTTGGCATATGAAATCAAAATATTATTTTTATTTTATTTTCTAAATGAAAACTTGCCAAAAAATGACATATTCATGCATGCACTTCCATTGTTGTCCCCTCAATTCTGTGCATAGTTTTGTTGACCAGAGCTCAGAGAACAGTCTTTCCCAGTTTCAGAGGCACGAGCAGTGAAAATAAGGGGATCGTGTGTGGTGCAGGAAAGGTATCATCTTCACAAACTAAAGTGTACTTCATCTACAGACATGCTGTATTTGTCCAAAATGTAGCACTGATGTTCTGAACCTTGAAACTTCCTTCCTGGTAGTCTCTTTGTCCATGTACAACTTCACCCCTTGCTTTCTCTTGGACACAGAGGTCCACCGAAGGCAGTGAGAAGGGCCATCTTCCCAGGGCTGCCTGCCTGCCCAGAAATGATACTGCCAGGAGATTCACGTGAAAGCATGTCCTCACGGAATTTCTAACCCACTTTTACTTGTTTGCTCAAGCTTCCAAATTCCAGTGCATCCATCTACACTGAACTACTGCAATTCTGAGGTTGACCAGCCATCCTTTACCCTATTTCATCTTTTTGACAGGTTATTCATTTAGTTCTTTGTGTGTTACTACAAACCATCCTGAAATACTGAGTAAAAATACTTTTTGATATTCATTCTGTCCCCAGGAAAATTGTTCCCTAGGCAGAAAATCATCCTCTTTGTCCAATAAACTTCTCTTTATGCACTGTAGAGCAAGGAGCAGTTTGGATGGTGACTGACAGAGAAACATGGTAGTGATTTGGTGCATTGGAATGCTTTGGCCTCACAGTTTTTATTCCAATTTCTTTATAGTCCAAACAGACTGGAGTTCATGCGTCAAGCCAATAGCAGACCTAGTAATACAGTAATATATATTCTTTTTAAAGTCTCCTTTTTCTTTGTCTAAAACAGTAAGGAAACATATATTCAAGTTTGATAAATATGTAACATTTCTATTTTCTTGAGTTCTTTGTTTCCAATATAGTATATTAATACTAATTAATGTAGTTTCCTCCTATAGTAGCAACTTTATTTTTTATAAAAACAATAGTGTCACCAGCAAAGAACAAATAATATTCTGGTGGCACTTAAAAGAAGTTGTAATAGCATTATGGGTATTTTTAATGCCTATCTAATTACCTGAATTTGGAGATTTAAGGGCTGTGGCAGGATTTGGATTCATCTGTTTTGTATGGAGAGTGATGCCATGCATTTAGTTGGATCCCAGGCACTGAGAACAGCAGACCTCTGCCACGGATGTTAGTTTTTAGTGGTCATTGAACAGTGTGTTGGCATGAGGCAAAAGGCAGAAAATAAGTTGACATGAGGACAAACAGACTTGATTAGTTCCAGCTGAAATTCCTTGGAAACCAGAAGAGTAAGTGGAGGCAAATAAAACAGAACTTCATTCTGGGGCAATTCTGTTACACAACAATCACTGTTCAAAGTGAAATACCACAGGGAGCTGGCTTGAGCCCTGCTTATCTAGGGGCCATTGTAGGTTGAACCTTATCACAAACCACCTAATGTACAGAATCACAAACTGGCTGAGGTGGGAAGGGACCTCTAGAAATCATCTGGTCCAACACACCTGCTCAGACAGGGCCCCCTACAGTCAGCTGTCCAAGGCTGTGTCCAGCCAGGCTCTGAATATCTCTGTGTCTTAGGAAAAGCACCTTTGAATTGCAGTGACTTCAGAGATGCCAGGTCCCACTGAGTTTGCAGCTCAGCAGGAAACAGGCAAACAAGGTACCACTGATCAGCCAATTTATAGGATAAAGTTTCAGTTTGGCAAAGAAAAGTTAAGTCCAACATCTATTACCAGTCACTGCTCTTGATCACGAACTCCTCTGAAATTTGGAATTTAAATTCAGGACATGCCTATTTAAAAAAGTTGTTCTCTCAGAAGCATCTATTCAACTCATCTTTCTCTAACTAGTTCAGATGAAAGGTGTTAACTTTCTTATCCGTTATTTTTCTAATTTTATTGGCACAGGACAGTGGTTATGTAACTGAAGATCTTGATTCTGCTAGTGGCACCATGGGGAGTGCTGAGATCAGTGGGACAGAATTTGATAGAATCATGGAATGGTTTGGATTGGAAGTGACCTTAACAATCACCTAGTTCTAACCCCTCTGCTATGGGCAGGAATGCCACTTGACCAGATTCAGGATCCAATCCCACTGGCCTTGAACACTTCCAGGGATGGGGCATCCACAGTTTCTCTAGGCAACCTGTCCCAGTGCCTTACCACCCTCACAGGAAAGAATTTCTTCCATATATTTAACCTAAATTTCCCCTCTTTCAGTTAACATTTGTTAATTTTTTGTTAACTTTTTTTAACTCTCAAAGAGTGCTAAAAGACTGTCAATAACAAAACTGTGTGGAATCAAATCTAAGTAATCAGGCTAAAGTGAAAATTTGAGTTTATTCTCTTGTTTTTCTCTGGTATGGTTAGTTCTTTGCAAATTGGTTTTGAAACTATGGCTGGTGTAATATGTCTGTAAAGCTAAAGTTCGTATTAATTTGTTAGTGTGAGCATATAAAATAAAAACTAAGAATAAACTTATGCTGGAGGAAGCATTGAATCGAGTGATTGTGGAGCTTTGTAGTTTTTATAACAAATATTTCACTTTAGCACCCTCTCTCGGACACAAACCAATACTGCTGGTGTTTATTTTTAAAGGCTTAGTTAAAGCTGGAAAGCAATTGCAATGTGTCCAGGAAAAGTCCCTGGCTGCAGTCACAGATACAGTTTAGTTGTGTGGCTTGGTATTCTACGAATTGACGTAAATAGAATTTTCCCATCCCTCTTATGCTTATCATCTTTATGCAAACAGTCTGTGTTGTTCACTTAAGCCAGCCAAGAACTGGGAAAAGATTGATGGCTCCAAAGCAAATACCGAAGGTGAGTTGTTACAAAAGACCACAGTCCGATGTGCTGTTCCTCGCAGTCTGCACATCTCCTGTGAGGAGACTGCTGGAGTTAACTGCTGTGAATTGTGGATGGACCTGAAGATTCTCTTCTTACATCAGTAGTATTTAGTGTCAGGGTAGCATATGGAGGCCCCAGTTTGGGATCATGGCCTTGCTGTGTTGAGACCTATGCCAAAGAGTTCACAGCGTAATGATGTGTAATGGTGTAGCGCCGAGGGAAAAGGGTGGGAGGAAGCTGTTCTCTGTACTCCTGCCCCGGGAAAGAGAAGTGTAATAATGCCAAAAGAAGGTCAGCAGTGTGAAGGACACCAAGTATATTCTGAATAGCAGAAAGGCCCACAGTTTGCACTGTTCTGCATGAACTATCACTACCTGGTCAGCTTCCGGGGTACAGTTGATAGGCAGTCAAGTTCCTATATGTGGTTTTGGCTCCAGTTGTTGGTATGGTTGCCAGTTACATTCAAAGATACTGTATGTGACAAAAGAAGGATTAAAAAATTAGGACACCGTAGAACAAAAACTGCCTGGATTACTTTAACTTGCTCTCCTTGTGCATTTTCATTTTAATAAGCCTAATTTGCAATAGTAGCCTTTGGCAAGACTTCTCAATGCATGGTGCTTATGACAATAAACAAAGAGGAGGCCATGAATGATGCAAGGGCCGGCGAAAGGACAAAAAATAGTCTTGCTAAAGTGGCTGAAATTCCTTTTCTGGACTCAAATATACAACTTATATAAGATAATTCCCATAATATTTACACATCTTTTTTCTACAGCTAGTCAACAATTTTATTCTTCCTTCTGCTGTCTGCCTCTAGGTAACCGAGTGTAGATTTGTTGAAGTGCTGAAAACTTACAGCAGTATCTGACATCAGAGAAAGTTGTGCTACAAATAGACTAAACACAAGGGAGACATGAGAATTTTCCCCATATGCCAACTCAAAAAGAGGTCAGAAGGGGCAATTGAAAACCAGTTGATACTTCAAACGTATTTCAGCCTCAGTTCTCTCCCTGGTGAAGGAGGGGCAATAACATTCCTCCCCTTGTCTTGCTATGTAAACACAAACACTAGTTAACTGGCTGCTGTGAAGCAACTGGTTAGTCTAGATGCATCAGCTCTTGCACCCTGAAAATAAGGCTTGTGCCCTCAGCACCTGCACCCTTCTTCCCTGAGCTAAAGAGTCTTTAGCTCCCTTATTCACAGCACTGCAGGGCCTTGCTGATTTGAGGTTATATGTCAAATCCTGCTGCTTTGAGCTCATCTGTGGTTGGGCAGAGGCCCTCTGAGTGCCTACTCACCAGTCTTGTGCTGTAGTCCTTTTGCTGCTTGATGACCTGAGCATTCTCTTTTCCCAAGCCCCAAAACCACAGTATGTCTGTGGTTGTACAGACTGAGAGAAGATGTGAGAAGTTTGATCAGCGTTGAGCATCAAAGGAAAAAGTGTTAAATGTAGCATACTGACAGTATGTAGTGAGCATGTGTGAGGCCATAATGTCATGAGTGAGTTTTTCCATCCTCCTCAGGGAATGGATGAGCTATATACAATTCTGTAACTCCACTTTATACATACACACTTAAGGATCTGCTTAGATCCTTAGAGATCTAAGGATCACTAGGACAAGATTAGATTTGTAAAAACAACCTTTTATTTGAACTTCAGTGTTTAGACAACTTCATGTGTCCAATGGTAATCCTGTTTTCTTTTGTGCCATTTCACTGGGTTTTGAAAAATAACAACACCCACGTTGCAGCTCACTTTTCCCAAATGTACCATCATTGCTATTGTACAATTTTTTGGCACATTAGCAACATGAAATGACATCTAGTAGGATGGATGTGTATTTGCTCGTGTAATTTAACTCTGGTCTGAGAAAAAATCTGAAATAAAATCCATATAATAATTTTTTTTTTCATTCAGATGGAGATTCGTGTGTGTTTCAATTGATACAGTGTGTTCCAAGTGGCTCAAAAGAAAAGCTTTATTTCCTATATTGGGAAAAATAGAATAACAAAGTTTGTGTTCACCAAATGGTTGGAGGAGGAAGAGTTTCTCCTTTTATCTCATGGCTTGGTTAGAGCGTAACATCCACAGTTACCTCTTCTCTATAATTGCGTGGCTTGAACTTCTATCTCCTATTTAAGTGCTTCAGCAATTATGCTAGAAAGTCCTTTTTACTTGCTGTTGTCTGTCCTGAGGACAATTTTAGGCCATACTGGCCTTCAACAGTCTCAGGAAAAAACCAAGACCAGAGGGAGTGTGGAGCAAGGAATAATTATACTCAGTGGAGAAGGGTTAGGTAAGGGGGCACTTAAACAAACTGGAAGTACCTAAGTCCATGAGAGGCTGTGTCCATGGGTGCAGAGGGAGCTGGCTGATGTTGCTGCGAGGTCACCCTCAATTAGCTTTGAAATAACAGTGATGACTGGGTAAGATTCCTGAAGACTGGACGAGACTAAGCATCTCTCCTATCTTCAAGAGGAGCAAGAAGGAAGATCTGGAGAACCATAGGCCGGTGAGCCTGACCTCAGTCCCTGGAAAGGTCATAGGGAAAATCCTTCTGGAATTCACATGGTCTCCGAACACATGAAGGTCAAGGTAATTGTGACTAGTCAACACAGATTTATGAATGGGAAATCATGCCTAACTGACCTGACCATCTCCTACAACAAGGTGACTAGCGTGGTGAATGAACTAGAGAAAGGGAAACTTAAATAACTGCAGCTGAGGTTTTCCAAACTGAGCACACATTGATTAAAAGGCCCTTGACCTGTACAGTGTAATATGAGAACTCTAATCACTACTTGTTTTCTTTTTTTACTTCCTAGTATATTAGAATCATAGAATATTCTGAGTTGGAAGGGACCCATCAAAACCGTGTCCAACTCCTGGCCCTGTACAGGACACCCCAAGATTCAGACCATGCATCTAAAATGCCATATTGCCATGAATGATATCATACATGTTTGATCATGTACATATATATATATACACACATATATATATTTATTTCCATGTATATCCATGACCTATATACATGGATCACATATAATTATCACCTCAAAATTACTTGATTCCAAGATAATTCCTACTTCAGTTCTGAATGCTGTGTGATTCTGTGATGCTTCGGGATGTGATATGAATTAACCAACTATCACTAATAAAACAGTTCGGAACCAGAGGATGACGTCGACAAAATATTTTAATAGCCCTGTGACAGCTATTTTACAGAAAAGGGAAGGTGGCAGTCCCATACTGAGAGAATTTACTCTAATTGCAGATGATAAGCAAAAAAACAGAGAAATAGAACAGTGTAGCTAGGAGGGGGCTTATTTCTCAAAAGTTAATATGGTAGTAACCATTATTGCTATCTATTTGCAATACAGAAGAAACAACTGCTTAGTCTCGAATTACAATGACATTTAAAGATCAGAGATATGTCAAAGCAAAACTTGAAAAATAACAGAAAACCTGTTTCAAATTAAATGACACTTGCAAAAGCATGGTTTAGTGCTCTAGGCAGAGTATTAAACAGAGCTGGTGATCTTGAGAAAGAAAGATAGGAACGGCAAGAGAGAACTCTAGTCTGATTTGGTGAAGTGACAGCAAATTTAAGGATGTGGATGGGGGGTCTGCATGTGCAGGTAATTTTGGTTTAACGGTATCTTCGAAGGAGGAGGCACGTGGCATGCTCGGAGATCAGGAAAAGCAGGAATTTTTAGCTTCACTTAAAAGGGGAGATTTTTAAATACTTCATGAAATACAGACAAAGGAGAACTGGACTTTCTCTGATGTCACACTGCAACAGTGGTATCCCACAGAAAGTTAAGTTTCTGTATTCTGTGATTTACACACATGTTCTCAGTAGTTTTAGAAACATTAACCAGCATCTTTTACGCTACAAAGGAAAGTTGTAACTTTATTCCAGTGCTAAAGGTAAACTCCGTATCACAATCAAGATTCTCTCACAGTTCCTGGAAACGTTATTTCCCTCAGATTTCCCTTAAGTGGGAAGGGCTAGCTTTGAAGTGTCAACAGAGGGCAAGAGCCAAGGTCACATGGAATTCGAAACACGCCGGGGTGGCACAGGTGTGCAACCGCTGCCTTGGCTGAGGGCTGGATATTCCTGCTGTACCCTTATGGATCGCACTGAGAGGAAGCAAGGGCAGGAACGGCAGAAAGCAGGAAGAGGAATTAAGAGATCAGGTTGCCCCATCCGTAAATCCAAATCATGGAACCATAAAATAATGGAATTACAGAGTGGCTTGCGTTGGGAGGGACCTTAAAGGCCACCCAGTTCCAACCTCCCTGCCCTGGGCAGGGACGCCTTCCGCTAGACCAGGTCGCTCAGAGCCTCATCCATCCTGGCCTGGAATCATCGTTCCAAGCCCCTGCAGGGGCACCCGTCTGCCCCGGGGGCTCTGCCCGGCTCAGGGTTGCAGTCCCAGCTGTTGCCCCACCAGCCGCTGCCCCCAGTCCCACATAGCCCCCATCGCACCCCATCGCTGCTGCCCCTCACCGCGCCGCAGGGCACGCCGGGACTTGTAGTCCCCGCCGGCGTGCGTCACCCTCCCACCCCGGCCGGCTGTGGCGGCAGGAGAACTACAGCTCCCAGCAGGACCGCTACACGCCATCGCTCCGCGATCGCAGCCCCGCCCCGCCGCGGCGCCGGGTCGGGAGGAGCAGGAGGAGGAAAAGCAGGAGCGGGGCCGCCGCGGCCGCCGGCCCGGCCCGGCTCCTCTCGGCTGCCCCCGGCCGCGCCATGTGGCAGAGCATCGGACTGACTCTGCTGGTGATCGTGGCCACGCTCGCCTGCGTGCTGCTCTTCATGCTGTGCGGTGAGCGGGGAGGCCGGGGGGGGGCTCCTGCTGGCCTGGCGGTGGCGGGCGGGGCTGGTGTCCACCGCCCGCCCTCGCACCCCCCGCGCCGGGTCCGCGATCTGTGCTGGTTCCCCTTGGCCCGGATTGACCGGGGGGAATGGAAGGGCAACTGTGCCCCGGGGCGTGGGGAGCGTGTGTGCTGCGCAGCGCCCTCTTCTCTTTGTTCCCGAGTCGTTCCGAGCCTTGATTACGCTCCCAGAGCCTTAATTCGGGTTATTTCGGTGTTTCCTCTGAAACTGACGGTTTTACTTGCCCTCGGACCCCTGGGCAGTCACCCCGTGCGGCTTGTGCATGCGTGGGTCTGAAATGCCGGTGAGTGCAAGAAGTAAACTTCCGACTGGCATCCCTCTGCTTCTGACATCAGTTTGCTCGCAAGGATTGAGGGCAGCTCTTAGGAAGTTTTTTCTTATGTAGATTGAGAAGAGGAGGGTCTGGGATGACCTCATCGCTGCCTACAACTACCTGAAAGGAGGTCGTGCTGAGGTGGGGGCCCATCTCTTCTACCGTGCCTGCACTGAGAGGACCAGAGGAAATGGCCTTAACCTGAGACAGGGGAGAAGAATCAGATGAAATACTAGGAAAAAAAATTTTCAGTGATAGAGTCGTCAGGCATTGAAATAGGATGCCCAGGGAGATGTTGGAGTGCCATCCCTGGAGGTGTTTCTTAACATCTGGATCAGGACTGGGTGATGGTTTAGTGATTTGTGGCTTACAGTGGCAGTGCTGGGTGGCCAGTTGGACTGGGATCTCTTCTGACTTTGATGATCTTATGATTCTATGATCCAAGGCTTGCTTTTTTTTATGTTTTTTTTGTTTGTTTGTTTGTTTGTTTTTTGTTTGTTTGTTTGCTTGGTTTGGTTTGTTTTGTTTTAATGTGCAGAGAGAAGGGTTATTTCAATGGGAGGTACAACTTGCAGGTCTGTTGGAGTTGGAGTTCTTGGAAGAAATCAGCAGTTCGGGGGGGTTGTGTGTGTGGTGCGACCAATATGCTGAGCTTGGAGCTCTCAAAAAGTCTCAAACCACCAAACCACCAAAAAACACACCCTCCAACTCAAACTAGGCCATAGTGTGTGATGAAAGGCTTGTGAGACTTACAAACCCAGGGGGTTTATAAGTGGCTTCTAAAAAACCGAGGGAGCAAAGTGAAGAATCAGCTGACACGTAGTACTTAAAAAGAAAATTAATTGTGGTCAAGCTGACAAAGCATTGTGAAAAGATTTTGCAGTATCAAGAGACTGGATAGTGAAGTCCAGTACTAACATGTATGAAGTAATGCACATAGAAATTGTGAAATGTATATGTTCTTAATTTGTGTAGAGAAATATAATGGATTCAAACTGAGCTGTTGGTATCCCAGAGAAAGGATCAGCTCAAGTAATTGCAAGCGTTTCTCCAAAATACGTGTTTAATGCTTTGTAGCAAGGATGCAGGCAAATGAAATGTTAGAAGCTTGAATTAAAACAGAAAATGTCTACTGCTATAGGAATCCTCCATATGTATGTGTCTCAAATGGTGTATTTTCTTGTTAAAGTTAAATACAATCCTAGTTTGTTTTTGAAAGACAGGGTTTCCTAAACAATTCTATGATTCTATGTTGAGAGCTGTGAAATGACTTCTGCATGAAGAAACTCTAAACAGGTTAGATCTGTCTAGCCTGGAAAGCAGGTGACTGGAGGAAGGGTGATGGTTATAACACTGAGTGTCATGTCAAAGGTTAGGTGGGAATGGTTGTGAAATTTCACCATTGAGAGCAGTTGGAGTCCATGAAGTTAAATGATCAAGCAACAGGCATGAAACAAAAAAATTTCTTTTACAGTGGGGAAGTAAGTTGCAGGTTCATTAACAAAGAATATTTTGCATGCTGAAACTTCTCTCATTCAAAGTTCACGGAAGAAAGGTCAGCAGATTTAAGCAATAGTAATAAATCTTGGGTGAGGAAATTTGTGAAATTACAGGTAACTGGAACAGCAAGGCTATACTTGACTTGGTCTTGTGCTCTTTTCCTGCATGTCCTGGACTGTCCATTGTAACAGACTAAACAGTGACCTAAGTGGATATTTATTCAAGTTTCTCTACCCTCACTAGGTGTTGACTGGCCACTTCTCATGTTTTAGAAGATGAAGCTTGGTACTTGATAGGGTTTTTGTATTTTCAAACTATGCATAAGAGATCTTTGCTTACTGTCTTGCTGAAAGATTAATAGGATTTTGCAACATGCTATTCAAAGTCAGAAGCAAGGATCAGTTTCTTCAGGCCTTTCTGCTTTTGTCTGTATGTGACAAATGGAATTGAAATTCTAAGCGTCTAACTTTGCCCACTAACATAAATATTTGCCTAGTGTTTTCTTGCTTAAAGAGAACAAAAGTAATTAATAAATGACTATTTTTAAGTGGTTTGTGTATACTGAGCAGTTTGGAATTACATATTGTCCATTCATCTTGAATTCAGTGAATACTTTGCTTTGATTCCTTCACTGTATTTTGCTTTCAACAGCGTCAGAGTTTACAAAATGATTGCTTCAAGTCACCTAGTTTTCAAAAGTATTGAACACAGGAAGCTAACGTGTTCATTGGTTTTTTATTCTGGGGAGGGATTTGAACTACTACCCTGTTAAAAGTGAATCAATGGGATTTGGTAATTATTTACATTATTTGTAATTATTTTTCCATCATAGCGCATATATTAATTAATTAATATTGGTACACTTCTGGTTCTCTTGCCGTGGAAAATGTTCAAGGAAAACAGTGTCAAGACCACTACTAGAAAAAACTGAGTACAAGTTACTTTCAGTTTAGTTGTTTATCTCTGCTAGTGATAGGCAGTTTCCCAGTCCCTGAGAAGGCCAACAGACTGTAAAGAATAGAGACCTGTAGGTAAGAAGGTGGGGAAGGAACCACCTAAGTGCTGCATGCGACAGGTTATGAGTAAATGCCAGCCAGCAAGACATACAAATTAATGGACAAATGTGACGTAAGAATGGCTGGATATAATCTCGAGTAAGCTTGATCTGATTTTAAAAATATTTTGCAGCCATCTGATGAGAAGTGTTGAAACAGCCTTATGAAAAGGATTTAGAGGGTCAAAAGCCTAAAGAGATGAAACTTGGATTTTGAGTGGCTTATAAAAGGACTTGTGGTGTGATTGCCTGCAGAAAACAATAACTTTAAATATCCAGGAGACGTCCTAGGATGATGTGGATTTCTCCTGCCCATAACAAGTATGAAGTGATAAGTGCTATCAAAACTTATATAATGGGGGAAAAAATTCACTTTATCATTTTTTCTAAAATGAAAAGACAAAATTCAGAGGACCAATTATCAGATGTTGTTTCAACGTAGTTCTTCAGCTGTGTGAAAAGCAAATATTTATGCCTCAATTAGGCACTTATGTTTGTAAAAGTACTTTTAATAAATGACCTGATTACTTTTTTTTTTTTAATATTTCTGGATGCTTACAACTGCTACTTTCAGTGTTAATCTGATTTAGTTAGGAAGCACGGAGGGCTTGCAGCTAGCAGTGTCTCTATTTGTAAACTGATCACATCTGACATAGAAACCATTGAGGGACTGTAAACACAGCAAATTTTCAGTTGCTCTTTTAAAAGATAAGATAACTTGATTCCACTTTTTTTATTCCTACTTTTTCTGATTTTCTGTCTCCGGTGATCTTATTGCTGCCTTTATGTATTCTGTGTTCTCTGCAGATGGGAGGAACTCGTGCATAGTCAAGGATATAGGATAAGATAAAATACCAGCCAAGGTGAACTCTACTACTGCTTACCTCTGTGTATTTGTTTTGTAATCCCAGTGTAGTAGTGCATGGAGCCATGTGAAATTGCAGAAGTGCTTTCAGTGGAACAGATGGAAGCATTCATTTCATTTGGCAAGAGGGGCTAATGAGATGTGGTTTGAGAGATATAACCTTAAAATAAAAACCGTGTAGCTCAAAGTGCTGAAAAATGAATGTGTGGTTTGCTTCACAAGTCTGAATTTGGCTGCAGATGGGAAAACATTTGAGCCCTAAATTCTGCCTGAATAACTTTTCTTTAATGCTTTGTTTAAACAGTTTTGTAACTATCTTAAATGACTGATTCTTGTGAAATACCTCAACAGATGAGGAAAGTCATGCTTGATTAGGCCACAAATAAAGAGAAAATACCCTTTAATTTGAAGTTGAGTTTTGAAACTGTTATAAATGGGAGATTGGAAGAAGCAAGCTTCCTTTTGATCAGTCAGGAAGCAGCAAGTAGTGGAGTATTGCATTAAATGGGACTAGGTTTAAGGAGATGTGCAGATCCAAGTGCTGTGTCAGCTGATGTCCTCTGTTATTCCAGTGTCAGAGTAGCGTGTGCTTCCTTCGGTCTAATCCTCTCCATAGCAAAACTATCCACTGTTTTAAAGATGTAGATGATGTGACTTGTCCATGGTCACATAAGTCATCTGACACAGAGCTTGGAGTAGAACCCTGTTCTCCCAAAGCATAGGTCAGCCTCTAAAGCTCCGTGCTCATTTTTTTGCAGCTGTAGCTGCTTAGGATTTTCTCTGATGAACACTTCAGCATTTGAATATAGGCAGCATTCAGCTTGGTGATACCCTGGTCCTAAATTAATCCTCATGCTCTGAAGTAATAGCATCCTGTTTTCAAATCAGTAGGGACACAGAGGAAAAATGATCTCACAAGATTGCACAGGAATTCCACAGCACAGTCAGAACTAGAAGCCAGATCTTCAGACTCTGTCGTGCGCTGTTACTGCATCACCATCCTTCCTTTCTTGGTTTCATTTGTATCTCACATAGGAAAGATCTGGTTGCTTTTCCCCAGCACTCCTTATTAGCCCTGGGGGTTTTGTTTTGTTTGCTCTTCCTGATTCAAATGGAAGAGGAAAATGTGCTCCAGTAGAAAACCCTCTGTTAGCTGTTGCTTGTACATGCCAGTGTAAGGTGAATGAATTAGATGGACCTGAGACTTGTACCCCTTTGAGGGGGAGTAACATTGCAGTTGGATCACTATGTTTCTTTTCCCTTTACAAAGAAGGAAGAGCTGGTGCGGGAAGTAACAGAAAGGGTAGTTTTAATGAAGCCTAGTCAAATCATAAAATCTGTTTAAGATGTTACATACATCTGCTTATGAGTCAGTAAAAGAAACTTTGACTCATGCTCCCACCTTCACAAACACATTGCATCGTGATTTATAAGAGAGGAGTTGACATACTGATGGTATGATGCCAGATGTGGCTTAAATGTCTTTGGATAGCACCTGGCTGTGGCATTTTAAGTGAGACAGTGGCGCTCAGTTTTTAGTGAGTACTAAACTCTGAAAGGCTGGGAGCTGCTGTTTTATCTAAATGCAAAATACTGTTTGTGGTAGATTGGATTTGGCAACTCTGTATTCAAGTATCTGCTAGAGCAAGAGCTAGAGCCCCTGTTTTGCACTGCAATGATGTACTATTTGATCTGGCTTACTACTGTGAGAGGCAATTTCTCTCACCAACTAATGTAGATACATTATATATTATTGTCTGCATGTCATCACTGCTTGCTTGCTGAAGACATACTGTGGGCATGCTGTTTGGCTTTCACAGGTTCAATCATGCTAAGGATGATTTGAAAAAGTAAATCACATGGCCAAAAAAAAAAATAAAGCAAGTAGTGGAAGACTGATTCTAATCAAATACTTTGTGTGTGGTGAAGCTAAACCAGTAGGACTTCTTTGAGAGCAGCTTACCTGAAGTGGAAGCATTTGATTTGTAAACTGATGGTGTCGGTTACCTGTCCAGGAAGAACTCTACAGCAGAAAAACTACAAAGCTAAACTGAGCCATGTACACACAAGATTGCATAGAAGTGTCCATTTTACAGAATCACAAAGTCAACTAGGTTGGAAAAGACCTCTGAGATCATCAAGTCCAGCCTATGATTCAAGACCATGGCACTGAGTGCCACATCCAGTCTTTTCTTAAACACCTCCAGGGATGGACACTCCACCATCTCCCTGGGCAACCCATTCCAATGCCCAATCACCCTTTGCGTGAAGAACTTCTTTCTAATGACCAACCTAAACCTCTGCTGGCAGAGCTTAAGACCATGCCCTCTTGTCTTACTGCTAGTTGCATGGAGAAGAGACCGATCCCCATCTGGCTACAACCTCCTTTCAGGGAGTTGTAGAGAGTGATGAGGTCTCCACTGAGCCTCCTCCTCTCCAGGCTAAACAACCCCAGCTCCCTCAGCTGCTCCTTATAGGACTTGTGCTGCAGTCCCTTCACCAGCCTCATTGCTCTTCTCTGGACCTGCTCCAGCACCTCAACATCCTTCCTAAATTGAGGGGCCAAGAACTGGACACAGTATTTAAGGTGTGGCCTCACCAGTGCTGAGTACAAGGGAAGTACACTTCCCTGGTCCTGCTGGCCACACTGTTCCTGATCCAGGCCAGGATGCCATTGGCCTTCTTGGCCACCTGGGCACACTGCTGGCTCATGTTCAGCTTCCTGTCAATCCAAACTCCCAGGTCCTTTTCTGCCTGGCTGCTCTCCAACCACTCTGTCCCCAGCCTGTAGCGCTGCATGGGGTTGTTGTGGCCAAAGTAGAGGACCCGGCACTTGGCCTTGTTACGCCTCATACCATTGGATTCAACCCATCTATCCAGACTGTCCAGGTCCCTCTGAAGAGCCCTCCTGCCTTCCAGCTGATCAACAGTCCCCCTCAACTTGGTGTCATCTGCAAATTTGCTGATGATGGACTCAATCCCCTCATCCAGATCATTAATAAAGATATTAACCAGAACTGGGCCCAACACTGATCCCTGGGGGACACCACTAGTGACCAGCTGCCAACTGGATGCATCACCGTTCACCACCACTCTCTGGGCCCGGCCCTCCAGCCAGTTCCTAACCCAGCACAGAGTGCCCCTGTCCAAGCCATGGGCTGCCAGCTTTTTCAGGAGTGTGCTGTGGGAGACGGTGTCAAAGGCTTTGCTGAAGTCCACATAGACCACATCCACAGCCTTCCCCTCATCCACCAGGCAGGTCACCTGATCATAAAAGGAGATCAGGTTGGTCAGACAGGACCTGCCCCTCCTAAATCCATGCTATCTGGGTCTGATCCCCTGGCCATCCTGTAGGTGCTGTGTGATTGCACTCAAGCTGATCTTCTCCATAACCTTGCCAGGCACTGAGGACAGGGCTGTAGTTTCCTGGATTCTCCTTCCAGCCCTTCTTATGGATGGGTGTCATGGTCAACTTCCAGTAATCTGGAACCTCCCCGGTGAGCCAGGACTGTTGGTAAATGATGGGAGAGCGGCTTGGCGAGCTCTTCCGCCAGCTCCCTCATCAACCTAGGATGGATCCCATCTGGTCCCATAGACTTGTGAAGATCCAAGTGGCTCAGCAGGTCACTAACTGCTTCCTTCTGGATTACAGTGGGGCTATTCAGCTCCTGGTCCCTGTCTACCAGCTCAGAAGGCTGGTTGTCCTAAGGACAACCTGCCTTGTTGTTGAAAACTGTGGCAAAGAAGGTGTTAAATACCTCAACCTTTTCCTCATCTTTGGTAACTATATTCCCCCCCACATCCAGTAAAGAATGGAGGGTTTCCTTGCCCCTCCTTTTGCTATTGATGTATTTATAAATATAATATATTTAAATTTTTTTGTGTGTATTTTAAATTACTTTACAATTATTTTCTTTTTTAAAATACACAGTTATGTAACTCACAGTTCTTTGGTACGGCATGGTGCTGAGTGTTACCATTTTGCAATGTTATTAAGAGAATGAGAAATTAATAGAAAATACATTGTCTTCTTATTCAGAGGTAACTCAGTACTATGAATCTGCCTCCAGGCTTTGTCTCTGTGCGTGTGGTTTTGTTTAATGATGTATTTAGCTGATATTGTTGCTGGAGAGATTTTCTCTTACCCAGAATTACTTGCTCTTTAGTACCCTGGTTATTTCCAAGGAAATTCTTATTTGTTTAGTTACAGCGAGGCGACAGGGAGTCTCAGCTGAAGAGGCAGTCTTAACTTGATTCAGACAAGTGTGTTTATTTGGGATTATTTTTTTTTTTTAACTTTCCACCCAAGCTGGCACAGTAACTAGAGCAAGTGTAAGAAAAAAAATCTTTCTACTTTGATTACTTTGTACCTTAATGTCTCTGGTCCAGGCTGGGAGATCTTACGAGGTTGCCCTTGCACTGTTATCTTTGGCTAAGCCTGTTGCAGTTTTCTTTTCAATCCACTACATCATGGTTTGTTCACTTGCCTGTTATCATTGGTCTGGTTGTTTGTCTACTATAACCAGTCTAGTTGCCTTATTACTTACGCTGTCTTGTTTGTAAACTTGAGCTAGAGAGGTCTAAAGTCTGCTTATGGTACTCCATGTTTTGGATATTCAGACCATTGTGCTTTCTAACTCATCAGATGAAACACTGCATTTGGTCTGATGTTAGTGCTGTTCAGCGCTGTTTTTCTTGAGACTGTGAATGAACTTTGAATGTTCTTTAGTATTTCTCAATACACGCCCCATAGTAATTCCCTATGTTGAATAGCCTGTTTGCAGTGGTAGAGGAAGCATGTGGTTCTTTTAATTTAGCTTAAGTCAAAATACCGCCCTTTAAGGGGTATTTATTGACACCAAAAATATTCAAGTCGCGCTTCTGTAAAGTGCCCTATAACTCTTCTGGGAATGCCCTGAATATTTTTGGCTCATCCTCCTCCCTCCATCCTCCCTGTAGTATTCTCTGGAAGTAATATGTCTCTTGATAATTCACTTTGTAGGTGTTTTAGTTAGGATTTTAAACAGCCAAGTAGAAGCACAACCCCGAGAAAAAAATTGTGGCTGAGAGTTCCCCCCACCATGTGTTTAAGTGGATTTAGTAGAATGTACTTCTCATGCACTTCTAGGTCAAGTGTCTCAAACTTTGTCTCTGTCAACAAATTGGGGGGTTGAAGGCATTTTTAAACAGCTTGTAATATTCCGCACTTTCTTGCAAGTGCCCTGTATTTATTTGGAGTATTTTATGCATTTCTTTCCTGTGTGAACTAGAAATGAGCATGGCTCTTGGAAATTTGATTACTTCTGATGATGTTTATACCCATAAGAAGAATGGATTGATTTTAGGTCTCCAGAATGCACAAAGCATTGAAGGCCTCAGAGAGTTGAAATACCCTTCAATGGAAGCAACTTTCAGATTCAATTTAGTCACAAGTCATTTGAAGGTTTAGGTATTCATGGGAAAGGAAATACTTGTATGGGCTTTAGGAATTGATTTAGATAATAGAAAATTGTCATATAAAAGCTTTCCTCCAACGGAGAGGAGCAGAGAAATTACAGAAATAAAAAAACTGCAGGATGTGAAAAGTATTCCAGGAGGAAAAGGAAGGGTGGTATCTCATTTTGTCCTAAGCTCTGGTTACAGAAGAGGAAATACAGTGGTGCTGTGGCTATGTAAGTGCCACTTATTAGTCTTTCTCTCCCTTTCCTAATATGTCTCTGTTGTCTATGCTCAGAAGTCTGTTTCTGATGACAGCTGTGTACTTGGGAGAATGGGTAAAATAGGGCTCTTAATATTTGCATAGGTCAGCAGTATAGTCTTGAATAGCTAGCAAGACTTTCTGAACAGAGAATGGGACTATTAATTAATAGCTCTATGCAGGACAGATGGTTTTTGGTGGTGCAAATGATGGTTGTATAGCATTTGTTTTCAAATAGCTGTTTAAATTTTCCTCCACTTAACTCTGTATTTCACAGAGAAGTTGTATTCTGTTCTGTGGGTGATGTAACTTGACTGGTTAGCTAGAGGGAAAGGGATATCAGTAGTTTTTAGCTGCATAGGACTCTCTTGATCTAAATACATAGATAAAAGGGAGACCTTTTAAAATGAAAATTTTTGTTTAGGTTTAGATAAATTTATGTCTGTTTTTTAAGTTCCTTGGCTGCCTGTTAGAGAAAGACTTAGACAAGTGAGAGGTGAGGAGGTAGATCTTAAATATTCTGAAATCTCAATATTTTGAAGAGAGATTCTGAAATCTCAACTCTTTAGTTGGGTAATTTTGAGACCTAGAATGTTTTAGCAGTAGAGCAGAACATAAATTTACCAGATAATATTAATTTTACTTTAGTGGGATTTGGTCATGGAGAGGGAGCTCCTTCAGTTTGGGGGATGTGGTCTTTTAGTGAACATAAGAAGACCTTGTGCATTTCAGAAGAGGATTTATTATAAAACATGGTAATAATTTGAAGATCTCAGCAAGTGTGCTTAATAGCAATTATGTAATGCAGCTTTTAAAATGTGATTTTCAGAATGAAGTATTTGCTGAGGGTAGAAATTCTAGTGCTGCCTTTTTACAGTATGTGTGTAATGAATCCCGAGTCCTTGTTTTGATATAGCCACAGGAATTCCTTTTCTCCTGCTGGTTAAGGCCTTTGTCTGTGTGATGGTGATCATCCACCTACTACTTGCTGTGGCAGTTCAATTCAGAATACGTAGGTCCTTTCCTGAGGCTTAAATGTTGCTTCTGGATGAGGACAAACTTTATTGGTATTTCTAGGATTGCAGAAAGGAGTGGATGTGTTGGCGAGGGCTGTTGGGGTTGGCAAGTAGAGGATGGGAGCTGATCAGATTTTTTCTCCCTTTTCTGATATACTTTGCCTGATAGATGACTAACAATTTGTATGAAGTAACTAAGCAGTACCTTTTTTCTTTCCCCTGCAGGATGGTATGTGGTCTGGCAATTGTTTTTGTCTAAATTCAAATTCCTGAGAGAATTGATAGGTGATACGGGGTCCCAGCAGGGAGACAACGAGCCTTCAGAGACTGAAGCTGAGCAGGAGACTCCGCCCTCGCCTCAGAGAAGTAGACAGAAATCAGCTCGACAGCGAAGGGCACCCACTGAAGACACGACTTAAAGTACTCCATTGAACTCCTGAGTAACTATGAATAGTTAACCACCTCTGCATTGTTCAGTGGTGTGATCTTACTGAAAAACTGACTTAAGAGGTAACATTAATACCTGTGGACCTTGACTTCTGAGCTACCAATGTATGATGCTACTCCAGCAGAGGTTCAGGGAGGGCTTCAGCAGCAAGTCATAGAATACTGGAAGAATGGAGGGGTGGAGAGAAATCTCCATCAGAAAAGTGCTGAGCTTCTGTAGCTCCTATCTCAGCATGCAGATGAAAAACAGGTCCTGGACTATAGGGTTAGCCTTTGCATTAGTCTGAACATAGTAAACATTTCAGACTTGAAATAGTTTCTAAATTATTTTTTCTTTACAGCACTGTAACTACATATAGTGAAATTGAGTTTTATTTCCTTAGCTGTATATGAATATATATATTTTTTCAACCTTGAGAATGCACATGAACTTAAAAAACTTGAAAGGATATCCTGCTTTAGAACATATTCTAAAGTGAGATTTTAGTTAAGTTCTTGTATATATAAAAAGTATAAGTGAAATATGAAAAATCAATATTAGATGCACACGATTTGGAGGTTTTTATTATCTCCTTAAAAAAAAACAAACAAGGAGGGACAAAGAAAGCAATCAGGTGACAAGACCTGTTTTCTTGGTTTTGGCATAAGAAGGGTCACAGGTTAAACAGTCCTGCTAGGTTTCTTTGTTTTTCCTGAACCTTTTACTCCAGTCCAACTTGTGTTGGAGATGGGAAGGTGCCTGGGTTGTGTACTGCTCACTGTTTAGTATTCTGAAGTGTCATCTTTGGTATTTGAATACTAAGCACTTCTCTAGTTCACCTCGTACACCTTTACAGTCAGGTATATGGTACCTGACATCACTTTTTTCCTGGAACCAGTTGTGGCACTCTGATCAGTTTGGTAGACATCTCTGTAACACTTTGACAGTGTTACAGCAGTGAATTTGGTACCTCGTGTTTGCTGGAGGGCTTTAGGATTTTTACCAGTAATAAGCAGTTGCTCCTGTCTTTTCTGACAATTAATTATACAGCTATTTTGACATTGCACTTCAGAATGAAGAGCTCCACTTCTGTTTATCTAGCGACTCCGAAGATTGATGCATGAGATTTTGGAAAGAGGAGGAACATGCATGTGCCACCTCTGATGTGTGTATGAGAGGGAACTACCAACAGTTCTTGTGTTGAACAGCTTCCGTTTTTTCTCAAAGTTTGATTATGTGGTAGTGTTTGGATCATTGTTCCGTGTATAAAAATTTAATCAGGACTACAAAATTGTCTTGTATTTTCAGCTGTTAAGAAGTTTAAATCTATGGCTTCCAAACTTGTGTTTGGTTCAATTATATGGCTAAAAGCAGCAGCATTTCAGTTTTTGATCAAGTAGGCCTACATCTGGGAAAAGAGCACTCTTTTAGTGCCTCTATGTTTTAATTTGTCATCTGTGAATAGTGTTCAAAAGCTAATGAGGGCATTCACTTAAAATCATTTGGATGTTTCAGTATTAAAATATGTAAGATCAGCCCTGATTTTCCTTTGGAGTCTAAAAGGCTTTGTTTTATTTACTGGTGTATATGTATAAGCATTAAGTTACATTTTGAAGCATGATTAGACAGTGCTAGGCACATATCCTGTAAATACATGTAGAAATACTGATAGTCTCCTCTATCCTGTGTGCTAGCAAGGGAATGTCTAATGATGGTTGGTTGGTTTTTTCGTTGTATTTTTTTTTTTTAATTAGTAAAATTCCGGTTTATTTAAACTGATCAAAAGCAATCAGATTCTATTTCCTGCTGCTTTCAGTTTGCCTCACACAATTTAATGTCACAATTTTGTTGTCTCTGTAATGTCTTGTCACCTGATGAGACTTTCAGTTTATCAGTGCTAACCAAGTACTGGTCCATTTTTCTTACAAAACCGGTGTCTTTGTATTAAGCTTTGCTAATATAGGCTTACAAATAAAGATACTTATTTTGTACTGACATGGGATATTGGCACTCTACTTTATAGACTTCAGTGCACAGAAGATGGCAAAAGGCTGATGCTTGTAGTATCCCTGGCTGAGATAAGAAACAGTAACTTAGTCCCTGCCTCTAGGAGCTGTGAAGAAATGTGAAGTTACAGCCATATACATAGCTAGTTCAGGGTAGCTCTGAAGGTGCAAGAATCAAGATTCTTGATTCTTGCAGCAAGATAATGAAGGAGAAATCCTTGTAGGTTTGAAAGCTGACACTGATCAAATATGCAATAAGATGGATGTGGAACCTCTAGGTAGCTCATCTGCTTTAGCCAAACAACTTCCCTCTCCCTTCCTTGCTCTCTGTAGGTGTACATTTCACTCCCCAAAGTTATTTTCAGTCTCTTCTTTTTTAAACAACTGATGCTAATTTTTTAATGTTGTTGTGACATAGCTGCCAATAATGCTGTCTGCCTAGTGTATAACTTTAACGATCTTACTAGTAGCAGGCCAAAGGTATATATTATATAATGTGGTTTGGAAGAATTTTGGAATGCTAATGTCTTCTGTCAATGCATAATTTTTCTTGAAGGAATCTGTAATAAAATCTTTGTACAGGGCACTTCATGCAAACCTGTAAAAATGAAGCTGTGTGTGTGGAAGTGTACTTGTGATAAGACCTGGGTTGTGATTGCTGGCAGTCCAATATACTCATGTCTTCAGGTGTTCTTACCAATGTACTTCTGACATGTTAGTGGTGGGTAAGCACTTAACTTTGAATTGACCCATCCAAGTCTGAAATCATATGAAGGCAACAGGTTACACAGTTGGTCTTGTTTTGTTTAGTGGGATCTGTTTTTAAAACTATTGCCTTATTGTTGCAGCCATTCTCTTGAATGTACTTTGGATTTTTATTTTAAAAATAGTCATATCACCTTTGTTGCAGGGGCTGTGTAACTTTGAATAAGCAGTAATTACCTGTGTTCTATGTGACAGTGCTGCAATTTGTGATCACCTTGCTGCTTAATATCAGGTTTTACACTGAACTAGACCTGTGTATGTCCTTTCGTTCTGTCTGGAAATGACCAGCATAAAGAATGTGTTCAGTGTGGTCACTTGCTTCTTCAGTGTTACAATACTGTACCTAAAGCTTCTGTGATTGTCTGTTTTCATCATTAACTGTTCTTTTAACTGACTGCACAGATAAAAAATAAAGTAACCAGACTTGATATGAATATTTGACCTGAGTGATTTTCTGACTTTTTGAATGCGATTTTGTCTGTAGAATAAGACCATTTATTTGAGCATCAAGCATTGCAAAAGAAGACTTGTCAAAATTCACATTCTAGCTGGTGTAATAGATGCAGATGACTTCATTTTAAAGGGCAGGTAGGTTAGTGTATATCTTTTAGAGAAGTTGTTAGCAAAGGTGTTTTTTCTGCCTTATCCTTGAAAGTTGTAATTTCATTTTAACAATTAAAAAAAAATCCCAAACAAAGAAACCACCTCACCCACTCTGATTTTCTTCATACTTCTAAAATTGGTTTGTAGTTTTTCTCAAAGATGTGTGTTGGTAAAGTAGAAAGTTCTTATTTTGGAAATAAAGATGTACAGGAAAAGGAAATGAGAACATGCTTCATCCCCTGATTGCTTCTTTTAAGTAAAATGCATAAATTGTATCTTGGGTTCCTTTGTTGAATAATAAGACATTAAAAAGATTTTGAAGAAAAATATGAAATACCTTAATCTTGAGAGAAAAGGCTGTTTTGCTATTGTCCTACTCTTCTCACTTGTGAAAACAGGCTAGTAATGGAGTGCAGCAAAATGTCCTGATGTTAACATGACTTGAGCACTTGGGTCTTTTCACCTCAGAAAGCTGGCTTTGTGTGAGGGGGCTAATATAAGTGGGAGCAGCTGGTGTGAAATGCTTGTGAAACACATGCTTGCTTTTCTCCTTTGGTGCTGATCCCAAGGAGCCACTTTGTGGTCTGTCCCAGTGGGATGAATAAAGATGTCATAGTACAACTTTGCTCAAAGTTCCACCAAAAGCCGTTTTAACTGGTACCATGCCTTAGCACTCATGTGCTCTTAGGGTTCTCCCCTGGCCTTGGTTCTACATAATTAAAATATGCAGTCTTTGTAAAACACAGGTAGTGTTACATCTTGTTTGGGTTATACTTACATGAACATTTTTTATGTGGGATCAGGCTGGAAGTTGGCAGTGTGGATATGCTGGCGTTTATATTAAACCTTTAAGACATATATTCTGTATTCTTCATGTCAACCAGAAGCTCTTATGTTTTCATCATCTCTGTTATCCCTGTGGGTGTTTATAATCAAAGTGTTATCTCTGAAAGCTGGATGGAACAGAGGCTTTTTGACAGTGCTTCATAGAGCCTGTGAGAAGGCTCTGCTTCTGGTCTGGGGCTAACGTTGATGTGTAGTGGTGTTAGATTTGACTTCAGGCAAAAGGAATGGCAAGATGGACCTGTGGGTGGACATGGAAGGACTATGGAGTCAACAGAAGAACTAACCAGTGCTAATGTCTGGGGATGTAGTCACCTTTGGAGGAGGCACATGTAAATCTGGCCGAGAAGTCTCTTAGGGGCAGGAGACTTCTCATCAGTAGAACTCAAACCAAGACTGATGTCCCCATTTTTACAAAGGGGGACACCGTGACCAAATACATTTTGGGCTTTATTTTCCTGCGTTTCTATTCACAGGCCTTTTCAGTTTCCACAGTGGGAAATGAATAACACAAATGTTCCTTTAACTTTGGTAGCTGAGGGACTCTAATATCTAGGAAAGGATGGGATGGGACCATAATGTGGGTCATCATCAAGGTATTGTACACATACTGTTTGTGGTGTACCTGCCTCTGCTGGCATGCTTTGTGTGTACTGCCACCAGGACTCATCCTGAATGCTGGCAGTGCACTTGAAATCAGAAAGGTAAGAAGAAGATATCCTGTACTGGAGAGCTGTGGCTTGAGAGGTGGTTGCCTACGAATCCCTTGTGCCTGGGTCTGTGTGTGCTGTACAATTCAGGCAGCTGACTTCCATCCCCACTCCATTAAAACTTCCAGCTTTCTATGCAGGTAAATGTGAAGTTTCAAAATGGGAAGTTACATGGAATCTGTGTCTTCCTCAAAACACCTTGCTCTGTGTCATACCAATTTCCTTTCCTTTGCACTGGAGTATTTTAACATCTTGTAAGGGGAGTTAAAAGCCTTCTACGAGCAAATTTGTTTGTTCACAAATAACGCAGGCTGTGGCTTGAAGCAAGTTTTGCTATTACTGTGTGCTAGGTTGAACCACTGGAGCAGTATTAACACTGAATTTTTGTTAAAGTCAATCTTGAACTTCCTAGCACCATGCTCTGCTCCTTCTTATTTAAGGACTTAATCAGGAACCTTCTATGTTTGTTAGAACTTCTTGCTTATTTTGAGTTAATTGCAGTTCTGTGACAAATCAGTCCTTCATGGCCAGATGATCAGCTGTTAGCCTTTTCTGTATTTAAAATGTTAGGCCATATCCTTGCCATGGTGGAATGCATCAGAATCTGTCTCTTGCACACCACTTGTTTCCAGCATGAGTGGTTTCAATTTTTGGGAATGTAAAGAATTGCTGCCCTCAAGTTCTGGATAGACCCTGCTTTGAGAACTCAGAAGAAGCAGGAGATGGTCCCTGGTGACTTGAGTGGTTGTAAAAGGGCTGAGTTTGGTGCAGGGCGCTAGTGTATGCAAGGCATGGTCAGGTGGCTCTCAGAGGTGACACCGGGCATTTTTAGCTCAGACATGCCAGGTCTCTGCAGGGCTGATAACCTCCTAAAGCCCTCCTGGGTTTGTGGCTGGGTGGCACTTTGTCTGCTTTGACTTCTGATCCTGGCACAACTTGATTTTTGCCTTTTCAGGAACAGAACCGGACTGATCAGCCTCTGGTGTCACTGGATTGGGTTCACATTCACAAACCTGAACTGGCACAGGGGGAAATTCTCACCCTTCCTCTCGACCAGCAGAGGAAGCATGCCAAGGTCAGGGAGCTGTGAATTTCACTTTGTGGCTCTGATTTGCGCGACTTTTACTGACTTTCTGTGTTAGCCTCTTTATTTTCCAAAATCACAGAATCACTGAATGGTTTAGGTTGGAAGGGACCTTAAAGATCATCTACTTCCAACCCCCCTGCCATGGGCAGGGATATCTTTCACTAAACCGGGTTGGTCAAGCCCCATCCAACCTGAGCCTGAACACTTCCAGGGATGGGACATCCACAGCTTCTCTGTGCAAAATCACGAGATCTATTTAACAATTATGACATTTAATGCCTAGCCATGGCACTTATTGCAGCCTTTTTTTCCCCAAAAGATTCACATACTGAGGGCAGACTTGATTTCGCTTTTCCTTGACCTTGCTTCCAGGATGTCTTCGCGTTTCTCCTGAACCCTGGAGTGACAGCACGGATGGGAGAAAGCACTTATCCCTGGAGTGGCTGCTTAAAGGGGTGAACTGCTCACAGTGCAGGTCCAGTCTGAAGTCCTGGAGGCTTTCAGTATCCCGGTTCGCTGGGAAGGGCGCGTTGGGGCTGGCTATCAACACTAGATGGCGCGGGCGGCCGGGCTTTGCGGTACGGTCCCTCCCAGCGCGGGGAACGGGGCCGATGCTGCAGAATCCTTCGCGGGTACTGTTGCTTTTAGTTTTTGTAGTAATTCTGCTGGTGTTTAGTGGTGTTGGAAAGTACAAGGGCAGCTCGGTGTAGGGGTTGAGCCTGGTTCTTGTTTGGCTGTGTGCTACGTGCCGAAAAAGCTGTGGGAACACGTGGAGCCTGGCGTCTAGGGACATTCGCGTGGCACAAGAGAAATACTTGAGTTTTTCCTTTCCTCAAAAACTATCTGCCAAAAGAAGGGAGGTCTCAAAAATGCCAAGAGAGGTCTGCTTTTCTTACCTCTCACCGTGCTTAAGGAAACAAAGCTCACAAAACTCGCCACAGCAGCACTTCTTCAGGCCTTAGGGTTGCAAACATACGGTACCACTGTCAACAGCGGCTTAAGAAAAGGGTTGGGTTTGTGGTTTTTTTTCCCCAATCTGCCCACCGTCCAGATCTCTTCAAAACCAATTCTCGATGCTGTGTCCTTGTGCTTCTCATAGTTCTCCTGCAGAGATGTGAGGTGAAATTCCATCCCATCAAAGCTGGTCTAAATCCTGTTGCTTACTGAGCAGGTTAAACAAGGGTTCATGATCAGCTTACCTTAAAACCTTCTCCCAAGTATAATATTAGTATCAGACCAATAGTAGAATAATATTAATAGCATAATATTGATAGCATAATATTAATATTAGACTCGGGGACAGAGAGCCTATGTAACAATTTCTGTGATTAAAGACCAAAATCCTTGAGAACACCAATGGGATAGAGATATAGTGGGAGCCTGGTTGAGTTAACCCTGCTGATGAATCTCTGTATTCAGGCTGAGGGAGAAGGAGGGAGCACTTTGTTGCACAGGGCTTTGGAGAAACCTGTGTTCCCTTTATTGAGCCCCTCATTTATTACTCAAGAGTTACAGTGAGTCTCCATTAGCAAGTCTAACATTTACATTTAAAGAGTTGCTGGCATCAAAACTGAAAAAAATACTGTTCTTTTTTCATCTGTGTGGCTTGCCAGGGAAATGAGGCTTATTCCAGCTGTGCAGGTGTGTGCCTGAGGAGTCCTTCATCTGCTTTTTTGGTCTGGAGGGCTGCTGCTCTTTTATTAATGATCCCTCGCACTTGGCGAGACTCTGTAAGTCAAAACTGAGAATAAATGCTGGGATTAAAAATTTGGGCTGTCTGTAATGTCCTAGCAGGGCTGAGGGTGACACTGGCTCTTACACCACTCCTCTGCCTGGCATCAGGCAGCTCCATGGGGAGCACAAAAGCCCCTGGGAAGGACGTGCTTGCCAGTGCACTGGAGCACTGCAGCTGTGGCCATCTACTCGTAGTGCGGCAGTACTTGGGCAGGAAAAGAAGCCTCTGCCCTACAGCCAGCAGGAGGAACAGCTGAAGCCAACCTTTTGCATGTGTGTTGTTTAAGTGCTAAAACAGATAGGGCTTCTGTTTTTCTCTTGTCCAGACTCCAACCTGAGGTTTACTAGCCAGGATCCATCTACAACATCAGGGAATACTTCAGTCACAGTGTATTTTCTCCCTTCTCCAAGACCCTTGCTCTCAGTTCATGTTAGGTGAGATGTGCTCATCATCAACACTTTAACCAGGACTGGAGTGTTTAAAAAGTAATTGTGATGGATAGCAGGGTGGGCCTGGTGTAGGGAAAGGAAAAAAGTGTGCTGAGAGGAGGGAAGTGTGTGACTGGTGGGGTTCAGTGCGTGTTTCCTGCTCTAGAAAGAAGACACAACAGACTGAGGACACTGTTTCAAGGCACGGGTACATGACAGGAGCAATGTCTTTTCTAGGATTGCCAAGTACTTCAGTGGTGCCTGCAGCAACAGATTTCTTGGGATGTCCCACATGTAGATAAACATTTCACACAGTAGGTAATGAAAGCCTATAACCTGCTGCCACAGGATGTCACAAAGATAAGGTTGTGAACCTGCAAATAGAGTCTAATGGAGACTTCCACAGGCAAATCCCAAGTTTATAAGATAATGAGGGGTATAGGCAGGGATGCATTTCCTAGCATCCCCTATCCAATGATTGTGAGCACTAGAGGAAGTCATGTTAGTGATTGTACCCTGAGCAGGCCCACCTGCCCCTTCCAGAAATAGAATCAGGTCTGCGTGTGCCTCGGCCTGACCCAACTGGGCAGTTTTTACTTTCTTAAATGTTGGCAGGCTGATAGCTAGAGATGCTCAGAGAACAAAACCGATGGAATATTGCACATATGTATCCCCTCAACTAAAAAAGTCTTTGAAGTTCAAAGTCTGGTATGAAAAAACTTCTTTGTTTTACAAATAACTATCACGTTAACTGTTACAAATGACCAGTAAGAAGCCAGCATTCAGTGCAGCACACGGGCAGGAGATGGGAGCCTTTCTTGCCCCTCTTTGCCCATGGCCTGGGATGCCCTGCACACTGAGCAGGACCAGCAAAGATCAGAGCTGGGCTCTGCCTTTGGACTTCGTGTTCCAGCCAGCAGGTGTGAGACTGTCCCACCCTCTGTGTAGCTGATTTCACCTGTAAGGAAGCTGCGAATAGTTAATTAGTTCCTACTTGTGCAAAAGGTGTTAGTTGTTCTTTACCTTAAGCGCAAGGTCTAAAGACAAATCAGGCCTGGTGGACTCACTGCTGTGTGCATGGAGTGAGCTTTAAAAATAGATGCATCTCAGCTGGTGATGAAGCCACAGCTGTGGCTTTTTGGTGTGTCTTGTGCCCTCATCTTTGTGCTTGTGGAAAAGCAGCACTGCTGAGGAACAGAGCCTACTTAAATGGTCTCCTAGCTGCATATCATAAAATGTCTTCCTGGAAAGCCACGGATGCATTCAGGTAGAAAGCACTGAATTTCACTTTTCTACTTGATTGGGTTTTTATAGGATGAGAAACTGAGCAGTGATCACAAGATATGGAGATTTTATTCTCAGTTGCCTTGCCTGGAAGTACAGGTTGGTATTTTCTGCTGAACTTATTACTTGTGAATAACTTGTGTGGATCAGATGGGTTGCTCTAAAGATTTAGGTTTGCTGTGAAAGAGATGCTACAGGCTCCTGTGCTACTGCCCTCTTGGCAGAAAAAGTTAACATAGCAGAGCCCCTCTGATAAGTAGTTGATGAGATGTAATGGCTCCATATGAAATACATGAATTGAGGGATTTCCCCCTGTGCTAGAATCAGCCTGAGGTAGATTAATCTGTTGGAAAACTGGTCAACTGCAGGAGTCTCAATTGCTTGTGTCATTAGATACAGCACTGAGAATAAGCTCTTTAAGAGCTTTTTTTCTTATATATTTTGAAGAGAAAAACAAAAATGTGAAAACTGTTTCAGCTAGATGTACATAGTCACCATGTAAGATACTTACTGTTTGCAGTTGTGTCATCCTCATAACCGTACAAGGAAAAAAACCAGAAAAAATGGGATGAGGCATATGTGCTGGTAGTGGAGGAGCAGTCAGAGTCAATGAAAAAATACTTTTACAAAACATTTTTAACCAGTAAAAGAAAGCAAACCCACTTTGTCAGAAAATCATTTTGAAATCCACACTTCAAAATTAAGAGCAGTTCTTTTGCATGGAGCTCCGTTCGCCTCTCTTGGTGATTCAGCCCTTCCTGTGCCAAAGGACACCTACTCCAGATGTGCAGCCACTTAACTTGGCATCTGGTGCATACTGTCCTTGGAAACGAGTGTCTGAAACTTTATGTTACACTTTTGCAGCAAGGCAGAGATGTATGCTGGATTACTTATTGAGGGGACCTAAACATCACCTAACAACCACCTCTGTGACCTGAAGAAATCTGCCTCATCTCCTGACCCTTATGTTTCTCTGCTCTGGTACGAGGAAGAGCAACCTAAACTAGGAATGCCTTCAGGCTGTGAGCTCCTAAGCAAGCCCTCCGTAACTACCTGCTGCAAGCCCAGAGCTGGCAAGAAAACTGCTGTGGGAGTGGAGGCCCAGAGGTGGGAGTTACCTGTGTGCCCAGCTTTTTCCCTATCTGGCAAAGAGCATGTTTTGGTTGATGGGACTTTAGAGGCAGGGCTGATGGCAAAGCCTGGAGGCTGTCTGAGAGCAGGGGGAGGTGGCAGGGCTGGAGGTGCTCAGTTTGGATGTGGGGTGTGACACTTTCTGGCTCAGGTTCCAGGACTGCTCTGACTTGGGCCCTTGGGACCAATGCTTTGATGGTACCAATACCAGCCTCAGGTTTGGTGGGCTGGGAGGAGTGCATAGGTTTTTACAGTGTTTTAGTGTTCAGGTTGTAACTTAAACTGTGTATGTGGCCACACTAAGTTTTGGGAAGCAGGTATAGGGTCTGCGAGTGGTATTCATCATCCTCAAAATTTAGGAGCCTGTGATATGGTCATTTGCAGCTGAACTGCCTGTCTTGGGGGCCCTTCAGGACCTAAGGAGGCATAATTCTTGGAGCCTAGAGAGGATTTATCTTGTCCTAAAATAGATTTAATCATATGGCTTGGACTCTATTCAGTTTAAAGGGGACTCTGATGATATTTCACATGCAAACATCTTCAGGTAGGCAGGATGAATTCCATCTGGGGTGTCTCACACTGGGAGCAGATACAGGCTAATCCAAATTGAGGCAATTCTAAACAACCTCACCACTCACATGGAGAAGAAAGGAGGGAGTGAGGAAGAGGCTTTCTCATTTGTCTATTTTGGTGTTTTCAGCAGCTTTACGCCTTGGATGGGGCTGGTGGTTCTGTGTACTGTCTGCGTTTGGGGGACCTGTGGATTTCCACCTTAACTTCTCAATGAACAAAGGCAGCTCCACCTGCTGATCTTTTAGGGTGGAAAAGGTGGATCCCACACCCACCTTCTTCTTGGTCTGTACAAAGTGGAATGAGGTGTCCTGTGCAGTACAGCCCTGCTCTAGGAATGTCCATTTGGTCATCATAGCAATTCCTATGAAAGCAATACAGATTTCTAGCATGGCTGTTGTGCTTATTCCTTTATCTGAGAGTGGACAAGTGGAAGCTGTGTCTAAAGCAGTGAGGCCTGAAAGTAACTGCAGGTTGCAGAATGCACTGCAGAATGCATATGCTCATTAAATTCTCTTTGAAATGCCTGATGAAGAAAAGCCACATAAGTTAACTTCTCCCCCTCTGGAACCCAAGTTAATTACAGGTACCTGTTTCCAGCTCAAGTCATCTCCTGAGATAAAAGGCTTTTGGGTGGGCTGCTCCTACCATCCTTCATAAAAACAAAGCATAGGGTGAAAAAACACTAAAAGTCTATTTTAAATTTTTCATGTTCATAGCCACTCAACTTTGTGGCTTTTTCTCTTTGAGCTTAACTGAGAACAAAGGAAGTCTTTAATCACTGCACAGCAAAATGCCCTGGAGCCTTCTAACTGCACAAAAGGTTTTAAGATATACTTTGATTTTCCTTTCTGTAAGAAAATTCAAAGCCAGAGCAGGCTTTTTTCTCTTTTTTTTCCCCCCTGTCCTCTGCTCTCACCTTTCAGATTTCTGCTTGTCCTTCACTGTAACCTTCATTTAACCACACTTAAGTCTGCCCTCATATAAATAGCAGATGATTCTGGGACATTGTCATTGTGCTTTCCTGGCTGGCAACGGTTTGGGCAGTCCCAGCTGCAGGGTTGAGCAAGATAAAAATGGCTAAGTAGGAAGCTATGAAGGGTCTCTTGGATTTGGTTTCCTGCAGCTTTGCATCAAGGAAAGAGCTATGATCACTTTTTCTGTAATGAAGGGAAATTACAGGGAAGAAGGAAAAAAAGTCCTCCTGAACTCAGGGGACAATTCCCCCCACCTAGTAGCAGGATTTTTACATCCCTCCCGTGGCTGACAGAAGCTGATAGCAAGCGTGCATGGAACCAGGGAATTGCGATCTTTGTCTGGCCTGATGTTATGTGTAACCTGGGAGCCTGCTGCGTGCGGAGGCGGCGGCTGCTGCTTGTGCCGCTGAGCCGAGGCAGGGCGCTGCAGATGAAATGAGCTTCACATGTCTCCTGGAGACCCGATACTTTGTGCTCCCTGCTTCTGTTTTTGCCATAAGTCAGCCCGACGTCTCAAATTGCTGCGTGTACAAAAAAAGATATCCTGTCTCTTGGTGTTCGGCAGAGAAAAAGAAACCCCTGTCAGGGAGGGGATGCGGATGCCGAGTCCATTGCAGCTGCCGCAGTGCTCCTTGGGCACTGGTTTCCCAGGCACTGGGTTTCACCCTCGGCAGGGACTCAGAGGACTCATGGAAATGCGTTGAGTCAATAGCAACGAGGTGAACTCCTATGAGGAACGTTGACTCGATGGACTTTGCCTGTGGGGGTGCAAGGCCAGAAGTTAAACCCAGAGAGGTGCAGAAAGAAGAAAGCAAACTGCAGTTTGGTTGTGCGTTGATACTGACTCTGACAGAATTTAAGCACAAACTGCTGTGAGTACCTTACTCTTGCAAATCAAACCGCAGCAGAGATGGGAAAGTGATCTTCTGCTCAGCATTGCCCCTCCCTCTGGGCATTTCATCTTCTCTTCAGAAATTCACAGCATCCACGAGCAAAGACCATGTCTCTGTAGACATGGGTTTATCAGGAGGCACAAGGAGCTTTTGTCTCCTTGCTGCTTGCCATGGAATGGGAAACTACCCATTTTCTGCTGCCCTGAGAGGCTGAAGAGGAGGGCTCTGCAGCAGCCAGCAGTGTGCATGCCCAGATGTGCCCTGAAACTATCCACATTGGTCCTTTGCTCTGGGAGGCCATCCCTGAGTGGTCCTAACCACTGACCTGGAAGGCGGTAGGATGAAGAGCACCCTGATCTGAACCCAGCAGTTTCCCAGAGGATCAAAGCAATGCCCTGGGGAGGTGTCTCCTCTGAGGTCAGGCTGCTGACTGGCTATTTCATGCCCAGCGTAACTCACAGCCACTGAAAACTAAATATTTAGTTTTTGAATGGAGAATGATGTAGTTCCATTTTCTGAATGATCCCAAGGCTGGCAATATGTCCAGCATGGTCAGGCCTTGCTAATGATGTGAAATGCACTTTAAATTTAGGTCTAATTCAATCAAAGTAAAATTGCCTCTGAACAGCACATTGGAGGGAAAATGAGGCAGTACAAGTTACTAAGGGTCTGTGCTGGCCCTCATGCAACCTCCCAGGAAGTTGCACTTCACATCATTCTTGCTCTCTCTGAAGTCAGCAGGTTTATGAAAAGGCTGAAGTAGATGTTTCTCCTGCAGCCATTCAGGAGAACCTGTACCTCATTCCAGGTACTCTCAAACCTGGATTCAATGTCCTCTTTAAGTCAGAAGAATTTCTGGGCAGGACTTTGTAGCATTGGATAAAACTGTAGCTTTACTCTGATATTTAAAACCACATAACAATATCCAGGGTTCCCAGACAGAGAAAGCTACTGTCTTAAGTGAAATTTTGGTACAAATTACAATAATAAAATATATTTAAAAAAGTCTGAATTATCTGGACAGTCCATCTCTGAGATGGGAAAACCTTCTAGCAGAAAAAGGGCTCCATTGATTTAAGAGTGATGTGCATATGTTGCTTTTGGAACTGCCAGAGTAAAAGGTTAAGATGAAATGAACAGGTATATTTTGGAGTTGGAAGGAACACTTTTTGTTGTCCTCCGAGACTGGCGTGACACTGTCTTTGCCCTTGAAATATTCCTGTCTAAATGTGGACCAACATTGAGAGAGGAGAAATGGCAAGTAGGGTTAAGAAAATCCCATGAGTTTCTATAGCCTTTAGATTGAGATTGAGGCACATTTAAGGTACTGCAGGCAGCCTGGAAGTGGGTGTTCAATACGCAAAAGCTGGATTTGGAGCAGAACAGCTACAGATGCTTGGCATATGGGCAGAGGGAAGGTGTTACTGGTGTAGCAACATCAGGAGTGCTGGTGGTAGGTGTGGGAGGGACATTTCTGAAACACAGCCCAGATGTTCATGTCAGAGAATGCCAAAAGCTCCAGGGTCCAGAAGTTATGGGGGATGTGAAGATACTGGAATGTAACTGAGTATCAGGTGATGGTGTGGGAACTTGGTTTCCTTCAGCCATGTTGCCTGTGCTGGAACAGCAGGTAAGGGGTTTGCTGAGGCTGCAGCAATGCACAGCTACAGAAAACGCAGAAGCTGCAGAGTCCTGGTTTGGAAGAAATGGGAGAGGTAGCAGCAGGCAGTTGTGCAGTGTGAGTTACCTCCTGTGAGGTAACATTATGAGTTGATAACTTCTCTAAAACCTACCATTTCAACATTCTCTCTCTCCTTTGCTCATCATCCCAGAAGAGAAAGGAAGCATGTTTCTAATTAATATGAAATAGTAATTACTTAATGTCTGGATTAAGGAGTCATGTGTATTCCACATATCCCACTAGCGTGAGGCAGACAGCTTTCCACACTGGACGCAAGACAGTCACTTCACAGTGGCCATCAACTTGGTTGCAAAACAGCAACAGTTTCTTGGCAACTGCATGGGGACGCTGGCTCAGGGTGGAGAGCAAAGAGGCTCTGGTTTCTATTCTGAACCATTTTGATTGTCCAGTCCCTCCTTTGTTGTTGGTTGACCTTTTTAAATTTAGCAAAGGAACAACAATGAGCACTCTGGGGAAGCAACCCTGCATAACCAGCTGTCCCTTTGTGAGGACATGATAAGCCAAACCAGGTACTTTGCTCTCAAGGCCTTCATTGCTCTTACGCTTTTTGGCAAAAACATCTTTCATTGGCAGTTGAGAACCAGTGTTAACCCAGTTTCAGGGTTTTTCTCTCCTCCTTGCACCCCAGGATGTTTGACAGAAGGTAAGGCAGTGCCCTGACAACAGTGAAATGTGGAAGTAACTTTTAGAAAGACTCCATGATCCTTAAAGCCACTGGGTTGTTTCAGGTGGAACCCATACTCACATAATGCTCAACTTGGCATGTACTAGAAGAGAGGTACTCTTACCACTGGGTCAGGGGTGAAAGGTGACTGTACTGAGCAAAATTGCTTTTTCAGTTCCTGCATGGATCATGGCTTCACCAGTAAGAGCTGGAGAGGGGAAGCAGGCCAGAATGGGTGGACAGCCACATCTGTGTCCTACCACCCCACCTCACTGTGGATTGTGTTCAGAGAAACTGCCCCACTCACCTGAAGAACCAGTGTCTGTACTATGATGAGGTGGTTTGGGATACCACTTATATAGCAGGAATAGACACTGGGAATGGGGCAGAAGCGTGGCTCAGCATATTGTAGACCTTGGTTGTATTTTGGACTTGGTATCTTGTGTAGCTGAGTTGGATAAATGGTTCACCTGCTTATTCTGGACAGGCAGAGAGACTGTCTTCCCCTTTCTCTTAAACCCTGAAGTTCTCACTTCATGGTATAAGCATGGACCAGTGAAAAGACAGAAAGTGAGTTCCTCATGTTAGAATGGCTTTGATAGTATTACCAATTAGCAACATTTCCTTTAAATATGCTTAGAGGACTCTGAAAACAAGAAAAAATTAGATCAAGTTGGCTTTTTATATGAAAAAGCTAGTAATTTTAATCATTTCAAAATGACTCTCTACAAGATAACAAACTGTAATACAGGGTTGCAATACAGGTTCTCCTTTGGAAAGCACAAACTATCAACATAAACACTAGACTTCAAATCGTACTTTCACTTTCTAAGAATATACAGTGAAAAAATTGAACAAGGAACTCCAGAAGAATCCCAAACAACACTAGTACAAAACAGGTTCACATGGATTGCTTTTTGGCAACTGGCTATGGGTTACAATAGTGTAACTGCCCTTTTGGGATGTTATACCAGGCCAAGCCTTGGAGCCCTTTCTGAGCCAGCTGGGGGTGTGCTGGCTTCCACTGCCCTTCCAGAAACGTTCTGCAGACTCTGGAAGTGACATTATGATCTTAGAGTGATCTTCACTCTAAGACAATACATTAAGGCTGCAGTATTTCACACACTGCTGAAATGGTTTTGTTATCTAAGATGACAAATCCCATTTCAATAAGGCACGTGTTTGGCTACAATTGGTAAAGTAAGGAGTTAGGCAGAAGTGCCCGTTTTCCAGGTGCTACTGACCTCATGACCATGTAGTTACCAGTGATCTGTCAAGTGCTCAGAACATACCAATGTGGGACTACCTTGAATTGTACAAGGAGAGTAGTGTTTCTGCTTTAAAAATGCCGGAATCACCTGGAATTTACCTGAGGTATTGCTCACCTTGAAGCATGGCTTTTAGGCTGGGGACCACAGGCAAACAGTGTTCTGTGACTTATTTCAGGGGGTTCACAAAAGGCAATGAAGACCAATAAGCCAATACATCTTTTAGAGCAACCAGCATACATGAAATCTCTAAAGGAGTCTTCCACTCTGCTAACAATTTATAAGTGTCTACATTAAAAATTACTAGCTGTGTACTTACTGATGGAATGGCCCCATTAAAACAGGAGGTCATTTTTTGGCAACAGTGTAGTGCAGAAAGGATCAGCACCTACGCAACAGAATTTGGAAAAAAAAAAGCCCAGTGGTTGAACAGAAGTCAGAATTGCAACAGATGCAATTAATTCCCAATAGTATGTCCTAGAAAATTAAGTGCTATTTCTTCATTAAATTGTGTGTATGCTATAGAGATGTTTGAATGTCTGTTATTTCAAATTAACCTTTTTTCTTTCCATACAAATTACAATTTGTATGTTAATCCCTCTGAAAGGGATAGGTATTTTGAAACATTGCTCATCCACAGTTTCAAAGATGAGCCCAGTGGATCCTGAGATGCCCTCAGGATAACACCGAGTCCATAAACAATAAGGCTTTCAACCCTGACTGTTAAATTAAATTGCCAATGCAAGTGCATACAAGGTAAAAATGTATGAAATTACATTGCTGGGAATCCATCCACATTTTGAAATCCAATGTTGCATAGTCTTTAGAAACAGTGAAATTTGAATGCCGTAAGTATGAACAATTTTGCCTGCCTCCTTAGAAGGTTCTCTTTCTTACATGGCCTAAAAATGCTTTTCTCCCGAATGCTGTACACCTTGCTTGATATGTTGCTCCTTGTAATTGTGCATATATGTTGGTCAGAATGACCAAACGTTTCACATACCAAAGTAACCTCAAGAGGAGTTAAACTTCACGGAATTAACCTATAGAAAGTAATTTCTAAGAAGGGAATGGAGTTCTATGAGAACCATTACACTTGCTTCATGGATTGCTACAAGTAGGTTTCACAACCAAGTCCATGTGCCAGCATCAAGATGGAATGAAACAAGAAGAGTGCAGCATCCAGTTAACAAATATACTGAGGAAACAGGCCATATATACAAAAGATATGCGCTGTTTACCTGACGCGTAACTCTTAAGGTGCTTAACTGATGTTTTAGGGAATGTAGCAACATATACATATATGCAGTGTATACAAATCTAAACGTGTATAAGAAACGTGATACAGAACCAAACAATATTCCCAGATCCCTGATTTAATTAGACTCTCTAATGCACAAGAATGTATTTAAAATATTTAATTAAAAATATCTAAAAAAAGATAACATTTACATAAAAATAGCTCCAGTTTCTCTGCTCTTGTTTTGCTGCTCACGGATTGGATTTTACTGGGTTTCATAAGGACGCCATTTGGACCAGTGAGAGTTTGAACAACTGTGCGTGATGAGACAGCTCTGTTACTCGGTCCACCATCTTCTGTAGGGCTGCTGTGCTGGGGTAACTCAAGGCAGCCCCCTTGGTGGCCAGAACAACACTCTTCAGCAGTTCACACAACTGGTTGCTGGAGTTCATCACTTTGTTGCATATGTCCTGAGTTGTCATTTGCCTTGCGAGTGTGTCCCCAATGAACACAAGTTTGTGAGCGCTCAAAATGATAAATTTGCTGTGAGCCACAAAAATTCGGGGGGGCTGAGAAGAGTTGACACAACTGAAAAAGGCATCAATGGCATTTAGGAGGGAGTTGAAGTGAGTCTCACATTGGTCAGAGTAGAATAAAAGCAGGCGGCTGTCTTGGGAGGTGGCAGTGCTGTTTGTGTTCTGGAAAGCTTGAGGTGGCTTCCATTTTGAGATGTCGTTTTCTACTGGCTTGGTGATCTCTTGCTCCAGGCGTTGAAACTGATTGATCTGAAAGGCAAAAAGAGGAAAAAAAAGCTCTCTTCAGAGAGTATTCTTGTAAGATGCTGTTATGTATAACAATTTCACCTTATTCCTCGGGACACCCCCGAGTATCCTAGACTGACCTTACGCTAAATAAAATAGCAATAGGTTTTCTAGGATCGAGGGCTTTGATCACTGTTAATTCAAACACATGGAGTTCAGAAGGGAGAAACATCTAAAATGCTTCATTTACATTAAAAAAACCCACCACACGACCCAAATTCCTGACTTTACAGGCTGTTGCTCATTTGGAGTATTCTGAAATCACAAGTGAGAGAGATGGATCCAAGTGGCAATGAATCCTACACAATCTTTAAAAAGCTGTCATCACTGTGGGATTTTGAGATGAAAAGCCTTTAACTCTCACCTCCTCATTGCTTGTACAGTTTTCTGCCATACGATATGGCAACAACATATTGAAGAATTAATATGAGGGAAAAGTGAAAGCCCTGAATCTTATGTGACCTATTTTTTAAAGTGATGTTCAGCGTAATATTTAAGTTAATGGTATTGATGTTCACTGAACAGATGTGCAGGCAGAATGTGTTTTCAGCATGGTCCAGTGACTAAGGCCCTGGACTGCAGGTCAGGAAAGCTAAGTTCTCAAGCTGGCTTTGCCACTGCCCTGCTATGAGACATCACAGTTTGCTTCTCCTCCATGGTAAACTTTTGGAGTTTTTAAACTTTCTGCTTTTTATTATCTGTGTGCACTGGGCCCACTGTAATGGTGCACGGTATGAAAAAAACAATTAGTATCTTAAACTGAGATGACTGAAAATTGTTTTGAAGTGAAAGGCTTATTCCTGCCATAAGAGATGTTGTTCTAAACACTGAGACCTGTGGCTGTGCTTCCACTCAATTGTGAAGTGGCAACAGGGAAATGAATGGGGCAGAGATGCTGATCTTCAGAATAACTACTCTGCAGTAAATACTTAAAATTTCTTTGGTATAAGCAAATGCTGAAACAGGTGTACGGGGCTAGGAAGGTGCAGAAGTCTTGATGCTCACTGGTTTCCATTTGGAGCGTGACAATGCACGTCCTTGTCTTTTATGTTGATAAATCCCTTAATGCTGTGCCTGACTGGCACAAACCCCACGTGGGACTTCACAGTGTGTGCTGGCATGCATACACAGCTTACATGACTACAGCCTTTGAACATGGCTAAGGGAAGGGCCCCTCCTGCTTTATTTGACCAGTATTCCCTATGTGTGAGGAACACTGCATTTCAGTGCGACTATAGCACCCAAGTGAACATACCTGATGGTGCTCTAGTTCCACTTTGCTCTGCTTGATGATATTTTCCTTTTCCAGCAGCTCCTTCTGTTGCCTTTCAAACTCTTCCTTCCCCTGTTTTACACAACAAAAGACACTGTGTTAAATCAAAATTGCTCCTGAGCTAAACGACAGCTAACAGGTTAAGTAACAGACTGCTTTGTATTTGCTTTTTCACTGGTACTGCACCACTAAGAGTACAGAAAATAAAAGGATGGTGTGGCAGAGCAAAAAGCTATCATTATTACATATGGAAAACCCTGTTTGAGGGAAGGAATCACCCTGGTGAAATTACCCTTGAATATGTGTTACTGTGACAATAGATTGCTACTTCCTTGCAAGCAGCTTCTGCAAAAACCACAGACAATTCTTGCCCAGCCTTCTGCAGGACAAGGTGTTGGGCTGACCTACCTGCAGGTGAACATAATCGTAGTCATCCATCCAGCTCTTTTCCGAGCCTTCGCTGGTGGTACTGTATGGGTGCTGACCTTTACTCAGGAGCGGAGGAAGGGAACTGCAGGGGTTCTGTGCTTGCTCTCCATGATGCTGCATCTGAGGATTGTCATAGACACAGTTGGGAGCGTTCATTATATTCTCAGGTATGTTTTTGAAACGTGAGCCGCCCAACGCCTGTTTGAAGAGCACCTCTGCGTTGACACTGATAGTAGTGGTCAGTTGCTTGGCATCGTCCGGCACCGTCCTTGCCACCATAACAAACCGATCCAGGTCATCACACTTGTTCTGTGCTCTGTTAACAGCCAGGACATTCAAAGACCAGTTGTATCTGTTCAAGTCATGACTAGTTTGGGTAAGGATCTGGTGAGAGTCCTCCAGCCTTTGCACCTCCCTCCTCATTTTGTTAAGAAGGCTGAATTCAGATAGGCAGGAAGCATTGGCTGCTGATCCTTTTGCAAACTGCAGGTACTCCCACAGCGACTGTTCTACCTTATCCACAGCAGTGTGAATTTCATTGATGTGTTTCTCCATATATCCATAGGACCGCCAGTCTGGTGTAATGAAGGCTGTGAGGTTATTGACAGCTGTCTCCACCATCTGCTGGAGGCGATAAAGCCTCTCTATAGCAGTGTCTGGATCAAGGATTAGCCTTTTGTCCTGTGCAGTTGATGCTGAAAAAGAGTCTTTTGATGTTGTTGAAGATGTGGACATATTACTCCTTGTGCTTCCTGTACTGGAGAAAGACAACCTATTCATCCCATCAGTCACATCCTGTAAGCCTCTATTGTCTTGGAGGACTGCTGGTGGCACATCATATACACCTTCTCTTCCTTCTGCAATGAGACTTTTACTGAGTCCTGCCTGTTGTCCTGGAAATGCAATGCCCCTCGGGGTATCATAAACATCTTTTTCAGGTGCAATTTGCTGTCCAAGAAAATGGTTTTGATGGTTCATAGGGATGTCATAAACACTTTGTGTCTGTGGCATTCCACCCGGCAATAACAGGCTCTCAGGGGAAAATCTATTAAGTTCTTTTCCAATTGCTTTGGTGATGGGAGGAGGAATATCATATGCTCCTTCTGGTCTTACAGTGTGGCCCAGTGAAGATGAAAAATCCTGCAAATTTTCCCTCAGGCCTGTATCATCTTGGCATGCAGACTGAGGTGTAGCATAGACCTGAATGACATAAAGTAAACCATGAAACCTCTGACTAGAAAAACACATGGTTATACCTTACATACGGCCTATAAAATGATGGGATGGAAGATCTGCTATTGCTTTTCAAAGAGTCAGCTACTTACCCTGAGTTTGACTCAGAGTCAGTTTTAACATCTCACTTTTTATCATTTATCTTGATGCAATTGTCATAAGCAGCAAAATCCAAAGAGATAGCATGCTGCCACGAAGATAGTGTAGGTCTAATTATCAATTCGTAGTCCATAACCTTAATTTTGGGGTAGTGCCTCACTTTACCGTTTTTAACAGTTTAAGAACCTAAGGAAATCCTTGAATTACTGAATCTCCTTTTCCTTCAGGATTACACAGGGACTCTTGTTTCAACATGTCTTTGATCAGATATGAAAATACAGGATCTTGTGGAAACAGAGTAATACTTACCCCTTTGGCAGGTGGTATGTCATACACTCCTAAAGCTTTTGCTTCTCCCATGTGAACTGGAAGTGCAGGCCCCTTAACTGATGTGGGGGGAATGTCATATACCTGAAGAAAGAATAAAATGGTTCCAGTCACCTCAGGGAAAGCTCTGATCTCAGTTGAGTTTTCTTAGTTTCTGTGTTTTCTCTCAAACACTCTGAACACGATCACAGCTCTTCTAGCTTGTTTCATATGGGAGAACTGCTTGGATTTGCACTTTGCTAGGTGTCCTCTGGGCAACTGTGTGGACAGCAGGCTGGAGAGCTGAAGTCACAGCTGACTTCCATCCTGAGAGTTAAATGAAGGTCAGTCTACTATGGGTATCTCTTGGGTTGAACAGGGGAGCACATGTGACCAGAACCGATCACAACCATACTGACAGAGATTAGAGGGGTTGAGAAATAAGCTTGTACTAGTACACCCTGAACTGTCTGAAACTAATGCTGTCCCTGTTAGCATTGCCCATCTGCTTTATCAAGTGCAGTGTGAACTGTCTTTCTAGCAGACAGTACAGCTGTCAGGTATTTCAAGCATCGGACTTGGTGGCTTGTCCTACATTACAGAGGGTTTTGCATGTGGTCTGAGGCCACTATCTGAATGTCTCTTAACCCAGACTTCCTAATGATTCCAGCCAATCGGTGTCAGTCTGTGTTAGGTACTTTTGGATTTCAACACTATTCCCTCAAGGAGGTGCTCTGTCAGAGAGCTCTGGAGAGATGCAGGGTTGTTGAGTTACAGGTCCTGCAAGCATCCACTCTACATTGTGGTCCTGGGGATTGAATGCTAAAGGTGTTCCCTGAACAAAGATATATTTCAAGTTCAGTGACATGGTGCAGTTGATATGTAGTGAAAACAACTCCCTGCATAGCAGCTGTTCATCTAGGCAATAATTTTACCCTTACTGAGTGAATTACTGTCAACTATGCAACAACAAAGTACAGAAAAAAAACTGTTCCCAGGCAGCAAGTTTATTCTGTTTAGATATACTCTTTGATCAAAACACAGAGAACAAATGGGACTTTTGCGTTTGGTGTGCTGCCAAATCTTAGTCAACATCAAATACAACTTTGAAATACTTCTGTGATCTGTGAATAAGCCACAGCATCTAATTAAAACATATTTTCCCTCTGAAATGAGAGAATTTGCACTGCTCATAAAATTCTGGTAGAAATTCATCACCCTTTGTGCCCTGTCAGCCCTGTTGGCACTTTTATTGGTACCTACCCCTTGGAGAGGGCGAACAGGGGGGATATCGTAGGTATCCTTCTGGTATTTGGAAGGGAGTTCATAAACATAACCTTGTCCTGACCTCACTGGAGTTATTACCTGTGGATAAAAGAAAACAAGGAAATGTAAGTCTCTGAGGATCTTGGCATGTTCTCTTTGTTACCACACAGGGTATAAACAATCTAGTCCTATTAACGTTCACGCTTCAAGTGGCAATGTTGGAAACACCAGTCTACATACACTTCTGAGAGCTGAACACCAAATAGGACTGTTAGTAGCTACAAATGCACCATCTTTTCCTTCCAGACCAGTCCTGAGATGTCTGCTTGCTACTACCCTACAATATCTTCCATTTGTCAAGCACAGATTCTCCAGCAGGTCTGAGAGCTTGGTCCCTTCTTCCCATTGATCTCGCATTAGCACAGACCACATGAGGTGATGGTTACACCACCCACTTGCTGAGATCAGGGCTGTGTACATGCTAACCCGAATAAGTGTGTGTCCCCACTTATTGTCAGACATTTTAAATACAAGGTTTACACTCTGGGAGTCTACCCACTTACTTGCAGAGGTATTTCCCACCTACTATGGCAGGATTTCTTATGTTACTGTGCTCCATAGCACAACATCCTGGAGAACTGAGTGTGAGCTGTGGCTCTGAAAATTGTTTATGCAGAAAGGCTAAGCTTAAACCTTCCAAAGCAGGACGTTCGATTTTGCTGTCTCTGGTTTTTCTATGTTAGTGGCTAAGAGATGGGAAATGTTAAGCCATTTTAATGAATTAACAGCCTCTGAAAAACAAAAAAGCTTAGAATTTACATTTTTGGACATTTTGTAAACCATTAACTACCATAATGACTTCAAATAAAATCTTGTGAAAAATAAATGCCTTATGTCTTGGACAGCATCTGCACAGCAGAATTTCAGTATAATGTGGTACAAAAGAAATGTTACCTAACCCAAAAAAGAGCTAGGTTTGTAGTAGAAAGGCTGACAACTTAACTTCTGCTGGTACTATTTAGCTCTAAGAAAAAAATATAAATATTGTAACCCAAAGGCATAAAATGGCAAATTACACAGGCTCGTACAAAATGTGGCTTTGTACTCAGCTGGGGAAAGTTTTGTACCACAGCTACCTAACTGTCTTTTAAAATGTATGCAAGACTGACCTCAAATGCTCAGTCAAAAACCTGTAAAAGTTTTTGCTGTAAGGAGCCAGATTTCAGAGTGAGTTTTGCTTGACTGAGGTCTTCAGGGAAAGTCCCTCATGCTAACCTGCTACCTCCTCTCTGCTGTGTTAACAATGGAGTCTTTCCTTCTTTTCTCCTGCTGCCCAGACATTGCTGGGCAATCTCTGTCCCTGTACCATGAAACAATCACTGAATCCTCCCCCTGAGGTGGCTGCCATACCAGCATACTAGCACACAGGTTTGATTCAATGTGAGTAGCCCAAGGCAGTGCTCCTGGCAGCACCACCCACTGCACTGACTGTGTGTGCCTTAGGGGAAGGAGAAACATTCATGCCTGGCAGTGGGGAAAGACAGTTGGTTCTGCAACTGCTCTTCTTCAAATTAGCATCTGAAGACAGGAACTGGAAGCGACACAGTCTCCAGAGAGCTGGGTCAGTTCACCGCTGGGTCAGTTCTCTCAGTGAGAGAACTCCTGCTAAATTGTGTGTGTGGTTAATTGGGCTTACATATGTACAAGTTTTTTTTAAAAGAATCTAAAAATGTATTACATTTATGAGAGACTGTTCCTCTTTCATGGAGTCACCTGCTGCATTGTAAAAGGTATCTACAGGCAAAACTTCTAAAGAAGTTCTTTCTGAAGTTACTGGAAGCTTCCAGTAATGGATCACTTCAGACATTATCCCTCCCAGGCCCCTCTCATGTAAAACTGGGATTATTTTGTTTGCCTGAGAAAATTCTAACTTGTATCAATATTACTTCTTCATGCTTTTTCTGCCAGTGAGGCCTAGTGATCAGACTAGCATAGTTTGACGTATATATTTTGCATCCTTTTCTTTTTTCCCAGCTGTGTGCTGCCAGTCAAATGCTTTCTACCCAAGAACAGAAGGATTTGGTTTTAAGCAGTGTTTACTCAGAGGTTCCTTCCAGGGACTCAAAAATTACAATCATGAAGTTGCTTCAATAATGAGTCACTGGGTGTTCAAAAGTGTTTCTCTGGGAGAACAGACAGTGTACAGTAAAAAACAAAGGGTCGTTTCCTGGGTAGCCCATCTCCATGAGCCCTTCTGCTGCTGTGAACACTGTGGCATTAAGCTACTTGCTAATGTGCTGGGAAACTGCTTGACCATCCCAGAGGAAAGCAACAATGTGGTGGTGTTCAGGGCAGGCAGCAAGATGCTCCATACAGTCCTGGAAGCAGGGAGCAGTGCACTGCAGCGGTTTGTCTCTGCTTTACCTGATGGTTGTTGTCTAGCCAGGCAAAGCAGGAGTCAGGTGATGTCAGGCTCCAAAAAGACAGATATTGGTCCCTCAGTCTGAAATTTTTATAACCCCTTACTCAGTTGTGTTCTGCTCCAGAAGCCAAACTATATCCTAAATCCAGAGCAGGAGTAAAATGTGACCCGATCTTCTCCAGGTCTCAGATGTGTGATGCTTCTGACAGTCCTGCCCGTGGAGGCAACAGATGGCACCTCTGCAGAAGCTTTAGGACACCATAGTTCTCAAAGGCTTGCACAGCACCTTAGAGAAGTGTCTTTAAGCAGGCTCGACAGTAACTGCCCTACGCATCTTAGGACTAAACTCATTCAGGATACACTCTCTTCTTGATCAGGGAATTAATCTCTAGGAGCAAAATCACAAGCCTCTAATATAAAAAGGGAGCTGATCTGAGCAGCACAGATAACACGCCACAGAATCACAGAAAGTTGGAAAAGACCTTGAAGATCATTGAGTCCTACCACAAACCTAATGCTGCCATGTCCACCACTATGCAACGTCCCTAAGTACATGCATGTAAAACCACTTGCTCTTCTTGTTAAACATGGTTGTTGTAGGTAAACATTGCTTTTCCAAGAAGAATCTCTGGTTGCAAAGCAGATGATATCCTTGCACGGTGGAGCCTGGAACACACATGGAAGAGAAGCTGTGCTCATGCTCAGCGCTTGCAGAGAGATTCTCCCTCATTTTGCATACAGGAGTTTCATGCAGCTGCATTTACTCTTGTAGCTCATCTTTAGAGACCCTTCCCATTTTTCAAAAAATGCTGACATACCAGATGCCGTATGAAAGGTTTACAGTACTACAGGGCTGCTGGTTTTATTTACTGTGCTGTGATACAATTCTAAAAAACTACACTAAGGCTAGACAGGACAGATGAAGGAAGCCAGTTTTACTCAGCATTACGCTTTTTATATCATCTGTCTTGACACTTTTGCACTCTCCCAGACCTGATCAACTTGAAGCAGTGGTCAAACAGCATCACTCCTTTATTTGGTTGAAACAAACTCCTTCTGTGGGAAGTGAGAGGCTAAAACACAAAATGCCTGATTCTGGGTATTCAGGAGTCCAGCCTGCCTGCATGAGTGACTGTGGACAGAAGACCTGAGCTGTCTGCAGGGCCGCTCTGCTTTAGGTGACATTTATTTTCCAAATAAAAATGCTCCTTTTTAGGCTTCTGAAAAAGCTATATGAAAGGCACAAAGTATGACCTTAAGAAACCCAGCAACAACCAAAGTTTGTTGATAACATGAAAAACAACTTTTTTCTTCCAGTGACTCAGGTATATTTTCCTGTGTGGAGGATTATTGTCCAGTAACAACATGTTGTGAACAATTTCATCATAAAATTCCCCGGAGATGCTAATCGGGTCTTTACTGAGTACAAGAATGTTTCCTGTTGTACCTTTTCTTCCAACCCTTTTTGTTAACCTAAACATGCCTCTGGACTGCCTGTTCCTAGTCAATTCACAACAGAAGCAGCTCATCACCAAAACGTTATCTCCAGTAAACAGTTGGTAACTGTAATTAAAAGAATACCCACACTACCTGACAAAGTGAAAATGAGGAGCGTTTGTTCTTAGTATCATTTCCCCAAGACATGACCTCAGATGGGACATCAGAACACATGGTTGCACTGCTTCTTCCGAATGAGGAAGAGAAAGGTAGCTGGGCTGATGAAGTAAGAAAGGTACCAAACCCAGTCAAAAGTAACTTTTGATTTTGGATATTCACCCATAAATATATTAAATGAACTTGCTGCTTCTGGGTGGGATGCTCAGCCCTTTCAGTGCATTATTGAACCATTTTTTATGGTTTTCATTTTTGATGGCAGTTAACTTTTGAAGATGGACTTTAAAAGGAAGGAGGTGACTGCAAAGAAAACATTCCCCTTGTCTCACTTCTAGAACAGGGATAGCACCCCTGTCTGCTACTCAGAAATTTATTTTCTAACAAATGTCATTGAACTTCATACCTCATGAGGATTATTTTTCCTTTTACCTCTTCTCTTTTAAGAATGCCTGTGGTAATCAAAGTTTAAATAATCCTGCATTTCAAACCAGCAATTTTCCTTGTTTATGTGTTAAAGGAAACAGATGGTGTTCCCACAAACTATTTAGCCCAACATTCTCAAAACATTGTTAACCACTTAATCTATGCAGAGCAACTAACAGGGACCAGGTTTGGCTCTGGTGAAACATGTAATGAGCTTTCAAACTTTCAGTACTGCAAAACAAAGACAATTGAGCAGAAAGTTTGTTCTGTTCCTGCTGAAGACCATGCTCTTCCAAAAGCAATTACTTGAGCCTTTTCCATGCCAATGGCATGTTCCTAACCAAAAAAAAGAGCTGAATGTGCATGTACTTTACAAAATATCCTGTTCTGTGGTTCATTAAATCTCTCTTTCTTACATATAGTGGAAAAACCCCCAACATTCTATTTCTTCTAGGATTAAAACGGATATTAGGCTGCAATAGAGAACATTCCTAACTAAGGCAACAACAAGACCATTCTCCAGCTTACAGCAGATACACACCACTGTAGTTTACATTGTTTAACAAGGACAAAGAGCAAATAAACTTACTGAAGCAAACAAAATTACTCTGAATTTATAGCAGTACCGTGGAGGACATAACATGGCCTGTTCCCATGAACTGCGATGCCTGATAAGCAGAATGATGGGAAACAAGTAAGTTTTACAGGTGAGAGAACTGAAGCAGAGGTATGTTTCACCTCTGTAACACTCTGCCACACCCAAACCACAGGCAGAGAGAGGAGCTGAAAAGGGCAGCTTGCTATTTCCCTGTATGGTTTCTTAACCCCAAGAACCTACTGATGCCTGCTGACTGCATCACCTAAAATAGGTCAGTGCTTTTTGAAGGTGGAAAAGAAGAGGCATGTGAGGCAAATCCTGTGTATGTATTTTAAATCTGGACGAAGAACTGTATTAAAACATATTTCCTCCCACGATGCTCTCCTCTTCACCCCATGGGCAATCCCCAGCAGCTCATGAGCTACTGCCATTCACTGCTTACCCTGGGAAGAGTTATGCCCCAGATGAGGCCAAGTGGTGGTGCATAAAATGGGGCTGTCATAAAGCCTGGATATGGGAAAAATTCATCAAAATGCAAGTAAATGGAAAAAAAAATCATGTTTGTTGTCTGTTTTAAAGTATTTCTATAAATTTAATACAAAACTATTAATCATTGACATTCTGTTCCTGAGCCTGTTAAGTGGATGTGTAACAGCTACCTGGGCTCTTTTAAGCTTGTAAGGAGCATGAAATAGACAAAGAGAATGTGGGGAAATCATTATCAGAGAGAATTAAGGGGAAAAAAACCTAATCCCTATTTCTTGAACTCCTTGCCTTTTGCAAGGCAGTGGCAGGAGTCACTGAATGGTGTCAGATCAGGCAGTGAACCACCTCTTGGTCCTTCTTTCAGTTTTGCTGCATGTACTTAGGAAGCCACATGTGTCTCCTTAAATGCTTTTGGTGTTTTTTTCCTTGGGAAAGTTTCTGTGGCTAAGATGAGCTGCAAGAAGGTTATGTTAAAAAACACTGGATATTTGAAAGAATCTGTCTAGCTGGCTAAAATTCTGTCCTTTTTACAGAAAGCACATAGTGTTTCCACTCCTGTCTTTTGTAAGCTGCACCAAGATATCCAGTGAACGATAATGAATTTCCTGACAGTAATATCTATTGCATCACTCTCTGTTGTCTGCTCTGAAAATAAAGAGCAAACTTATTTCTTTGTTATATACAATTACATACAGTGTTTCCCCGCTGTCAGTGAGTCAACCTTGGAGCTTCTCTCTGACATGTGCTAAGGATACTCGCTCTTATAAATGTCTGGGTTTGTAAGTTGCTATAGGTCTTAGATTATGAACTCATAAGGCTTTATTTTAACCTAAATAATGCATGAATATTGGGCCACTATAAAACATTCTAGTATAGTATTTCCTGTCAAGACTGAACTGTTGAAGCTTTGATCAAGGTTCAAAAGCTGAAAGAGAGAGGAGGAAGCCTGCAGAAGCATTTCTTCTAATGCATTGGGCTTGTAGCTGCAACTATGTGTTATTTCTAGTGCTATGGGTCCAAGTGCTTCTGCAAGGCAAGAGGAAATCAACAGAAATGCCTATATTATTTTTCTGGGCTGAGTGTGTTATCAGCTCTACTGCGAGGTGGAAAGAAACGCGGCAACAACACGCATAGAGACACCTCTGCTTTGAGCGGGTGTTCACCAGTGAATTTTCTTAGAATATTCAGATGTGTGAAGATAACAATACATGAGAAATGCTACACTGATACAGAACTGGTTTATATTTTGATGTTGTTTTCATCTTCAAAATACTGCTTATTTTCTCCTCTACTTCTTGTCCAGTTGTTGTCCAAGACCTTTACCTAAGAAGATTCTGCTGTAACTTTAACTGCTTTCAGTGCTAAAGCATGTCCAGATGTCACTGATTCATGCTGAGATAAATTAAAAATGCCTACCTTTGCAGGCTCGGGCATTTAAATAGAAACTTTTAAATGCGGCTATGAAGTGGCTCCCTCACCAGTAGATGCTCAGCCTTAAAAAACAACCCTGCGTTACTGTAACGTAAATAACTACAAGTAATGGAAATGGGTGTCTTGCTTTTGAGGTGGTATTATTTCAACAAGATTTATACCAGTTTTGGGTTGTGAGTCTTAAAGATGTTAAGCAGAAGCTGTGAAACAAATTTAAAATAAAAAGTGTGAAATCACAAGCTGGCCTTGATTTGAACCCTCAACTGCTGGTGAAAACGGTATAGCCCACTGCTTTGCAACTAGCCTAATCCTGATTTTTTAACTTCTAGTGCGACCTCTTCCATTAACCAGCACACAAAAGCAGGGTCATTACACTGTTTTGCAGTTTTGTAGTTTTCCTAAAACTGAAGTGCAGGTTTACTGTCTTTCCAAACAATTTTTTTTAAAAATATGTGCAGTTACATAAATAGCCTATGCTCTGACTAGTATAAAGTGACAGGGATGTATTAAGTGTGGTGGAATGGTACTGACTTGGATTAACTGCAGCTTTGAATGACAGTGTTGAATTTTTGCTTACTGGAGTTCATGATTGCAAATTAATGCAATCATTATTGCATTAGAAAGGTCTCTCTCCAGACCTTACCTGAATGAGCAGTACAAAGCACAAAAAAGCTCAGCAATTTTGTCACTGGCAAGATTGTACTTGGTTGTTTTTTTTTTTCTTTATTTTATGATATTTTCGTGACCTGATCGTGCTCTTTCTCACATCAACTCCGGGGCTTTCTGCCAGTTGTGTTATGAACAACATTTCTGCTTGCTTCAGTGGAACAGGCTTGGTGCTGGCTGGCCTTGAATTGCAAGGCTGAGTGGGAAGGGGTATTTCCTAGCTTCTGGTAAGAGTCATTCTTGCTTACAAAATGTGATTAAAGAGAGTCAAACCAACACTTCTGAGAGCGTCCCATTTTTTTCAGAGGAAAGGAAGAGAAAAAGAGAAATAAGCAAAACATACTCAGTACTATTAAATTATCAGCATTTTTAAGAGGAGTGTGAAAGAGGATAGTTGTTCAACGCTCTTGCTAAGAGTTTTACCAGTGCCATCCCCATGACAATTACTCATTTTCAGACAGACAGCGACATCATCATTTTTGCGTACATTGGCCAACAGGGCTAAAGAGCTGATGCATTACAGGACTAGTGACAGAACAGGCACACACTCAGAAATAATGCCTGTGGATGGACCTTATGGAGAAAGAAACCCCTCAAATTATTGAGTGATAACTTTTAGTGGAGAAATATGTGTATCTGCTAAAGCACTCTCTGGAAACCTGCGATTAAATCTGAGCTGCAGTTTTGATTAATGAAAAGCATGTGGCAAAACTCAGCACCTCAGCATTTGGGTATCTTGCCCATGATAAAAAAGCAGCATTTTGCTTTGTCCATCCCAGTCTGTCTAGTCTTCCCATTATAAAAAGGTTGTCACGTGAAGAACCATTTGGCTAACATGCATGTGTTTTCTATGCTGGAAATATTCTGTCTCTTCTCAAAGACAGAAGACAAAATTTAGGGCAAGTTTGGAGGAGGACAGGAAAGAAAGAAAAAGGATGAGAATATGAGGTGGTGGGACAGGTAGGGCAGAGAGTGTCTTGTTGTGAATGACATAAAATCCTAAAGGCTCACAAGCAATAAACCAGTTTGGTTCAGTCCAAACAACTAATTTTAATTCTTTTGAGGGGCTTCATCTTATTTGTGTTATTTCTTTCCTCCTATATTGAATTGAAAGCTGGGGGAGAAAAGCTTCATTTGGGAATTGTTGTAATAGGGTATTTCCATGACTTCGTTCCCCTTCCTTTAAGACATTTCTCAGAACAGATCCTTCCCTGTCAACAATTTCAGTTTTTGTGAATCGGCATTTCCCAGGGGGCAAAAAAATGGTAGAGATGAAGCACTGCCAAAGAGTTTCAATTCCACAAGAGTGTTCTCAGAGGTACACTTGGGTAGAAACAATGGAAGTGTCTCTAAATCATCTAGGTTGGGAACCATGTTGCTCTGAGAGAGGTAGGCAAATAAAACCTTCCATCAGGAAGCAGCTCAATTTAATTTGATTTGTAGAGGTTCTCTGGCTCACAAGTTATACTCCGGCTCCATTTTTGTATGGGTTTCTCTGGGCACGTGTACAGACAAGTGCTCCTAGTAACCGGTGTTTAGATTAGCACTGCTTGCTGTGGCAAGTTTATGGAAGGTATAGACACCTTTTAAACAGATATAAACTCCACCATTAATTGTTTGTTGCATCTGTACAATAATTATATCAGACCTCAGTCATGACTGATTGTGCGTATGAAAAAGTTGTGATGGTAAAACCCAATGGGAATATGTTATTGTCTTTTATGGATTAGGGATGGGTTGTCTTATAGAAGGTGCCTGTCTCCCTAGAACTTAAGTACATTAATTTCATTTTATTTCCATTCTAACAAATCTGTTTGGGGAGAAAGATTAATTTAGATTCAACCAAAAAAAAAAAAAAGATGTAGTATTATCACTGCTATTTAAAAAAGAAAAATTGAAACATTTCATGCCAGACATGTGGAATGATGATATTCTGGTGCTAATTAGTCTTCCCCCAAATCAAAACATCTCCAAAATCACAGAATGCCTGCCAAGCCTTAGGTTTCATTACAACTGTGTCTTCTTACGGTCAGCAACCTGTCTTCATCTACTCATTTCCTATCTCCATAAACCACACTTCCTCCTTATGATTAGATTCACTTTCTGAATAATCAGTTTTCCACTTGTGTGGAATTTTTTTTTAAAATGATCTGCTGCTGTGCTTAGTTTTTAGTACCTAGAGGGAAATTTAGATTACCCGAATTTAGTGTCTGTTTCAGACACAGCCAAAGCTCCATTTAGGTTTTGAACCACCAAGAAAAGAATCCATAAGCTTGCATTTTCCTGTTTATTATTTATTTCTTTTTCTTTTTTTTTTTTTTTATTAAAGGTTTGATCCTGCGCTTGTGCCTGTGCAGACAGATTTGTGTCCCGGGAGTCCTCTGTTATTGGAGGAGATTACAGTACTGGCCTTTTTTGTGATACTCCAGGGGAAAAATGCATGCTTCTGGTCTACAAATAGAACTGATTAAAATGAGCCCTGCACTCAGGAAGAAACAGGGAGTAATGTTGAGCTCATATGTTCGCTCACCCTAATAAAATGCAGGTTTTTTTCTTATAATACTTCTCTACAAATCACATCAGTGAATAACTACTGCTTACTCTGAGTTGTGGATTAGGGTTTCTTCACTCAGTTTTCATGAAGACTACTGAGAATAGATTAACTGCACTAAATTTTACAGTAAAATGGCTGTTCTATTACTGTCACATGGAAGATTACAAGTGAAACTCCTCAGTCTAAGAAAAAGGCTGTGTGCTGTTTTAACCACTGAGTTTGCATTTAATTTGAGAGATTTTCATCCTTTAGAGCACACTTTGTGAAACAGAGCACTGAGTGTTGAGGTATGTGGTACCATTCCTGCTGTACTCAGCAAACTTCCTGTGTGTTCAGCACTTCTTCCACTGAAGCGATATTTTGTTACAAGGGGCACAAATCCCCAAAATAGAATTTGTAATGTCAAAGCAGAAAAAAAGAAGGACTGTATGATCACTGTTTGGGTAATTTATGTAAACCCTATCACAGGAAACTGTGGTACTTCAGACTTGAGGGTAAACGGGGACATTATTCTAACTTCAAATGAAAATACATTTTGCTGACAAACTGCAGAATACTACATATGCTCCAGTTCTTTTTGATAATAAAATATATCTGCCACACAACTCTTTACTGTGCTTAATGTATGTCTCTTCTTACCTCACAAATATGAAAACAGGCAAGAAAAAAACAGATAATAATGTAAAGGCAGGCTTATTTCTGTAACAAATATTACATGCAACCATTTGTTTCTTCCCAGCTAAGACAGTACTTATTTAATTGGAAGGAAAAACGTCATAATGGGGCTAACTGGCTCCTGCTACCGAAGCCTGTGCTGGAACTGTCAGGGTGGTGCTGCTTGTGGTGTGGCGTTTTCACTTTCTAGTTCAGTCAACCAACATGATTCTATAATATAATAATAAAGACCAGGGAAAAAGGTCTGTTCCCTTAGCCATGGTTTACCCAAGCCTCCTGCTGAAGGCAGTGACCTCTTGAAAAAGGCAGAGTTAGCAGGATGGCGGGGTGTGAAACCCTTCATCTGTCAAGGACATATTTATACTTGGAAATAGGCCAGGGATGAAGATGAGTGCCTCTCTTATTCTGCTCTATCCACTTTTAGAAGGTGGGTAACTCTTAGGTGTTTCCTGAGCTGCAGAGTTCTAGTTCAAACAGATCAACAAACAAAAAAGCTGGTATGTTCCAAGGCATTAATCTCCATTTGCCTGAGTTAGTCTGTGCCCCGTGGGAGCTGTTGTTCAGGGCTGGTAACTCTTGCAGTGCAGCCTCTTCCCTGGTCAAACAGCTGTGGTACATAAGCCTCATTCTGTTTTGTGCAGAGTTCTCTCGATCAGCAGTTCTCCTGAGAGCTACTGGTTCCTACAGAAAGCTTTCAGAATTTGCAAAACTGTTTTCCAACAAGAAAATAATTCCCTTAAATCTTTTGGGCAATACTATTTTCAGGATGGCAGGGACAGCACAACAGACCAGCCAGGAGAAACACTGAACCAGATAAAGTGTGTTTAAATGATGCTGGTGACTTTTTTCATGTGTAGCTTTCCCCAGTTTAAAGCTTAGGTGTGAACTAATGATTAATCACAGATGCAAGACTTTGTGCTTTGACAGCACCTTTCCCAGAGGATGTTCTTAAAGTAATCTGTACGGAATGAGTTCCCTCATAATTAACCCACATATTTCACAGATGAGGTGCAGAAACACCACTAAAATCCACGCAGAATTCTGCAGCAAGGATAAAATCCAGGTTTCCTGAATGTCTCAAGGTTCCTTCTCTTTGCTGGCTGCAGTAAAAGAGAGTAAGTTTCAAGGCAGAGCACACAAGGAGGGAATAAATTCTAAGATACAGCTTTCACATCTTTATGCTCCTCAGACGCTCTCCACACTTAGGGGTGTAACCGTTTTGTGACTAAACTTGAAGCACATCTATAAAAGCTTGGGGCTAACCAAGGCTAATTTTAAACTGTCCCTCATTATCTCTGTCACTGGGAGGGTGAGTTTTAGAAGGTGCTGTTTTATTTGATAGAGGGAGCCAATACAGCTCTGTTGTCAACAACCAGCTTGGTCAGAATCAATTAATCATTGTAATTACCTGCCTCAGGACTCCTTTTTGACTTGCTTTGCCTTTCTGGCTAACAAGATGCGTTACCTCAGCGCAGCTTAAAAACATGCCCACTGTTGATTTACTGCTGCTTGAGGCTAGACAATTCCTGCCTGACTATAGTTCCTAAGCCTTGCCTGCAAAACCTGTATGGCAGCCAAGCCACACATCTGCACAAAGAAAACAGGCAGACGTGTGCAGAAATGGATAGGATAGAAACTGCTGCTGGTCCCACTTAAGAGTGGTGTCTAAAGGACATGGTCGTCTTCTCTAGCTACTGTTATGGGAAGGGAGAAGGCTTCCATATAGGAAGTGCTCATAGCAAAACTATTCAAAGTCCTTAAAACTGCCAAAACACACAGCTTGCTGACCAGCTGATTCCGCTGATGGAAGGAGGCAAAGTGGTTCATTTAAGCCTTTGGAGCAGGTGTCACAAGTCCGAGAAAAGAGATTAATTATCTTTGGAAGACAAAGCAAAGATTCCCCAAATTAAATCTTCAAGATGTCCAGCTTCCCTTAATATTAAGGATTGTTTTTACTGATCCCTAGAGGAGGAGGAGTTGGAGGACAGACTGCTTCCTCAGACAAAGAACACGAGTGCTAAAGTGCTTCTCTTTAATTAGGCTTTTCTTTCACAAACCCATTAGCAGAGAGTTGCAGCTTTAGCATTAAATAGCAGTTTAGCAAGGTTAGGATAACAAAGAACGGCGTATGTTTTACCTCAGAATCCACCCTTACTAATAACCCTACAGTTCTCTCTTGTCTACCGTGGTTTCAAACCCAGTGGGTTCTATTTAGTGTAGAACTAAGCAATTCCAAAGCACTAGAGATATGTCTACCTCTGATCAAAGCAGAACACTGCCGTGTCTGCCGCTAATAAACAGTGAATACTGAGACCAAGGGCACTTAGGATAAATAAATTTAAGTCATGATTAAAGCAAGTAGCAAATATTAGCTAGTGCTAAGCAGGTTGATATCTACTTTGATGAGGGTAAAATGCTTTATAAATGTATGTGTTTAGTTATTCTACACTTAGCACTGTAGCCATTTCTTTTTATGCACCATAGCTGGCCTGTCATAGGTTGAAGGGAATTAAATGAAAACAAGTTATAAGGCAGACAAATAATCTTAATTTTCTACAGAAGATGACTTGAATTCAGAAAAATGCATATTCAAGGTTGGTGAAAAAATTTCTAGACAGAAACTTGGAGAAAAAAGGTGCTTCACTGCTTCTGATTTTTGCATCTCAACAAGGAGTTTGCACTTAAACTAAAACAAAGTTTTCAGTTTCTCAGTGTTTCGAGGGTTTTAACACAGTCCTAGCAGCAACCACCTTTATGCAGAATGTCCTGTTAGTTTCAGTGGAGCTGGAGGGGGCGGGAGGAGGGAGAAGAGATTTCACATACAGCTGGAAAATTCTTTCTGTGCAGTGTACAAACACATACGTATTATGCTAAGCAAACTACCCTAACACTCATTTAGGCAGGTCAGGCCCTAAAACTATTCCAAGCTTGGGTTTTTCAACAGACCTCAGTGCAGCTCCACAGTACAGTGAAGCTCCTGTGGCCCAAGATGGATAGCTAAGGTTGTAAAACATTCAGTGCTGTAAAATGTTTCCTACAGACATACACTAAAATGTGATCTCTTCTCTGCTGTCCCATTAATACATATTTACCAGGTGCTCAGTGACTATCTTAGAGGGTATCTAAATGCTACTGTGGATAGGTAAACAATACTGCCTCTGAAAAACATTTCACTATATCTAGTCTACAGGGAAAGGAGAAAAGGAGAAAAAATATGTGAGACTTGTCAAGAAAACCCACATAATTGCTCCAACAAAGCTCCTATCTCTGCCTGTGCAGCAAGTGCAATTTTCTCATTTTATCTTCCTGCACAGCCTAGAAAGCATAATTGTGGAAAAGCTGAACAAGCAAACTTCTTTATAAATTGACTTGGAATAGTTTCACAGATCTTTTTCTTTTGCTCAGAAGGAAAAAAAATCCATTTAGTCTTATCAGGGAAAATGAAATTATAACAAGGAAATAAAAGCATTAGAAGATGTCTTCCAAAGGCCTGATATGAAAAAGGCTGAGTTGCGGGAGAGGTGGGGGAAAAACATGAAACAGACTGTCTTGCCAATCTGAATTAGGAGATCAAAGTTTAAACCAGACAAGAACTTCCTGACAAGAGACATCATCTGCTCATGTAAGCTTGATATAAATGCTATGCCTTAAACTCTAAAGGTAAGAGGGATGCTAATAGCTAATAGCTGAAGCTGTTGAACTGGGAATGGAGGGAATGGAAGAACTTCTTGTTGGCTTTGTAATAAGGGGTCTGGAAGACCAGGAGAATCTCCTTCATTCCTTGGGTATCTTCCTTAATCTTTTTCCACCGGTGTGACTGTGCACTGTGTGTACCAGGGTACCTGGCAAGTATCTTATTAAGGTAAAATGAGGGAGTGGCAGGAGATGGGGAGAGTCTAAGAAGGACAGTAGGAATAAGGGGGGACCCTCTTAATGCAGTGCCGCTCACTGGGGCCTTGGGAGCTGTCAATTGCTTCAGTAATGGCTGCATCATGGAGCTCTTGCAGCTCCCACGCTCAATCAAGAAATTTAGTTGTAGGTAAATGTAAATGCACTCTTACAAGGTTTAGGTTCAGTATTCAAACATCCCTCGTTACCATCATCCTCTTGTTCCCTCACAAGTATGGCTCTTGTCAATCATGTATTCCTCTTTATAGTTTAGACCCACTGGGACTTCTCCAGCAACATTATATAATTTTTAATTAAACAAAAATTACTTGGGCAGATGATGTAACTGTTCATTAATATGTGGGAGAGTTAATCTTGCTACAGGAGCGCTTTTGAACATATAATGCAAGAGTGCCATAGGCCAGACGTGCCTCAGCCTGGGAGGATGTGAGATCACATACTCCCCCTCACCTTTAGCAGCAGCTCCAAAATGCTCTACTGTGTATCTCCCTTGCAAATTAAGCTGCTTAGTTTAATTACAAATAGTTAAAGTTACTGCTATGACTTCATATAGTTTTTTTATATATATATTTTATTGTTGGGGTTTTTTTTAATCAGTCCACAGGCTGGCACTAGGCATTGACAACTTCACTGGTGGGCAGCACAAGAGAGCTGCTTTGGAGCTGTGAAGTAAAAGCAAATGCACTCACCTTGTTAGTCAGAGCTGGACCATCAGCACACCTCTGCATGGAGGGTGGCACTTGGTAAATATCTTGTCCCACTAGACCATGACCAGTGGGTATTTGGTAAATTCCCTGATTCTGATGGGAAGGTGGCACTTGGTAGACAGGGTCCCGTGCTACAGCATGTGAGTTTGGCACTTGGTAGATCTTTTGCTGGTTGAAAGATTGATTCATCAATCCTGAGCTGGGCATATCCTGGCCAGACAGACTGTCCTGTACCACTGGACCTATCAGGAGTTTCACACGGTTGCCTGGGACGATGCCTTGCCGGCCGTGTAAGGAGCAGAGCCACCATCCTTCAAGACCTTTGGTGTTCTGTTCTATCACCGTCAAAATGTCTCCTTTGCGGAAGGCCAACTCTTCTGCACATTCGGGGACGTTATCGTACAGGGCTCTTGCCATAAGATTCTGTGGAGAAAGAAGGGCAAGAACAGAAAATGAACAAACAAGCTAGAATTTTTCTGAATTTTCAAGCACATTCTAGGTGACATGAAAAAAGAACAGAATTTGAAAAAGAAGTGTGCGGGAAACCAAAATAACATGGAAAATAATGCAGCAGAGGATTTTTCTGTCCTAGTAGTAACAGCGGGTCAGATGGAATCTCTTTATTTGGCCTGAACGGACAGGAAGTCAGGAGAGTTCTGCACTTAGCTTTGAGGTGCTCTTCTTGTGAATGAGGGCTTGTCCCTTCATCTCTTGACATTGATTTCCATATAAGTGTTCTCTGTGTACTGCTACAGCTAACTAGCTGCTGTTTAAAATAAAACTTGAACAAGACTCTCAGGGACATAATCCAGAGCAGTTTTCCTCAAGCATTTTTACATTTGTGGGGTCCTAAAAGACTTTCCATGGGAGTGCAGATCCCATTAAGGTAAAGACAGTGAGCTGGCTTTTCTTAGCTGACACCTGCAGGCTTCTTAAAGTCAGGGATCTGTAGACCACCTTGTGAGAAAAACTGTCCTTAAATACAAACTGACAAAATGTCACAGGTTTTGAACTACAATGCTTGTGTTTGCACATGGTTTTGTGCCTTCTCACTCTTTCTGTGAACTTCCTTAGTGGTGCAGTACAGCACAGCACCAGCTTAATAGGCAAAGAGCATCCTCCCCCCACTGCCTCAAAACCACCACCACCACAAAAAAATCCCTCCAAAACAACCTCAAAGGACATAGTTCCTCTGAGTCCCACTTTCTGTAGAAAGACCTTGAAGAGAACATTATTTAAAAAAAATAACGTGCCCAGCTACCCCAAGTGTTGTGGCTGTGCTACCAGCAGTACCCCTGCTAAGAAGTTTTAAGCCAACTCTGAGTTGATGTAAGATTGTGGTCTGTGATGTGTTACTGATGTGTTACTAAGAATAACAAGCACCACCTTCTATCACAGATGGAACCAGCTCCCTTTCCTCTTCCTCTGCAAGCCTGAATGGCACATCTAGTTCTGAGTAACTGGCCAAGGTATTCAATGGAAAGTAGGCAGGCTGTCTGTATTAACATTCCTGGACTCCTCAAAAAGGCCATGAACATTTAATTTTTTGGCTCTGGTGATATTTCCAAACGTGTTGGAAACAACTGCTTCATGACTGCCTGATTTTCAGTGAAGGCATTCAGCAGAGATGGTTATAAACTAATCATAAGCACTTGAAAAAATATAGAGCCCTGAATTTGTAGCACTCAAGCTGAAATACTTGGATGCAGTACACAAACTGAAATAGTACTAATGCACCAAGAAGGATATGCAGCTGTCTTAAACATTTATCTTCCCTTTGTTAAAGGGATAGTGTCGAGTACAGTTTAGTGTTTTTATCTGTCATATTTATCCTCTTCCTTGGATATAACAGAACTTTTTTTTATCCCTCACTTGTTATATCTTTCCCTATTGACACACACTTATGTTTTCCCATCATCTCTGTGCTTCATCAAGACAGCAGACTTCCATTTGACCTTGCTCAGTCAGGAGGCTGTATGCAGGGCAGACTAGTGGATGGAAAAATGGTAAGCTCAGATGTCACATAAAAGGTAGGCGGACATGCTTTTTCCAAGACATTTAGTGTTGAAATGGGGTGCATGAGATCAGTTTCCTCTTCTCTAAATGGAGGATCAGCTTTCAAATGTATGAGAAGCACTGGCTTTGCCTTTCATCAGCATCATTAATGAGGTCAGTATAAATTAAGCTTTGGTTTGGAAAAGTAGGATTGCCATTTTGAACTCCCCTGTAAACAGCAGGACTGAGGCCCACCATTCTCTCTGATGTACATCTACTCAGCTCATCAGTAACAAAGCACTAAGAAACAAGAATATAGATAAAGGAGAGAGCGATTTTTGTCCATGCCTTGGCAGGACTGTAAAACTATTATTTAAGCATGGTCAAAACCAGCAGTCTCTTCTTGAACACTATATCTGTGCTCTTGCTGTGTTGACCTGGCTGCTTAGCTGAGTCCTCGGAGCTCATAAAGCAAAAGCCTCTGCCTAGTATGAATATTCAAGTTAATCTCTTATCTTTCTACATTTCTTTCTAGCATGTCTTTCACAGGCAAAATCTACTAACGTGACTAGCTGAGCCTGTGCAACTGACAAAATATTTAAAGAAGGCTTTCACAGAGGAGTTCTTTAAAGGAGGAAGATTATGGCTAGATTGGGGAGGCCCAAACCAAGCAGGCTAAATCAATGATAAATGCATATTCTTCTACACTTTGGTGATTAAAGGTATTTGAAAAGCTTGATTAGCTTTTACAGCAAAGCAATTCTCAGAACAAAGCTGGAATGGTGGTAGAACTAGAGCAGATAAAAGTTCCCATGTGAATTTTTCCCAGTTGCTCATTATCTCTGTCCCAGTGACCTTCTCACCACCTGGCACGCAGCATGTTAATACTTTCTGGATGTGCTTCAAGAACTTCTTTGCTGCAAACAGCTTTGGATTCTCATTGTCAGTGTTAACTCAGGCACCAGTATGTGAATCATACTAATTGGTTGCTACTTGTTTCACAGCAATTTCCCCAAGGCCTTTTAAATAGCCCAGAGCCATGCCACCAGCACCAGTCACTGATGGAGCAGTGAACCAGGCAAAATATTCCACCAAATAAGGACTAGGACCAGAAACACTAAGCCTGTTGCTTGGTGCCAGCAGCAAAGGCACTGATCCTGCTAAGCAAATCTGTGTTTTGGGCATTTCCCTGACTTCATTCTTCCTTCACAGGATTGCTTAACATGAGCTTCAGAAACAGTGTCACAGTCACTTTCATTACTCAGCAGAGTCAGCCTGGAGAAAAATGAAACTGTCACCACAGAAGGCCATCAGGAAAGCTTTTCAAAACCACAGAGGCACCTTTAACCTGCTGTGGTGATCAAAACTGTAGTCTTTACTTTTCCACGGAAAGAACTTCCGATCGAAGATATCTCTCAAGATTTATGGGCTTTATCTCAACTGATTGGACAAATTTGACTATTTTTTGGATTCTGTGGGCATCATAGCCAATATCTCAATAGTCCCTCTCCTTGTTCTCATCAGCCCAGAGAATGGGGAGCATTATACAGAATTAATTCGACTTGCTCTGAAGACACATGGATATGTCGCTCATCTGTCTGTGAAACAGGCATCAAATAAGCACTAAGATCTGATATGAGAAGACACAGCAGTGACCTTTTTGTGTAAGTGCTAAAAAAACCTTGGCCATTTCCTAAACAAATCAGCAATAAAGAAAGGGCAATGAGAAAATTGTCCTGGAACTTGTTTTCACAACTGGCAAGTAGCACAGAAGTCCCTTTGTATTTCTAATACAGCAAGAAAAAAGGAGGGCAACAGATTGAGAACTACAAATTCAAGTTCTGTAATGGTAGGGAGAAATGATCTGATGTTATATAGGGGAAAAAATTTTGGTTTGTCATAGAAATAAGCTGTACTTCATAAAATGAACATAATGGCAGCTACCACCTTCTTTTAATAAGATTAAGGATGGAAGTCTCTGTTGCACTCCTTTGGTTCAGTTAAATTAACTGCATGATAGGTCTTTTCCAGCCTGGTTGATTCTGTGAGAGATGCAGTGGTGCCCTTCTCAAAATCCAAAAGTACTTGTGGTCTTTAGGCAGCTCCATTCTCCTGAGTCCCCTGTGTTATAGCAGCCATGCTTCAATTAAGGAGCACTTCTGTATAACTAATGGTTGACTGGAAAGATTCCATTCAGCTTTTCTATCCTCAAGCCTAGCTAGCAATACTTGGGATGTCTGGAAGTTGAAGCTACAGTCAGGCTCCTACTGTGTTAATACTCTCTTACAGGCAAAACATTCGTTCTCAAGAGGCTTGAATTCCTCTTAACCTTGACACATGAGTGCAGCAGAAAGCATCTTATGTAAAATCACTGAAAAACGGAAGTTCTTCAGTCTTCTGTTAAACAAAGTGCTATCTCAGTTGTCAGCAGGTCAAAGTGAAAGGGAGCCTGACCCCAATGACTACTGCCCCGGGGATTTTAGCTGGAACATGCCCCAGGAAAAGGCTCAGTTGACTTTGCTGATGCCTTGTGTCAGAAACTCTGTCTAAAAGAACTGAAACTGAAATGGATACTCTCTAGATTAAATGCAGATTACAGTGCCTGCGGACCCAACTTTCTACCTTGGTTGAGACAAAAGTAAAGCTTTCAAGCTCTCTCTAGGTAAAGTGAGCCTGGGATTTGAAACTTCTGAGTTTTCCTTTAGTGTCAGTTGCAAGTCCATTAGATAAACCCTGGAAAGGTGCAATTTGTATTCTCTGCACACCTTAGATTTTTCTTTCTTTTGCATCCAGGGTGGGTGTCCTAGAGAAACCTGACTGAGAGCAAAAGATGCTACTCCGAAAACTGTCAGCTGTTCTACTTGCAGAACCCAAATTAAAAAAAAAGACTCTGTACACTATTTTTTTTCTCAGACGTTGAAAGAATTACATGCCAAATTCAGATGCATAAATGAGGCCTGTTATAGAACGGCCAAAGGTGTCTACTCTCTCCTTAGCCTACTGCAATTGATGGTTAACATGTCTGCAGCTCGATAAAGACACATGAAAATACTTTGAAGAACATGATCTGTTTTGGTTGGCCTTCTCTGCAGCGAAGGGAACTGACAGAATTCTGTAATGTGCAGTCTGGAGGATGAAGATGTTGTTTGCTGATGAGGCAGACTGGCAGAAGAGGGAAGAGGCAAGAGTTAAAGAGAGTGGTGGAAACATCTACTATTTCTGTTAGAGTAAACACATCCAGTGACGTGGGTAACAAGAGTGTGTGAGGTGCCCACAGCCATGGAAGCAAACACAGGAATAATAAATTACATGCTATGAGATTAAATACAATGGACTCTTTAAGGGTTGAGTGTTGCGGTGCCAAGCTCTTAGCGCAGGGCTGCTGACTTGACTCCTCAGCCAGCTCCACAATGAATGAATGCTCAAGGAAAAGGTTCAACCAACCGTAAGCTCAAAGAATTTCTGTCACATCCCTGAGAGGTGCAATATGAGGATACTGATCCCTGCTCTGTGCTTGGCTGATGAGTTGTATTGTTTTGTTCCGCTTTATCTTGCTTTTAAATATTGCTTCCTATGTGTAGAGTTTATGTGCAAACAAAACTAGGAAAAGTGCCTGTGCTCTTCACTGAAAAAGGGTGGGACCCCTTTTTTCTATTACTGGACAAACTGTTTCTTAAAATGACAAATAGCTTCTCCTCTATGTTTAGCTAGCTTGGGAGTAGGAAGGGAGGAACAAAGGAAGGAAAGGTGAGGGTGACACTCCCCAAAGGAGTGTCTGTGAACAAATCAGTAGCTTAATTTTCATTGGGTCGCTTTTAATTATCCATCACATAATATTTTTGATATAGATTCACATCTTTTAGGTTTCTTTAAAATGAATCACTGCCACTCCAAAGTACGCTTAAGCATTTACATACACTTGTACTGCTGCGGTAAGCCCAACAGTAATAATTTGCCTGAGACTAAAGAACCGATCTGAAAACCCACCAAGAGTGAGTTTTATTGTGAGAGAAATGGTTTGACTACAAGCAGTACCGGTAGAAGAGAGGGAAGTTTGTGCTTCTCTTGCCTTCTGACACAAGTGCTTCAGTGTAAGAGCCATTGGGCAGTTTAACTTTGGTGCTTTTCAGCTCTCATCTCCTTTTCTATTTCTCACTGTCACTGCCCCTGAATAAAGAATTTATTGTGCTGTGTTGGCAAGGAAAGCAACTATTGAAGCACAGTAGGTAACAGGTCTATCTATAACAAGCAACTTATCATGAAGGCTACTTAATAGAAGTTGACAGAGGTTACTGAACAAGATATTCAGCTTTGAAAAATGTCTTTTGCTGGTCTCCTCAAAGCTGGAAGAAGACACTGTGAACAGCAAAGGCAGTATCCGGTGCACACAAAGCTGCACTGGTATGTTTTTAGACATGTCCTTGTGGGCAGTGACGTGGGGCATGGACTACAAAATGGCACTGCTTGGCCAAAACAGCCCCCCATACACATGTAGACCTTGAACAACTCATCACCAGCAACAAGCTGTGTGCAGATATTTGCTTTTTATCTCAAGTTGATAGCTAGCAGAGAAGGCAGGAAGTGCTACCACAGCATGTATGAAAGAGCCTGCTGCACTAGCAGGGCGTCACAGTGACTGCAGCTTCAGAGGGAGCACTCTGAGAGGCCCTTAGCCTGTGCCTGGCTCTGGGAACTCTTTGGCTCACTGCTAATGGCAAAATAAGGAGCCTGGTCACAAACGCTCAGCACAATAATGTTTCAGTTTGCTCCTCAGGCAAAGTTCCACTTTTCAGGCACTCTCTCGCTTTCTTCCACCAAAAACCCCAAGTTTTGATTTAGCGAAGATACTTCTCTGGTCAAGCGTTGCTAGGCCAAATAATTACAATTCTGGGTGGAAACTAAAGCAGTTTTCCATGCACAGATTTGGAAGGCTAGCTTTACAGCTAATGAGAGACCTATGAGCTAACAGCCTGAGCAGAGCCCTAAGGAGGACAGGTCTTCATCCACCCTAAGTATCCTTGCATCCTGTACATCTGTCAGTCATGCTAAAGCACACCACGCTGCGTGGAGGTTGTGATGTGGAAAACCTTGAGTTTGGAGGGCAGAAAGGGTCTTATTTCAGTGTTCCACTGAGCTGTCCCAGCCTGCCTGTCTGGCCTGAGGAGCCTGAATTTCAGAGTTTGTTCTGGCTGGGGTTTCTTTGGTAGTGAGACAAGTTACACAGAAAGTAAAAGATGAAAAATGGGAATATCCCCTCCTTAATGGATCACACTTGGGTAGGCCAAAGCAGGCACTATGGCTGTCACACTCTGGAATATTCACTGCCAGTTTCTGCAGGCACAATACTCCACCAAGCAAGGGGGGTAGGCAGGCAGCGAGTGGACCAGCAAGGGCCCAGGCACTTCACACTTCTGCTCAAGATGCTGATGTGGTCCACTGATTCACCCAAATCTGGGATTCAAATGTGACGTAAATGTGAGAGACTGAAGGTTCTCTGGTCTGAAAACACTTTTCGTTTCATAGCTGCTCCATTTTAAGTAAATAGGAGATATTTTTGCACCCATTTTTTTGGTAGGCAGTTGGCAAAGTAGTTTGCAAAATGGAGGCACAGCAATGAACCTGCAACTTCAGAGGGAATCCAAATGCATGACTCTGAAAGAAGGAATTAGGAGGATAGAAGAGGTGTGGGAGGGGAAGTAAAAAAGGAAAAATGTGAAAATGAAAGTTAGAGCTAAGATCCTAACTGAAGCTTTAGCCTGTGGGAATAAAATACTTCATTATTCTGCACTGTGTGTATCTGCTTATTGCCATGAATGAAGTTTCAAAATGGACAACTGAGTTGAAAAAGAAAGTTTTCTGGCTCTGTATCTATTAAGAACAGCAAAATGATAATTTCTACCTTAGCTAGAAGGAAAATAAGCTAGGCTTTCTGTTTGTTCACATATTCTTTCGTCACTTGATTTGAGTTTTGGGTTTTGGCTTGTCCGGTTTTATTTCAGTTAGAGAGGATGCGAGGTATTGCAAAGGTAATCAGAGAAATATAATATCATAGATGTTAAATAAGGAGTTCATTTACCCCTTCTGTTTCTGATGTGGTGAAGGCTGGATGTGTTGTACCACAAAAGCTCCAAGGTGCTTGGTGACCACGTAGGAGGAGTTTAAGAGGAGTGACAACTCCCATAGCAACCCTGTGTTTGGCGTCTGTGCAGTGAGACGCAATGGGTCACAGCTACGCAGGAAAAGGGCATATATGAGGTAACGCTCCTTCGTTCAGCCATGGGGAACACTCCTGAGATTAATGCACACAGCTTGTGCTGTCAGACCACCCACCCTGTTTGGGGCTATCACCAAAGTCCCATAGGGTTTGCGACAGTAACATTTACAGTGAAGCAGAGTACTGATCTACTGATGACATATCCTGATCTTACTCCCCTGACCTCTGAGTTCCTGAAGTTTATAGGAGTGCTGAAATACCATTTTCTTTATTCTTTCTGGGAACACAAACCACATCCCCTCACTTACCTTCAAGACCTATTAATATTTTGGGAAATTCCACCACACCTAACTCACTAAGTTTTCTGTATATGTTTCATCCCTGTAACCAGTTTCCTTTCCCCCCACCCAAGGAAGGGTGTGATCTAGTTCGACGACTTTAAAAGGCCTTTTCAAATCTGTCTGAAGGCTGTGTGCCTTTTGTGACATCAACAGGGAGGGGGGAAAAAAAAAAATCAAGCATGCAAACAATAGCCTTAGAGCAAATATGATCTCACTGTGATTAAACCACAGTACATCAAAATCAAAAGGCAGATGGAAAACCTAACCTCTTTCCCTCAGGCAGGCAATTAAAAACTTAATGAGAGGAGATCGGATGTTAAATGCTTAAGAATTGAAGAAGCAGAGTGGGGGGGGGGGGAAGGACAGAAAGAAAGAATTCCGAAACGTGTGTTTTGAGTTCTCCATTTTCCATTTTCTGGCATTTGTGAGCAGTCTTCTCCCAGACAAAGCTTCCTCTAAAAACAACCACACCCTCTTTCCAAATTTAACCCTTCCTGTGCGGCTCTGGGGAAACAATTACAACAATTGTAATTTGTCAAGAAACCATAGCTGGGTAGACATAGGCCCTCAGTATTGTCACCAACTTACTTATCTGATGTCTTCAGCTTTGAAAAATCTGACTTTTTTTAAATTATTTTTTTTAAATCTAGAACTTAGATGAACTGGGGCATGCTCTTCTTCCCCCAAGTCTCTCAAAAGATATTCTGATAGTAGGGAAAGTCACTCTTCTCTAGTCAATTTAGTATCACCATCTAGGATACTACACAGGAACTACAACTTGGGTTGATCTGGGACTTCAGCTTACTAAAGAAAAACAAGCTTGGGAACTCATCTTTCCAGGCTCCTACCAGCCCTCAGCAGGCTGGTGGGAAGAAAAGATAGCATGTTGCCAGTGAATCAGGCTTCCAGGAGAGCCAAGCCTGGCTGGCAGATGATGCTTGCCAGGTCCGGTCAGAGCCATTTCCATTCTACAGAGTGGCAGCCAAAAGTCAACAAGCCTCCCAGAACAGCTCAATTTTGGCAAGATGACATTTTCTGGGTAAGCGTACCCCCGGAAAAGGGAGATGGTGAGTTCATTTTAACCACCTATAGTTACTTTGCTTAGTCTCAGGCTGAAACACAACTTTAACTGCATTCCTGATCGCTTGAGACTGGTTTATGCGGCTTCTGGGTTGCAAACAAGATAAAGCAGTATAAACAGAGAGAGAAAACAAAAGAAGGTATCTGCTTGTAAACTAGGCCATTCTATAGCAGTAAAAATTGGTTTATTACCTTAACCATTTTAATTGGATGTAAAGTCCACAGGATAAGGGCATTCATGACCCTACCTACTGTAAGCTGTTTAAACAGTCAACGTGCTTCTACTTTTGTACTTAACCCTTTGGATCAAAAATTTCCTTAGAGAATCATTGAATTTTCATAATCTGTATCTTCCTCTCACTGTCTGCAACTAAGCACAACATTCATTGGAAGAACTGAGATTTACTTCTAGGATCTTTCAGCATATTCTAAGATTTGTTCTCACCAAATGATTCACGGTATTGCTACTGCTAAAATTTTCAACCTTGCTGTCAATAAGACCTGCTTAAGAAGGGGCTTCTGATGTGCTGATTGCACTCCTGTAGAGTAAATCCATTCTTAATACTCTTCCTTTTCCAGGCAGGCTAAGTCCACTCTGACTGTGAATAAAGTGTTTTTAAAACAAACACAAAAATCAAAAGGCGAGAATTTGCTTCATCCCTATCGAGGAAAAAAAAAATACAATTTTTTCATGCTAGGCACTTGTGTTTCTAGGACTGCAAACTATAACTTTAGCAGTCCTGTTTCATGTCAAATGGAAGCTACATCCAAATCTGCTGTGGAAAAATGAACTCCTTAAAATTAAGACAGTTTCCACTACTGCAATGTCTAGACCAAAAGGCAAAAGAAAATGGTCACTTGCCAAGAGCAGCCTACAATAATCAGGCAGTAATATGCAAAGGCCGCACTCTGAGCTGCTATAAAGTGACCCAGCTTCACTGATGCTGAAAGCTGCAGCCATTTACAGGCAGGAGAACCTCTAAATGCAGCTTTACTCAGCAGTAGCCTGACCAAATAAATATTGCTAAATACATGCCATAAATATTCTTTTTGTAGTACCGTCCCAGATGACTGCCTGATCAAGCCTACTGAAGCCTTGGCATAAAGAATTTTTCAGGGGTCAGAGGACTGTTCTAACACATAAATGTCCACTGCTTTCATGGATGCTAAGAGAGCATGTATTACATAAAGAAGCATCTTGAAAAGTGATTTGCGCATTTACGATTCCAAATGTCACTGAATGTGGGCTCTTACAGAGATGTGTGGACTTTCATGTCCACAGTTCAGCTACTTGTCTCCATCAAGTGCAGCCAGAAATGGGAGCAGTAGAAGATAAGGGTTCTCCACAAGTGTTGCAGCTAAGGCAGAGACTTGTGTGTGCTCCTCTTAAGTGCTTATGTCATTTCAAAAATGGAATTAAACTCTAGATCTTGGGAGACAGGTGAGTTCCTAAATGCTGATGGTATGAATGGGATTTAAGTACTTAAATGTCTGTGATAAGCTAGTCCAAATAAAATAAGCAAAATGAAACTGACTTTCCTTAGGCCCTTAAGTGACCTAAGCCCATCTATTGTATGCAGAAGGCATTCCCATGCCCCTAACATCTTTGATAACAGCAATATGACAAGTAGGAAGTTCTATGCTCCTGGTTTTCTCCTTTTTTGTATGCAGAGAGATACAAGGCTGTTTGCTGTTTCCAGATACTGAGGGAACATCCTCTTCTCCTGTACTTCTGTGCAAGACCAGGTCCTCATGCTTGGCTGAGGACTGCCATGAATGCAAGCTCTTTGCAGGAAGACAAGCAGGCTTCTTGCCTCCTGCTGTTTCTAAAGTTGGCCACAGCAGTCAGTAGGTACACCCACTCTAGTTTTGGTGCATGGAAGTATGATTCGTGAGAATTGCCTCTCACTTTCACTCAGGTCACTAGACGCACCTGGTCTTGCTGCAAGGACTCTGGTATTTATAATGGAGCACAGGCAGTTCAATAATATAAATGTCTCCCAAGACACCCCACATAGGATTTCAATGTTCACTGATCAGATATCAATGTGAGTATAATCTTTTCTAACCCCACTTGTTGCTGTGCTTGAGCCTGTAAGATTCCAAAGACGAGTTTGTATGTGGGAACTGTGCTCCAACATTTAACTGTGCTCCAACACTTAACGAGTTCACAATAATGCTGCATAAGACTTCTCCAAAGTCTACCATATATTCTGCAAAATAGTGCTTATTGGCTTAGAAAGGCTGCAGAACTCTCCTGAAAAGTGCTTTCATTTTTTCTTTGCAGAAGATGTTTCCATGAAGTCTTACTACTAGGCACTTCTCCTGTGCTCTGTCTGGCAGGTCCCCCTTGATGAGGTCTTCTGACAGTATGGCACTGTTTGGAATTAGCAGTGTTGAATCAAGAAATCTCAAGGCCAAGTAAGTCTAATATGTCTGCAACCTCTGGCAGGACCTTAAAAGTATGAGTAAACTCCCCCAGATAAGTATCTAATGCCTCTTGTACTATTTAGAGTCAAACTGAATTGGAACTATCAAAGAAATAAGGAAGACTGTTCATCTGATAGTTCTGTTTCCCCATCCAATACTAGGAACTACTGGACAGAGACAGATTAGGCTACCAGCTTCTCGATTAAATAGATTTAAAGCTACATTACTCAAGAACAGTTGGTAGCATAAAAACACAGAAGTCTAGAAATCACGCAAAAAACTTCCATGCTGTTAGGTCTAATGCTTTATGATGGCATTTACTTCCTCTAAAACAAGTCTTATAACATCCCTAAACCTCAGTACCTCCATCTGTACAACAGAATTAACAGCACTTTGCTATCCTACAAGACTTTGAGAGGGCAAATGAATACTGTTGTGGGAGTTTCTCAAATACCCTGAGGTATTGAGGCACTTACCTCTATTGAGTATACAAATACATAAATCTACAGGGGGATATGGGGGGGGGGGAGGGGCACACAGAGGCCATAGGGGGGAAGAATGGGAATCTGAAAATAACAGTGGCCATCCAAGCTTTGTGAAGGAGACAGTCCTTCTGCTACATCTCACTAGTGCTGATGCTCATTTAGGCCTGAGCCTTCTAGACTCTGGTCACCTCACTTCGTACACACACAGATGAGAGAAAAATCGTGAAGCTTTCATTGCAAGAGAGACAGTACAAGCTTGGACAGTTTTTCCCCTTGTTGGTTTGTTCCTCTAATACTACATATTACAAGGTTTTTACAGTTCCTATTTACTTCTAAGTTTGATTGTCTCCCTGTGATTGATGAGATACTGAAAAAAATGAAAACTAACAGGAGTGAAGAATAAACAAAGCAGAGAGGATTTGGTTAATAAAGTACAGACAGTTCTTTTTCCCTTTACATGGTCCAACACTCAAAGTCTTTCATTGCCAGGGTTACAAGCAGCTTTTCACAAGCATTTCTGGTTGGGAATATTGTATTTCTTCCCAGGGACACTATTTTGTTTGTCTTGGCGTGCAGACATTGTAATCAAGTCTATATATTACAGAACTGTGCCTTAGCACAAATGGCAGGCATTTCAAACCCTATTTAGTTTTCTTCCTTGCCCAACAAATTATCTAAAAATAGATAATCAAGACCTCATACTTTACATCTACGTCATTCCTTTTGGCTTAAATGAGGTAAGGAATGCAGTGTTTTTTCCTCTCCTCTTTCACTAACAGTTTGGATGTTTTAGTAAACAGATAAGTCCCCCTTTCTTCCTCCCCCCTCTTATTTTGTCTTGCTTGTGAACAGCCAACAAGCTACAAAAGCCCTGTTATGATAATGTTTTCTTCCTTTTTCTTCTGTTGCACTTTTATGGCCTGAAATAAGAGCATTGGAATTGCTGGCCAGATATATCCTCTCCAATTCATGTTCTTCTCTGATCATGATAACCCACTGGTATTATAGCTGTAACTGCTCCATCCTTGGAATCATAGTCTAGGTTTCGTTTCAGAAAAGGATGACCCTACCTTCTGGATCACAGAATACTGGAATGGCATCCTGTGAGAACTTGATGGGATGCAGTTATGTGGTACATCGAGATTTGGCACAAAAGCAAGCTGCTGTCATTAAAGAACTGAGGTGTTGTCCTATTACAGCCACACCCCTACAGCAATTTGTTTCTCAAAGTACCTTTTAGACAATTAGTACTAAGACATGCTAACAAACAACATAAATATTTGTTATGCTTAACCTTTCCTATCTATCCATAGCTTAGTTAGAATAACTTTTATGTTCTCCAATATTTAGCTAGGACATGAATGGTAGATTAGACCTAACCTGGGGTCAAATTTGTCTTTGCTTTAAACAGTCATGTCAGTTCTGAACTTGCTTAAATCCACAGGGATTTTCCCATGGCTTTCAGAGGATTCACACTTGAGTATAAAGTTGGAAGAATGCGTAAAAAGTGAGATGGACTTTAGGTGAAGGAAGAGAGAGAGGGAACAAGTTTTGAAAATGTTTGAGTAAAAAATTGGTAGATTGAGAACCAAAAAGGATTTCTAGACCAGAAATGACCTCGGAATTAGTCACACTGAAAGCAAAGCCATGACTGATGGAGAGACATATTCAGGGTCTTCTCATCCATGAATCAGTTTCACTTCTGTCCTGCTGTTAATACTCTAAATTAAACTATAGTAAGAATTTCAATTATTTCATTAATTGAGGCCTTATGGACTATCACAATGAAAGTAAAGAATGACAGGCCCCAGTATAACACCGGAAGCAGTTAAATAGAGCCGAATCTGCACCTGGATGCTAAGCCTCTGAAGTGATGGTATGTCTCCAGGCATCATACGTGCCATGAACACTCTCTGTTCCTTTATTTCGTGTATACAACATAAAAAATAACGCTTTTGTTTTCCTGTAGGAAGATAAAAGAAGGAAAATACCAGAAGAACAAATACTGAATGAGCAGGTATTTTCTTTATATGATACTCCAGGGATAAGAAATAGATCTAAGGATGTTTGTCACAGTTCAACAGTGTAAATAACTACTTCGCATTTCCCAGGGAAAGTAAACACTCTAGTCTAAGGAGAAGGTTTTTGAGCCAAAACCCTCAGTCTTGTCTTTTTTTTTTTTTTTTTTTAATGGCTGGTTCTTTCTGTGTCTAGCTTTCTCTATCTAGCATTACACAATCACACACACAAAACAAAATTCTCATTCCCACAAGACAGGGCAAAGGAAACATTATAGAGCAGGGAAGACTTCCCCCTTTTGAGCCACCTTATTGGTCCTTATTCTTGCAGTGCCCCTAGGCTACATAGGACACAAGATCTCCTTTGCAGTCGAGGAAGGACAGGCGGTGACTTGACAAGAAATCAGGACCATTATTTTGCTACTGTGATACAAAAGTTGCTTAGCCATGGGCAGCCTGAAAGCAGTTGGTGAGCTCTGGACTAACAGCAACAGTTCTCTTCTATCCTCAAGTGCCTGATGTAATGTGCTCAGAGTAACAGCTTCTCTAAGCAAGTATAAAGTCTACCTGAACTGATTAGAGGCAGAGTAGATAGGAGAAAAGAGATGAATTTGATCTCAGACTTCAGTCAGTTGATATACAATAAAAAAAAAAAACCAACCTAGCCATCAGATCCAGATCAAATTTTCAAAGTTGTGGATTATCCTTATTGATCTACATCTTATACAATTTCTTTTTTCCTTATTATTCTTAACCACTATGAGACAGAGAAACCATCAGCAGCTTTGAAAACTTAATTCTGACCTTTCCCAAAGTTTGGGTATGAGAGATCCAGAAAGCTTGGTCTGAACTAAGAGATTACAGAAAAACATGAAAATATATACTTATTTACAGAGATATCACTTGTACTTTTCACTCTGCCCAGGTTCAAAAGCCTTATACAATGCTATAGCATCAGCACTCTTTTACACTACACTGCCTAAATTCAGTAAGGAGATGGACTTCACTTCCAAAGAAACTTGGTCTCCAAGTAAGTATATAGCATGCCATTTCCAAAATCACCTTTTTATTGACGCTGAAGTTATTTTTGGCAGGGGAAGGAAAGTTTTTCCTTCCCTCCCCTTTTTTTTCCAATCACACAAGATTACGGTATGTCCGTACTGTAATCTAATGCCCTGTGGGCAATTCTGTACCTTGCCCAGACGTTTTTGAGTAATATTAAGATGAAAGCCTCCACATTTGTGTCTTTTGAAGAAAAAAAAAATCCAACCCCCCCCCAAAAAAAAAGTCCCTCCAAAAAACCCCCCAAAACCTAACCACCAACCACCTCTGGCAAAAGGTTGCTAAAAGCGATTATTTAATAAGTGGGGATAATGGGATCTAATAAGGAGGACAGGCTACAAACTTTTTTAAAAATATATGTGGGTGTTTTTCTCTCGCTTGTGAGCCATCAAAGAGACAGCACCGTGATGAGGAAGCATACACAAAGGGCTGGAAAGGGGGTAAATTACCTCACGGGGAGAAGCGGCAGTACCTGTCCCAAACCGCGTCTTTGCCATCGCGCACCAACCTTCTGCGTTTCCCGCGATCCCGGGCTCGCGCCGTTATCCAGCGCCAGAGGGAGAGGCGGGGAGGGGAGCCCCTTTCCCCCCCCTCCACCAACACCCCACAGCACCCGGGGTCCCCTTTCGCTGCCCCCTCGTTCCCCGCAGGCACCTTCCTTGGGGCTCTGCGCCCGGGGACGGCGCAGGGGAAAGGGATACCCGGCCGCCTCCCGCGCACACGGCTTGCCTTGAGAGCAGCCCCGAGCCTTCCGCCACTCGCCTCCTGTCCGGGCTGCGGCCCCTGCCAAGCCCCTGAGCCCACCCAAGAACGGCGCCCGGCGGCGGCGGCGGCTCACCTTGTACTTCATGGCTACGGCTCGCTCCACCATTCCAGCAGCAGCTACTCCGCGTCCCGCCGCATCCCCGCGGGCTGTGCCCGCCCCGCTCCCCGCCGCGCCGCCAGCCTGCCCGGATCATTTGCATAGCGCCCTCCCCATTGGCCACGGCCCGGCGCGAGCGGCCCCGCCCCCGGCCCCGCTGGTCGGGAGAGGGGAGGAGGGAGACGGGGGAGGGACCGGGCTCCGGGACCGGGATTCGGGACCGGGCTCGGCGGGTCCGGCCGCTTCCCAACTCCGCTGTCCAGAGAGAGATAGACCCCTCAGAGAGCGAACGCTGGCGGCCCTGCTCCCTGGGATCCCCGTCCGTGCCTTTTCAAAGATGCTCGCGTCGACTTTTTCCCAGAGGAAAAAGGACCTGTGGGTGTTGGTCGGCAGCCGGCGGAGCGTGAGCCAGCCGTGTGCCCAGGTGGCCAAGAAGGCCAATGGCATCCTGGCCTGCATCGGCAATAGCGTGGCCAGCAGGACTAGGGAAGTAATGTTCCCCCTGTATTGGTCACTGGTGAGGCCACACCTCACATCCTGTGCCCAGCTCTGGGCCCCTCACTACAACAAAGACATTGAGGTGCTGGAGCGGGTCCAGAGAAGGGCAACGGAGCTGGTGAAGGGTCTGGAGCACAAGTCTGATGAGGAACAGCTGAGGGAGTTGGGGTTATTTAGTCTGGATAAGAGGAGGCTCAGTGGGAACTTTATTGCTCTCTGCAACTCCCTGAGAGGAGGTTGTAGCCTGGTGGGGAGCGGTCTCTTCTCCCAGGCAGCCAGCAACGCGACAAGAGGAAATGGCTTCAAGTTGTGCCAGGGAAGATTTAGATTGGGTATTAGGAAGAATTTCTTCGTGGAGAAGGTGGATAAGCATTGGGCTGCCCAGAGAGGTTGTAGAGTTACCAACCCTGGAGATGTTGGTAACTTAGTGCCATGGTCTAGCTGACATGGTGGTGTTCAGTCAAATGTTGGACTCAGTGATCTCAGAGGTCTTTCCAATCTAAATGATTCTGTGATGGTGTCAACCTTTTCCATCCATCCCTTCCTTAGCCACTTTTATCACTTTTGGAGGGCCTGAACACTGCTCCATTCCTGTCTTTGCAATTATTTTTGTTCACATTTGTCCCCAGAAGATGATCTTTTTAACTACTACTGCTCAAATCAAAATGCCAAGTGTTCGCTTTGCCTGGCTGCTATTTAAACACTGATTAGACACCAGAGGCCAAGAATGCTTTAATGGTCTAGAGATGTCCATTATGAAGAGTGACCATGGTAAATACGGATTATTTGGAAGAGAGTAATAATTAACTCTGGTATCTTGGGGGCAGGAAAGAGCAGGGAAAATAAAATGTGTCGTGATTCTCCATGCTTTTTAAGTCAGATCCCTTAATCAGGCATGATTAATATGGCACACATAATAGGAACCTTTGTGTATGGGACATACTCCAGCTTGTTTAGATGAACAGGAAATAAATTCTCTCCTTTTTGCCTGAGCTGGATCTTACCCAATATTTCTAGGTCATAGATGGACTCAAGGCTATTTCTGGTGGCCTAAGGAAAAACAGCAAAGAATAATCTTGTACTACCAGATTACAAACATCACTACATTCCATACTACATCATTATCCTTAAATTCTCACGTGACTAATCCTCTAGAGAGGGATCCTGTTGCTAAAATGGCTTTTTGACTGATAAAGAATGTCATACTTTTATGTGCAATCTCCTCCATTCTCTAATTACAGCATAAAATATGTGGCTGTACTGTACAAATTTACTAAATGCAAAAATATTTTATGTCATCTTCCTGACTGCACATGCCCTAATAGCTCATCAGTGTGAGCCCCTGTCAGAACAAAAGATGTCTCAGTAATTAGTGAGAAGAGTGAGCTCCTGCTTTCTGCAGTGCAGAGCGTGCCACTGTGGCTGGGCTCCAGATGCGGTGCTGTAGCTTCACCAGCTCTGACCGCTCCTAGGGGTTTTTCCCTGGGTCTTTCTTTCAGTTTTTGTTGTTGCTATTGATTCTTCTGATTTCCCAAGAAGATATGTGAAACAGATAATATTTTATATGCACTGGGTTTAGGGCAGTGTTGTTTTAAGTGCAGCATCAAAATAAATTTGGGTCGTTTCAAGAGAAATAAAATCCATTTGTATGCTGTGTCCTTATACACTTTAATTAAGAAGAGAATTCTTCCAGTGATTATATATTACCAGCTTACTCTTAGGAGAGTGCAAGTCTCTTTGGAGTATTTCTTAACTGAAGAGTTAAGAATCAAAGAACCTTTGATTTTCTTTTTGCATGTTTTTGCCCTTCATACTGCAAGGAGAAAATTTCTGCTAAGTACAGATGATGCAATGGATAAGGTGTTAGCATCCAAATCCAGTTCCTTGAATTAGATCTGTATAATCTCTCTATGTGGCACCATTGCCATGAAGATAAAGATTGTAAAACCACATCAGTAAGAACCAGATAAGTACTGGAGACAAAAATAAGAAAAGTAGCATCATATTTCTGACTTCACCTATATTTAAATGTAGGATGCATCTGGTTTCCAGTCATCCTAACAATAGTGTTACTTTTCTTGTAATTGGCATTTTTCATAACACTTTATAATCACATTATGAAACCTAAGCACATTCAAGAAGCTGAGCCTTCTGCTTTTGTTTTAGCTTGTGTTGCTTTTAATGTGTGCAAAAAGTCCCTGACTGATTTTAATATGAAGTAACAGATGTGTTAATATGAAATTCTAGTTGGATTGTTCCCATGTGTATATTGTTTTGCCTTTATCACTCTCCATAACTCATATTAAAAACTTTTACTTAGATGCCACTGCAATGACACTTTGGACACAGACCCACAAAGTCTACTAGTGTTCACAGCTGTACTTTACAACTCTGAAGAAGCAGATGCGAGAGCTGGTATTTTACAGGGAGGAACAGGGATTGCCATTGCACACCACCTCCACAGTGAAGTCCCACTGCTCATTTTATTCATGCACTGTCCTTCTCCCTCTCACCTACTCTGTTTACTTTGAGGGAGTTTTTAATTTTCCCAATGGTTGCACTCCTACTTAGTGCAAGACTTCTAGCAGAGCTAGCAGCATGGTGGAGCTCTGTGATCTATCACGAATATCAGGAATTAGATATACCTTGAAAGAGAGATTTGTAAATGTGATCCCCTAACCTCGATGCATTACTGTAAGAAGTCAGGATTGCGGCAGGCACATTTGTGGTTAGTGCAAGCACTCTGCTGCTTTTGCTGACCTTGTCGATGTCCATGCCTTTACTATGTAATATTGTATTTCAGGCAAAGTGTAGGAAAGTTTTGAGTTGGTTGTGTTGGACAATCAGCTCAATTATATAATGGAACTTGCTGATGAGAAAGCCGAAACCTGGCATTACTGATGTCTGTGTTTTAGAGGCAACTTGAGCTGTATTGCCAGGATTTATAACTACAGGGTCCTATTGAAGTTCTCAGGAGGGTAATTCATGTAATGTGACTTTTTGCTTTGCAGCACAGCAATGGCTTGATTCACAGCCTCATATTTTATTCCACTGCAATTCTGGCAGAGTAGCAAATGGGTTCTGTGACTTTGTCTTGTGTCTTTAGCAATGGCTTTTGTTTGTTTCTTTGATTTTGCTGTGGGCAATTAATATTATCCTCTGCTCATTTGGGCAGCCTACTGCTTGCGTCCTTCTCTCATACACCATTCCTGCTAAGCTTATCTCTTGCTTTATTTCTCACCACACTGCTGCTCTGTCTTCCTGGTGCCCTCCTGTTTGCCAGCTGGGATTCTGGGGTATTTGGGGGATGGCAGCAGGAGAAATGATAGGGCTGCTTGTCAGCTAGGCTCTGTGGCTGGCCTGCCACAACCCTTGGTGTACAACATGAAACGGAGCTGTCAGCAGGCTGTGAAGGGAATACCCGTTGAAGCAGATCAGCCAGCTATCACCTTGTGACAATTGATAGGAGAACATGAGACAGATATCCTGCTCTGAAAGGTTACTCAAACAAAAATCTCTTGTTCCTGTTTCCCCATTGACACAATCTGAGAAAAGAGAGACACAGCAGAGTGTCTCCCTCACAGCTGAGAGAGTCTTTTCAGGAAGGGTCTGTGAGCTCTGTGTTTGGGAAACACTGAGCTGTCTTTTTTTTTCCCCCTTCACAAAGCCCTAACTATCTCTTGGATAATGTTGTGTGGCATCTGCATCACTTCTTGCTGTGATACTTGGCCAGGGGTTTGGAATTAAAATTAATTTAGTTATAGTGCCACTGCACTTTATGAGCAAAGGAGTCATCATAATTAGCCTCGTGTCCTGCCACCTCTATAACGCTACCCAGGCTGGTTCAGCAGATCTGCAGTGGATGGAATTTCTTCGGTACTGAAGAGTTTTATATACACTCAGAGTGGTGGAATTTGCTTACTTGGACAAATCTGTTAAAAAAGATGAAATGCTGATGTTTCCTGAGAAGAACGTCAACAAAAGTTCACCACTGACGTGGACAGGATTCAGTGTCTGTCTGCACAGAAAGGCTCCCTCTCCCACTTCACTAGGAGATAATGCAAAAAAGATTTCATTCTCACCCAAAGAAGGGAATATTTTTCATTTCAGCAAACCAAAACAAAGTCTGGTCTGTTTTTCTTTGACCAGCGGTGGAAATCTTTTGAAGCAAGCGGTCTATTCCATTTAACAGTAACAGAAGTCTGTCATGGCAGACAGAGGAGTGGGTAGAAATTGCTGTAGTGGTAAGGTTTAAATGCAAGGGTAAAATTGTGAGAATAAAAATTGTGTAGAGAATTATCTTTTTAAATTTGACTGCCCTTTGCCATTTTACTTAAGATCCCTTTTAACCACAGAGCTATCTCACTTGCCTTGCTTTAGAATTCTACATTTCTTTTAGTATATACGAAATAATCTTACAGGCATCCCACCTTTTTTTCATTATAAAGCACAAAAGCTGTTCACATTCTTGAGAAGGGCATTTTATGCAGTGTTTCTCCGGGAATCGCTCATTTAACTTTGTAAGTCAACCTTTGTAAGGCCCTGTTTAGTGACCCTCCTTCAGATAAAGCAAATAAAAGCAGCTCCCTCTGTCCTCTCTGTTTCGCTTCAAATGCCAGCCAGAAAGAAACATACTGGTTTACTCCCACCCAAAAGGTTTTGAAAGTGAATCCAGCCTTTGTTAGCTTGAGAAATCATGGAAGGCTGTTGGAATTTAGATATTCTGGCACTGGCTGTCACTAAGCCACCAGCCTGACTCAGTGAATAAAACCTGAAAAGTTTATTCAGGTTTTTTTGTTTGGTTGGTTTTTTGTTTTTAAAAAGAGAGGAAAATAATTATCACTACAATTGTCATTTCTTATGAGATGCAAGCGGTCACCTTCTGAGGGGAAAATGACCACGGGAAAGGGAAACAATGGAATCACTATTAAAACAGCATGAGGGACACTCTCACTCTGGTGAAACGAGAATGTAAAATCGAAAAGAAGTAAATTTATCTCTGGTCCAGTGCTGAGCAGTAACTGCAAATGAGGATGGAAAGTAATAGCTTTTTCACGTCCATGCAGCACAGCAGCTCCCCAGCCATCTGGCTGGTGTGGAGCACATGGGTCAGGAGGACTTCATGTTCTCAGCAGCATTGGAAGGAATTTGTGGAAGACAACATCAATTGTAGCTGAGCTGTCACACGCCTTTGCAAAGCTGAGGCAAAGTAAGAGCTCTGCTGACCTTGATATGTGCACTGGTGCAGATGACATTGGTGAGAGGAGAGATGGCAGAAGCCCTTGGCTTCTAGATGGGTGCACAGCTGTGGCAGACGGGATTTCCAGTGCTTGCCTGCCCACAAACCGGTGGTGTTGGGAGGGAAAGAGGAATGTGAGGTATGCAGGGAAGACTGGAGAGGGAAAAGAATGTCAGCATGGAGCACGCACTGGCCTATTCCTTCCAGAGATACTGTCAAAGGCTTATTCATTTCCCAAACAAACAAACCAGTCTAACAGTCATACTCGCAGACTACACGCCTTTATATTCCCCTCCAGCACTGAATCTTTTTAATAAATGGGTTAAAAAATACAGGCTTACTTCCAGACGTGTGGCGTGCATGCCATTCAACCTACTGATGCCAAAAGAGGATTTTTTTTTTTTCTTAAGAAAAACAGAAATAGCACAACTATGGAGACTGCAAAAGGCTTCTGTTCTCTCTGGTTCACAACTATGCAGATGAAATATGATAAATGTGATATAGGGAGGTTGCTCAAGAGGAAATGTATGTTTAGATATCACAGCTCATTTAAGATTAAAGGAATCCAGAATTGGAACCGGAATTGTCTCAGACGAGAAACTTGGGCACAAAGCTTAGGCATGTTAAGTGTTTCATGCAGTTGTAAGAATCTGTGGTGCTGGCATCCAAAACCGCAGATCTTTACCTGAACTTTCTACTTGAACTTTCCCCAGTTTGGGTGAAACTCCAGAGCTGAGATTTTATCCACGTGGATCACCTTACATTATGCTACCAGGTATTGAAATTGTTAAAATAGGAATGAATTAAGTAAGGTTTTTCTTTTCTTTTGTTTGGTTGATTGGTTTGGTTTTGGGTTGGGTTGGGGAGATTTTTGTTTGTTTGGGGTTTTTTTTCGGTGGAGGTCAACCAGCACATCCCAGCACTATGATCCCAGTTTGGAAGCACACCAGGCTCTCTTGAGTACATGTGTCCTACATACTAGGTTCTTAGGAACAAAGTCCTGACTCAAATAGCATATAACCCACCTGCAAAGGAGTGGGAGTGTGGACAATTAAGTAGGAAACAGTGGTCTGGAGTACAAAGGTTCAGTTTCCTCTGACATCGTGTTTGTTGTCTAGAAAGATAAAGTTTTGTAGACTAGCATCAGTAAGTTTTTTCTCAGGAGATGCATTTTCTCTTGCCTCTACACATGCACACACAGAGTAATATGCAGCAATTCCCATCCCCAGAAGCTTTCTCTTGAACACAGCAGTGCAAAGCTCTTTCCAATCTCTGTGCCCTGCTCCTGTCTACTTTTCCTACCTGTCTCTCCTTCCCCTCCTCCTGCTCTCCCAGTCCTACAGTTGGCAGGGTGGAGAGCCCCAGTTCAAAGAACAAGTTACCACTTCCCTTTGAACTTGTGTAGAAGGAGGTTGCACAGAAACATGAAGCTACAAAATGGTGTATAAAGAGGAGTGTGCGTTGAAGCCCTTACAAATCTATTAGATAGATTTAAAATACTGCATCAAAATCCTTGAAATCCCATGAACCCTCTATGCAGAGCATTTCTGTGTCTTAACTCCATCTCAGGGAGTCAGGATGGAAGACAACTTTGTCTAAATACTCTCTCCTTTCCCCTGACTTGCAAAATGCACACTATTTAATTTGGAAAAACATCAAAAATGACCCTAAAATACAATCTCTCCTTACTGTAATTTGTCCATCAGTTTTACACATCATCCAAGGAATTGTCCTGTGACTGGATTAGCCAACCGTGCAAAGCTTGTTATATTTGTTCTGTCTGTTTTTAGGAACCTTTTCTTGCATATCTCCCACACTTCTTTAGGCAAAAGTAATTTGCTGCTATTATACTCTATATCTTCATGTTTTCCCTCTCCCCATCTCTCACCAGTGACTCTTTCAAACCAAAAGCATTTCACTCTGACAAGACCATCAGCCCAGTAGTTGTTCATTAGCCAGCAGCCAGCTTTTTTCCAGTGGGAGGAGAAGCAAAAATAAGAATTGAATGAAATGCAAGTTTGGGATTTAAAAAAAAATTCATTCCAAAGGGGAAAGTTCTGTTTTGGCTTTACCATCAAGCTTCCCATGAAATTTCACCTTGGAAGTGTTTTGAACCTTGAGGAATTTCAAGGAAATTTCCTTCTTTTGGAGATGTTTGAAGGGAGGATATAAGGAAAGCGATCATCTTTTCTCCCTTTTGTCTCAACCAGATTTGTGGAGGTCAGTTGATATCCATAACAACAGAGAACAGCATGTGAAATGTTTCACACTGTCTACTTATTTTTTCTGTTCTTTGGGTGTTGGTGTTTAAGCTCTCATCTCATATTCAGTGAAAATTTGCATCTCCACAAAACTGCCAAAAATGGTTATCTTTGCTGCCATCTATGTCTGTTTATGGTCTACTCTCCCCAATCATTCTTTAAAGGAAAATGACTGATTTCCAAACCCCTCCTCCTCTTCTGTTATTTTTAACAAGCATTTCAGTCTGATGTCATTTAAAGAAAAGATCATTGCTCTACTGTGTGTTGCAGGACTCTTAGGAAACAATACTGGAAGAGAAGGAACGTGGGAACTCTGTTCCCTCTCTTTGCAAACTCTGAATGCTTCTAGCAATGGGGTAGCCAGAGATGGGGTGAAAAGGACAGAGCATGTACCCACTGGCAAAGGTTCCCTCAACTTCACTGGGACCAGGATTTGGCCCACACCCTGTAGCATCCCAAGCCTTAAGCTAAGGACTTAACTGGCTCCTTGTAGTAGACTGTCTCTGCTGAGAGAGGCAGCACTTGCAGATAACTTGACTCTCATGAGTATCTGCCACAGTAATTCTGCTTGCTTCAATCTGGACACTTACACTTGCACAGCTAATTGAAGCACAAGTCTTGGGATCATATGAAAGGAAGTCTCCACATAAGTCTTTGCTGACCTCTCTTTCAACACCTCTCATCTTCTTTGTCTACCCTTTCCCTCATCCCAGCTGACTCATGGTGTTTACTCCTGAAGTCTAATGAGGGCTTGAGTCATAAGAATTGACACGTAGGTTTGACACCTCACATCCTCAGAGTTCAGCCCTGTCTGGAAGCTCTAAAGATCTGTCTCCGTGTGTACTTACAACTTTTGAGGAGGGGCTTAGCTCATTTGTTGTGTCATAAGGTCGTGGAGTATGTACGTCTGGAAGCCGTGAGTCAGGGTACTGGAGAGGCTCTCCTTTATCTCCAAAGTTTTGAGATAGAGTGTTTTGGCTCTGAGTCCCTAGACCATAGGTAGGCACTGTAAAAGGACCTTAGTCGTTCTTTCCAAAGTAAGTCACTGTAGCACCGTAGTGAGCACAGCTGCTGTGGGATGGGTCCAGAGTAGCTACTACAGAAGGTGTTGCTTCCAGTGAAAGACCATGGTATGGCTGAGTGTTTGTCCAAAAAGAAGACCATGCAGGATGTATGTATGCATGCAATCCCTTCTCCTTAGAACATAAGCAGTGGTCTAGCATGACTGTCTAGTGGTGTAAACACTGGCTAAGGCGTGTGAAAGTCAAAGATGTGCTGAAAGAGCAGGTTCCAGGGATATATGTGTATATAGCATCAAAAGGTTTGGACTAAAGCCAGTGGCATAAGCTCCTTAGACTGTTCTTACTATTTCATTTTCCTTATTTCTCAGAGATGGATATTCTGGTGCAGAGATCAAAAGTGGGACAGCGTAAGGAATGCAAAGTCCCAAATGCTGACTCCTGACCTAAGCACATGGGTGAGAGAAGTCTGTCACACCAAGAGGCTTTTATAGGAGCTGAAACCACTATGGGGAGGAATGGAGGGAGATTTTCCCTGAATTTGTGGGAAAAGGGAAGGAGGGCAAGAAAAGGAAGATGAATAGAGAAATAGACTATTATTAATCAAAATAATGAGAGTGAAATAGTCAGGAGCATCAGGGATACAAAGCACCCCACACCTTATGTGGATCAGTACAGATTATGGCCTTTTCTGTCTTTTGAAAAATCTGTTCCACTCCTTACTTTGATATTTGAAACATTCTGCACTTGATAAATAACAAAAAACATGGTCCTTAAAGACTGAACCACATTCTGGTAGCAGCCAAGATAACTTTATGAAGACAGACAAACTTGTGTTAAATTAAAAAAAATATATATCACGCTAGAAAGTTATGTAAGATTCTATTTTAAAATCATCTGGTCCTAATTTACTAAATTTACTGCCTCAGAGCTAATGCCAAACTGCTACATTTGATTTATAGAAATACTTTAGCACATTTTTCCATCAGGCTATTGTAGAGTTTTTTATTATAGTTAAAAATGCAGACTTCTTTAAAGGAAAGGAACATTTTTGAAGAGCTTATTGATAGTTTCTCACAGGATGCCAGGAGACATGCAGATAGTAAACAATGCTGTATGCTTAGGAACATTCCACTCGATTTTCAACTCCTTCACCATCTTTTTTTTTCTTTATAATTGGACAAAGTGATCCATCTGGTAAATGGATATTTGAAAATGTCCAGTTTGTGCCAAACCACTTTTCTTAAGCACAGACTACATTTTTTTAAGGCAAATATTTAAACAGCAGCCGTACTGTGATGCATTGCTAACCATTAAAAAAACACACACAAAACCCAGACAGCGGGCAGGGGGGAGTCAGGGTGGAAGAAAGCTTAACAAACATTCCATTAAAAATCTATCTAAAAATATCATGCTAAACAAGCCTCCTTTTTCCCCTTTCTCTCCCCAACTAGCTTCCAAATGGGAAATGACTGCTAAGGAGTAGAACCTATGCTCGGTGTTCAGCAGAGCGACTGAACGCGTGCTTAACTTCATGCACATGCTCAAGTCCTTCCTTAGTCATTTGTGCGTCTGTGCTTCACTGAACTGGGTCCTTGATAACTCTTTGTCTGCTTGTGCAACAAAATTGTGTTCAGAGGAGTTAGTTTTTCAGTCTTTTTGAGAAGTCATTGTGGGTTTTTTCTCCTGCATCCAACTTATCACAAAGTTTGAACCATGTGCAATGAGTTCTCAGATTTATGGATATTGGATAGAGCTCTGATTCAGGCCCTTCTCCACTTTTTATTCATCTCAGTGTTCTGATCTTTGGAACCCAGAAGTGCCAAAATGCCCAAGCAGAGGAAATTTTTCTAGTATTTCCAGCCTGAGCAGAAGCTGGCGGTATGAAACATCCCCTCCTCTTCTGTGGTAAACTGAGACTAATTCAGATCTAATCTAGAAGTCATGCCAATAACTCTTTTTAAAAAGTCCCCATGCAGTTTCCTCATCCATCTGTACAATTGCTCTCTGTTGAGTCTGAGATTCAAATTCAGGGTCTTCTGAAGTCACACAATCAACTAACCAACTTCAAGCACTTTAACTTAAGCCTCGTTTTGAGTCCATAAACTCTCTCCCATTTTCAAGATCTAATCTCTGAGTAATTTTGCAACTCAAGGGAGTGATGTTTTTTGCCTTGATGGAGCAAGACATCAGACTCTTAATGCCAACTTCAAAAAAAGCATCAATGCTTTCAAAGAGTCTGATCTCAGTAACAGATTATTATTTCCAGATCAGCTGGGTTTGCACAGCTATTGCTCCAGTAAAAGAATGAGAGGGTGTAATCCTGGTCCTATCAAAGCTGACTTAAGCGTGGCTGTGACTCCACTGTGTCATCAGTTTAGTGTCAAGATAGAGAAGACTTTGTCAGCTATCACACTTTTACAGTGCCAAGGCAAAATTCATGTCTATTTTGTATCCATGAATGCCTTGCCAATCTGCTGGTTTGTAACATCCCGAGATTTTAGAGCATTTCAGTTTTGTGAAATAGGTTACTAAGCTGTTGTGGGGTTTGTAGTTGTTGCTTTGGTTGTTGGGGAAGGACAGTCAGAAAAGGGGCACTGTGTTTGTTGCCCAACATGAAAGGCTCCTGGCTGAGAAAATTTCCCTACAGCTAATCAAGTACAAATTTACTGAATCTTCCCAAATTCTTCTGTGATACAGATGCATGAGAGCCTCTCGTGAAGAAATGGACTGACATGAAAGGGAAGGAGGGTAAAAAGGTCGCAGCTAGGAAAAGAAATGATTCAGCACTAGTTTTTGAGGGCTGGCAATTGTGTTTGCAGGTCAAAGTTAGTGTAAATTTGTAAATATTCTTCTGTGTTCTGCTCTGGAAAGGAGATAACACTGCAAGACAAGCAACGAGCTTAAGTCTAAATTTAATTTGACACACCATGAAAATGAGACAATTGTGTGCTAGCTGGTTGAGGTCCAGAGATGTCACCTCATGTTATTGTCATTTGTTGAGTGGTTGCCAACGTTTGTCAGTTTTCACAGCCCCATCAATATAGAAGAATATTTCTGGGGCTTCTCGGCAGTCTGAGGAAGAGTGGAGCTTTGTTTTTCGGGAGCTAATCCCCTTAAACCACTTCCTCCTCCCATTGGAGTGAGGTTTTCTTAATGCCTTTTTGTGTGTTTTGTTTTGTTTTAATGACCAGTGCTCTTGGGGCTGTTTCCAGGTCTCCCTGAAAGGTCAGGTCTGCTTTTTTCTTTGCTTACCATTCATATGGTGAGTAGCAAGTGCTCCTCCTGCCCCCTTCCCTCAGGCTTTGAGGCTGCTCTGTTTCTGACCTCAGTTCTCGTCCTTGAGGATGATAGTAGATATTTCATTATTTCATTCTTTTGAAAAATGAAAGAATTCCTTAAAAACTTGTGGATTTGTGACACTTTTTGCTATTTGTCACTACTTCGCCCAAATATCTGGACAAGTAAAAAGTGCATCTGCATATTTCAGCCTTTTCTTTGCATGGTGATACAGTGAAAGACATATGATGTAGAAAGGAATTTTTCCACCTTAAACTCTAGACAGCTTTCAGCTGTACTTTAATGTTTGTCTTTGTTGTCTTCTCTTGCAGGGTTTGTTCTGCATTTCAGAAAACAAAAACAAACATGCATGTGGCCTGTTTATATAGTCATGGTTATAGATTTCAGATTTTGTGTAAGCAGGTGCCCCCAGATAATCTACAATATATCAGGCATTTTTAAAGGTATATATGATATAATCACTTAATTAAACTAGCCATACATCCTAAAGACTGTGCCTGTCTTTAATTGGTTCAAGATCTTGGTGGTGTTGAGAACCCAGAAGCTGCACTGAAGCTGCTTAGTTTTATGAGTGCTTACTGTCTCTTGACACCAGTTGATAAAACTTGTGATGAAGTAGCTGGCTGTTGCATTCATATATGTAGAGTAATAGTCTGACTAACTACATATAGACAGGGCTGCTGTACCTTCACTGAATCTCCTCCACTATATCCTTGCCTGTGTTGTAGTGCTACAAGTAACACCTATCTGGATTTCCCTTGCTCTATGGCCTTTGTCATCCTTCTCCTCAAAAGTCAAAGTGGTTTGGATGTTTAGTTCACTTAGGCATGTGAATGTTGAGGGCTAGACTTTCAAAAGTAAGTGTGGGTCCATCAGGGATGGGACTGGGTTGCCTGCACATGGAGTCTGTGGACAGGTCTGTCTTGGGGTACTCCAGCTGACATACAGCTGCAGCTCCAGGAAGACAGCAGTATTCAATAGGTCCAAATGTGTTATACTCACCCTTGCATGGATGCCTGAGAATTGGGGGCGTGAGCCTTTTGAATCCAGGCCATGAATGTTTATTGGGATCATGGCCAAGATATCTGAATATCCTGGCTCAGCAAAGCTGAGCTGGGATTTCAGACCTGCATCTCCCTGTCCTCAAATCAGTTCTTCTGGCAAGAAACAGACATGCAGAGGAGAAAACATAAAATAATAATCATCACATCTTCAAAATATGTTTGAGCTGTTTCCAGGTAAAATTTTGGTCCAGGAATTCTAGGAGCAGGAAAGATTTGGTAGTCAGAGCAGTAGTAGTAGAAAAATCTGGACCCGTTTCCAGTTCCTAAGGTTCAGCCAAGTGAAAAGTCTTCCACTGTGAAATTGTCACAGCCTGCTTGCATAGGCGACCATGACCTCTGTCACTTTGATCCTGTAAATACAAAGTAGCCTCTTCTCCGGTCCAGCAAGGAACAGAAAGTGATTCATTGCAGTCAAGCATCTCAGTGCTCAAAGTAGCCAGTAAGTTTTTCCCAGGACTTCTGAAAAGCCTGCTCATGTAATAGAATGCACATAGAAGGCAAAAATACCACAGAGGGGAAACTACTCTTTCCAGTTTTCTGTTTTGACTAATTTGTGCCATACATAAAAGACCCTTAAATCCATTACTGACAGATTCACTGTTATGCATCAATATCCTGCTCTGTGCACCACTAGTCTACCTACTGTCGCTGCAATGACAAAATGGTTTTATAAAGTGAAGTCACACCTCACACTGAGAGTTTCTAGGTCATATGCTTACATTCAGAAAGGATGTGGTTTTCCTGTTCTGTAGCTTGCAATACCAAGCTGTACCAAAATGGACTCAGAAAGCTTGCTGTGTAGTGCCAGCTGTGATCAATACTTCACCATAATTCTTCACAAAGAGGTGAAATCCAGTGTTTTAGTCCTCTGAACTGCAGCTGGTCTACTGGGAAGGCTAGACTCGGGTTTAGCTTGCACACTGGGTACAGTAGGACATTAACTAGGACAAGAGGGCAAATGGAAATATGTAGCTCGATGATTCTTGCCCAAATGCTCACTACAACAGACCCTTCCTTACTCTTTGCTTTGTCTACTGCTCAAATTGAAGGTCCCACCACAATAAATCTCGACTCTTTCATCCTCTGTGGCAAGTATACTCACAGGGCTGCCCTATACAAGGAATCCTTATATACCACTTTTTTGGTTGCCAAGCATCTGCTATGTCCTTGCAGTGCTTAAAACTGAGCCCTATGTCTTTGGAGTCTGCAAAGGGCTTCCCTGTGCTTCCAGGAGCTACTTTCTGCAACCAGTTCTCATTTAGCTGTGAGAGGCTTAGCAGAGTTCCCAGGGGCATGGAAGAAATGTAGGTGGGGACAACTGCTCCTTAAACCAAATGATAGGGAAAAATAAATACAGTGGTTCTCCTGAAGCTTCTTCCAAAAGGGCTAGTTCCTAGGAACACAGGGCTAATTCAGCAGGGACTAGCTGTGCTACTGAAGAAGCTTTATTCATTTGGTCAACTCAATCCTACTAGATGTTGAAACACAGAAAAGAAGATTTATCATTCATTGTCAGTGCAGTTATATTTTCAGGAAGAGATACACTCTTTTCTGGGAGCACAGCAGACTTTGAGTGCTTGTACATGAAGACCAAACGTTCTCTGTCCTCCTTACTGATAGATTTGCTAATAAAAGGAGATGAAAAAGGGTTTGCCACATTAGTGACATTCCTGCACTCACTGGTAAACAGTGGAGCCTCTTGTGCTAGGTGCTGAGGATAGCCCTGATGTAACTAGGAGATATGCACAGTTGTGCAACTAAAACATCCACCAGCATGCTGTGGGTATTTGCCCAACTCACTGGTGGTGGCCAGAGGGCCAGTGCCTGCTCCTTGATAGATCTATGGCAGCACCACTTTTGACAGAACTGGAACTGCTGAATGTACTCAGCACAGTTATTTACCTCTAGCACTGAAACCAAGTCTCCATCTTTCTTTTCTCCTTCAGAGAACAAAGGAGAAAAAAAAAGATTTAAAATCTAAAATCCCTCAAAACCATGGTTTGAAACTGCTACCAAAGAAAAGTTTGAAGGAAATATTTGCCCACCAATTAGTAAACTGATCTTTAAGGACAGGCTCTTGAGATTATTGCATAATCCCTGTTCTCTGACACCATACTGAAAAAAAAACCAACCCTTCTCTAAAACCACCACCTAGGTACAAATCATGATTTCATTTCAAGGAAGAGCTGATATTAAAATAACAAGACCAATTATATGTATTATAATTTAATAATCTTCCAGACCATCTCATTTATGCTGAAGTGGTTTCTCTTTTTCTCAAAAGAAAATATGTAGAGCATAATCATCATACATAGGTTGGATTCTTTTTACCATAAGTATGTTTTGAGTGTGAAACGTGGGCTTCAAAACCATTTACTTTTGGTCTTGATTAAATCTGGATTCTAATGAGTTGTACAATGATGTCAAAATGGCTTCTGGCCTAAGTATCTCATCATTCTCCTGGTATGGCTCAAGACCACATGGGGTAACAATAGTTAAGAGTGGATAATAGTTAATAGTTAAGAGACAAGAGTTGATAGTGGATCTCATATAGAAGATGTTACTGCAAAATTTCAGCCCATACTGAAAAAAACCTCTAAGCTGAGTCAAGGTAGACATGGCAGTATGGAGACTGTGAAAGCAAAGGACCAGCTCAGGGCATGCTTGCATTAACCCAAAGGAACTAAATATGTTCTCCAGCTCTTGTTTTGTTTGTTTGTGTGGGTTTTTTGTTAAAGACAGCCTCAGGTCTGCTGAATCATTTATAATATTCAAAAACAGAGAGTTCCTAAAATCTTGCATTAGTTGAATTTTCACAGTGGATATTACAAATCTACCCATGGCAGCATGCAATATTTATATCTAATCTGATATTAACAGCTCTGTTCTGCAACTGTGCAGCTTCTTCCTGGAACACTGAAAGAGCTTCAAGGAGGCTCCCACTCATGGGTGGATCTTGTGGTTATTGAGCCAGGCCCCCAGTTTAACAGCGAGGCTTTTGATGTGCTAATGTGTGAGCATGTCTCTTCCCTCTAATATAATTCTTTAAATATAAAGAATACTAAATACAGGTGAAAATGGCCCTGAACCCTTCTACCAAACCAGCAGTATTGTTCCATATTTGCGCTCTAGTAAGTGGTTCTAATAGTGTGAAGCCTGCCTGATTCTATGTAGATTTAGCTGCATTTTGTTCTGCTAATAGTGTAATTTATTTCAAATAGAACAAAGGTTGCCAGGGGAACTGGATGCTCTTCCCTTTGAAGAGCACTCTCAGAATCTGCTCCCAGGTCATTCTTGTCTCTGAATATTTTCTGAATACTTACATTTCAAATTGTTCCTACCAGCCTGGCATGCAAATATCTCAATGGTGATGACTGCAGCTGCTCTTGTAGAAGTTTTACAGGAGTCCATAGGCCAGATTATTAAAAATATCACTGGGGAGGATTCTACTTCGTTTGTGAAGCATCGTAACTGATTTCAATTATGCTACTCATCGACCGATTTGTTTTCTGTCAGAATAATAAAATATTGGGTTCTGTACCTTCTAAAAAAGGTAACTGCTTTCAGTACTTCCTAACTGATAAGGGATATTAAAATGTCTTCATGTGTGCAAATTATATCCACATGTAAAGATACTCATTTTACACTGTAACAAGTTTAAAACTCATATGGTAAAAGACTTCTCTGGTTTTTAAATACCATACATGCACCTCAACACAGTCAGTAAGTACTGACTGCATGCTTCATTCAAAGCACTGGTTTTGCCTTTCTTTACTCATGTTAGGTAATATTCGTCTTAAGTTGTCCATCTTCTTTCACAAGTGCAACTGAGAAGTAAATATTCTGGTTGAGAAGCAAAGTAACAAACTCTGACCCAACCACCAGTGTTGATAAATGTAGTATGCAATTTTGCAGCAAGCATGTCAAAGAAAAATGAATGTGAAATCAATTTGACCCATTTTTTCCTATTTTATGCCATATTACATTTGGAGACCTTATCGCTCTCTACAACTACCTGAAAGGAGGTTGTAACCAGGTGGGGGTTGGCCTCTTCTCCCAGGCAACCAGCAGTAGGACAAGAGGGCAAAGTCTTAAGCTCTGCCAGGGGAGGTTAGATATTAGGAAGAAGTTCTTTACAGAGAGAGTGATTGGGCATTGGAGTGGGCTGTCCAGGGAGATGGTGGAGTCACCATCCCTGGAGGTATTTAAGAAGAGACTGGATGTGGCACTTAGTGCCATGGTCTAGTAGACAGGGTCGTGTTGGACTCGGTGATCTCGTAGGTCTTTTCCAACCTGGTTGATTCAGTGATTCTGTGATTATTGAAAGGTACCCTCCTGAATTAGGAAAAGGAATGGCTGATTTTTTTTATTTTATTTTATTTTTTTTTTCAAGAACAGCTCGTAGAATTTGGTGTCAAGTGCAGACTGAAGAATGACTGTAAAAATTTCAGGCTTGTCCTTTGCCTTAGTGCAAGTCATCCTAGTTCCACTGATTTGAATGAATCGACACAACATCTTCACCGACCAAGGACCTGGCCTTTTGAAATGGCTATGTAAAATGTGCTCTGCTTTCACAGCATTCATGACTGATTATCCATTGATTTGCACTGGATTAAGGTTCAGTGCCTTTCTACTAGATTGCAAGAGATACCACCTCTAGTGCACAGTGCTTCTCACCTTTCAACTGCGTCTACTTAGAGAATCAAGAAAAAAACTTCTTTCTTTTCCCTTTTACTTTCATTTGGATCTTTGACTTCTGTAGTTGTTGCTAGTCCTCTGCAAAAGGACAAAAATCAGATCAATCAGAAACACAGATGATTCTGGTTGGAAGCTGTCTCTATTCCTTGATGGGATGGGCTTCTGGGCGGCTACTGAGAAAAAGATTGTCCCCCTTATCCTCTTACCCCCTTTCCAAAAGCTGCATCTATGAATCTTTCCATCATTGGAAAGCATTTAAAGAAACAGTAAATGCATATGGAGAAATTTAACCTGATCCCCTTCTGGGCTACTGAACAAAGGAAAATATGGAAATGTCAGTATCATCACCATTTTCCCTCTGTAGATTTTCTTAAAAGCTGGGGATTTGTTTACTGAAAGTCATTGTTCCCTACCTTCTTGGGCTCCTTCAAAATGTAGTTTAGAATTGCAATTCACCTAGCCAAAAAATTAGTATTAAGGAACTTAGAAACTTCCCCTTGCCTCTGCAAGCTTGCTTTGAGAATATCCATAAATTAAATATCTCCCAGACCTGCAAACCACATCTGTTGCCAGAGTTTAATACCAAATACCAAAAATGCAGAAAAAGCTGGCTCATAAAATGTGCAGGGATACTCTTAGGTGCAGATAGATCATCTCCTTTTGCAAAGTCCCTAACAAATCCCCAACATTTTCAATATGCAAAATAAACTTGCAGCTGCATAACTGCTACAAAGGGGATTTCTGCATTGCAAAGAGATGGTTTTCTTGGTGGTATTGGTTTATCTACATCAAGGGCTTCACAAGCAATTTGGAAGTTCATCTCACTGGGCAGGGCTCTGAATGAGCTACCAGCCTTGGCTCCCTGGTAGTCAAGAGCTGTTTCTTAGGTTTAGATAAATGGTCATCCACATACATGGTGAAGTTTCTAAGAAATATATATATGCACATCCCTTAAGCTTTCATTTCCTTAGGAAGCCAGGCACACGCACACCTCACCCCCACAGGTGCACGCACATACAGATGGGCATTTTGTAGATTGATTTAAGAATCAGTTTGACAAGTTTAATAAACTGTACTGGTCCCTCGGGTACTGTTTTGTCCTGTGGCACACTTATATAGGCTGCACTGGTAACTGACTTCCGGAACTGAACGTGTGTGGTTGGCGTAATACTTTCAACACATGTATTTCTGCAAATCTCTACTTCTTTACAAGGGTAACCAGACTTGTGGGTTTGGGAGTACTTTTGCATAACTTCTATTCATGGAGCTGAAAATCTCTCCTCTTTCTGTATAATCAAGTTCTGACCATTAAAATGAGAACCCAATGGAAAAGGCCAGCTTTTAACAGCCATCCATTATATGAAATGTCCTAATGTTGTTTCCTATTCCCTCCCTAGATAACCATGATGATTTTTTAGGTACATTTGGTCTGTCAGTTCACACATGTTCATCATATAGTTTGTGTCTGTATTCAGGTATTTTGAAAGTTGACTTCTTGATTGCTTTTGTGTAATTTACTCTATGTAAGGAAATGAGGGTCACACTCTTCCACTTGTTTCTCAAGAGTAAGCTCATTCTTCTGTTGCTGCTGGACTGTTTATCCTGTGCTGAGGTAGGATCAAGTTAGACTGTTCAACTAATGTTTAGTTCCTCTGATCCTTCCAGCAAGTGAAATGTGCAATTCCTCAAGTATTCGGTTGGATAACATTATGAAATCATATATTATTTTTTTACCAGCCAGCAGATAAAATGACAGCTCTCCTTGTGCTCTGGAAGTCATTGTGGTGGCCTCTTTTACAAGTTTTGTCAGCTTAAGTAAAACAAATACCCTACTCATTTGCCTGAGGTCACAAAATAACAACCAGGCATTTAGTGTTGTTATAGGGAACCATAATTATTATCAATTACCAAGTATGCAAACGTATTTTGTTTACTCAATGGATTTAGTCCTATTTTCATTCCAGTCTAATTAGAAAGCTACATGGTAATCTCCAGCCTCAGGCTTTTCCTACCCATCCTTGACTTATCCCTTAAAAATAAACAAAGAGCTGCCACATACACAGCAAAGCTCCAAAAGGAGGCCCCATACACAGTGACACAGCATTGAGATGACTTTTTTAGCAATATCCTTTTATTTTACTTTGAAAAATTGTTTACTAACTACTGGCTTCAATGGGAACATTTAACTTTGAAATTTAATTTTAGTATTTCTATACAAAGTTAATATTTTCTTTCATATGTGGTGGGAGAAGAAGAAAATGAATTTGAAGCAAAGATTCATTAGTTAACTATATAACAAAAAATATAAACTCTTTGAGTATAAAGTACTGAAGCAGGTATCTGAATGAGGTTATGGGCTCTCCTTTCTTGTATACCTTCCAAAGCATGTTAGATAAACATGGGTTGGGGTTAGCTCACAGATATCAGACCTTGCCTCTAGGCAGAAAATGATAGTAGATGATCTCATGAGTTCCCTTTCAGCCCTACTTTTCTAAGATTAATTTCCAGTTATACAGGAGGCTGCGTGAGTCACTAAACTTAATCCACTACTTCTGGAAATCAGGGTGCCCACCATGCACCCCAAAAGGTAAGAACAGACCCTCCATTTGAGAACTGTGCTGTTGTGGGAGGAGGTAGACCTGGAGATGAGAGGCCACTGGCAGAACCTGCCCAGTGTGGAAGCTGTGAGTGGAATGCTATTTACAGTGGGTCTTCCCCCTGGCCTCCAGCAGGGTATTAGGGCAAAAGTTCAAAGGGAGTCTGCCCACTCTTGCCTAGGGAAAACAAAGAACTGCCTGGCCCTGACGTTTGGGTCTCTTTCTCCCTGCTGGGACTTGGTGGGTATCTCAGTGTTTGTTGGAAGGCAGCTTGATGCTCAGCTTCCAGGCGAGCATCCAGCTTGCTGGATTACTGACCTATCCTCTTACTTCCTGTGTTACTCTGTCCCAGTTTAAGTGAGGGAACAGAGTGGAGTAAGTCCATGTAGTGAGGGCGTGGGAGGACCACTCGTGGATAACGTGTAACAATGCAGCTAAGGCAGCCTCCTAGGAGTTTGAGAAACCATGGTCAAGCACCAGTTTGTTTCACATCAGGCAAAGAAACATTTGAGCTCTCTCTCCTGGTGTCCGAGAAACAAGATTTAGCCATTGGCCCTCTTTATAAAAGAGCAGTATAGTCCTCGTTGTCTCCTCTTGTGGCATGTGGTTGTTGTGAACAAGACTAATGTAGGAACAGTATTTAACGTGTATTAGGCACAAAAAGCCTAATAAGCAGTTTGGAGCTAAATGAAAGAGAAAACAAGGTTCAGTGTCTGCAGGCTGAGGTTCTCAGGCTGCAAACCACAGGCTTTGTGCAGAACATAGCAATTAGGCACCAAAACCACCCCCCAAATCTCATCCCATCAAACTGTGGTGTGTTTATGTTTATAATTATGGTTAGATTTGTATTTTAGATGTAAACACAAACAAACATCTATGGCAAAAGAAAATACCTCATTGCACAAACAACATTTCTGTCAGGAAGAGGGGACCCCATACTATAGAGATGGTCACACCACCTGATGTGCAGCCAGCAGGTATTTGATACTACAGCAATGATGCTTTTGTGAGAGTTTGGGTAGTTTAGAACAGAAGTTTCAAGCTTCAGTGAAGGGCAAGTGGGCCCTCATGTATATATCCTCATGTTCGCTGTTGTGTGCGTAACAGCACATGTGTCTTAGTTGCAGGATGGATGTGTTTCATGGGGGAAACCAGAGTGTCTCATGTCTACTGACAAGGTTAGGTAGCCAGACTCAAGCAAACAGTCAGACTCTGTCTCTCTCTATCACGTTAATATTTCCACTCAGGGATATACAGTGGCTTTAGGACCTCAGGAAGACATATTTGTGCAAATTACCGAGCAATTCAATGGTATGTGCATTCCAAGGGCTCATAACTCAGGCAGAAAAAAAACCAACTCAACAAATTGCTCAAAGGAACTTGTTTAGGGTAGCAATTTCCTTGCCATATTTTAGCTCTCTGTCTCCAGCTATTCAGGCTGTCTAGAATAAATCACTGCCTTTTTTTCTTCTTTTTTTCCTGAACAATGGGTGAAGTGTGATCACTTTGTGTGTGCTCTTTTTTTTTTTTTAATTAATTCTCCTTCTCCCTAAATCCAACCAAAACCTGTGACTGTTTCTGTTGACAGCTTTGCTCTAAAACCTTAACATGCAAAAACTTTCAACCGGCTTAAAGTAGTATTTTAACCAGGAGAAGACAAAATAGCTTAGCTGGTTTACCCACCACTGGAATGTAATGCAAGCCATGTAGACAAACCATGCCTCACATATTAAAAAACATCAATAAGAAGTAAGATCCATTCCCCCTTTAGAAGCTACGGATTTCATCCTATGCTGGAAGGATGTTGAGTCCAGACTCCTGTTAGGTGGCCTCATCCCAGACAGTGGTGAGTCCATAGAAAATCATAACCAGTTGTGGGTTGCGTTTTATTTTTGCCAAAGCTGTATATGTTTCCCTTTGAAGTACTGTTGGTGAGGAGCATGCTTTATTATGCATGGTATTAACAGCAGTTCAAAATTTTAACTCATTTTTCATATTAAAATAAGAAATGGTGTCCATGAGAGCTTCAGGCCAGCTTTTTAGCTACAAGCTGCAACTCTTTTTATCTCAAATGAAATAAAGGCACTGCTTGGGAGCAGGAGACCAAAAAGATGTTTCTACGCTAAAAGGCAGGCAGAATAAGCTTGGCTTGTCACCAAGTTTCACTGAATTTGACAAATGAAATTTCATTAGAAGTGCAGAGGCGGTTGTGAAACTGCCAGTAAATAACTGTCTCCCCAGAGTCTCACACTTTTTCCAGAGGCTATTTTCTCTTTGGACTCCGTTCTGCCAGGGACAGTATTTTAAAAGCAAAAACCAGAGCTAAGCATCAGCATTAGAAGTTAGTAGATAATAAAGGTCAGATGTATTTCTTCCAGGAGCTACTGGAATTTATGCCATTGTTTTATCTTTTCTTCCTCCCTTGCGCTTTCCTTCACAGTTGTTACCACTAATGGGTCCAAGCCAAGGCCATGAATCTAGACAAACTCGGGAATAATTCCAGAGCTAAACGCTATAGCTGACCACTTTCTCTCCAATGACCCAAAGCAAAACCCAAGCCCCATGCCTGCCACCCTGTATGTTTAAATGCTTGGATCTGTTTTAGACCTGGATCTGAACTTCATGGCTGATGACCCTCTCTAGTCATCATCTTTCAGTAATCCAAAATATAAATGCACATCATCATTCATCCCATCAAACCACATCTGTGTGTGCAGCTACTTTTGCCCTCTCAGGGCATTACAAAACCATGAAGTATCTCTCTTGGCTATTACCAAACAAAGGAAAAGGGTTCTTTGTCTTATTTCTTGCTGCTTCTGTAAGGGAGGTTCTCTACCCTTTTGGGCTCAGGGATGTAAGGCACTTCAATTTCCAAGCAGGAGGCTCTATCATGTCAGTGTGTGTTTTCTGTAAGGATCAGCTGTTGAATTTATTTTCGTGTGTTCCACCCCTTCACTGCTCCTCAGCCAGAATGTTGGCTGGGATGGCCCTGACAATGCAGCTTCTTTTGCTCTGAATCTGAGGCAAGAGGTCCAGTGATCATCCAAAGTGTAGGAACGCAGCTTTCCTGCATGAATACTGTCACTTGTGAGTGACTGAGACTGGCTTGAGGGACCACCTGAGCTGTTTCCACAGGAGGGTCCCCACTCAGAGACACAATCTGTATCTCTTACAGATGGCACTCCGAAGAACACCTACTTCTGAAAACACATCTGTCTCTCTGTGTTGTTAGATGCAATTTTGATCATGCTAGAGATGTTTTGTAAGTGAACTCTTCCCTGCATGCAAGGGAAGAGCTAGCTTTTATTGGTAGCAGGTAAAACCAGGTGTACAAACCCCCTGTTTCTGAAGCGCACAGGAGTGTTCTCAAATGGCCAAGAGATGGAAAAGGAAGTGTCCTCCAACTAATTTTCTAGTTTTCTCTTGAAAAACTTGACACCATGTGTTTTGGGCAAAATTAATATCTGCTGCTGTCAGAAAAGCAGAGCTGGCATTTCAGCTCCTTAATTTGGTTGCTAGTGTAATTTGCTGGGAAACAAGTCCTGTGCATCACATGCTTCAGCTGATAAAATCAGCAGAACTTTACTACCTTCCCTCATCAGACCATGTCACTGATGTAAATGGAAGTCATTACCATGATAGTTTAAGGGAAGAGGATTTAGAGTATTGAGATAATAGAACACTAGTCTTGGCTTTTCTAAGTTTCCTAAGGCTATAAATGCTTGCAGAACTAATGTGAAGAGCATATTTCCAGTGCAGATGAAGCTGCAGGACTCAATTTTTTGGTATGACTTCTGTTTTCTAGAATCTTAATTAGAACTTTTAAAAATCACTGATAACCCAAATGTCTTGCCACTGCTTTTAGTGGAGGTAATCCTACGTGACTTTCCACAAATCCCTTTTAATTAGCCGCTTTCCCAGGGTGTGCCTTGCCAGCAGATGAATAATGCATTAATCTTACTGTATTTGCAGCTGATTCATTTTCTTTCTCTACAGATGGAGTTTTATTTTGAGACCCCATGAAGTTACAGCTCGCAATCATCCACTGTAAAATCTATTCTCACCCTTAAAGAGTCCAGTCATGTTTTGGGGAGGACATGGGGCATGATCTAAAATAAAATGTTGCAGATGATATTGCACAAAACACCACACACAATTGCACACAACATACACAGTGCTGCCAGCAGTCCTGCTGCTAAAGACCAAAAACTGTCTCTCATGAAATCTGAATTTACAAGTTGATTGCAGTGCTATTGAACAAGCTAACAAATGCCATACCACTGTACAAGCTCACCCAGGAGGCAGTGCTAACACATCCATGAATGATACCAAACGGTGTAGATTGTGACATCAGATAGACTTTTTAGTCTTGAGAATTAAGAATTTATTTATGGTGCTTATTCTTGAGGAATAATATAAAATTAGTCACATGAGAAAAAAATTTCCATTGTCCCACTTGATATTCACCATTGTTCTGCGTAGAAGATAGCCATGTGAAAGAAAACTTGGGGGTATTTAGCCAACTAGATTTGCTAGAAAACATGCCCTGCATAATTTTTACCCACTGAAAATTTGATCCAAGTTTGGGTCATCAGTCAGATGTTAGATTGAAATGTAACATAACATTAGGGAGGGTCAGCAGAATATTGAGCTTTGTGTTTAAAATATTACCATCTATGTTCTGCATTAACTACATTAGCTGCTATATATGGCACTATGGCATGCCTTTTGCAACTGCTCTCAGTAACTCCAAAAACATTTTCCCTGAAACCTTCTGTTGGGAGGGGAAAGGAAAAGAAATAGGTAAGTCCACTTTTGCTGTCTCTGGGCTTTATGACAGTATAGCTTTGTGGATGGTCATGGGGAGTGAGGATGGTGAGGTTCTGGGCAGCAATTGGTCACATGGACCATGGGGAGCCTGGAAGGACAACTGATCAATCTCTTTGTTCGAGTTTATCTGTCCCAGTGGTAATCTGGGTACCAGCAGGTATTTGATGGCTTTATGGTAGACATGGGTTAGAAGCCACTGGAAGGGCTATAAATTTTCAGACCTGAGGAACAGGCTCCCCAGGGAAGTGGTCACAGCACCAAGCCTGACAGAGTTCAAGAAACATTTGGACAATGCTCTCAGGCACATGGTATTATTCTTGGGGTGTCCTGTGTAGGGCTAGGAATTGGACTCAATAATCCTTATGGGTCCCTTCCAACTCAGCATGTTCTATCATTTGGTGATATTCTATGTAACTGGTAGAAGTTAGGGAGAAGCTTCTCCTTTGGGGAAGCTGCTAAGTTATTTCTGTCTTAGCAAGGCAGCTGGTTTTACATAAATTAGAAGGATAAGTAGTTTTTTCAAATATGGTGGTTCCTATGTATTCCAGTTGTCAGGCTGGGTAGGGAAGCTCTGTCAGATGATGAAAGCACACTGTGAAAGAGATGTGGCAGTAAATTCTTACAATAGCTCTATAGATACTGTATAGTTATTGCTGAGAATCAGGTCCTACAAGACCCTACCAATGCTGTCATTTGCTGAAGTCCATGTAAATGGAGGGTATGCTGTACCTTGCAGAATGGGAACCTGGGGCACCTGTCCTTTGAGTAGCAAAGGGGAAAAGTCAGGGAACAGGGAGATCTGATGTCAAAAAATCTGAGACAAGCTCCAGAGAAGATTTTCAGCTGTGGTATTTTGCATCGTTTCCTACCACATTCCGGGAACCAGTAAAGATTTCTGAAGATATTTGCTTGATAGAACACCCATTGCTTGTTTTAATTAGCTTGGTCTCATTTTTAATAGGCGCCAGCTGAAAATTTTGAGTGCGATTTTGCATGCATTTCAGTGTTAATGCAGAAAGATGGGCCTGACACATTTCAAGCTTGCATCCCAGTTATTGCAGGTGCAGTTCCACCAGTCTGGTCTGGTACAGCATAGAGGGAGCGGCAAGACCCAGCCAAATTAAACTGTGTGGGTTGGCGCTGTCTTTCGTGTTTCGCTTGAAAGACTTAAAACATATAAAAGCCATTTAGGTTCCTTTTTGCTCATCTCTGTTTGAAGACTTCTGTTGAAAGCAAAGTTTTTCTATTAAGAGAGAGTTAAAACATGCCAGCAATCTTTGACTGATAACAAACAAACGAAGCTCTACTCACGTTCCCTCACACAGAGCCTTTAAGACTTATTGACATGCCTGAAGTTGAAAAAAAGCCAAAAAATGAGCTGTGATAATGGCTTGTAAACACAGAGTGTGGCCACACCTTGTAGTGTCTGCAGCTTAAGTGAACTGATCTGCCAACCTAGAGCTGCCTCTAAATGCCAGGAAACAAATCACTGGTAATAAAACACAATGGCTGTTCTCCATCTGCAATCAATTTCTGTTTAACTAATGATGTTAAGTGGAAAATAGCCACAGTCATCTCTTATTAGGGTCTTGAATAAACAATGGCTGTAGCTCAAGTGCTTCATTAACAGGGAGGGAAGCAGCCAGCATCTCCTTTTCTAGGTGTCTGTAGCTGCTAGGGTTTGCATAGCTGTGGGCAGGCAGACAAGCAGGCAGGCAGACAGACAGACAGACAGACAGGCACGGCCCACGTTACTGCCATCATCCTTTGTGTGATGAAAGGAAGTGTGCCTCTGTTTACTGCTTGGCTGGATAAGTAGGTGTTCTTGTAACCACAAGGTAAGCTCTGCAACCCAGTGAGGAGACTAAAACCTTCTGTTATTTGCAAATGGCTTTGGGCTCAACCATGAAAGGAGTCCAGTGGAGTCTGGGAGAAGTTCTGGGCCTCTGAGAGGAAATTACTGAGCTATGTTTATCTCTAAGCCCTCATGCAGAAAGCCTGAGACAAGCCACTTTACGTGTTTACTAGCTCCCCTTGAGCAGGCTTGGGATGCCACTGCTGGTGGCATTGCAGTCCCCTCGAGCAGGCCAGCTGCATATGGCTAGGATGCTTTTTCAGGTTCAGTAGCAGAGAGAGGTTCAAGATGTAATGTTGGTATCAGGGCCAAAGGCAAAAGTTTTCTAAAGCTGAAGTTGATGAGATGACTTTGATTTGTCTTGCCAAAAGCCATACACAGATAACACCTCTCAACTTTTCTAGGTTTAAGGTTATTCACTCCTTAAGTTAGTTTTTTGTGCTATCTATAAATTACAGAACCCAGCTCTCTTAAAGTGGAAATTCTGTGCTATGTATGCATACAGGGCTTGGCTGTTCCCTTACATCAAAATGCCATGCCAAATAAATAATCATGAGCATACAGAAATGTCATAAATGAGAGAAGGGAGAAAAAGAATAAAATTAAATAAGGCTCCTTAAAAATATTCTGGGAAATGAACAGACGTGGTGAGCAAAGACAGTATAATTTGTAGGCCGATGAGTGAATCTGTTCTTTAGTGACATTCTAATGCTACCAATAAGGAATGCATATATTCATGGGACTTAAGTAGATGCTAGAGCCTCTTGCTTTAGTATTAAAGCAAATAAAGCTTTAAGATGCTTTCAGCGAGTCCCTTCACTTCTTGCCTGCTCTTTGTTAGTTTAAAGAAAAAAAAAAAAAACAAAACCAAACCAGAATAATTTCTAGAGAAAAATATTTATGTTCATTTGGGGCAACCCAAAGCCTTTCATTTGTTTTTGTTGTGAAAGGCAAATGTTTACCCTGGGTCTGAGCCCAGCCTGCAGGTGTGGTGACTGGTCCTGTCTCCCTGCATGCACCATCTCACGTGCGGGCAGCTCTCAGGGTGGCCCTGGGGGTGTCCTGCCTTGCTGCGCTCTGCTAAACTGTTTGCATTGCTGAGTGTGTTGTAGAGCCGTCTTTCTTGTGAAAATCTGAATTTTTTTTGGCTTAGGTTACATTAGAGAAACTGTGAAAGGAAGGTGCTTTTTGTTCTGGTTTTCTCTTTGTGCTTTTCAGATCTAATGGCTTCAGTCAGTTGAAAATTGAGAAAAGCAAAAGGGGTTTCTCCCTGGCTTCTCCCTGGTGTCTGAGTGCTTCTGACCATCAGAGCATTGGTTCCAAGTACTTAATGTTGGTCCTGATCTATTCCAGGCCTTTTGTATGTATCTGTATTTAGTTAGCTACTTTGGATACCCCATCTCCAGTGGAATAGTAATGGTGCTTGTGCAATTGGGGTTTATATAAAATAGCCATCCAAAAAAGTAGGCTATATATTGGTGCAAAGAGTGTTTACTTTGGTTGTTTCTTAGGTGAATCCTGGTGCTCCTGATACACACTGTGGTAACCTCACACAACAGTGAAACAAAACAACTAGAGGCTGTCTTTAATTGGCCAAGGTGATATTAAAAAATGTTATGGGGAGTCACTGGAAGAGCCCAGCCCTTAAATACCAGGTTTCTCAACAGCTGATAACCATGTCATCTAGATTTCTGCTCTCCCTTCTGCACTTATCCTTGCTAATTTGGTGGTACTTTCTCCAGTTGGTCAAGGATGTATTAATCTCTAACGTAAACTACAGATAAATCTCTGTATCTCTGTTTCTCTTAACTCTCCAGTTGGCTGGAGGTTGAGATGTGCCTCACTTGCATTTTGTCATACTTGGAAAGGAGAGAGGATTAAGCTGGCTTTAAACGTGTACCTGGCTGCAGTCTAGGAGTTACTGGGTTGGATGCAAGCATAAAACAGAGCAGGCTTAGGCTTTTTTCTACTCTTCGTTTCATCTGCCAGCATCCCCTGAGGGCTGCTCTATTTTGCATGAGGATTATCAGGAGATGGACTTCATGCTTATGAGCTGTCCCTGAGGCCTTACTGCTGCATTAAAGAACAGCAAGTGCAGGAGCTGCTCCCAAGGCCAGGCTTCCCTTAGATAAACTGTGGTGAATGCATGTTGATGAAGTAGCTACTTGCACAGCACATGGGAAGCAAATGAAAAGAATACAAAACTCGCTATATAGCTTGTATATTTTCTGCCTCCACTGCTAAGTTAGTCTAAAGCTCTTTATTTTTTTCCTTAAAAATAAATAAATATAAAATCTAAGTACTTGGTGTTTTCTTCAAGATCCATTACAAGATATTCTGTTTTTCTTACTGCTTCATTGGACACTATATCCAAATTTCTCTATGGTGATTTTTAATCTAAAGACCTGTGCACAACATCTCTGTAATTGGGTATATTTTAGGCAGTTGCTACTTCAGGCCTTTATCTTTCTGTATTTCAAAGGAGATAAAAAGTTCTGTCAACTGGAGGTAGAGGTTGTAGATGGAAAAATGAATGAAAGTATTATTCGTGGCATGAAATGTAATCCCCAAAATCCAGGCTGGGAGAACTGCTGCTCAGATGAGACGAGTTTTAAAACCTTTAAGGTAACTTGCTTTCCTTGTAAACTAAGGAATTGGGTATAAATATGTTTTACTGCACCTTAAAGTACAAAACAAAACATATGGCTGAAAGGTACTGTGCTCTCTTGTTAACTCTCACCCTCTTTACAGGGACTTCTAACTCCCCCACTCTTGAGGTCTGGGTCTTATTACAGGTATTGATTGCAGTTTCCCTCTCTACTTGGCAAGGGGCCTCTCCCCTTTTTAGCCTTTGGTCAGAAGGCTACTGAAGCCTGATTCAGAACTTTCTGCTGATGCCAAACCTGTGATTAGGTATTGTCTGGAAACCCTACCAGTTACGCAGGGTGTATCTCTTCAGCTGAATACCAAGGATCTAGTGCGGAAGGTCAGTGCCTGGGATGAGTTGCCGGACAAGTGTCACAGAGCAGCTTAGTTTACTGTAGTGCAAAGCACCAGAGAATGTGGAGAGAAAATCCAAGATGGCATGTTGGGAGAGGACATCCTCAGGAAGGGCATGTTGTGCTGTCTGCACAAACCAGGTGGATTGGTTTTGTTGTCTGAACTGCAGAACCAGATAAAGCACTGAGGGCTGAGTAAAAAAAAAATGTATTTTTCTCTAAAAAGAAATAAAAATAATTGAATGTTGAAATTCTTGCAAAATATGGGAGCCAGTGGGGCACTGTAGAAAACAGCATGTATTCTTGGTCTTGTACTCCAGAAAATGTATCATAAGCTGGCAGTGCTGGACAGTGGAAAGCTCATAAGGATAAAAATAGTAATGCTGTGTACTCTAAGGTGTTGCATGTTAAGAGGGTGGTGCTTCATTCAAATATAACTCGATTGGGGGTCATCTGAGCCTGCAGACTTGTTTCAGTTTGTTACTAATTTCTGTGTTTTGTTTCTGCTAAAATAAGCAGCTAAGAAGACAACAATTTAGTTATGCAGCTCTCCTGAATCCAAGTGTGAGGTGGATTGTGCACAGAGAGGAAAGTGTTGCCCTTGCCCCATTACCATGCAGGCAGAGCTTAGTCATTTGTTTTTTGGAAGACGCTAGTGCTAGGTACAAGTTACATTTCTGTGGGAAGGAAGGCTGAAATGTATCCTGCCTAGCCGAGATGCTGAGAGTGAGGTGTCTTCAGGGGCTTATTGAGTCTAACACCAGATTCCATTTACTGCAGAGACAAGAACCTAGGCTACTTGTCTTTGTTAGGTGAGGTTAGGATGCTAATGCCCCAGATCCTTGGGTGCAGGGCTGGCTGGAGAAATAAAACCCTCTAGCATTTCCTTCTGTAAATCCCAAGTATGCAGTTGGATGATGTGGTGGGAGGGGATGTCTGCATGGGCAGACACTGAGACAAATGTGATTGTCCCATTTCCATTGATTGAGGATGGAGTGATCCTGTTCCTCTCTTTGGTGGACTATGAGATGTGTACATCACTCCTGCTGGGCAGCACTGCAAGGCAGAGACTTCCCTTCCATCACAGTGACTTGGCATTTTGAGCAAGGTGCAGGGAGATGGTTTGGGTCAGTTTCTGAGAGTAAGAAAAAACTGTATATGAATCCTGCTGTCTCTTACCAGGCACACTCCAGATGCAAGCAAGCCAAGGTTCCTCATTTGACCTCAATTTATACCTTCCTAGAGAGAAATGAGGAGGCTCTGCAACTGAGAGTCCTGAGTAGAAGGCGGCAAAGTCTGCCACAAACATTTCTCTACCCATTGTAGTAGCAGGAGAGACGGGAAAGTTTCTGCTTACTGGAAGAAAGAGAGTGAGTGCAGCTAAAACCTTGCTAAACATAGGGAGATACTTGCTACCTTTCAGCTCCTGCTTATTCCCTATGATTTGGCACCAATCCATTCTGCCCGCACAATTTCTTCAGTGGGACTTGGCTTCGCAAAAAGCTCCTTAATCCAACACAGAAAGGTTTAATGCAATTGCATCCAGAACAGTCCTATTTCACTTGATTTAAATGAGAAAGTTAAATCTCAGTCTAGACAGAGCGCTCTCTAGCTCCTGTGAATCTTGCACCCTGCAAGCTGTATCATCTATGAGTATGTTTCTCATTTTCCAGACAAGCCCAGGGGATCTGCACCCCCACTCCATAAAATTCCTGTCTGTGCTAAATTGCCTCGTAGTCCTGATTTATACCTCAATAAAACACATCACGAGAAGAAGAAAATGTTTAATTGTATAACTGACATACTTAAGCAGGACACATTTTTGGTGGTTATTTATGCACTTATCTTCTTTAAAAGGGGTATAAAGAGCCGTGACTCATTTATAGTGGAAACAGCAAAGGGTGAGGAAAACAATGTGGTAAAAGGGCAAGGATTAAACCCTAAACTAGTATGGCTTCTGGAAAAGGACCTCTGTTAAAAGATTCATGGAAAAATATGAAGAGTTGAGGTTGGATTTGAGATCTTAAGGTATTTCAAGAAAACTTTGAGATTCTTCCTGTCTTTTATCAAACGAAGCCAGAAAAAAACTTTACATTGGGGCTGTTTGATGCTGGAAGTTGGAAAGTGTTTCTTTTTTCAAAACAGTAACAAGTAGAAAAAAATCTTTTATGTTTCTCATGGAATCATCAATTCCAAGTTCTTATTTGATTTCTTTCAGCCAGACCCCTTTCAAAATGGCACAGTTGTTTTCTTTTAAAATAGTTTTCTCAAGAATTAATACAATGCTAGAGACTGGGACAGGTATGCAAGCCTTCCTTTAGGTTTCTGCTGCTAAGTTTCTATTAGCAACCATGTCCTACTGACAAAGCACCCTGACAGCACCCTAAACAAGTGTTCAAGCAGCACATACAAGGTGAGACAACTCCAGGATGATTAGAAATTGGTTCATTACTGGGAGACCAGCATGTTTTACCTAATTACATCATAAATGTGCGTCCTTATCTTTCCTATCGCCTGTGTAAGAATGTAGTTTCTACAACTGTTCTTTGGGTGTCAAAGCTAAGGAGCAAAGTTAAGATTGTAGTTCAAATCCAAATTGGTATCATTACTGATAAGATGTTTATAATGGCATGGAGTTTGCACTTTGTTCTGCATGATGTAATTCTTGCCTCAAGGGCCATCTAGACTTCAAATGCTGAAGAGCAGGTGTGTGGTAATGCATAGACATGCCATATGTTTGTGTGTTAGTCAGGCTGACAAAAAGAAGAAATAGTTCATTAAATGTATAGGTCAACAGCATTCTTAACCTCCTTGTCTTTCACTGTCTAAGCCCTGAGCCTACTTGCCTTACCTGTGACATTGCCCTCTGCAGGGAAACTTGGCTGTTATGGTGCCATGGACCAGCAGATGGGGAGTGTGAAGTCAGGAACCTGTGCAGGTTTCAGAGTGGTTGGGTACAAGGCCTCCTAAAATGTCTTATACTGTCCATAGGAGATGCTGAATTTTTCCTGCTGACATCTAGAAATACCCCTTAGATATGAGAAATGACCAGTGCGATCTTCAAAAGTTCACCTCTGATGGCAGCATGGACCAAGTTGTTCGTGTCTTCATACTTATGTGCTGCACCCCAATAGGCTGTACCGATCCCCTGAGACATTGTTTGCTAGAGATAAGCCTTTCCCTTCTTTCCCAGAGAAAATCCTCCTGGCAATACATTCAGTACAAATCCATTTACTACCAAGACTTGCAGCATTGTCCCTACCCAGGATACCAGGTCTCGCTAACTTTGATGCTATGACATACTGCAAGCAAGCTGAACAAGGAGCACTCTGCCTGGCTTCTGAACAATGTGGGTGTTCAGTCAGCTGCTGAGAAAGAGAGTATTTTCTTGCGGAACTGAAAAGAAAGGCAGCTACGCTTCTATTAAAACAGCTTTTGACTTTGTAGAAAGTGAAACTTACCATTATCCAGTGTTTTTGGCTTCCACCTACAGTATGTTAATTGAAGGAACACAGGAGCTTTGTGCATCAATGATGGTTATCTCCATAGGAAATCCAGCATTGTGGTTACACTGGCTTGTTTTTTGCCTTTCCCAGTTGTAGAACTTCTTTTCACTTGCAGGATATCCTTGTTCCAAATATTTCTTCACAGACCCAAGTACTTTTTTTCCCTCCTCTGAAAGAAAAGGTCAATGAAATAGAGATAAGCAAAGGATGAAAATGTCTTTCCATTTAATTTTTGTCCTGCCAATTCAAACAGTTCTATTCCACACAGGGTTTCCCTACATGCTTCTCCTGATGGTACACAAGACTGTCCTCAGGAAAAAGCTCTGATTCTCTCCAAAATTTTATTAAATAACTTTGCCACTGTCAGCAGTATGTGTTTTTAATCAATGGCTTGACTTTCTTTATATCCCTGTTAAGGTCTAAGGAATTTTGGTAGGTATCATAAACTGATATATGCTGTATGGTTGCACTTCACTGCTCCCAATGCATTTATCAGGGAGGCTGATATCCAGAGCTGTTCAGTAGCTCTGGAATGCTTATTTTAGCAGTTCCTTCATCTGCATATCTGTGGCCTATGTTCCAGCTTCGTGCTGGGGAAACAGAAGTACAAACAGACCTCATCTGGGGTAAAATCACCTACTTTGTAGGCTTCACCAAATAACCTTTGAGAGAAATGCAGCTGGTAAATCAAAGCACAACCAAATCACATTTTTGGTTTGAAAATATAATACTTTATGAGTTTGAATAGCTCAGCCTTTAAAAAAATATTTTTGTTACTGTTCTTGTCGGGACAGTGTCTAGAGCCAGACCACCATATGGATTATGCAAATCTAAACCAAAGAGTTGATCTCTACACTAAAGATCATTAATCTAGCTTTAAAATGAGCGTCATGCTTTCAAAGGTCATTTTGGTTTGTTTTTAAACCTGCTTGTTGTCTTGATAACATAAACAAAACATTGCTGAGGCCCCACCCTTATTCTGATAAGGGATACAGAAACCATCATCATGCATGGAATTTGCCTCCTAAGCATTAGGTGTGTGGGTCACTGTGCACTGATGATCAGTTCCTCAATGTGAATTTTCTGAGACACTTCATGTTTCAAAGACCAACTTGAACTACATGGAAAAACCCCACCAAATGACTCATGGGAGTTGTCAGGAAATAGCTGAGCAAGCTTGTGAGAAAATTGTGAATTAAAGGAATATGCACAGAGTTTATGCCATGCATGAGGGTGTGAAGTTTTAAATGGGCTTAGGGCACGGCTGCAGTAAGCCATAACGTAATCCTTCTAGCACGCAGGATGAGCTAGAGGTTGAGTAGAGTTACTTGGCTTTGGGATCTTTTCTGTTTGCCAGGAGAGTCAGTCTGAAGGAAACCTTGGAAACAGAGCACACTTACTTTTTTTTTCAAGAGCTTGGTAACTTTCACTACTTGTATTTCCAAATCCAGAAAAGTGGTTGTCACAAATGACTCTTTCTCTTGGCTTGTCGGGGGGGTCTCTGAGGTGTGACAGTGGCTACTGCACTTCAAAATGCTTTCACTATTCTCTTGGTAGCATGTGGAGAACTCACGAGGCATGACTTCCTTCCTGCCCTAAATTCTTCTAGACAACATTTATGCTTTGTCCAAAATTATGGAAGACATGACTGCACAAAATGACTGCTGCCTTAAAGTATGCTCCTATCATGGCACGAACAGCTGCCCCCACTCCCAACCAAAATAGATTTATAACAAAGGCCCTGAGTAAGCTGTAGTGTCCTTCAGCTGACAGCGAGACTGCTAGTAAAGGTTGCACAGCAGTCTCCTTTCTCTGCTCCCACAAATGAGGAAAACTGATGTCCTGGCAAAGTCTTTTCCTGTCTGTCTGGGTCTTAAGCACAGAAGCAGCACTTCCCAGGGAAAGAAAGAGAAATTATATTTTTGTGTGCAAATACCAGCTGGCTGCTGTTTGTATTTTTTGTTGTTTATTCCCCCATTCTTTATGCCCCCCGACTTCTAAAAACTTTTTAACATGTTAAACCCAATTGCTTACTCCTCATCCAACCTGCAGAGGGTTTAAAGAACACGATCAAAAAACCTGTACATCAAATATGTTAAGTGTCCTAGGGATGAAAGGGACAGAAGTGACTTGTTGTCCTGAGCCCAGTGTATTTAGCTCAGTATGCATTTGGAACTGTGATGGGACATGGGCCAAAGAGTTTGGCCGGGTGAGAGACAACTTCAGTGGGACTCTTCATGAAAGCAGTATGTACTGCCTAGCTGCAGGACCACTGGTTTTGGCTTCACTTAGGTCATCTCTCTCTGGACTGTGTTTTGTAGTACCTTTAGTGATAACTTTTGCTCTTCTCTTCCCCTTCTTCAGCCCCTGTAGTGTGACCCAATGCGCTGCTTGCGGCCCTTCCCCTTGGAGCAGAGGGCAGGAACCTTACTTCCTTCTCTGTCTTCCTACCTGGCAAGCATTTTTTCTGCAAGGTGTGACCTTGAGGAAGGGCAATCTGTGCCTGTGTTGTCTCCCTTCAGGGGAGTGATGGTCAAACAGCTTGTGCAGGGTTTCTTGTTCCTGCTGAATTGTCATCTCTCCTATAACTTGGAATTCATACAAGAGTAAAGCTAAGGGCTTTAAGTAAGAGTGAAGTCTGTTGACATGTTATTTCATCTGTTGTTATGGGGGTTTTGCCCAAGAGTAAGGCATGAAGCCTGCTTGTGAAGTGCCTAGAGCATTCATCACTTTGTTACTTCAGAGACTCTTGAAGGGAGTTGCATTACTTGCCATCATGTTAGGCAGCAGTAACCTCATGCTAGATCCCACGAAGCAAGGGCTGCTGGAGGATACTTGAGCTTTCAGCCAGTGCTTGACTTCATTGCTTAGGCAACCAAATAGCACTCCAGATTTAAAACAGAGTTTCTCAAATGAGTGCTTTGGGATCATTACCCTTATATTTCAATTAATACCTTCATTTGTTCACAGTTTGAGGCACACAGAAAACATTTGTTTTGACCAAATGGTACCAAGAGCAAAACTACCCTTCTGTGATCCATGTGGTTTACCAGGGTAAATCATAGTACTAAAAATGATGGAAAGACAGATCCAATTAAAATCCTTTTTTAAATAAAAGCACTACAGAAATTCTTGTCAAAGGCAAACATAAAATCTTAGGCTCCCCTCCTCTAAAGAAGGACAACATTGTACTGAGAGGGCTAACTGCTGCTCTATATACTGCATGATTTTACTTTGCTCCTTTTCATAGCAGTGAGCAAAGAAAGATACAACCCATGTGCCTACCAGATCTGCCATAAGGCATTTCCCCCCCTTTCTCTTGCTTCATAATGAAAAAATGCTCTGTGCCTTTGCTTCACAGATTATTTACTTCTTGACACTGAATTCTCCTTTTATTTGGTATGTTATTTACACCAGTGTATTTCAAATGTTGTTCTTTCAAGTATGAATGAAGTGCTACAGGAAGGTATTGGTTTCTAATTAGGAGAGCAGTGTGAGGAACAGGCTACAGAAACAGTCCTTGTGACATGAGCAAGTAACAGTGAGAGAGCAAGCAAGGGTATGAGGACCTGAAGTGACTTGTAATGGTGGCTTTGGCAACAGAGTCCACATTTGCTGCATCACAGGAGAGTCTCATCTTTGACAACTCTTGATATCAGGATTCCAGCTACTGTCACTTGTAGCTGGAAATAGCCATGTAACGTGCTCTGTTCGCAGGGTAATGGGTCAGAAGAATTTTTCCTGCTAGATGAGGAAATGCAGAAGAAGTGTTAGTAGGTAGGGGTGAAGAGAACTGGGAGAAGTTGGCTAAGTGCCAAGGGATAGACCATAGAATCAAAAAAGGTTTTGGATTTGAAGAGACCTTTAAAGATCATCTAGTTCCAACAGCCCTGCTATGGGCAGGGGCACCTTCCACTAGATGGCTGAGGCATAAGCCTTGATTAATGTATGTTTGGTTTCGCTGTTCAGAAAGTGTATGGGAGCTGAGAGATTGCAGAGGTGCATTTAATTTGAACTACAGAGAATGTACCCCGATTCCTGGATAACCTGCAGTGAGAATTGCCTGATGCTTCTTGCTTGGAAGATCCTGCCTGAAGGTGTTCACAAGTCTGCCAGGCTTTGACCAGGTGGTCTGATGGCTTTTGGATCAAACCACAGGCATTGATCCTGTAACCAGTCCCAGTTCCTGGAACAAGAGCCACTTCTGATGTGGCTGCATTAGACAGGTCTGAACTGCAACTTTACCTCCACACTTAGACCATAAATACCTCTCAATCTATTGAGCAATATGGAGAGTGACTGGTTGAAGAGCGTTGCCCCAGAGGTCACCCTCCTTCAGGGCTGCATTTCCTTTCTCACCAACAGGCTGCAAACCTGCTGGAAGCCATCTGCCTCACCTTTTGTGAGGAGGACTGTAAGGGGAATAATGATGGGTTATTGCACTATCTCTAGTAAAGAGATGTAAAAGTTGCTCAAAGAACCCATTTCACGAGAGAAAATCTGTTGTTTCGGTATGTTTATTGTAAAATATTAAGAAAGCAATATTAGAAGCAACATATTAATGCTGTTCTGTGGTTTTTGATTATACTAATGGTACTTTCAAAAGTGAATAAATGCCAAAGTCAAGGTCATCTGTATGACCTTTACTTGAGTTTAAGTTCATAGAATAATAAAAGTTTTCTCCTTGTCACTCAGTGTATTCAGTCTCTGTTTCCTTTTCACACTGCAAGGCTCCATGCATTATCAGGTATATATTGCATGTCCCCTTCAGACCTGAACCTATGTAGTTATTTTTATGTTTGGCTGTTGGGTAGTGCTGCTGTTGTAGATGTCCATGCAGTGTTTTTCTTCCTAGTGATGAGAGGCAGCTTTTTGGAAGGAGCAGAGAAGCACAGAAAGTTAAGTCATCACCATCCAGGGCAGGATGTGCTTCACGTGCCATCAGGCATCTCATCTGAGACACCTCTCAATGGATAAGGAAAGACATGTCTAAAACCTCTTTTCAGCTGAAGTATGCTACTTTCAATTTAAAACCTGCTTTTTATATCAAAATTTAGATACCTGTGTTCTTAAACAGTTTTGTTTTGGGAAGCAGTAAAGCCAAATGTTTGAATTTTTGATGATACTTGCTGAGAATTATTTTCAGACTTTGACCCAACTTTGCTTGCAGCTTGTTATACTGAAAATCAGATTTATTTAAGGTCAAAACAAACTGTGAAATTGAGGAAAAAATCCCAAACCGTTATTACTTGTACGTGACTTTTTTTAGGCTACTTGATTAATTTAAGTATAGCCCTGTGCTTTTGGTTCTTGTTATATGTACTTACTGTCCTAGCACAGTAGGCCAAAAATGTTTCAGAGTAATTAATTGGAAGTAGATGAAGTATCTATTTTCAAAGCCTGGCGTTAAACAAGGTAATGGGCATTTTGCAGGAACTGTGCAAATGTTATGGATGCAATCTGACACTATGGAAACTTTTTTTGGTACAAGAGCCCATGACTTTTCTTTCAACATTGTTCACTACTTCAGCAGCACATTATGACATTTTACAATAAGTAAAGCAGAGGTCTTCCAGACCTCTACTTTCTAGGGCATAGTCTCTGACTATTGCTTAAAATATTGGCACTGAGATGGGTGGGGGATTTATGGAAAAATAGTATGTGACAAAAGGCATATGGGTAAGGACTAAAGCTAAGAAATACGGATATAAAGGCTATTTGTGCAGTCTGGACTCAGAGTACTTGACTTTGTAGCTATTCGTAATAATTTTATTTGTAATAATTTTTGATGCTGGGGTGCTGGACTGAGATGTGGCATGGAGGATTGATCTGTGTGCGCATATACATGTGTGCATGTATGTATATATGCATATTTAAAGCATATATACTGGTATGAAACCCATGCTGGGTTATTCTTCTGACCTTTATTTTGTCTGCGTGGAGACAACTGAGGGAGTGGGGACCTAGACCTTCTCAGCCTTCCTGAGAGGTATGAGCCAGCAGGCTGATGCAGGACCCTGCAGTACCAGCTGAATGTGGTATGCATGATGCTGCTTGAGTTGATAGGGGAGCTTCACTTGGACAAGGGAGAAGAGCAGTTTTGGTGGCTGCCTGTGTTATTGAGCCATATTAATTCACAAAAAAACCCAGTGGGCTGCACGTATGCTGCTGATGGCAGGTGTTGGTTCTGGCATGACAGATTGCAGCAGGATGGTAACTGCCTCGCCTGAGGTTAGCAAGAAGAAGAAAACAAAACCAAAGATTAATTTTTCTAGCCTTTTGCTCCTGGAGGTGAATGAAATTTGTTTGTGTTTCCATGTCAGATGGTCATGGGGATGTTGCAGCTTTACTCCATGTGGTACAGCAAATGCTGCTGACACAGTGTTGACAGCGTGCTCTGTAGCTCCTGGGTTGAGCTCTGTGAGCTCCCTGAGCAAACTGTGCCAGGCCTGTTTTTAAGTAATGCTAGTTCAGTGCTCAGGAAAAAAACAAGCTGGGCTAAGTCTTGGGAGTGTGTAGCTTTTTTCCCATCTGTTCCAGAGTAGTAGGGAAATGTGGGAAATTCTGCATGGGCAAATGTAACAGATGGATGCAAGGTCTTATATACACTTCTGTACTTCACAGTTTTGTGAACTTTCAAGTATAAGGTGTTGGTTTTGGGCCTCTGTCAACATATTTGCAAGTTGGGAACAATGATAGATTGATAGGTGTCCTGGTTTTGGCTGGGATAATGTTAATTTTCTTCCTAGTATCTGGTACAGTGCCGTATTTTTGGATTTAGTATGAGAATAATGCCGATAACACACTGTAGTTAGTGCTTACCCTAAGTAAGAACTTTCCAGTTTTCCATGCTCTGCCAGCAAAGAGGTGCACAAGAAGCTGGGAGGCAGCATAGCCAGGACAGCTGACCCAAACTGGACAAAGGGATATTCCAAACAATAGAACATCCTGCTCTGTATATGAACTAGGGGAGTTGCCCAGGAGGGGCCAATTGCTGCTTGGAGACGGGCTGGGTATCAGTCTGCGGATCATGAACAGTTGTGCTGTCCACCACTTGTCTTTCTTGGGTTTTATTTTTTTTCTCTTTTGTTTGTCTCTTTTTTGTTACAATTATTATTTTTTATTATTATTATTTTATTTCAAGTATTAAACCTAACTCACAGTTTTGGGTTTTTTATCCAATTCTCCTCCCCATCCCACTGTTGGAGTGGCAGGGTATGTGAGTGAGAGGCTGGTGGTATTTATTGACTGGTTGGGTTTAAAGCACCACAATAGGGATCATACACTGCACCAGTAAGCACTCTGTGCACCACACCATGCCACTTTCACATCACACTTTGGGAGGTACAAACTGGTAGTGGAAAAGCTGTTGGCATGCCTAGTTGCCAGGGTTCAAACCCATATCCTTGCTGAACGAGTTGCCTAGGGAAGATTGTTACACCCATACCTGTACTTGCTCCTGGGCAAAATCTACAGACTTACCTTATCCCACCCACAGTGCTGTGAGCATGGTGTTTACCACCCACAGTCTTTAAGTATGCATGGGGGTAGGAGGAATTAAGTGTCATGAAACGGGGTAATAAAGACACTAATGAACAGCAAGCAGAGCAGACATGAGTTAATGTAAAAGTAGAGTAAGTACAGTAGTTAAAAGCTAAGGAAAAATAAGCTTGGCTGTCCTGTTGGAAGTGCATGTATCAGCAGGAGTCTGCATGTTCTAATTTAGGTGAAGAATTAGTCATAGGCAGCAGAGCAGAGCCTTAGGGGGGTGCAATAATCTGCCTCCGGGTGGCCCCACTCTTCCTATCAGCATGTCAGGAGCCCCCCTGGTGCCTGATGGGGGGCAGATAGCCATCAGCCCATATCCTTCTCCAGTCTCTGGCTCACAAACTCAATTTATCAGGGACCAGCTTGGTCCAGGCAATAAACAAGCAAGAAAGGTTGAGGTGCCAGTGGAGAGGAGCTGCAGGCACTTGTCAGGGTCTGTGTGGGCAGCTGTTAGGAGGATGATGTTCCATGCGTGCAAGCTCGTGTATTTGGAAGGGGGATGGGATCACTCTGAGTGGCACCAGTGGCATAGGGCCAGGATCCTTGAGGAAGTCATTGTCACAGACTGCTCTTGCATGTGAACATAACCTAGAAGGGCAGCTGTGATCCTCTGCCTGACTGTACACGAGCTTGCACTTGCTGTATGCTGTGCCAGAGGCAGGAGAAAAGGTTACAGGTCAGTAGCTCAGTTTGGCTTCAAAGCTGATGGTATAAAGAAGTGCCTTTTCCCACCCACTCACTCCCTCAGTTAACGATTATGAATAATCCATTCTGCAAGACAAACATCAAACATTTAAATTTACACACACAGCCCTCCTGAATTTGAGACATAACTTGCCATTCCTCTCAGGTCTGGTTGCAGCAGCATATGATGATGCTGCCATGCTGGTGTGCCCAGCCTCTCTGCCAGAAGCTGCTGCCACTGTGGCAGAGGTGACAAGAGAAGCAGCATCCTTCCCTCTGTCCAAGGCAGCCTGCAGCCTTGCATGCTAACACCAGCTGAGGTCAGCGCCAGTGTGAGGGGGGACGCTGGGCTCTGATGTGTGCGGCTGAGAGACATGCTTCAAATATTTCTATGGTAGCAGTAGTAGCTGAAGTTTATCCAGCCCTTGGCAGGTCAAGAAGCAGCTTTCGGCCCATAGGGATTGCAAATTGCTTCTGACCTTGCCTGTTCTACTTCAGCAGTTTTATATTATGGGAGGTAAAGTAATTGCTACGCAGACCTCTTCCCCAGCTCTGAGGCACACATTTTATCATCCCTGCTCAGAAAGCATTGGGGGATATCACTGAGATCCAGGCCCTCACCCTGCCTTAGAAGCTTTACGTTCTTGAACTCCTGTGGTTCGTTCTCTTGGTCCATTTACTTCCCATATTACAACTTTACTTCTTCCCAATTCCTGTTTTTGTTTTTTTTTTCCTCACTTTCTTGGGATTTCTTGGCTCCCTAAGTTCATATTCTAAACAAAGCCTGTAAGAAAAATTAGTAAAACCACAGTAGAGCTTCCAAGTTTGAAATTTATCATGGTTTTCTATGAGTAATTGGCAATTGCATTGCTTCAAGAACTATTTTTATAATTGGCATTGAAAGCTTATGACAACGTGCATGTCTTCTTTGGCAATGATGCATCATTGAATTAGTAGTTATAAAATGTCACTCAACCAGGAGGAGGAAAAATAATCTAGTTAAATAGTTTGGTTGTAAGATGCTGGAGTGTTAGTGGTTTGGTCTAATATGAACTTTCTATGGGAAAGAGCATAAAATTAGAACTATAAAGAAATGTAGAAAGCACCATAGTTGGTGGGATAATGAGTAATCTCATCACTTGACTAATTGACAGTTTTAAAATGTTTTATACATATATATATATAGTATATTCCCTCCACCCTGTGAGGTGAACTGGGAACCTCATAATGGCTCTCCTGGTTTTGCACTGTGCCATTGAGGACTTGCCCTGTGGCTCTGGCCTGAGCGCTATGGCACAGGTGGATCAAGAGCCTACGCTTGCAGACAGTTAATATGAAGAGCTGAAAGCAAACCAGATGAGTAGTCCCTCCTTCTCCTTTCCCTGCAAGACTTTACAACTAGGTGGTCTAAGTATGTTCACAAGAGTTGAGGCATGAGTGATCAAGTGAGACAGTGGAATGGAATTAAACATTGGTTTCCATGCATCGCAGCTGAGCTATAGGGTACAAAGAGAACCACAACCTCCTCCAGTTTTGCTTTATGCAAACCTGTGAGTAATTACTTTAGTACTCTGCTGAACTGGGCCTCTTAGATAAACTAGGCAAATGAAGTCCGAAGTCTGTGGATCCCTTCTAAATCTGAACTTGAGCATGACAGCGGGTCATTCAGCTGTAGTTCTGTTAGCCAAGATGTTTGTCACCCCTGCTTAGAGCATGGTGCTAATAACACCAAGGTTGTGCATTTGATTCCTGTATGGGCCGTACACTAAAGAGTTAGACTTGATGACCCTTGTGTTTCCTTTCCAACTCAAAATATTCTGTGAAGCTTGTGCAATTAAATTAATATTTTGTGAAAAATGCCTGCCATGGTGACAGGATATGTTATACAAAGTAGACAAGGGGCTTGCCCAGCAAAGCCCATCTCACAAACACTCTGTGTTGCAGTGGAGTAGCTGCCTTTGACCAAATGCTCTTATACTTGCAGGCTGGCAGAAGTATTCTGGTTCCCTCCACTACTGTGAATCATTTTCCACGTGAGGTTGAGACTTGCTGGTTTATCTGAAAAACTGTAACATTAACAGAAGGGGCTTCCATCCAAGATGACAGAAGTTTATTAGTGATGTGTCTCATGAGATGAATGACTACTAATGAAGTCAATTACAGTTTGAGTTGTCAGGACAGTAATTGCAAACGAAAGGACTAGTTTGGACTCTCACATGTTCAAAACAAATAAAATAATCCCAAGCATACCTTTTTATTGAAACCAAATGTGTTCATGTGAAAGGCAGGAGTTACTTAAGAAAGATACATATTTAAATGTGCATAGTTAAGTGTCAGTTGTCAACTACTCATTTGAAGCCCTATAAATAGTACCTCATTCATTTTTATGTTATGACGTGCGTATGACATTTGGAGGTTAACTTGGGTATGCTTTCCTCTAAGCACCAATCTAGTTCTGCATCAGGAATATCAGTTCATTTCCTTTCATGCTTATTTTCTCTTGGCTTGCTTGCAGCACTATCAACTAATCAGAATTTGAAATTTTGCCAAGGGGTAATTGTTTTCAGTGTTGGAATAAATACAAAAACACCACTGGTGACATTTTTGTCATTCATTTTCACTCTGTGTTTTTGGTTTTGCGGGTTTTTTTTTTTCTTTCCCTAATCACAGTGAGTTACATCCCTAGATAAGTATCTCCTTAGCATACAAGTTAGATGGTCATCCAAGCCCAAATGTATATGTTGGTTTTGCTGTCATAAAGAAGGGCATACCACTTGGCAGCAAATGCTTCTCCAAGTTCAGAAAACCTCTGACATAAATGTGTGTGTGTGTCTCTCTCTCTCTATATATATACACGCATACGTAAGAGGGATTTTTTTTTTCTAAAGTTCTGGAAGCTATTTCCCTTAAACTCCAACAATAATGAAAAACACTTGTTTATAGCAAGGTCTGTGTTGTTGCATGGGATGCTTGCCTGGAATTTGCTGGCTTGAGGGTCAGATGAGCTCAGGACACAGACGAGGAGGTGAGTGCAGGGTGGCAGGCGAGGTGAATACCCACCAGCAGGCAAGCAGGGCTGCCAGCACCATAATAAAATGTGATGTGTGAGGTTGCTTACCAGCCTATGCAAATAACCCTGATATTCACAGTTTTCTCATTTGCAAAAGCAGCTCTTAAGACTTTCATGCTCCAGCAGCTCTGCTGCAGAGTGTACCACCTCTAGGAGAAGGTATGAGGAACTTATGCCCAACCTTGACTTGGGCCTGCTCCAGGAGAATTCAGCTCATGAGAGCCCAGGCTACGGTTCAGAGTGGAGCTGAGATTGTTCTCACCCACAGTGGTGCGAATCTGTTGTCATTAAGCGAGTTGGATAATCAAACCAGAATGTTTCCCTTGCCAGATCAATAACTCTAAAATGTAGTCTTAATGGCTCAGTCCAGTAGTGTGCCACACAGCTCTGACCAGGAGTTGTATGTCCTCTGCTCCTCCTGTGAGAAAGACCATCCCTTGCCCCTGAGGTGTTCAGGACCACACACAACCACACTGTTTCTAGCAGGAATAAGAGCTGTTGTACCTCTTGCTCTGATCTCTGGGCCATTTGGACAGTAAATTGCCTGTGGAAGAGTCATTTCTTGCTTTGTAGCTACAGATAGACCTGATAATTGATGATTTTGGTTCATTGCAGTGTAGTTGTGCAGAACTAATCTGGGCAGAACCTCGAACAGTGTCATGTCTTCATTACAAGTAGTTCGGTTGAAAAAGTCGCTTACTGGAGCACCATGAAGAGCTGTGGTTTCACTCTTCCAGAGATCTGCCTTTGGAAACTGTGGGTTCAGTTGCAGTGGAAACTGATTTCAAAGGGAAAAAGTCAGTAACAAATGAATAGGAAGGATGGCATTGGATTTGCTTAGCTTAGCTGACCTGGTTGTATCCATAAAAATGTATGGTTGCCCTTACATGTAACAAATGGGAAGCAGGTCTAAAATACCACTTAGCAATTTTTCCCTGACTTGGTGCCCTGGTTTTGTGGGAATCATCTTCTTTAAGAGGAGTGAATCCCACTTCTTGTGCCAGCTCTGTCAAATCTGGCAGCAGATTCAAACCTTGGGAGAGAGGACATAGATTTGCCTTTCATCAGGTGGCACATTTTTCAAATGTGCTAAGTGATTAACACCGGACAAGACTGGGAATTGTAACCTTCTGGTGGCCCTGGTAGTGCTCAGATGCACACAGGGGCAATCAGAAAGCAGTTTCAGTATATCTGCTTCAGTCTGCCAGCTGTCACAAACCCATAGTTGCATATTATCTTGCCTTTTTTTTTTTTTTTGGTTGGTCAGATGACAGAGGAGGAGATTGTACATTCAAAGGAGTTTTATGAGAGGTCATTTTTTTCTGGTGGCACTGGAACGTGCTTTTCTAAGCGTGGAAACTACGGAGGTCAGAGCAGTCTCTTCCTGCTTTTGCAATAGCAATAAGTTTCAGTTTACAAAACAGTTTCCCTGGGACACGAACACAAGGCATTTGACACCCTTGTTAGAGATAAGTTGTTTGGGAATATTTTTTTTCCAGATCACTTTTATGACAGTTATAAGAACCCTCAAACAAGAAAAAAATCAATATATTTTGAAGTGCTCAAAGCTGAAAAAAAAAAAAATCAATGGGGGAAAGAAGGGCTAGGTGTGTTTTGTTTTTTGTCCATCTAGATTTTTCTTTAAAATAATTCTCTCAAAGCCTCAAATATTTTCTCCCACATAGAAGAGTTATTTTTAGTCCAGTTTATTATTATTCAGTAATAATTATTATTCAGTAGTAAAGCAGTATCTTCCATGATAGATAACTTTGAGAATGCTCTTTGAGAAGGGAAGGAAATTCGACCCAGTCAGTTTCTTAGTGGAACAACTAAGAGCCCTTTCCAACATGAGGAACAGGACATGTTTCCCCCAGACACCCGTGAAGATGTACATTCATAAGGCAGAGCATCTTTGACATGTCCTGTGATGGACATGAGGCTTTTCAAGTAGGCTACAAGCACCTACAGGGTTTTCTAAGAGCATGGGGTCACCAAGTAGGACTGAAATCATTCACCCTCCTTACCCACTGCTTGTCCCACAGACACCAGTAATGCTGTGTGGCCCATAGGGCTGCTGGCACTACCAGTAAATAAGCTTGTAAATAATCTGGACAAGATCCTGGGAGAGAGGATTTGTCTGATGGGGTGGGAAGTGGTAGAGGTTGACCTACTCTTCTGTTCTACCTCCTGTAGGATTTTATTTCAAGAACTCTCTTCTCTGTTTCTTTGCTTTGGTGCTTTATTCCACTCTGTTTTCCTCCTTCAAAGTTTTATTGTTCCTATTTTTACACCCCCCTTCCCAACCCCCGCCCACTTTTTGCTGCTTTTATATTTTGATAGCTAATGATGAGAACAGTCAGCACTTGCTATGAACAGAGCCTGAGCAAATAGGTTTGATAGCTTTACTGTTATCAAGGGCAGCTTTATTATTCATTTGTTCCATTGAAATTTTTAAATTTCCAACAAAAAGTTTTGGAGGATTATCTCAGAAGTAGGAGCATGGCAGTAGAGCTGCTGGGGAAGTCCCAAAGGACTTGCCCTGAGAAGACAGCATGGAGTGGGTTGAAAGAGGCTCCATGTAATAATTCTTGCTCCACCTTCTCCCGACACTTCAGATGAGTGATCTTTGCCTTTTCCTGAATTAAAAAAGGCTGACCAAAGAGGTCCCTTCCAGCAGGTCAGTGTGTCTGCTGCTTTGTGATAAGCACGCTTTATGTCAAACAGCTTAGGTCAGTGCAAGTTTTCTCTGCCCTTGGGCCGCTCTCCTGTTGTGATAGCTGCTGCTGCCCTTCCTGCTGGGAGTGGGTGTGCTTAGCAAGGGGAGAATGCCATGGCAGGTTGTGGGAGAGGAAGCATACCACTGACAAAGTGGAAGAAAAAGGTGGAGACTAAGACTTTGTGCAAGGCCCCCTCCCAAATGCCTCTTAATCATCTTGTGTCACACCCCTGGTGCCTCCTATTTAATTCCAGGAAGTCCTTAACTCTTACCTAGTTTCCCAACTATTGCCATATGCAAGAAAATGGTGCTTAAACCAATTGCTGCTGAGGCCTTTTGAAACCTTGAGTTGATCTTTGATGGCTTGTCTCTGTAGCCAGCCAAGGCATAGTGGATCAGCTCTTGAAGGTTGGCCATCCCCAGCTCCATAAGCTCTGTAAGCTAAGCCCAGTGAGCACATCGGTGTGGAATGGCTCCATGCTGCAAAGGCTGTTTTGTGTAGTTTTAAACTCAAAAACTGGAAAATTCAGAGCCAGCACTAAATATTTGTTCCACTTTCAAAGCTGAGCATCAGGGAGCCGTTCCTTAAATAGTGGATGTCTGTTCTCTGAGCCCAGATGTGTTTATAGCATGGGTCTTGCCAGTGTTTTCCTTTCCTCCTGCTGCCCACATGTATGTGCATGTAGCTTTCTAACCATCCATCTTTAAAGTTGGTGTGAGGGGTAGCAGCTGTTCCTTCTTCAATACAGGTGGCAATAATATTGTACAAATTGTTTTGAACCCTAATCAGTAAAGTTTGCCACACAAGTGATCCTGTTTCTTGCCAGAAGCGATAAATTGGACTCAGTTTTGGATCAGATGAAATGTTAGACAAAATACATTAGTCAAAGACACTTCAGAGTATCAGTTACTTTCCTGTGGTATGTAAGCAATAATTCAGTTCTTAAAACCTTCCACCTGGATTTGGAAGGTCACCTGAGCTCCTGTTGCAGGCATTTAGCAGTGAGTTAGTGTGAGGTAGCAATGAGGTGATAAACAGTAACACAGTGCAATCTATGTAACTAGAAACAGCAGTAGGCTTCAGCCTGGAATTTGAGATATTGGTCTTTACTAATCTATATAACTGGGTACAGGCTGGAATGTTCCTGTCACTCACTATCATCTTACACAGGCAGCCAATCTCAAATTATTGCAGCTTTATCCTTCCTTTAAATAGCCTAAGTTGGGCAGACTTATGGTAATGACAATGCACAGAGATGCACCAAGCACAAATTGACATCTCCTGAAGGTTGGTCATTCCTTCCCTTTCACCTTCCATGGCTGCCTTTGCCCTAGTGTGTGCAATGGAGAGGTTACCCTGAGTGAACCAGAGGAATCAAGAGGTGAGATGCTTAGGAGAGGGGAGCTTTTTCTTTCCATAATGTATCCGCCACCTTTCCTTGCCCTGAGTTAAACCTGCTGCTTCTCTCAGGGAAAGAAGGTGCTGAAGGAGGGCAGTAGGGTTATCTTCTTGTTACTGGTGATGTGCTCTACAGTACTGGTGAAGGGATCTGTCAGGTTGGGCTTTGTTTGACTTAGGTGCTGCACAAAGCTTAACAAATGATGTGGCTTGGAGTGATGGAGTTGCATCACTTCAAGTAAATTCAGTAAGAGGTTGATGTGAGAAGGGATAGATTCCATCTGCAACTCTTACAGCAGGTTCCCTCCCCTGACCATAAGAACAGCAAAGGTGAAAGTTCTGAGAGTTTAAACAAAGTTTTCTACTTTTATTTTTAAAGCAGTCATGCTGGTACTTGTGTGTAGAAATTTTCTTTCTAATCCAGCAGAGGAGATAACATGTAGAGGAAGTCAGAATGGCCAAGACAAAACCACAGTTTTCTCTACTGCAATCTGAGAAAAGTCACATTCTCATTTACTGCACCTGTACCTCCATCATATTTCAGCACCACAAATTGGAAAAGAATGAAGTCAATCGTCAGGGTGTTTAAGCCAAAACAACCAGCTGAGTCAAATAAGGAAAAGATGGGAGTTATGACTTAAAATAGTTGAAGAGTGGGTGGTAATCTGATAAATTCTGGGGCAAATCACAGGAAAGCCAGTGCAGAGTTGAAGTCAGGAAGAGATTAGAAGAAGGTAATAAAATTCATAGTAATTAGTGTAAAATTGTCTTCTGAACTAATTGCAATGCAATTTTGGTAAGATGCTCACTGTTTGGTTGGTAGAGGTAATGTTTTGATATCTGCTTAAATATACAGCTATTAAAATTTCTATGAAGACATATGATTTGTTCCACATGATGTTCTGAGTAAAAAACAAACCAACATAAGACTAATTAAAGACATCAAATTAATTGCCATGTGGCTAATAATCATACTTTCTAAAGTAATTGTAAATGAGGAAGGATTCAGAATCAATGTTCCTGAGAGATAGACCAAAAGGCTCATTCTTTGAGGCCCTGAGGCTCAGAGTACTCAGTTGCTTGGGTTTTGACCTGAGAACATGTCGTATTTCATTAGGTAAAGACAATGATGATGATGCAACCAGAGATGAAGTAATAAGGGACAATGTCAAGGACAGGACTGCTCTTTAGCAACCTCTGCCTTGTCTGCTAAACTAATCTCATCCCAAAAAATGTGTATTTAAATCTTCAGTCAAATTCAAAGTGCTTACAGACCAAAGATGTGTTTTTAGAGCCATAGCTCTAAAATGTAGACCTCCTAGTCTACATTTGACTGGGAGGTAGTGTTTTGGAAACCAGTGACTCAGGCTTGTTTAAAATGGATAATCAACTAAACACGTGTTCCCTGTGTGACAGAGTATACCTGAAAGCAAATGCTACTGTATTGGATTAGAGCAGATTGCTGAGTAAAGGTCAAGGAGGTGGTATTTCCAAGTGTACAGCATTAATGAGACCATTTCTGAAATGTTTACGCTTTTAAAAGGATTTTGACAGATGGGCAGAGAACAGAGAATGGCTGAGCTGCATGAGTATGGGTTGAACTGTGCTGTCTAAAGAGAGACAAGAGAATCTCTGTCAATTTATTTTGTCAAAGATGACATTTTATATTCGTCTACTAATGCCTGAAAGTAGAGAGAGAATTAGTAATTGCAGATTATCTCTGAGCATAGCAAGGGGGTCAGGTGCTGGAGGTGGACAAATGCAGATTAGAAAATGGGCTACTAGAAATGCCTTTTGCTTTCAGTGTCAGCAACTAACCACTTAGGATGCAGGGCTTGCATGTTACATGAAGTCTAAGAAGGCATTGCATCCATTTCAAAAAGAAAGGATTCTGGTAAACAAGAGTTTGTGGTAAAGGCACAAGTGTTGTGCTAAAAATGCTGTGGCCATTATAGTTCAAGCAGGTCAGGCTAAGTGAATTTACGAGTTTCAGCAGCTCTAGACAGAACTGATTTCTCCCATGTGATTTTAGCAATTTGGAGTAAAAACACTGAATGCCTGGAAACAATCAAATGTCCGATTGTTGTGGGCGGACGTGTAGGGAAGCTCTGTTTGATCTGAGCATCTCAGGTGAAAAGGGGAGAGCTGGCAGTGAATGTCATCTTTCAGCCTACCAGCCAAGCGTGAAGCTCCTTGGGGACACTGCCACCAACTACCAAGCTGTCACCCAGTACTCTGTGTTTGGCTCAGTTCCCCTGCTCACTCAGTGCCATTCCTGGTGTGTGTTAAAGCAGGCAATCTGCTTAACTTAGGGTTTTCCCATGTTCTCTTGAGGAAGGGTGTCTTGTGCTTGGAAGCTGTAACATGTGAGAAGATCCATCAGAAGGGTCAGTGGGGTAGTTCTGTGGTAGCAGTGAGGGGACCTTAAGGGAGGAAAGGGTGGCTGTATGTATGCTTTGTGGTATTCTAGTGATTAAATTCCCTGGAGAGAGAGTAAGCCAGACCTTGGGTCAGTATCTTGAGTCTGTTCAAAACACAAACAAGGATGAAATCAGTACTTACTAATCCCTTTCACCTTATGCCTACCCATTATTTTTATGGTTTCACAGCCATGGTGTTTCTGTTGGGTTTGTTCCACTTCTGAATACTGCAATACTGAGTAAAGGTGAAGCTTTTTCACAGCAGTTTTTGAGCAGCAGTCAGCCTTTTAAGAGGGATGTGGAAGGACAAAGTTCTTTATACACTAAGGAAAATACCAAGATTGCTCTCTTTTGGGCCCATGAGGAGCTGAATATTTATGTCAACTTACAACTGTTTTTCAAATTTGTTATATCCTCAGAATATAAATCCTACAGAACACAATATTAGGCAAACTGTACATAAATACATTGAAGGCTGAGCGGTAACAGACATACTGTACCTATATACATGGGACAGTCTATATCAGGATGAGCTTCTTGGTCTTCTGTGGGATCTGAATCCTAGTTTTGGAACAGCAGGAACCTGTCAGTGACTGGAACTACAGTTTTGTATGCATGTGAATCAAGATTAACCATGAACATCTTTCCTCTGTAGGTGCAATAGGAATGGAAATGTAAGGCATGTGGCTGCATTTGGATGTAAGAGGAGGCATTTCATGTTAGCTAACATGCAGCCTGCAAAGCTATTCCTTGCTAACTTAAGAGACTGAAAGGAGTAGGGTAGCAGGCACACCTGTCTTCGTGGTAACTGCACTCTGGTGAGTGTGATATGTGGTGGGAGCTAAGTAGGAGTGAGAGGAAGGGGTTCACTAATCTCTCTGAAAGTGAGACAAGTTGAAAGAGAGGCACAGAGGGTCATTACTCAATGTAGAGATAACTGTCTCTTAAATGAGCTGCCTCCACCACCCCAGAGGTCAGCATGGACAATCTATGAAGCTTATCTGGCATGTGTGAGCTGCAATGGTGTAATAAAACATGTGTTTGACTATCCATTCTCTGTGTGAGTGTTTGGTACCTGAAGAATCCTGCTTAAGGTACCGTGGGCTAGGAATAAGCGTTTGCAGCACAGATACACTGGAAAAAACCTCTTGATTCCTTCAGTAGGGCCTTCCTCTTACACTTTCAGCACAAACACTGCAGAGCAAGGCTTTTTTCACAGGTAGTGCAAACACATCTCATGTTTTTCTGAGGCACTTTGTCTTCTTGGGAGGTTGGAAGAACCTTGATTTTTACATCCATTGGCAGCCCAGAATAATTTCCCAAATGGAATAAACATCCCAATCAGAAGAAGCACTTGTGATCTTAGTATGATTGTGTCTATTCTGGGGCCTTCCCTATGACCAGATTTTAGGTGGGGTGATTTTTAAAAGGTATTGATTTTCACAGCTATGATAGAGCCAAAGTAGGTTTAAGGACTGGGGTCCTCTATATCTTCCTTTCATAGCAATGGCATTGCCCCTTTGTTTATTCTGGTTCATGGGACAGATTTAGAAAAGCTTGTTTTGATAAACTCTTTGCTTGCTTGGCTTGGCATTCCCAAACACTGTGTCAACTTTCCACAGAGCTGTCTTGGTTGGGTCAGTTGGGGAATGCAGATCAGCAGTGCTCAGCCAGCAAGTGGCATGACTAAAGGAGAAGATAATTGGCTTTATTTTTTTTCCCCCCTGAGTAATTACACAAGCTACTTTCCAAAAGTTGGAAGAGAGGGTCTTCCAGAAACGGATTTTAATTTTCTGTTGGGTGTGTGGGAGTTGAGATGTGATGTTAAAATTGTGATAATTTTGATAGCGATGGTAATTGTAATACTTTCCTTTTTGGGTGGGAGGTGTTTCTAGATGTGTAGCTCATGCACTGTGTGTTTTTCTGTGGTTACATCTGCAGCACAAGCCACAGTTTCTTGTGTGGCTGCTGCCAGCTACTTGGAGAGCGAGTGTTGGGGAGTCTGCTCTCATACCAGCAGAAGGAGAGGGGAGAAAGATGCATGGAGAAAGCTAGAGACAAGACATAAACACTCAGCGACCAATCTGTGTCAGAAGATTTCCAAAGAAAAGTGTCTTGGCTGCCTGGAGGGACCTTTGTGGCTCACTCCATCTCTCTTGATCATCTCTCTCTCATTTTAACACTTTCTGTCCTGAGCTCCCCTGTGTAGATACACAGGTGGTGAGTACCTGGAGGTGGCTTAGTAAACATAGGAAGAACAGAGTGATTGGCCACTATAAAACTAAGTAAAATAAAATGAAAACACAGACAGTGGGAGCCAGAAACTAAACAACACAGAAAAGAGAGGGAAGGCTGATGGGGCAGTTCACACTTTCTAGTAGGCTGGCATGTTTGCTAAGAGAAAAAAAGTAAGATTTGGGCATGTGGCACTTCTTCAGACTTGCATACTTGAAAGGTTGTCTATTGTTTTCTTAATTTCAGTTTGCATAATGCAAGGTATTGCTTCTCTGAGACCTGCTTGTCATTTGCATGCTTATAGTACTGTGGCTCTGCCTGTCACCAGGATGCTGACAGAGAAGTCATTTTGCAGGCATTTGCTAATGGAGAGTGGATGCTGGAGGGATTCTGGTTTGGGCATTGTTTTATTTGTGGAGGCAAAAATGCTGAAGACTGAAGAAAATAAGTGAAATGAAGAGGAAACGAAAACTTATTCTAATTTCCAACCAAACCATATTACTGACCAGGATAAACACATTTTCAGTGTGTGGGAATGACAGTGTCTTTCAGCTTTGGTCACTCACTCTTTTCTGTGGTATTTCCCCACTGGGGATGTTTGGGGGCAGCAGTCAGACCTTCCTCCACCTTTCTTCACTCAGGTTCATCGTCTCAACCACCTGGGTTTCCCCTTCAGGAGGTCCCAGCTAGCATGAGCAGGTGGCTGTTGGGAGCAGCAGTCCCACCCATCATCCTGTGCCACCTCCCAGGCATTTGCCTGGCTGGAGCAGAGCTGGCCACTGCCCTCCTCTCCTCACCCTCCAACAGCTCTCTCCTCCCATGTTGTTATTTTTAACCCTAATTGGAGTCTTGATTCGCTTCACCCTGTGGCCTCCTGCCTCTGCCAACAGAAACAGACTGTGAAATTGCAGAATTAACCCCAGTTTCTTCAGGCTTCCCAAAGCCCTTCTCAGCCTGGGCAGCTCATACCCATCTGCTGGAAGTGTCTCCCCTGGTAATGTGAAAGGTGGCACAGCTTTTTCCACTACGTCACATAAGGACAGGCTCATATTGCCTTTGTTGTAGACTTGGGAAGAAGCCTGGCACGATATACCTAGGCTTCAGTGAAAAGTTATTGGATACCACAATACATTCATAAGTTGTAAGATGTGTTTGTAGTCAGGTATTTTTCTCCTCAGCTTTTCTCATGTTTTTCACTATGAAATTTCACCCAGTCTCTTGGTATTGTCCTCAGGACTGTTCCACCCATGATAGTCAGGAAGGAAAATAGATTCCAAAAAAATAACTATTACAATCACAAAGTTGTGGGAATACAACTCTAAATTGGAAAATGCATCAGAAATGTATTTCTGCATGGACTTTCTGTATTTTATTTCAGTCTGACTGCACTGACCTCGATAGGCTTCAAGCATAATCTACCACCCCAAGCCCTGCTGAAGTCAGATGACTTGGTTCCTACCCGTATTAACTGTGCAGGTGTGCACTATATGCAGCTATATCTGGAGTAGTCAGACTCCCTTTGTCGTCAGGAAGAGAGTAAATGTGTTTTGGCTCTAATCAGTCTGACCTATTTTAGTTTTCTGCCTAAGTATGTGGACTTATGTCTTTTCATGGAGCATAATCGAGTTGCCAATAATGAGTTCAGGTTTGGATATCTACGTCAGCAGATGTCTACCCTCAGACTTTCCAGTTACTTCACATGGCTCCCAACCAGGTCTTGGCAGATCAGCATTTAGTCATGACCACTCACGTAGTTATAGTAACAATCATTTTTGAGTTCTTGCCTCTGAAGATCCTTAACTAAGTGGATATGGTGCTATTAGAGAGAAGGCCCACAGGCTATTATAATTTAACTGCTCTTTGTGTGGTGAAGAGCTGTTCAGTGATGACTGATACTGCTTCTATACTTTTAATGGCAAACAACAGTTTACAGTACAAGAATGTCAGAATAATTCAAGTAGGAGAAAGGACCTTTTGAACTCACCTAGCCCAACCCTAGCTCAAAGCAGGGCCAGCTATGGCTTTGTCCAGTTGATCTTGAAAACCTCCAAGGATGGAGGCATCATGGTCTCTGCTTTGGCTGTCCTTGGGGAAAATGACTGTCCTTACATTAGGTCAGAAACTCCCCTGCTTTGATGTACAGCTTTTGTGTCTCATCCTCCTATCATGCACCTCTGAAGAGCCTGTTTCAGACTTCATGGTAACCTTCTCATAGGTACTGTATGGCTGTTTGTAGATCACCCCCAAAGCCATCACTTCTCCAGGCTGAATGATTCCTGGTTCCTCAGCCTCTCTTCATAGCTGGATTCTCCAGCTGAGACCATCTTAGTGGCCCTATGCTGAACTCACCTTCGGCTATCAGTACCTTTCCTGTATTGGTGAGGGGGGTGGAATGGGTGAAACTGGACGCAGTGTCTAGCTATGCTCTAATGAGCACAGAGCAAAGGGGAATAACCAGTTCACCATATCTGCTGGCTGTGCTCCTGCTGGTGCAGCCCAGGGCTGTGTTAGCTGTCATTGCTGCTGGTGTGTGCTGCTGGCACGTGTGTAACCAATTCTGTACCAGCGCTCCCACATCCCTTCTAGTAGCCAGTTGCTCCCCAACCTGTACTGTTCAATTAGTAGGGTTTTGACAGAAGCTTTCTATGAGAGCTGTGGTAAGGAGTAGCAGTCACTCTTATTCATTATCATTGTTGTGCGTATAGTATAGCTTTAAAAAAATCAAGTCTGTTGGTATATATTTGGAATAATTCTCTAAAGCAAAATACTCACTGGGATTCATTATTTAGCTGAATCCTGATAGAAATAGAAGTATGAATCTGATGTGTGAAATCCCAACAGCTCCCATAAAAAGAACAGTTAGTTCTGTTTCCGGGAGCTGCTGGTGCTGTTGGGAATGAAAGCTGTGAAGTGCTGGGGTGCTCAAGGCTGCTTGTGTACAGCCTTTTTATTTTCTTTTTAGCACTTGGTGTGCACAATATGTGCCCACTGTTGAATTCACCCTTGTGACTCCCTTGTGAAGTAGGAATGAGTTTTACTCAGTGTTTAAAAGGGAGAAGCCATGGTGCAGAAACCCAGACACATCTGACCTAATTTTAATTGTCAGAAAGTTAGACATGCAGTCCCAGGCTAGGAATCCACAGTCCTTCTAGAAAGAGAGAAATGGGTCCCTCCAGGGTTTCCTGGATTTCACCTCCTCCCTACTTGTTTTCAGGGTGAGAAATAGCCTGTCTGTTTTCACTGATGCTGGCAGAACCTGAACAGTCAGTCTAAATTATTAGTATTTAAGTGAGACTTGGGGCAAAATTCCTAGTTAAAGCTAAGCCTTGGCATCACGATTTAAGTGGTTCTTTCCCAGACTAGTCACAGAGAACTGAGAGTGCTTCTAGGTTTTCCTCCAAATTAAACAAAGCCTCCAGACCATCCCTTATGTTGCCTGAGGGATGCCATGGAGATGGGGGGGAGCAGGCTGAGGGAGATGGCAAACAGATTATTCTCTTCCTTCTTTCACACTCCCACCTTTGGCAGGACTTTTGCCCTCCATTGGTGTTGGCATGGATTTATTGCTGCTGGGGAGATGAACAGTTGGTTGTACTTGGTGTTTCCATTCCCATCTCCTTGCATCTGTGTATGATCCTGGCAAAGGGGACAGAAACTGCCCTCTGCTCCTGTTGAAAAGGGACCTAAATTATTTTGCTGTGGAAAATGTTGCCTTTTGGCTGCCAGAGTGCTTGGAGGTATTCCAAGTTATTGCAGTAGAAATGGAACTGAAATATCCCTAATTTTCTCCTCCGTGTCACAATCTTGACTACTAATTTCAGTGTCACAGTCATACAACTAAACCACTTGTTTTCTTCAACACCTCTGCAGACACCTGGGTGGAACCCAAGTGCTAGTGAGTTTTGGTGGGGGATGGAAGGTTTTCCTGTAGTACAGTTCTCGAGAGAGAAACTGAACTCTCATGTCGGAGGGGAAAAAAAAAAGCACAAAGTGAAATGACAGCCCCCTGGGACACAAACCACCAGTTTTATTTCCAGTCTGTGGGAATCCTGGCTGGCATACAGGTTTGAGTAGGAGAACACTTCAAATGAAGGAACTTTAATACTGAAAACAAATTTGTTTGCTTTTTTCTATGTATTGGAAAGCTCTCCTGCATAATCAGCTCACATTAATGAGAAGTGCTGGGGGTCCCTGTCTCAGGGACTGTCCCAGTCCTTCCTCAAAAGTGCCTTGGTGCTTTGGTTATAAGAATTATGCAGTAACCTAAATGACAACTAGCCTCAATTAAGATTTAGTTTGGAGACTTAAAAACTCTCCAATGATTTAGTCTCAGGGATTAAGGAAAACAAAACCTTACCGACGGCTGGATAAAATTCACATTCCTTTCAATTGTGATCATCCTACATCAAGGAAACGTTTGAAATGTTGGCAGTCTCCTATGATATGCCTGTGAAAGTTATTATATTTCTTTAAGTAATTTAAGAAAAAAGAACCAAGAGCTATAGCCCAAATGTGTTATATAAATCTTCATTTTTACAAAAATAGTTTGATTGATGTCAGGTCCCAGTGGGTGACCTTTAAAAGAGACCACATCAAATGGAAGGGCAGAGCTGCATCTCTCCACTCCCACATTGGCTCTTCTCCTCCTCGCTTCTCCTCACCAGAGTGCCTCTAGACAGCTATGTCATCTGTAGCCATAAAATAAATTGAAGAATGTCTGTCTCGCTAAAGGCAAAAAAGAAGGTCTTCTCTCATCTCCGTTGAAGTGGGCCACATCCTTATCGGGGCTGCAAAATGAACTGTGTACCTTCATGGAGGCTTAAATGTCTGTAAAATCTGCTCCATCTCCTCCCTCCCCTCAGATCAAGGCATCCTGTGTTAAGAGGGATGTTTTTTGTGGGGTCTGGGCAAGGAGTGACAGGAGTCCTAGCGCTGTGCCACCTTTAATTTGCTGTTTAGTTGCTGTAGGAACAGCATCATTTGCTACTCCTGCCTTTCAACATCAAAGTGTTAATTCTAGAGGAAGAAGAAAGTTTGATTTTCAGAGGGGCTTTCTGAAGCACAGCTCCTCAGAGGAAATATGTGTGGGGATAGTTCATCATAAGTGGTTCTTCTTACCCTGATGAATATTTATGCTGAAGAGTTCAGCCCGGCGTTGAGGGTGCGCAGCTCACAAGATTGCTTGACCGATATCAGAACCAGGTTTCAGGGGTCAAAACACACCAATTTTTGTGGTAGAAAAGTTTATGTAGACATTTTCTTCCCTTTTTCTTCAACAACAGTGGTCTGTTTTGTTGCAGCTTAGAAAAAGAAAATATTTTCTGTACCACTTTGAATCACAAAGGAGAGCAGAAACAATCAGTGCTATCATTACATAAGGGTGTCTTACTTTCAGAAAGACATACAAGAGTAATGTAAGGCAAAATAAAGTCCTGCTGAGGTCTCCTGCCGGACATATTTAGAGATGCTGTATTGGCAAACAGGAGTTCATCTATTCAGATAGAAATGGAACAAACTAGTACTTAGAGGGAGGTGAAGTGTATTGCAAGAGGATTTGTCTACCTTAGGCCTAGGGGCAAAGAGGAGGATAGGGATGTGAATGCTTCATGGTGACCTACTCCCCTATGGCCAAGTTCCTGCACCAGACCATCATATGATTGCCTGTCTCAACATGTCATGTGAAATTTGTGAAAAAAGGACATGCTGATGCCCAGCGAGCCAAGGCAGCATCTCTCAACCCATGAACCTTGGTGATAGAGGTAATTTCTTTCACTTCAGATGATTTTGTAAAGTAAGATTCCTTTTCCCTTTAATTCTTTCCATGACCACATGAACAAATAACCTCTCCTCAGGTGTTCGGTCCCTAGTACTTGTCACCTTCTAAGAAGAGCCCTTTGGTCCCTCTCTAGTGTCAGACAACCAGCAGGAGAAAGCCAACACATTGACAAACCACTTTAGAGAAAAATGTCACAGAACTTAGACCAGCTCTGGTTTAAGCATCCCTAAAGGCCACAAAATCTTTTGGAACTTTCCCTGTTCATGTTGAATTCACGGACATAGCAGTCATTTCCATAACAACAACTAAGGTCCAGAAACCAAGATTAGGCTTTTAATGAAAGACAATTAGAAGATCAGAGAATCACAGAATGGTTTGGATTGGATGGGACCTTAAAGATTAACTAGTTCCAACCCCCCTGCCCTGGGCAGGGAACCCATAATGCAGCAAAAGGCACTTGTTTGGATGCCCTTTTGGGCAGAAAGCCCAGTGCAGTTCAGACACAGGACAGGAAGACCTTGATCAGTAATTGCGTGGAGGGAAGAGCACAAATATCTATCTGGGTTTGATCACTATTTGCTCCTTACCTCAGGGAAGTTGTCTAGGCAATATATTGAGAGTCTTTCCAACAAGAATACCGGGTGGATCTATTATGGGGCATATTGCCCTTCCAGCTTTTTTTATCCTGCTGTATAGATACAACCGCTGAGTTTTAAATCATAGGGGTCACAAAGATTAATTGAGGATCATTCATTTTTGCCCTGAAATATATTTACCTGCCTAAAACTTCTGTGAATCTGTTTAGATCTCTTTTTTTACTTCCAATTGAGGAGAACTGTTGATTTAGTCTTGGACAGAATGTCTGAGAGTCAGAGCACACCCACTACATCCTCCAAACCAAGTAATGGCATGTATTACACCCCTTGTTTTATCACTCACCCAGAGAACAATCTCGGCATTTCAGGCAGTTCCCTAGATGCTGTTAGTGTTTTAAGCATTTGATATTCATGACATACTCCTTGGGTAGGGTTTGATTTTTTCAAAGTATTTTTCCACTGAGTGGCAAGAACAATAGCTTCCAGTTTTGATTTTTGTAAGTACAACTTTAAATTCTCTTTAAAATGCTGTTATATGCTTAAAATATGCTACTTCTGAAAAAATGCCTGTCACAAAGCTTGTATAATAAAGCACTTGAAGAATGCTTTTCTTTGAAAGAGAAAATTTATGTGAGAGAAAGGTAATGAAAGTGATCTTGCTTTTAAAAAAACAAGCTGTAACCTACAAAGGTATTCTGAGTAGTTCTGGAATCTTAACTGTCATTATCAATTAGCCCACCTTAATTACTGGGGGCAAACTCTCCAGGAGCAGAGAACACTCCTAAGTTTGGATATAGGAGGACAGGCTAAATACATAGTGTTGTGCTTTAGGGGATTGCTAAAAGCAATCAGTTACAGTTTTGTGTAATAGCCCCTTCAAGTTTTTGCTCTCTGTGGGAAACTGTGCAGAGCAAAATGCATGGTGTAGTGGTAAGAATAAAAATTCACTTTCAGGGAAAGGGTAGGCAGGACCACTGGCAGAAGGAGTTCATGGGAACTGTTCAGATGTGATGGAGAATGCCATGCCTTTCCCAAACTACTTCACCCTTCCTCATCTCCCTTCCTGCTTGAAAAATCAGATTCCTCCTTCCCCACTTGCACTCCTCTCACTTTATCTTTCACAGGCCTGAATTTTGAATGCTCCTGCTATGAGGTGTTGTGACTCACCCACATTCAGAGCTTGGTCCCCACATGTTCCTTTATCTCTGCTATCCAGGTGCAGGCTAGCTCTCTCAGCCACAGTGGGTCCCTGGTCCCTCCTAGCAGGAGGGTCAAAGTTTTTCCCAAGAGGCAGTGTGGCTTGTCTGGTGAAACACAAGTTGCTATTATCAGCCTTGTTTTGTTTTCCTGAGAAGCAGACAAAAAATTTTGTGTTCCAGACACTTACCCTTAGCACAACACTCCAATGCTCATCCATTGTTAAGCTTTGCCCACTGTTTATATGATGCTTTTACCTGTAAAGATAAGGGGTTTTTAACAGATCTTATGAAGCAGTGTTGCTTCAGAGGAAGAAGCCTCAGCACTGAGCTGGATTTTCTCTCTGTTATTTCCTGGCTTAGGGAAGGCTGTACTATCTGCAGCTGGTGGATACGGACTTCAGTGACCTACAGGGATGTTGCTGAGGGATGCCTTTAGTGAGGTTTGGCTGCTACACACGTGTCTCCAGCCTTTCCTTGTCCTCTTGGCTGAATATGGACAGTGGAGAACTGTTCAGTGAGGTAAAAATTCACAAGTTGTTGCAAATTGCTTAGCTCTACCTACTCTACAAGAGTTTTATGCAAGTGTGTTGTTCAGCCCAGGAAATGATTGCTGCAAGTAGTCCAAAAGAGGGCAGAACAATGCATTTTCTGCTTAGAGTACACAGTGTGATCCAAATCATATCCTTTTGTCATATCCTGTCACACCCTGAATGGTGTAAGTCAAAAAGGCTGGGCTGCCTGGGGCACACCACCATGTAGTGTTTCCTGAGTACTCATGCTCGGTCTCTGTACAGTCACAAATGAGTTGTGAACAGCTGCAGAAAGTGAAAGAGAGGGGCAGGTACTGCTAACACAGCTTTGTAGTCATTATTCAAATAATGTGCGCAGATGCTTTCTTACCAAAATATTTTTTTTGCTTTGGAAATCAAATGCCACCCAGCATCACAGACTAGCAAGTAGCAATTATGTTATGTTGCTCCATCACTATGAATTCCCTAAATAGCGAAAAAAAGTTGTGAGGTAAATTCAGCCACACAAAAATATGTAGGCTAGAAAGCCTCAGAACAAACAGGAGGCAGACTATGGTGAAATCTACACTTGCAAAGAATGATGTCTTTTGTCTATAAAGCTCTGTTTTCATTATACTTGAACTTTCTCACATATTAAACCTCTGTTTAGAGAACTACCAGTATATCCTGATGCTTCCAGGACTGACTGAAGTATATTTTACTGTAAATTCAATGCTAAAAAAAAACATCAGAAACTTCCTAACTGATAAATCCAATCAATGATATAATTAAGAGCTAATGATGTGTCTGGTAATGCATAAGGATGGTTTTTCTCCAGAAGAGTTTACAACGTATTTCCTCTTGGCAAACAGCAGGTACGTGGGTTTTGACCCCTTCTTAAACAGGAGTGGCAACTCTGCAAATAAATTCACGGCTACCAGCCAACTTCCTTATTTGCTTTTGAAAGTGAGGCAAGACTCCTCTGATTACTCGTTAAACTCATCTTCATTAAACAACTTAACATGATCTGAGTAGTCCGAGGAGGTAAATTGCAATGGTCAGTTCACACAGAAAAAAAGTATTTCAACAAAAAAAGCCCATGAGAGTAAAACAGCAATTAATATGGTCTTTAACAAGCACAGAATTCAAATCAATTGGTAGAGTTGTTCAGAAAAATCAAGAAGGTCACTGCATATCTAAATGAAGAGAGAGACCAGACTGTTTACAGGCTTGCAGGTTCAGGCTTATCTGTTAGACAGCAGCACCTCTCCAAAACACCAGCAATCACAAGGGAGAGGTTTTGCTAGGCAACACTTACCTTGTCAGGGATGCTGCTCCTGATGCTCTCCCCTGGCCCTTCTCATCAGGTTTCTTGTGTCCTTGTTAAAGTTAATGTAGTCCAAGGAAGCCACATCTGCCCATTGGCTCCATAGGGAAGGCTTGTTTGTAGGAGTACATTTTTACTCTGCCTCCCCTCTTATTTTGTAAAAGAGAGAAACCACGAGTGTTTTTCTTCCTGTTTTAGTTATTTCCTCTCTGCTTGGCAAACCTTGTTTTTGACAGGAGCTCTCAGATATTTGGGCTGTGTTCCTTGAATCAGAGAGCCCCCAGGGACAGTTCAGTGGTCATCTGTGACTGTCTTATAGTCACCAGATTTAGTGGAGCTATGATGGGTAATAATTTCATTTTATTATGGTGATTTACTTGGCAATCCCAATTCCTGAGGATTTTTCTAACCTAGCTACAGTGCTAAAAAAGAGCTTTGTCACTCTGGAAAGTCAGATCAAGGCAGGGGAAAATCTAATCAACTCAGGAGAAAGGCACTGGTGTCCCTCATTCAAATAATACCAAGTAAGTGATCTCTCTATTGGTCAGTACCGAGGAGACTCTAAACTCTCATTGCATGATGGAGCATGTCTGAAAGGGGAAGAGAGAGTTTTATGGAAGGTGATAAAGTGATGGTGTGAGACAGTAGAAAAAGAAGTTATACAAATTTGTTTGTCAGGATAACATCTAAAAAGCTCAGTGAGTGGGAAAAACGAGCCAGACCTCTGAGGTCAAAAATGGTGGGCAAGGGAGGGAAGTGGGAAGCACCAGGATCTGACAGGCTGCCAGCAGTAAAGCTGGAGTTATCAAGAGGAGAGGTACAAAAGAGAAAGGCTCATTCATTGCCCTTCAGCTTCTTAGTCTCAGTGCACATGACTTCAGAGTATGGCACTAGCTGAAGCAAGGGGGAAGGTACTAGAAAAAGTAAATTTATTAATTTCTGTGTGCCTCACAATTACAAAGAAGCCTCTCAATATGTCCTCAGGTCTCTTCTGTTACAAAAGTGATCAAAGCTAATTTGATCATCCAACGTATGAAGCATTGTTTACATCCTTATCTTTATCCAAAGCTTTTCTGTGTTAGTCTGAGCTTTTCCCACCCATAATACACTTCTAACATATTTGTCATCTCCATACTAATCAGCTGCTCACCTATGCAAACACAGTTGTTATATTGCCTGTGAGACATTTTGTCAAGACCAACCTTTGTGTCAGAGATAGGAGGACCCAGAACAAGCTCTGTGCTCACTAATAACCAGCAGCTGGTCATGCTGGTCTCCTTCCTAAAACTGTACCACCCTTGTGCTTCATGATCCAAGCTGGCTGAGGTCCCATCTCTATGACTGCTCCAGGGATGCTAATTCATTTTTAGGTGACAGGGTCAGGACTTCATGTTCAGGTCCACAAAAACATGCTGCCTGCCTTGCCCCTTGTCCAGAGGGCAGCAGCCTGGCTAAGGTACCTGCTCCTACATTTATAGGTATGACCATGTGTAGAAAAGTGGCTTGTTATCAGCTTCATCCTGGCCACAGAGCTCATTAGCTGAGCTTTCTAGGTTGTGATCCCTGCTGCACTGGGCCACTGTGGCTGAAGCAGGGCCGGGTTCTAGCAACAAGGACCCCTCCTGCTTTTGCACCTTTTCCTCATTGGACAGTGAACCAGAGCCTACAGGCACCTCAGTACCACTGTGAGCTGTTTTCAAAAGGTCTGGTTCCTGCAGAAATGAACCTTTCTTAACAAAGACAGGAATTTGCAGCCATGTATTAGGGCTGCATGTGTATGTTACCTCCAAAAGAACAGCGCAGTTAGAAGGCAGAAAGAGTCCTCAGGCATTTGGAAACCTTAGAAAATCCAGCTAGTTAGACTGCATCAGGCGTGAAGAGGCTGGATTTGTTATTCTGGTGAGGTACAAGTATTATTTTCTTAACCTGCACAGTGCTCAGGGCAAGCTATGACATATTGACAAATGATGCCTCTTACTGGTGAAACCTACTCGTCTCTTTGTAGGCATTTATGACCCTTTTCATATTCAACTCCGCTGCACTTGGAATGTTGCTGTTTTCTGTGTCAGTGGAGAGGTGGAGCATTTGCCTGATCCTCAGAGGTCTCATCATAGGTTAGTAAACTCTGTCCTGTAGTTTCAGATACAAAATCCTAGCTGGGATGTGGATAGATGCTCCTGACATAGTCAAATAATAGATATAACAAATGCAAGGAAACATGTCTGAGGACCCTCTTTCATCCAGAAATGAAAGGTTAACTTCAGATGAAGAAGAATAACCAAATGCTTTTGCTGCAGTGTGTTGAGCACAAAAATATAATTACTTCAGTTTTCCCATCTCTTTCAAGTCAAAGGCCATTCACAGCTTCTCATTTTCCTCAGCTGGACCAACTGATGCTTTGTGTCCAGATTGATACCAGCTGTGTGTCTCGTTATTTGAAATGAACATGTAAGTCAGTTTGTTCTTCCACGTATGAAACCCATTATTCTCCAAAATCTTTTGCTGAATAATAGTTCCAGGCCTATTTGACCCAAAAAGACATTTAGCAATCCTTCCTGATGGCTTCCAAGTTAGTAAACACACCAACAGGGTGTTGCTCAAACACCAAAAGAAAACAGACTCTTCATTTCAGGCAGCTTCAGCTGATTTTAGACTGCATCCACATTACAAGCATCAGCTACTGCCATGTTTTGGCTTGCAGAACCTTTTCCTCACAGAGGGATTCCTGGTATAAACACCAGTGGCTTTACTATTGAAAAATTCGCTGTCTGTTAATTCTTTTACTTTCTTACAGCCTACTTGTGTTCTTGGCCAAAGTTGTTTCCAGAGGTATTCTGCATGTAAAAGAAATCCTTTCCCTATTTAACACTGATCCAACATGTCCATTTATTCTCCCAAACAGTAGCTTGTAACCCCTGCTATAGTCATCTGTAATAATTTTTCCCAAAGTCCAGTGGCCATCTTTTTCTATTTTCCCTGATATACCTCTTGCTGAATCATCTTCTCACAGCCCCATAGGTTTATAACCCCCTTTGAGATAATTAGTGCCTTCGACTCATCAAGTTCTGTCTGAGCTTCAGGCCCCAGAGCTGTCTCTGTATCTGTGCTCCAGTTCCTCAGGAAAAAGTAGTTTTATATAAATTGCTTTTACATAGCACAGTTGTTGCATGAGACATGACATGAAACAGACGTTGCACAAAATGACACAGCAGGCTCAAGGACTCCTATAATTGCTCCTTTCCTATTTTCACTACCTCTGGAACGTGGCCGTCAGGACAGGCAATGCTGTTTAGCCCCACACCCCTCTGAGCCAGGGTCCACAGACCATGAGCTGCTCCTGGAGCACAGCTTAGCTAATTAAGCTTAACAGAGCAAGCCTCTGGTTGTGGCTTCTTCGCATTTTTTCCTAAAGGTGTTGCTTAGACATAAATTGACCATAAAGTGATGAAGCGTGCAAGCAGGTTAAATACTCAGGGAGAGATGAATGTGCCACCCCACATCCTATAAGGTAGGGGTTCACAAAAGTGGTATAGCAGGTTAAAGCAGTGGACTGAAAGCCACAAAGCTTGAGGCTCTTTTCCCAGCTCTGCTGTGGAGTGTGATCTCTGATAAGAAATTCTGTCACCCTTTTAATACCTTCTTTCTCCTCTTCTCCTTGGCAATATAAACTGCGGTCTCTTTGTGTCAGGACTGACTTTTGGTTTATATTTTTTCATCATCATTAAAAACTGCTTCCTCTCCCCCTGGCCCTTACATTAGATGGATACACTTACAGTGATCCCCAGTACATACCTTGGAAAAATGACAGCAATAAAGAAGGAACTAGCGAGACTTGGTCCTAAAAAATTGGAGTTACTCTGTGGGTGTCTGCATTTGCATCAGTGTGTATCAGTGAGCTCTTTGGGACAGCGTCCTTTAGTTTTCCAGAAAAAAATTGCATTTCAGACAGTTCTGTTCTTCAGGGATTTGGGTCTGATTCTGATAAACACTTTAGAAAGCCTTTTTCTATTTAATTGGAACAACAATCTACATTAACAGTATCCCAAACATAGAAATATCGAAACCGGGTACAAAGTGTCTCCTTCTCATTTCAATGTACTGAATTAATTTCTTTGCTGAGGGCTTGAAGCTGATTTGAAGCCTTGGCAGATACCAAAAGTAAGACCATCCACTAAATTTCAACTGGGCTCACGTCAAAATTATGTGAAATTATAAGTCTCACTGAGCTTACAAGTGAGGCTATAATTGCTCAACATTGTGCTCAGAGCATTAGAGATTTGCTGGAAGATTCATGGCCCAGAAGGAGCCTTTTACAGTAAATCTGGTCCCACATCTGGTTTGACATTGCAGTCTGAAAATGGGTACGATTTAAAGAGTTTTGTGTCTTGCCAGGAAGGCTGTAGCACAAAGCATTTGATATGTTTTTCACCCAGTGGAAAGAGAATATCCCAGACTTTTGTCAGTTTGCATGCTGACTAAAGTGGTGGCTCTGAGGGAAAAGACCACAGTGGCTTCTGGCTGCGTTTTACAAAACTGAAAATAAGTTTCCAAGAGGCAGATTCTGGGCATGGTCTATGTAGTTGTGTTGCATGATGTGCAGCTGGGTTATGAAAGGGTAAATCGAATCCTTTCTTATGCACCTCAGCGCCAGGGTGAATTAAACACAAAAGCAGTTTTCTTGAAGCAGCAGAACAGCAACTGCTGTGTCTCGCAAATGAGATGGGTCTGGGATCAGTGGGAAGAGAAGGTATGGGGCAATCTGAGCCCATTGCAACTGGCCTGATAGATCCAATTCAGTTGTCCTCAGGGTCCTGATTCACCTCCCACCTTTGGGATGCTTGCAGTCAAAAGAAATAATAGAAATAAGTTACTATGAAATGAAAGACTGGGATTAGCTTCATAATTTATAGTCAGCTGCACTTTAAATTCCCTTTTTTTAATGCTTTCTAACTGAGAGCTTCTGAGACATGACTTTCTCTCAGGGCACGTAGATTATTGTGCTAAAATTTCTCTGAGATACTTTGTTTATCTGTGCTAAGGTTAGATTGCTCAACACACTCTTAAGTAAATAATGTAAAACCCAAGGACTAGCTACTGCAAAATGTTCTCCATAAAATAATGAAGTACGTAACTGACATTGTTTGAGCAAGACCTTATTATATTGTTCCAGTATTTTTTAGTCTAGTAGGATGAGGGCAGAGCAGTAGATACTATCTGGGAGTAAAGCACTTGTCCTTTTTCTGGGGACCAGGAAAAACAGCCAAGGCTGGCCCTGAGAGAGTAGCAAACTTGACTCCAAGGATAACTGAGCAGTGTACAGGCTGACATGGGTGTACATTGTGCTGACAGGACAGGGGTGAGCAGTGTGGTTGGGAGGCCTTTTTGAGGAGAAGCATCAGACAGTAGCGTACAGGGAAGAGAAAATGGGAAAGATGTAGATGTGGCATGCATGAAGGTCTGTGGGTTGTTGACAAGTGGGAGGTGTTCAGAGGCAAAGATTTGTTTTAGGTGAAATATCCTTCATCCCCCCAAAGCTGCATTTCTGGGGCAAGACTGGTGTAGGGGGCAAGAGGAGCTTCAGAGGAAGGAATTGATGTGTCAGCCTGAGCGTGACTTGTGCAGTCTGCATGCTTGCTTTTTGTACACAGGGGAAGGAAAGATGTGAGGGTACTACTCGTGTACTAATTGATCACAAGATCATCCTAGGTCACTGACATGACCTGCCATTAAAGAAAGGGAAATAAATTGCCGGGTGGGGAATAAAAATATCAATACTATCTTGTAAAACACCAACAAGATATCATCTAGAAATCTAGGCACTGACTTCCAAGCAAAATAAATTCAGGGACAGATGCAGAGACAGGTCATTAGGTTCATTATGTAGATGATTAGGGGTTGTTTCTTTGTTAGGGAAAGGTATTAAAATGTCTGCTGGTTTGTTTAGCTTTGGAAAACAAAAGCTTCAAGGAGATACGATTGCTATCTATACATACCAGGAAAAGAAGACAGCTGTTTAAGCTAAAGGGGAACTCTGACAGAAGAATAAATGAAGCTCGAGTGCTCATGCCAGCCTTGAAAGGAGAACTCTACCCACAAGAGCAGGGAGTATTAGTGTGATGAAAACAAACTTCATTTGAAGATGCAGATGGAAAGACAGTGTATGACCTGGGGCTGTAAAATCCTTTCCAATCTTGTGTCCCCATTTGCAGCAGGGTTTACAATATCTGGTGGTGAGAACAAAATCTTTTTAGTCGGTGGGCAGTTTTGCACAGGAAGTGTTTAAGATCTTCCCTCACGTTTCTAGTACCTTGTGCTTGCACGGGTCTGTGCTCCTGTGCAAAGAGCTGCAGAGGGCCATTGCTCTGACTTACCTTTGCTTTGGGTTTATTTGGACAAGGGTAAAAGTCTGCCTTGAGACTGAGCTGTTGGTTCATGTGGAGACCAGCTGTGAAGAAATGGAGAACTTCTGTGAAAGGCTGAAGTATGTGCGAGGGCACTCGGAGCAGTTTGTGGGTTGCGTGTCTTGTTAGTCTTTGCTGTTTATTGCCCTGTTGCTTAAAATTAATGGGAGTTGAATGTATCTTGTAAATTAACATATAGGATCATTTCCAAAGTCTCTGTCCATTTATTTCTCTCCAAAGTAGAAACTAATGAGATCTGCAGAAATTTTTCATTGTAAATAAACTCCTGGACAAATATTTGAATGTTTTTGTTTTATAAGTTAGTTGTAAATATTTTTGTCATCGTTCAATTGTTACCAGAAATAACTCAGCCCTGGAATTCACTCTCTGATAATACATTACATCTTCCTGGAATAACTACATTCCAGAGGTCACATTCTGCAAATAGCTTTCCTAACTTAAATTACTTGCCAAATAATCTGAAGGATCCTATATGACTGCTATTGCAAAACTCAGCTTTCCTGGTAGCCATCTGCATTTAATCACTTTCAGGGATAAAAGTTATGTGCAGTGCTTTTGGACCCATGCTTTTCTTTTGAGAGCACATACCTGCAAGTATCTTCATTATTCACATTTTATGTTCATGTGAAGGGTGTTCATACCTCCCATTCCCAAAAAGCACAGTGGGGTACTGCTAATAATGGCTGTTCTTTGTTGTAAAGTTATAGTTTTGCAATAGCTTCAGTATTATCACTGTGGTACTGTAAAGAAATGAGGACAATATGTTTGGGCTTTGTTTAGAACAGAACACTGCAGTTTTCATAGATGTTTTTTCTGTAATTTAAGAACTTCCAGGCTTAGTAAAAGCTAGAAATCAACTGAGAGTCTGCAAACTGCACAGATAACAAAAAGAACAGTTATTCTTTAACTTGTACTAAAGTTAATACTATCCTTAGATCAGGACTGAGTTGGCAGGGAGAAAGATGAAGGGGTAAAAAGAGATGGATGGGGAACACAGATGGAGTGATATTCTTCAGGACACATGCTTCTGAACTTAAGAGAACCATTTCACCTCGTCTCTTTAGCATGAAAGACGGTCAACTTGCTAAAAGAAAACTTTACAGGACTAAGGCCTATACCCCCTTTTTCCGTTATACCACCTAATTCTTACAGCTCAGTGAAGTTAGTGAAGAAACTAGAAGGCAGAAGGACAGGGCTTTGGCACATGGGCAAATGTGGCCTCTGAGAATGGAGCACCACAGAAGGGCATTGAGCAGAGCAGAGCATTGCTAATTGAAAAATACAGGAAATTCTTCCTGCAGTCTCCAGGGAAAAAGACTTATTACAAGATCAGAACAAAGCAGTTATTTCTATTTTTTTCCAGGTGAAAAAAAAAATTTCCACAATCATATATCCTTCTTTTTCTTCAAAGTATAATTTACCATGAATGTACAAGCGGAAAAAAAGCTGGTTTGATCAGCCTATAAAAACTTTGTTTCCCTGCTAATAGTAAAACAGGGGCATGATCCTGAGTATTTGATAAGAAAAAAGGAAGGTGGAAGGTCCTTCTAAAACAGACATTACTCCTTCTTTTTACATTTTGCATGGAAAACACTGAATCAGGCAACTTATCAAAACCTGCAGTGTTTTGACTACATTTTTTTGAGTTTGGGAGCATATGATGCTTTTTTTTTCCAAAATGGTAACATTTTACTCTCTGTGAGATGTTCATAATGGAGAATTTTATTTAACCAAACCCCTGAATTTTCCATGGGTAACCATTTGCAGTGGCAAAAGGTTTTGTTTCAGCTCGAAGAGTGGGCGACGGAGGAGAAGGATGCACAGCAGGAGGATCAGGGACCTAATGCAGCCTCAGCCCCAGCAGGGGCTTGTGGGGGGATGTATTTTCCTTGGAAGCTTTTAAAACCTTGGCAGTGTTTTGAAACAGCAAGCAAGTAGCTACCAGGACTCAACAGCTCTCTGGTGACCATTATGTTCCTGAAGCTCTGCTTGACTGCAGCATGACTTTATATAGCAATTTATTCTTTAACAGCTAGCTACAGGAATCGACCCCATGGAACAGCATCCTCAGAGCTGGCACTGTGCTGGCTCTGAGCCTGTGAGGCCCCCTAACTTCTCCTGTTACATCCTGAAGTTGCTCTCTTTGGAAAGCCCAGGCCTGTCCCACCAAGCTCAGGGGTATCAGTTCCAGTGCAGCCGCTGCCAAACAGCTTTGTGGGGCTGCTCAGGAAACAGTCTCTGAAAGAGTGAGGCTTGCCCTTTCTAGCAGAGAAGGATGAGGGACCAGTGCTGGACTGTGTTCCCCAGGGAAGGCAAGATGGACCAAGACATCAGGAGAGATTTCTTGATTGTAATCTAAGGCTTGTATTGAGCACTGGTATTGCAGGGCAATACACATCGGACTCAAAGTACACCCTGGGGGGCAGCCTGGAGTTAAACATTCAAGTGTCCTCAGGATTCCATGTAAAGGGGTCTGTCTCTGCCTAATGGGGAACAGTTGGCTGAAACACTAAGCCACAGCTTGGTGTGAAAGAAGGGTTTTCTGCGTGGTGGGCCAGCAAACATCTGACAAGTAGAAATCATGTGTTCCCCTCTTGTAGTTGCTGTGCAGAGGTGCAGTGGTGGATGGCACTGCCAAACCTGCCAGGACCCTGGACCACCCAGCATCATGGCTTGTTGATGCAAGACTATATGGAGCAGTCACTCATCATTAGGTAGTTGCTCCCCATCAGGGAATGACCCATAGTGACATTTGGATGTGATGGGTAGGCCAGGACCTGCTCATTCAGCCAAAACATGCAAGGTCTGTTCTGGCATTAATCTTGCCAAGGCAAGGGGTATCCATCAACAATTTTTAACCAACTTGAGATAGCAGAATTAATTTATATCAGAGCAGCTTTTGCATCACATGGGCACGTGGTTTCCCATATGGCACTATCAGTATCTAGAGAATGTACTGTTTCTCTTAAACAATGCCCTGCCCGAAAAAAAAGCAGGTATATTGATCATCTGCCCTTGTAGAAAGGATGAGGAAGAGTATAAAGAGAAAGAGAGAAGAAAGTTTGCCTGCTGGGGACTGAGGATGAAGTGTGACTCACAGCCGGCGGTCCTGAGAGAGAGTTAACCCTGGAGCTCAGCCCTGGCTCTCCCTGCGGGGCTCTCCTTTGCTTGCAGAGAAGGTGGTAACCCCTGGATGTAACTGCATCTGCAAAGGATGAGGGAGGGCAGAGGGAGCTTTCCTCATGGGAGGAAAACCAGCCCATGAGGTTATTCTTTTGCTGTTCAACAACCTACATTGCAAGAGAAAGGGAGTACAATATTCTCCAGATTAGGGAGGAGGACTCTGTGTTTTGAACTGATTCAGAGGGGCCCCTCTCAAAGACTTCAGAACAACACTAAAAATAGCCTACTCTGCTAATACCAAGGAAACACTTTTTTTTGGCCAAGAAATTGCAATCCTATTTTTTATGCCCACTGATTTTAGAAGGGAGAGTTATATGTCCCTTTGTGTTGGGCCTCTTTGTGAGTAAAGCACATTAGGAAGATCAAGGTTTCTTTGTACTTTGTTTGAAGAGCTATCAAATAGCAGCAGTATCAGGTAATGTGGATTATCATCTTATAAGTCTCTACAATTTTATGTGTTTTAATTACTGGTACAGAAAGAGTTCTGTGGGACATCTGAGTCTTAGAAACAGACACTAATTAAACAAGCAAAGTGTGCTGAGATCTCTGTTTTCCTCAACAGTATCAATAACAAAATTCTCTCACAGGTCAACACAAACTTCCTCCTCCCCCTCTCATTTGAGCTGTGGGTAACGAACAGTGTAGTGTTTTCATAATCATCTAATTTACGTAACAGCAGGTATACTCAAAACAGAGAAATAATCGGGCCAGGAAATCCACAGTGGCTGTTCCAGTAGCTTTCCAGAATCCCTGAAAAACCACACATCAAATCCCCAGCTTCTGCTTTACACAAAGAAAGCCTCTTTCTCCCTGTGGATCAGTGTCGTTATGAAAAAAACATTATAAAATCATAAATAGAAAAGGTAATCTGTTCAGGGCAGTGTAGAAACATGTCCAAGCTAAGTGTGGCCCCATTTCATCTACCTTCCAGTAGGTAGGGACTGGGAGGAGCATTAATGCAAGTTGAACACACCTTAAAAACCTGAAGATCATTGACTGCTTGCCTAATGGAATCAGGAAGCCTAACAGTTGACCCTAGAAGCATGGAAAAGGGACCATAAATCATGATCAAGAATATGCCCAGGTTATAAAATGTGCCCATATATAGAATACAGGTGAAGGGTTGGCAATTTCTTTCAGTAACTTTGTTCTTCTGTCCAAAGGGTATTTTAGTTCCTGTCTGGACAGCTCTGGACTGGTGAACAGGGTTGTTTTCATGTTTGTTTTCAGTTGAGCTGTTGGCTGCACACCGATTATAGTAACCCAAGAGCTAAATACAGTTCTTGAACCTTTGTCATCCCTTGTCTTATTCATTCCCTTCTTTGTGGTCTGTTGCATGCTATAGTACTGGGTATTTAACAATACTTGACACAGAATACTGCAATATTCCCAGAAAGAGACCTCTCTGAGGCATGCAGTGTCTGTATTTGTGCTCCTGCTTGCTATACTGTTCTCCAAAGCAGGGAGATAAGAATGGGATTATCCCATATCTGCAAGCTACAGGCTTCTCAGACCTTTCTCTCAAGCATCCGGTGCTGGCTAGCATCAGAGACAGGATATTGACCCTTGTTTCTAAGCAAGTCTGGCAATTCCCATATTTCCAGGCACTGGACAGAAACAGACTGTTTTCTGGTAGACGGTGGCTCATATTTCTTGCCAATGCTGACAGTCAAATGCTGCTTTCACATTCTCTCTTACTGCTAATACACAACCTCAGGCTGAAGGTCAAAGGGTAGATCCTGGATGTTCCCATGCAAGGAAAATCAATTTAAATTCACAAAAGACAGAAGAGTCAGTGCAGAAGGTCACCACGTGGTCTTAGTCACTCTTCAGGTTTAGAAATTTGAACAGGGAGGAAGGAGGAGGATGAATGAGTATGAATTGATGGAGCAGGATTGCTTGTGAACTGGCAGAGACACAGGCAGAAGGGCCATCTGCAGTAGAGACTGACTTATCCCACTGTGCCAGGCCCTGGACTATCCCAGAATCTCATAAATATTTGTAATTTGACCTCAGTTCATCCCATGGTGAAGCAAGATGTCTACCAAGTTTGGATTTCAGATCCAGCCTGAGACTTACAGTTTTATTTTAGGGAGAAATTTTAAACCAGATAGTTTGCTTTGAATCAAGAAAGGGACTTGGACAAACAGAGAATGACCTGATCCCTCACACCAGGAAGAATGAAGATGATTTTGAGCTTAAAACACTGGGATAAAACTACAGTTCTGCTCTCTTGGTGTAGCAGGGTAAATCTTCTTGGCTTGTAACAGAAAATTTGCCAGAAATTAGAGCAGAGAAACACTCTCCAAGGGTTTTGGGGGCTAATCTTTGCCTTAGAAAGATGCTCAAAGCAAGAGCCAGGTAGTTTTTGGAGGGGCCAGGCCAAATGACTTTAAATGAAAAGCAGTGGGAAAAGCAACTCTGAGGGCAGTGTGTGCCTCCCCCCGGCACGCAGCATGTGGAGGAGGTACCGGCCCTCTGTACCTCAGCCCCCCACTTGCCTTTCTGCTTTCAGGCTGGTGAATGCACTGGAAGGAGTCACACTGCGTACATCTCACCAGGATATGCTTATAGCTTGTGTTAGGCATGTTGACAAACTTATGCTGCTCATTGTTGCATTGTGTTCGAACCAAGTCTCACAAGAGGAGACACTGTTGCTTCTCTGAGAGGCTAAAGTCATCATTTGATGAAAAAGCACCCAATGAGTGAATTCCCCCTTCCACCTCTTTACATTTTTGAGCACTGTTCAGTAATAACACCAGGCACAGCTTCAAATTTAAGCACCAACATCCCTACAGATATAGACTGTTTGCAGTTTTTATGTATACAGCAGAACATGACAGCTCCCCAAGGGCCAGACCAGTGCTGCTCTTTTCATCTAGAGGCAGATTCTTCCTGTAAAGTCTAATGCCTCTTCGAATTGAGCAGGGTTACATCAGAAGTAGAATATGAATCAGGATTTTCGTTTGTCATTAGACATTTAGTTCATATTTGGTGTTGCTATAAATAGGTCATTTGGCTGCAATCCTTATTTCCAAATTTTATTTTTATTTTTTTAACCTCAGCTACGCTTTTTTAGACCATGAGCATGTGATGAATCTAAAAATGTCAGACTTGGAATGGGAAAGGGCAGATAACTGAAGCATGGCTCACTGCTGTCCCAGGCTGCTCACTGCCTACCCATTGTGGACAGAAGAGGGCCAAATGATCAGTCTTGGCACAGTCACTGAGGGTTGTTTTGAGTTCCAAGGAATTTAACCCTATGACTTTGACCTTTGACAAGAACACTTAATTATTTCCAGCTCTCCAACCAGGTCATAAACTGGCCCTTTAGAAAAGTTTCCTGCTTTCCATAAAAGACAGCTCTCGGCTCCTGTCATAGCAGAGTTTATATTCTTTGAATGGAGGGGCTTCTTGAATCAGCAGGATGCTGTGGCTGGGTTACAGAGTTCAGCATTTGGTTTTGTTTTTAACAGTAGATGAATCTGTGCTCCAAAATGCCATCCTGTGTCCAGATTTTATATCTCCCGAACTTTTCGTTTTGTTTATTGTTTCCCCAGATATTGGAATTTGAAATTGTTCCTTTGTAAAACCAGAATTTCAGAAAAAACCAAATTCCACCCTTTTCCTATTTTCAGGACATATAATGTATGGATAATAATCAATATTTTTTTCATCCAAATACCCAGCAGTGACTGCCTTGCGCTCCTGTGAGCCTTAAAGTTTCGGTAACAGTTTATGAGTGTATCCCTTCCCTTGGCTGACATATTGAGCTGCATATGGCTCAATATGTCTTTCTGTACAAGGTAAGAGAAACTTTTCACCTCTTTCTATAATGCTCTCCACACATTCATTTTATCAGGGGGACATTTCTCCTTCAGTCCAAAAATAATAAATGCAAAATGTCAGTTATGCCAGACTATTCAATAAATTGGAATGCAAGACTCCAGCTGCAGCCTTAATGAAGAAGTATTTCATCCCATGCTTTCTCTGATTTAGGTAAACACACAGACCTAAACAACCATGATGCAGCAGGGAGTAGAGACTTTGCCTGGCAGCCTGGCAAGCCTCCTGTTTCTTGGCAGCCCTCAGAGGAGCAGGAGGGTTTTGTGCAGCCCTCTGTGCACACGGCGCTCCCGGTAAGGAGCTGTTGAAACCATCGAAGCTTCACTCGAATGACGGTAAGGTTTAACAGAGAATGTAATTCTGCCTTCCCACTTAACAGCTTTACCAGTAAGTTGCTGCTTTTTCCTTACATGGGGATGTGGTTGGTGGGGACATTCTTTTAAAATGAAAAGGCGGCTCTTGGTACCAGAAACCACTTGCCCACATTTCTAGCATTTAAGGCAGCAAAACAGAGCTGAAAACCAGACTTAGCTGAAACACCTATTTTTAGCTTGATTTCCCAGCTTTTGCAGCCCCAGGCTCTGCCTACCGGATCTGAGGCAGAGCTCAGTGCCCCCTGGGGGCACTGGAGCTGCCCCAAAACATTCAGCTCAGGTCCAAATTTATGTTTGCATCAGCCCAGGTGTGAAGCCCAAGGTCAGACCAGAGTGAGGGGTCACTTGGAATGCCTGCACCCTGGGAAGATCTGGCCAAGCCTGAGCTCCAACCAGAAGCCTCCACTGCCTCCATGCCTTCAGCTCTGATTTGGGATCATTGAGATGCCACAACCAGTTGCAGGACCATCATGAAGGTAAAGTCTGTGAGTCTGTCCTCTTCACTGAGGAGAGAAATGAAGAGCACACTTTCCTCGCCTTGCTGTGAGGAGGGGGAAATAGAAATGCATGCATTGAAGATCACCAGTGGTAGCAGTGATTGCATTTCTTGGTCTACAGAATTAATTAATTTAGACAGTGACATCATTAAACTTGTCTTGAAGATCAGAAGGCAGCTGTAAGCATCTTCCCTGCTTGGAGGGAATGCCCCATGCCCCAAAGAAGGCTGGAGTCCTACTTGTGACCTGGGAAATTCCAGCCCTTACCCTGCCTCTTGGAGGCTGCCAGCTTCCAAGCTGGAAACTTCCAGCTTAGTTAACTGTGGGAATGAAGCCATAGCTGAACAAAGGGGGGAAAAGAAATTAAAAATAAAAAAGGTAAAAAGCTTTATAGGCCACAAGCCTTCAGAAAAAAGGCTGAATTTCAAGATAAATCCATTTAGCTCAAAACACAAATGGCATGTTTATAAAAAGGCACAGAATCTCAGTTGCTGGAAACAAAACAGCGATTAGTGGCACTGCTGAAGTCTGTGTCTTGAAAGGTTTGTCTTTTTTTTTATACTTTTGTCCCTTCACAGTCTTCTGCCTATACACAATGTCCTGAAAATGCCTTCTACTACCTTACCCTCACCCACAGCATTTTGCAAAAGGTGAATTGCATATTGTTTCCTACAAGTCTTTTCTTCAATTCAAGCCTGCGAATGAATGACTTTTTAAATTGCAATTCCCTGCTGCCTGAACCAGATTCTCACCCGGAGGCTGCTTTATACTGCTCCAGCAATGCCAAACTGCTGAACTGCCCTTGTGGTATGAAAGAGACGTGGACATTAAAAGGAACATTCTTTCATGTCTGTAGAATGTTTTCCATATTCTACAGAAGTACCAAGTATTCTGTTTCCTCAAAATAATAATAATAATAATAAAAAAAGCAAACTCACCCATATAATGTTCTTACTCCCCAAATATACCATATGGTATTATAAATGTCATCTTTCAGGGCTCTTCTTTTTGAAAAGCTAAGAAGTTTTATGGCATAAATATTTTCCCTGTGAGCGTAAGAAACCAGTGTGTCAGACACTGTATTTTTTTAACAGTTATGGTATGTTAGATCATGGTCTTTTGTGGTTAGGTATGACATCAGGCCACCACAAAGCCATACCAGGAGAATCACACGGAGAAAAACATGTCAGCTTAAGAGCTTTCAGCATTCAGGGGAATTTGGAAAAGCCAAAACCTGGGTATGTAGAATTGTTGTTATTCTGACAAAGCTAACCTGAGGTGACTTGCAAGCATACATACTTATAAGAAGTTGTAAGGAATAGATAAGGAGAAAAGAATTACTATATTTCAACTTCAGGAAAAATATCAGAAAGGCAAGCCTTCCCCTTACCATTCAGTAAATACCTGATAATTCACCTACGATCTCCAGCTCTTGGTGCCTGCTTTGCTAAATGAAAGAGGCAGCCCAAATTGCTAACAGGCACTTGGAATCTTGGTGTACCTGACCTGCTGCTTTCTTAATGTTCCTATTTATCCATTCCACTTATCTGTTGTTTTCTTTCCTTAATGCAGCAATCTTTAGACCTTTCAGCCAAAATCATGAAGAAACACACAAGAAAAATAAGTTTTCTTGGAAGACAGATCTGCGAGAGCAAGTGCCAAAATGCTGATGGGCAGCTGGAGCACAGTGATGCCTCAGGCTGGCTGCAGGTGATTTAGGTAGGGAGGGACCTCGAGACCCAAACCTGGGTGGATATAATCTGCCATGTGGGGTTTGCTGGTTTTGTGCTGGTTAGTGGAGCTGCCCTGGCTTGTCATGGGTGCAGAGGGATTAATTCCTGCTTTGTGCTCATGCCATAAGTATTCATCCACACAGAGTAGTTGGGGAGCCTGCTCTACCCCTGTAGACACAACCAGTGGTTGCCATGGAGGACGGCCCCCTCCAAGACATGTAGCATAGCTTGGGGGAAAGTAGGTCTCTACCTCTGCAACAGGCAAGCAACCATCTACAGAGATTTGCATCATCTGCTGAGAAGTCTTTGCCTCCATGGAGCTCAGATTCCAGAGTTGAAGAGGGGTTTTTTTTGGTTGTTTGGGGCTTTTTTGCAGAGCAAATGCCTGCAGCTTTATTTGGGAATTTGCTGTTTCTGTTTCTGACCCATAAAAGCACTTGTCTGCCTGTAAGTTTTTTTTCCTTTTTCTAACTATCCTAATTGAGCTAATGAAAATTATTCCATCTACCTATGAGCTTTATCTTGGCTAGGACTTACTCCATCCCTTTGCCATCATTTAGGAAAGTGTGGTTCCCACTGCTGGCCTTGTATGTTGAAGGACAAAGGCAACATGCGAGATATCCTGTATCTCCGATAAGCCTTGGAGAATTAGAGCTATGAGCACCCTCATACTGAGGTGTGTACATGGCTGCATACGTAAGAGGAGATGTCTCAGATTGCAAAGGCAGTCCTCCTATTGGCATTTCTTGACTTGCAAGTCCTCAGCTTTGTAAGCCAAATAATGTCCTATTAGAACAGACTTGCATTTAGGCATGCAATAAAATGCCTTCAAAGGTACAGATTTATTGACAAATTTTTTCCTTCCTGAAACTGAAAGGGTAAGAGGAACTTCAGATTCAAATGTATTTTATAGACCCTCTTCTACTCCTGCTTCATGGTCTGCTGTCACCACCGTGCCTGGCCCTGCCAGAACAGAGAAACAGTATTAGATGCAGCAACCAGAGCTGTCTGACGCCCAGCAGCAGGGAATGCAGTTGGTACCAAGTTTCTCTCATTTCCCTTTCTGAGAAGAGACACGTCTTCTACACTAGTGTGTCTTAAGTACTGGAAAATACATTAGTTGCTGGGACTGGTCATACATGCAAGACTGTTTTAGGAGGTAGTCCATTGATACTGGTTTCTATTGATTTGATGTCTATAATCAGTCAACTTAGCAGTATTTTTTTTACTGAAAAGTGTTCTGTGACTATTTAATTATTTTTTATCTTTGTAATTTTTATATAACTGTTATGACCTTCTATTCTTAATGTGGCTTTCCTTTGTGATGTGCAGCTGAGATGTATAAACAAAGTTTTTTCAGAAATAATTTCATGTGATCCATCAGGCCATTCAGACTTAAGCAGTCTGCCTTGTACTTTGAATACTGACTATTCACAGCAATGTGATCACAAAGAATATATAGCTTGAGAATTCCTGTGAGAAATTTTTAGGGAAATCTTTCTGAATTAAGAACTCAGATTTGTTATTCTTTTCAGCTGTTTACAGACAATCTACAAACCTGGTGAGAGAATGAATTTGTGGACTTCATTGCATGAAATTGTAGCAATTATTAAGTCATATCTAAACAAAGTGGACTGTGATTATTAAGTTGAATCTAAACAAAATGGACTGGATTTTGACTTCCTCCTCCTGTTATTGTCTTTGCTAAAAGACTTGTACAAAAGCAGTGATAGCAAATATCACACAGTATTTCTTATCAGCCCTTACACAGGGAGATGAAGAATTTTCTGATAACATTTATTCTTTTTTTAGATTCAATATGTTCACAACATAATCGAATAGGATATCAGTTCTTCTGACTACATGTGGGACAAACTCTCAAGAGCCAATCCATTTATTTTGCTCTCCACTTTGGATAGCTTGACACTAGCTTAGATATTATCCTTTTTAATTTGCTTTAATGTGCTTAAGGATGGTTTTGTTATTGTTGTTAGCTATTTATGTGTTGGTTGAGGGCTTGGAGGACTTCTGTGGTCAAAAGCTCTGACATAGGTCTAAACCCCTGCATTGTTCCCTGTTCCCACAGCTTGCAGGAGAGCTGCTGAACCTGACCTGCCCTGCTGCTCTCCTGAGTGAGTAGCCATGGAGGGCAAACTGGGGCTGTAGAAGGTGTGAGGCTTGAAAAAACAGAGGGATCCATATTCTTTGCAATATGACAGAGAAATAAAGTAGGCTAAGCTCCTAGGTGTGTCCTCATGTGCTGCACCAAACAGTGCATCCCATAGCTTAACTCTAGATTTTCAAAGCACTTTCTTGAGTGGCACTGGGAAGGGGTCTTCAGAAACACCCCAAAGCCACAGTTGCATGTTTGCCTGCTTCAAAACAGCCCCCACCCAGCCTGTGGAGAGGCAGGGAAAACCCTGTCAGAAACACATGTGTCTTTAGACCCTCCAACAAAGGCTAGATACTCAGCATTTGCTTACTGTGGCATTGGTCTAGGCATGCCTGTCCCTCTAAGCCCTTGAGGACAGAGAAGTGCTACATCCTTTCCCTGGGTTGTTGCAAGACACTGTTATTAATAATTGTCAGATACTTATCAGAGAACAATAAGGAACTTTTGGACTTTCCAGGGAAACATTTAGTGCTCCTTTTCTAAACAACCAGATGATGATGATGTCCATGACTTTCAAAGAGAAAGGTGGTTTCCAGAGGCTAGCAGCTGCCCTTGAAGGTGCAGGAACTAGTGCAGGAAGCAGCAATGCCAAGCAGACGCAGCAGGGAGGCAGCTTTGTGTGTTGTCTGCAAGTGGTATTGAGAACAACACTGCCCTGGCCTAAAGGAAGAGTTTGTCCTAATCACAGCAGAACCTTTGGAAATTAGTGGAGTGGTAAGGTTCCTTGTTCTAGCAGCAAAATCCTCTCCCTCCTGTGTTCTGTGAAAAAGACAGAGGATAAATATTCTGGGCTGAGAATGATACAAAAGGGGCCCTTAAAAGTTCTGCAGTCTCTGGCTTCAGGCCCTTAGCAAGAGATTTCTTCAAGCTGTAAAAAAAGGAGTTTAAACATTTTCTATTTAACCTCTTTTCTTTGTCCAGAGTCTTCTCATGTCTCCAGCTGCTGTATTCATGTGCTTCCCCATCTGGAAGGGAGCCAGGCACAGGGCAAGTGAGTTTGTAAGCTCAGAGATTCCCTCTTACAGCATTGGAGAGAAGAGTGAAAGCATTAGAGAAAAACAGCAGTGGCTCTTCCCTGGATTGTTTTACCCTCTTTTGATATGGTCTTACCCCAAAAGCTGACAGTTGTTAGCATATGGATTACCGTGCTGGTGATTTTCCATTACTAATGGAAGTTTAATGTTTCTACTTCTGACTGGTCTAGTTCATCAGAACTATCAATAAAAGCAACGGATGAAGGTGAAATCCTTGAACTCTGCATTGTCTAAGGTGTGACTCTTGCATCTACTTATATTGGTGTGCTACTATGCATTATAAGCCTCTGATGGCAAACAGAGTTTAGATAAATACAGCTGAGAAAACTGATAATGGCCAGAAGTAAAAAAACCCACAGTTGCTCATTGTCTTTTAGATGAGGAAGTGTTGTCCTTTTTTCTGCAGCTGACAACTTTCCCTGGCAGAATAGCCGGCCTTTCTAAGAGAGTAAATATGACTGTCACTGTATGAAACCTGTATTTCTCCTGCCTTGTATATTAAATTGTGTGTAAAAGACTTCTCATTTGTATACTGCACAAATATGCTAAACCTCTTTGAAGCTGGTTGAAGGAAAGATTTTACTAGTTATTTTTCAGGCAGTTCTTGGCTAATTCTGGGTGCATAAAACATACAGAGTACACAAGAGCCTTCCATCCCTCTGTTGCTTGCAAGGAAGATGGACTTGATGTTGTAGAAAAACATGTTTTCACTGTGTAAGCAACCTGTGGTGCTGTTTGCATGAGCATGGTGTAGAGGAACTAGTATCTTTTTGATGGTTTTTTTTCAGTCTCCCTCTAAATGGACTTCAATTTTCCACTAAAAACCTGGGGTAAGAATCTGGACTGGAAGAGATGGAAATAGTAAACTAAATTAGGCAACTCTAGGCATCACATGAAGTAACACTGTTGCAGTACCGGTGAAACTCCTGGGAAAAACTTATTTAAAAGGAACATGGAGAAATGGAGCACCATGTTTGCGCACTGCAATCCTCCACCCTCACCACCAAGAGCTTCTGTAATAAGGACTCCATGAAACAAAACAGTCACATTTAAATGTTCTACTGGCAGTTCTCATGGAGTTTCTTTAGTTATTCTGTGTTCCTGCTTTCAGCAGTTGAGGAGGACAAACACAGTAGACTCATCCTTCACCTCTTCACCTCTCAAATGTTTTGCCTGATACCATTTTCCTCCATTTTCCTTAGTGATAATGGTCTTGGAAGAGTCTGCCCCAGAGAAGAGGTCTGGGTAGGAGAAGAGGAGTAAACTATGATGCAGAGTGTGGGGTATTCTTTGAAGCCAAGGTTGTGATCATTTGCTCTATCACAGTTTGTGCGCTATAGCTCTGCTGTATGTTGTTGTGCACCATTGGCCCATAAGCTCACAAACCAGCCTCTCACTGGGGAATGCAAACAGATGGTCTCTTCCAGTGTCTCCTCCAGCCTCTGCAAGGCCCCTGTGTCCTATGATAATTCTGTTGTAGTGTTCAGCAGTAGGTTCATATGAATTTTACTCAAAATTCTGATAACAGGTGGGATGGGGCCATTTACATATTAAGTGCTGGATCCCTGCCTGATGGACCTAAGGACTAATTACAGCAGGAGTGATTGCTTTTTGTTTAAACAAACAGATTCTCTTATGAAAGTTTTTTTTAGTATATATTTGATAAGGGGCAAAAATGAATAATTAGATTTATTAGGTTCAAAGCATATTAAATTCAAAGCACAAATCTGAAGTTGAAACAACAACCTTCCTTCCCCACCCCAAAACACAAGGGAGTATCTGGATTTTTAGACTGGAGTCACTGGTGGGTGACAAAAGGGACTTTTGTTCTGCTCTTGGCTGCACTTCTTGCTTGGAGTCTGACCCTCCTCAGGCCAGCCTCTGTCACCCTGCTTAAAAAGGTGAGTGTAAAGGGAGTGTAAAGATATTGACCTATTTGGCAAAGGGCTTTGACATCTATCTGTGAAAAAGAGCTGGGGATGAGTTGCCTTTGCAAACTTTGAATATTTCACTTTGGTACATTACTTCAGCTTGGAAAATACAACGTGCTAAATTTGGGCAGGTTTTAGTGTTTGTGATTCATTCACAAGGAATTCCAGACTTCTTTAGACTCTTCCCTTATTTGTAGGTATTTGCTGACTAGTTTACTAAATAAGCTGTTCTGAGGCTGTTTGCTACACTTGACACCACTTATCTGTTCATACTGAGTCACGCACCACACAGTCTTAAACTGGTGTGTGGAAATTAATATATGGCAAACTGAAGCAAAAGCCCAGCCTTGAGCACAACCTACAGCTTGGAATGGTGGGGCAAGAGCTCCACCTTCCCTCACCTGGACCCTGCCCGTGTGTGACTCAGGGCTGGCTGAACAGGCAGTGGTGGGATTTCTGGCTTGATAACACCGGAGGACAAAGAGGAGCTGTTATCTGGTGAGCCTGCAGAAGTACTCTCCATGCAGACAGGGTATTGGCATGTAAACTCATGAGCTAAGCACTACATGCAAAAGGTAACTGTAATACAAGGATACTGAGAGCATTTTGTTTGTGGTTACTTCCTTGATAAAATAATATGCAAACTGTGACAGCTCTTTCCTTTAGCAACTCCTCTTTGAATAAGATTTCTAAGCCATATTCTGAAAAAAAAATGGATTTTTCAGAATATGTCTCATTATTTTGAAACCTCCTGCAGGGAAGAGAGATGCAGTTACAACCTGCTCATGCTTTCTCTTAAATTGATTTCAATTCTTGTATGTGAACACACTGTGATCTCAACTGGTACCCAGAGTGATATCTTCCATTAAAACACACAACCGTCTCTTAATGGGAGATTAGTGATTTCACAACATGTCTTTTTCTTACTGTTGTTGTTTTCTCACTAATGAAACAGGCTTGTGCTATGTGCTATCGTTTACATTACAAATCTTGTAATGTAATGAGTTGGTACTTTTTTTAAAAAGAAGACATAGCCATAAGTTTTATTCAGTCTGGTTATTTCATGGCTTCAGAATTTGCTGTCCAAGTCCCCATTTGCTGTAGATGTAGATAAAGACTTAAAAATCTGAATCTCTTAAGGCTCAGGAACATGACAGAAAATAGCCCCCGAAAGGTCACACACAGTTTGGTTCTGTGGGAGAGGAGAAGGTAAGGAGGAGGAGATACAAAAGCTGGCACAGGATATTTGCAGCAAACACTGCTGTCAGTGGGGCTGCTGGCACTATGTGGCTCTTTGGGCTATTTGGAAAGTTTTTACTGTTTAGCCTCAGAGTCTGAATTCTTCCAGCCTTGTTTAGTCTTTCTGGGCTCTCTTAAAGGTCATCTGAGAGAAAACATGAATTGGCTCTTACAGAGGCAGAGCCTCCCTGTTTGGCGATGCAGGGAAAGTGTCTAAAGCATGGCACTGTGAGAGAAATTAGCTGCTTCTGTTTGCTTCCTTCCCCTGTAGTAAATTTTGTTCCCTGAATGAATGAGACAGACTTAGTACTTGATTTTATTCCCAACAGTCCTCGATCTGCAACCTAGAAATGCCTCCAACTCCACACGCATCCCTTGTAGCCCACAGCTTTTTCTGGAGCTGATGAAAAACAGAGCTGATGTCATGGGCTATTTTTATACAGTGATGTCTAAAATATTTGATTTTTGTAAGAGCAAATGAGTGCACTATACTTTTTTGTAAATTATTTCAATTTTTTTGTTTACATTTATGTAGATTGACAAATAGCTGAACTTACATGGAGCAAGTTGTTTGTTTGGGGTTTTTTTCAAATCATTTTTGAGTTCTGAAGCCCCACTTCCACGTCTGTCTTCTTTCCCCAAGTCTCCATCAACAGCAAACACCAAGATAACCCCTGCCAAGGACAGATCGAGCTCTCGAGAGAGTGGCTTTTGGTCTCAAAATAAAAGCAAGTGAGTAACTGCACGCTTACAGCCTCAGGCCTGAGCAATGGTTGCTGCAGCGGAGCTGGCACATTCATTCACACTCCCTGGAGGAAGATGCTGTGGTCCTGTCAGCCCCACATCCTTGTGCTGTCCTAGCAGCTGTGATATGCCAACCAAAGTTTCACAGAGAAGTTCCTGAGATGGTGGCAAAGAGAGTGAGAACCTAGATGAATAGTTGTCATTAGCCATGTCAGATATAGGCTGCATGTTTTTCCAGTTTCTGGTTTTCTTCTCCTTCAATGCTGCTAAAGTGTTTGGGCAGACAGTCTGTTCCCTGTCAGCTCCCACTATTACTTCTTTCCTTAAGTGTAGTATCAAAAGCTCTTGTACTTTTTTATTTTTGTATTACGAGTAGCCCAGTCTCTCCTGCTGTGTTTACATTTCTGCCAGCAAATCACTGCTTCTGTCATGCACTTGGCACCCTCTTGCTGCTCACTAGCAACCCAGGTGGGCACAGCACAGTCTCTGTCTTAGAGTTGCCCATTAGAGTAAAATGCGTTTTTTGGCAATTCAGCAATTTCTGGTCTGCAAAACTGAAAAATAGAAGTTTGCTAAATGGAGCATGGAATGCTACTGAATGCAGAGCTGTTTAAAAGCAACCTTGAACTGTAATGAATGCAGTACAGGTTCTGGTTTTGTGTTTTAAAAATCAAATCAAGGAAATGAAAATGTTTTGGATTTTATTCAGGTCCTACTTCAGCAGCATCTGCCTTGCCTGGGGGAAACAGTTGTGATTAAGGTGGTAGGCAAAGGGCTCTTTTCCAAGAGGATTCAGCTATTTAATATCAGTTTGAGATGCTTCTGTCTAAAAACAGATCCCCAAAATCTTCATGCTGTCCTAGGGGACCTGGAAACATAACTCTAGGCCTCTAGCAATTATATCACGGCTCTGCATGAAATGATGGTGGCTGCTTTTTAGCCACTCGTTTTTGAAAGGGGATATAAAAACATTCATAATACTTTATTGCTCAAGTACATTTTAATTTGTGATTCTCACTTCCCTAGAGAACATCCTAAATGACTAACTAGAGCATATCCTGAAGAGGTATCCTTTTTGTTACTACTCTTCCAGGCTCAAAGTAATTACATGTATAATTATGAAAGTAAAGACTGACTCTGCTTATGTGGTGGTTAAATACTCATTGCAGGCCAGAGATCTTACTCCAAGGGTTGTGAAGTTTATTTTCTGAAGTCTAGTATTCAGTGAATTGTTCAGTTTAGAAAGGAACAAAGCTTACTGAATCTTCATGAAGGCTCGTATTAATTCAGATGCAACATTTGGGTCCTTTCTGCATACACAAACACAAAGACTCTAAAGGCCAAGGTCCATGAGATTTAGCTGAGCAAAACATTTTGAGACAGCCTTGTTCCACTGCAAAGCCAGTGCTGGCAGTAAGCACCAGCCTGCATAATAGAAAGGAAATACTCTTGTTGTCTACCCATAAGCAGGTGTTGCATCAGAAAGAATGTTTTCATAAACCTAATGTCATACTTTGTTACATCTGCATCATTTAAGGAAAAATCTAAGGATAATTTTCTCATTGCCATCTTCTCTGCTTCCAGCTTTCTGAATTACTTTCACTGATTTCATGGCAGGAAATGCTGATCCTGTGTTGCAATATGTGGCCCAGCCTGGAATAGTAATTTCAATTTAAATAGTCAAAGTAGAAAACATTCCATTAATGTTTTGCTACCTAAAGGGCCATGCTAATCAACTTTTACAAGTTTCTTCTTCAAATCTTACTCAAACTGTTATTAATTAATATATGCTTTCCCACTGGTCTGCTTTGTTTCTTTGCTTGGGTTTTTTTTTGATGCAATGTTGTCTGACCACTATTATTAAACCATCTGCCTCTAGAGTACAAATAATTTCCCCAAACCTGCACCATTCTTGTATATCTGTAGAAAAGTAGTCACTGAAAAGAGCCACTGAAAGCCTTGGTGGCCACCAAGACAAATGTGCTATACTCGCTTCAGATAACACTGGGGAGACTGCCTCCATTTCCCAGACACTGTGGTACAGGGAAGGTGGAATTTGGTCTGAGAGAAGTGGAAACAACCTGAAAGGGTTTAAACAGTTCTGTCCTCTGAGGCTGAGGGAAGAAAGAGATGAATCAATGACTGGTAAAGAACAGACCCATCTGCATCATCAGGGAACAAGAGGGGTCTGCAGACCTAAGCTTTATGTGATTTACACAATCTGTCACATGTACCTAGCAAAACGCTATTCAGAAGAAGCAGTCTGAAAGTTGCTGCTCTTTGATCTTGACCACATCTTGGCTCCTGAAAAGGTGGCTATAGCATTTCTATTTCGATCTGCTAAGAAAATACAGTCCATCAGATAGGTCTGCAGAGTCAGCAATTTCAGCCCAGTGCAATTTAATTATGGATTTAATAAGACAGTTCCTTCTCTTTTGGGAGTTTGTCCTTTTGAATGCCCAATGGAAATCTCTGTCCTTCATGGGCACCTTGCAAATGTGAATTGCCTCCTCTGTATCTGCTGTTTTAATGGAGCTGAGCATAAATCTGCATGATGTGGTTGCCCTTATTTCTCTCTCCCTTTGAGGTTCAGCAGCTGTTTTTATAAAGAACCAACCTTTCCTTTTTGCAAGCCCAGCCCTTCTGCCTTGGAGAAGTGCCCCCTCCTCAGAGCTGTGCCACCTTTGTCAGAGTGTTTATGTCCTCTCTCCAGGAAAGGATTACAAATTATGTCAGGAACACGTCTTTTAAAACACACAATCTCTTATTAGACAGTGTTTTTCCGTAAAACAACAGGTGAGCTTCTTAACTCCATCTGCCACTCTTCTCATGGAGTACATGTTACTTAAACAAGCTTTAATATCCTCTACTAAATAAAAGTTGTTTTCAACAGGAATACCCTGAGTATAACCATGATATATATACATGCCCTTTTTCTAAAAAAAAAAAGAAAGAGCCAATAACTACCATCTGCCACTTTCTTAGTAAACATTGTGATATTATGTCATGAACTCAATTACACAGATCACCGGGGTGTGGACAACCGGTTGCTGCTTTTTAAAAGTAAGTGTTGAAATAAAACTGCTTTAGGTGCAGCAAATCCATTACTGAATGTTCGCCAAAGAGAGCGGGCTCATTTCAGGCAGCTGTGCTTGTTCCCTTACGTCAGTGGAAAGCTACCTGGGCACAACTAGCTTGTTTCTTATTGACTCGTGTAATTACAGGCAGGGTTAATAAATGGCACCACTTATTGCAAAGGTTACCCCAAACCCTTGTTCTGCATTCTGTCTTTGGCCAAGCCTGTTGAGAAATTATGATAACTCTCACCAGATCCACTTTTTGGCCAAGTGTTCTCTGTGAGAGTGAATGCCACGTGCCCTGCTGAGCGTATGCCTTGGGCATGGTTTTAGAAATAAGTTAATTTATTTAGAAAAAGTCCAGGCTGAATGGCTGAGGCACTGCTAATACAGGGAAGAAAGAGGAGGCAGAAGAGAATTTTGTTCTCAGGAGGAAAAAATTTGGTGATCCCCCTGAAGTCTGAGATTGGAAGCTGCTGAGAAAGATCAGAAGTGGGACTCAGAATTGGTGGAAACGTGCTTAGATTCAGTGAGCAAAGGCATAGGACAGAGATAGAGCACATGAAAAGAAAGGACAAAAATGGCAAAAAAAGATTCAACAAGCATTTAACAAACAGGTCCCTCCTCCCTCTCCCTCACCTCCTAAGAAATCATAGTTAATTCATTAAAGAAACAGTGGAAGCTTGAAAACGCAGAACTCCAAGGTTTAAGCTTTGCTTAGGTTGAGCCTTTTTAGATATAAACAGTTCTTAATTGCACACTAGGTGTGATCATGCAGTAAGCTACATCTGCTAACTGAACAAGGAAAGCATCTTTTAAGAAGGGAAACAAATTATAAGTCTAGAGGCAATCTGTATTGCAAATATAACTGGTGAATCATGATTATGATTCCTAATCTATTGTTCACGAGGCATTGCATCATCTTCTGTGGAAAAACTACAGAAATCTACTGTCTTACACCAGATATTATTCAGAAAAAAATTTATCCTTTTTCAAATTATTACTGGCATCAGTTTCAGCTGGCACTTTAGGAATCTTTAAATATCTATTTACTTGGCCTATTTTGTGTTCACAGAGTATATGAATCAGATTGCTGTCTTTCTGCTTCAGTATTAGTTGTAAATTGATATTAGGTTGGTGAAATGACTCCTGGGAAGATTTAATACCTTCTTTCTCTCTTTTCATTTTGGCAAATCTTCTTTCCCCTTTCTACTCAAACTGACTTGCTGTCTCTTATTGATATTTTGAGCAGGCGATGTGGGGGAAAGGAAACTCGTCTGTTTTGATGCACACAGCAAAACTCCTACTGAGTTTATTGGAAGAAGGATCAGCTCAGAGCCTGTCTCTCTTCTTTTTGTGTTTGTTGTTGTTTTGTTGTTGTTTTGTGGGTTTTTTTGTTTTGTTTGTTTAGGTTTTTTGTTTTGTGTTTGTTTTTGGCCAAAACACAACCACATGCTGTGAATATGCATCTCTTGCATTCATTAAGACGCAAAAAAAGAGCTTTATAAGGTTCCCATGACCTGTTTATTATTCAGGAGTTGTCTGTGTTTGATGTGGTGGGCACACTGTGCCCAATTTGTTACACCTGTTTGGTTCTCAGCTGAAACCCACTGGTGCAAAACTGCAGCCTATTGTACTAAGCAGACTGGCCTCTTGGCAGGTTCATTGTGGGTAAATCATATGTATCCCTCTGGCTGAGTAAGACCTTGATGAACTTGTATCAAAGGGTTTTCTGAACTCATTTTTAAGAGCATGATGTGAATTATATGGAGCAGGTGTGAGTGTCAGGGGAAGGCGGAGGTCGGTGTCACACTTCACAGCAGAAAGCCACCCACCATCAAGGCTGCTTTTCATGTGCTCAGCCAATATGAACCCTACTGGAAACAGAAGGCCCTCTGAGGCTATGTGTAAGCCTGAAGGAACAGAACAGGCTTTTGAGGGAGGAAATAAAAAACATTGGAAAAATTCCTGCTTCAAATCAAGGTAATTTTTAATGACTTGTAAGTCAAGACTGGACTGAAGTAAAAAACCATCATGATTTACAGAAATCCTCTCCCTTGCTTTCAAAGTAAGTAGGACACTTTCCAGACAAATTCAGTTGTATCAGTCCCTCTCAGCAGAACAGAGGATGACTTTGTAAGGGGAGCCAGTTACAATTCTGACACTGTAGTGCTACTTTCTGTGAGGAGGGAGCATGTGGTCTTGTGTCAGATTATGCCACGTTATAGGGGGTGAGATAGTGTTCTTTAGGGTGGCAAACAATTGCCTTGACTGGGAAACAGGACCATACTCTGTGCTTTTTTCCCACAGCAATGCTTGGATTTGACCCTTTTTTTGCTATTGGTGTTTGGTTAGAGCTACCCAACACTGGACTCTTTCCTCCTGGAGAGACAATGTTTGATGATGCCCTAAGGCTACTGGTAGAGTACCTTAAAAGGGACAGCCTCTGGTTTTACTTCCAAAAAAATTCACAAGCTACTGCAACTCACAGAGCTTTTGTAACTATGGGGAAAATGTGGGTAAAGGTTGATGGAACTTTCTTTTGCAAAGCAATTTTGGATGGCTCCCAGTGGTTAGGGAATGCTTATACTGTACAAATTCAATAATATCAGCAGGGTAATTATTCTTGTTACTGTGTTTCCTAAGACACTGATTTCTTAATTCTTGTTCTTCTGATTGTGTTTCTGTGTATCCAGCATTAGATGCTGCAGAAGACACTTAAGCCTGCAGTAGAAATTCCTGCGTGCTTCATGGAGGTTTTATCTCTGGTCCAGTGTGGGATAAACCTGAATCATGAAATAACAAAGCTTTTGATATTCATGTTCTATGAACTGCTCTGGTAAAATACTTGTATTTTTTATATTTATATATATATATATATATATATATATATATTTTTTTTTTAGCTGAATTGGCTTTTTCCTCCCTTGAGGAAAGGAAGCCTCAGGAAAATCCTGCCATGGAAGTTTTCTCCACTGTAGTCCCACTAAGTTAAAATGGAGATCCTTCACCATGAAAATGTTGTGCCTCCAGGAAAAAGTTTTACTTGTTGAATCTGACTGGTTCCAGCACGTTTTGGTGTGCAAGGTCTTTACACTCTGCCTTGAGGGGATTTAGGGAAGGAGGATGCCTACTGTGGTTCTGACATAATACTTTGATTTCAGCAATTGGATCTGGAGGTGGAGGAAACAGACAGAAAAGTAGCAGCAGTAGGAATATAGTAAATTACTAAGAATGTCAAAAGGAGTTGAAACACTGCCGTACAAAGCAGGATAATTTCTTTGCTATGTTGGCACATATCTTAAAAAACCTGTAAGCTTTCTTATATATTTCTGGTTGCTTAAAAAATTGGGGGAGGGTGGATTACAGTGTTACCCAATATCAGCATGTATTATGTAATTCCAAGGCAGTAACGTTACAAAATTCAGAGACAGTTTGATCAAGATGTTAAATAGTACACTGTATAATAAAAGTTGCTACCTATAAAGGGGGGAAGAATGTTTACTGCCATTTCTTAAATCAAGGGTTGCATTTGCAGAAGTGGCCTTGGTTGAGGCTTTGCACTTCAAAGCTCTAATCTTCTGAACTCACACTCCCAGTAGAGTTGGGTTCTGTTGGTGGAAACTGTTATGCCGACATGCACAGCCTCACGTGCAACAGCTAATTCTTGAACAAAACCTTCTAGCTGGATTGAAACCCCTCACAATTACCAGGTAATTAAAAAAAAAATTTCCTTTTCCATTTTCTCAAAACCAGTATAAACCCTCCCAAACCTTACTGCTTAAAGAATGCAAGAGAAGATCTTGGGTAATGCACCGATATCTGCAAACCAAAACTAGTCTTTCACTTCTCTGTAGTCTTCATTTGGCATCTTTCTCTAACCCTTGATGAGAGTCCATTGGGCCATGCATCATTCTCTTACTTTGCAGTCTGGAAATATAATGGAGAATACACTCACTTCTCTGATTAGAATTCTCCAGCAGGGCTAATTTGAAAGAACATAATGTTACAATGGAGTCCATACAACAAACTAGTAAAAAAAAAGTAATAGAATAGCAAAGTTATAGCCATGAACTAGGGGTTACTTGACATCAGTAACAGTCTTGGGATGGTAAGAATGATAACTGATTAAGGAGCTAAGGATAAGGCAGCAGAAAGGACTTTAGGCTGCTATAAGAAAGGTGAGAGCTAATGCTTTTCCAAGTTAGCATTTGTCAGCCAAACAATCTGCACAGGATTTGTAAGAAAGTAAGTGAGTGCAAAGGACAGTTTGAAAGTAAATGCCTGAGGGAGGGTTAGGATCTTCATTTTTCCCCATCCCGAGAAGAGTATGTGTGATGTGCTACCTCCACCATCAAATGTGCTTTGTATTTGTTTGCATTGCTTTCTGCTAGCCCCATTTCTTTCACTAATCTCCTCTATGTGAATGCTTTTGGATGCACATTTATACTTTGATGGCAGGAGTAAAAACAGGGAGTAAGGACAGAGGAGATGACTTTTCTCAGCCAGCCTGCTGCATTTTGAAATTCTTCAGATTTCATGGTGGCCTGGTTACATTCCTGCTTTCTTTTCCCTGTACATGTTGAGTGAGGTTGCCCATGATGGAAATCACAGATGTAGGCTGGTTTAACACTCCCTCCCTCTCACCTCTATTTAACAGACCCTCCCCTCTCACCTCCACCCATAGTTTATGGCTAGCTTAGTTAGGTTCTTTTGCCTCTTCTATTATAAAATGTGGCAGGTGCTGATGGCCTAGACTAAGGAAGTGTGATGTAGCTTTAAATATGATTTATGTCTTTTAGCTATTCCTTAGGTTAGATCTTGCATCGACCTAAAAAATAGTTGAAAACTGCAGCTATAAACATTCATCTATCAGAAGCAAAGACTAGGAAAACTAAAAACAGTCATTTGATGCTCTTTTGCTTTATCCTCACATAAGCTTATTTTTTGGCTGGATATTTCAGATGTGATTCCTTAGATTCCTCCTCTGGACCAGACACCATAAGTTGCACCACTCACCTTAAATCCTGTTTTCAAAGTAGCTCCAGTGCAGTTTGGGCATTAACTGACAATGAGCACATAGCAAGGCAGTGCTTGGAACAAAGATATATATGACAGAAGCAAGGTCTCCTGTGTCTGGTGTAAGTGTGTCAACATGCATCTTGTTCATATTTTAACAGTGACTTAGTCAAAAAGGGGGTGTGTATGGGTGTGTGTGAATACAAGCCAGTAAACCACTTCTCATGAACATGTAACGGAGTCCTCTTTGCTCTGTCAGCCTCCTTTGAATTCAACTGGATTAAAGCAGTGCACAAATAATTCAAATTGTTTGCCAGGAGTATGATGATCTGCGACAATTACAGTGTAGAAGAAACATGCTGAAATGCCCAATAACCTCCTCAAAACCCAGCAATTATGCTGGTACAGCACAGAGCATAACTGAAATGCTGGTTAAGAAAACAGTTAATGAAGTAATTCTAAAACTTTTTTTTTTACCTGCTAGGTAGCACATGAGAGGTTCCTAATCATCCGTGAGGTGGAGAGCGCTTTAAGGGACAAGAGGAAAGGAAGAGGAGGTCTAAAGAAAAGAGTCTAGACATCTGAACATGGAGTCTTCCCTTGAACCTAAACAAAGATTTACTCTATTAGCAAGTCTCATCTTAGGAGACTACTGACCTTTAGCTCCCGTGACTGTGCTGCCACATGCCAGCCATCAGTGCAACCATCTGTGGTGCTGCATGCTGAGTATTTTCCCCTGCCAGAGCATGTGGAAGGCCACTGACCACCCCTGTGTGCAGCAGCAGATGATATATTGAAGAACTTGACTGGTTTTTCTGGATATAGACACACAATACCAGTAGCTGATATTGCAGTGATAGGCCATTCAGAGAAAGTGAACTTGGAGTAGAAGCCATTGGTAGGGCATGGACCTCTGATTTCTGCTTACAGATGGGTTATTAATTTTTGAAAGATCACTTTACTTCCAAGAACATTATTCTGATCCTTCTTACCACATTTTCAGAAGTGAAAAACAGCAGATTGGGATATTTAATGTCTCTGCTTCCTGCCTTCCCAATAATATCTCTATGAATCATATTTGTCAGTTCTCTTTCCATTTTTCAAGAGATAGAAGCTGCAGATGTGAAAGGAAATTTAGACATGTAAATATTCAGCAAAATTTGATTGCCCTACAGGAAGAAAACCTGCCTGACTGTCCTCAATTCCTAGTTTCTGTGCAGACTAGTCTTTTGCAGCTTCAATGCCCTTGTCGCAGTTACTGTGTTGATTAATCAACACCTGTTTGCTAATAAATATTCTAATTGTTCTGAAGTATAAATTGGGAGTGGGGAGGATTGCAGATCATATCTTACATAACTGTCAAAGGATATATGAAGTCTTTGATGTCTCTTGGATTATATAAGGTGTACTTGCATTTTCATTACAGTAACTGTCTCCTCCTGAGCAAGGCAGAAAGCGATTTGTGCCCTAAGGAAAGTACGTGACAGAAGTCTGTGTTCTTAGAAGGCAGCAGTAAGCAGTGCCAGCAATATCCGGTAGATCAAATGTTTCTAGGCTCTCATGTTGCTTGTCTGTGAAATCAGATTCAACTGCTGGCTCCCAAGGAACTTATAATGTGAGTAACATTCCCAGCTAAAATACTGCTTTGAAAACCAAACAGCACTAAATGCATATTACATCTCCCTCATCACTACTGCTGGGCATCCCAGCATGCAGTTGTTGATTCCAGCTGCATTTATAGGTGGGCTCTTGGGCAATGAAACATTAATTCTCCAACGTCATTTGCTATTCTGGCCACAAAGCCAATGCTGAATTACTCACATTTCTATCAGTGTTTGTTTACTCTAGTAGAAGAGATTCCCATGAGCTCAATACCCTTGTCTTTACTAACTAAATCAAAAAGCAAAATAAAATTTTCTTTCAGCCAAAGTCTACAATGGTATATGGGGGATCTCTTCTTTCTGACTAGTAATAATAAAGAATGCATGTGTGTTTCTGGACTTGTTCTACTCCCTCAGCTCAAAGATAGATACATATCTATATCTATTTATCTATCTATTTATCTCTCTCTATATATAGCCTTGAAATTTGACCTTTTCTTCCAGTTCAGTCTTTGGTTGAGTCAGCAGAGGAGTCAAAATGAGTTGCAGCTGAATGATATGGAGGTTAGGAGTAAAGGGAGCAAACGGTTGCGCCCAGTGATATACTATAAGAAACAGAAGGGAAATTAGAGTAAGTTCAGGAGATTGGCATCAAAACATTGAAAATAGGAGGTTATAGTCACTAACAGACTTTTGCTAGGCTTCTAGTGTTATTGTGTGAGTAACATGAAGACATGTTTTGGACTACGGACAATGTATTAGTGACAATAATTGTAATATTAATTGTTCAGAGAGCTCACTGTTTACACTTGATGCACATCTGGTGTTATCTCAAAGGTAACTTTTTAACTTGCTACCGAAATCTCCATGATACTGAGCTTTTAGAAACAAAGCCTAGTTGATGTAAAATCCAGTAGGCTCTGCAATGGGAAGCAGTATGGTAAATGAAATAATTTCAGAAATGTACTTTTTGAATGTTGTTTCTGTTTTCATGAAGAATGACATTTCAGCCTTATGTGGATAACCTGACTAAAGCCTAGGCAATACTTACAGACCATCTAAACTTTGACTTATTTGGAACACTATCAGAGCAGTGTGGTTTTGGACTATTCACTCTGGTGTGGAATTTCATCCTTTCAGTTTATATTATCATGCTTCATTGCAGCACCTGGTAAAAACTGAGTCTGAATATGACTACACTCTCCAAATATGCCTCCCTGAAGCTGATCTCTTTGTATTTCTTACCTGGCTACATTTAAAGCTGCTGACACTTTTATGTAAAATTTTAGTACCATCTACCTGAAAGAAAAGATCAAATCTAGCCATGTTCTGCAGAAAACAAGCACAGCTACTGTAACTTATTTGCTCAGGTGGTCATACAACAGCCCATGACATTATGTTAGGTTTTCTTGTTGTTTGTCTTTTCCAATTAGCATCCTAGAATGAAAAGTTTGCATTGAAACATGTTTAAGCACTGAGGGTCAGTATCTCCTATTTAATGCCTTGGCAGGGGAATCTCTTGGACAATTAAGTATTTCACAAATGACATCACTGTCAATACTGGAGCCTGTAAAAGAGTAAAGTAATTTGGGTGCCAGAGTCTGGCCTTCCACTACACATATATTCGACATTTGTTTTGGATTCTTATTTGTATTTATGGTTCAGCCTGTGAAGATCAGAGTGATCAGAGGTAACAGTGACATTGCAAACCATTGGATCCAACATCAGCATAACATCATGCTTAGTAAAAAGACCCTCATGGAGGAGTAGAACTGAAAGGATTATCTGTTCTGCTAAATCACATCCTGCAACAGCCTGACCAAACCAAGTTCATCTCATGCACCAGAGGCTACAAAACATCTCCCAACACCTTGTAGCAACTGTAAGGTCTGTAGTGAAAAATGAAACATAACAAAATGCACGCCAGCTGAGGGTCTGCCTGTTTACCTTTACCTGTCTCTCTTTTCTGGGTCCTTTATGACCTATCCAACATTTTATTCTTACTGAGTCTGAATATGATTAGCTTTTGCCACATTGTGGCACGTTACAAAAGGGCATTAGGTGCAATTCACCACTGTGAGGCATCTGGTCTTGCTTATTCACCGTTCACCAATGAGATCTCGGCTCAGTCTGGAAATCTGAGTCCTGTTCTAATTTTCACAGAATCACAGAATATGCTGAGTTGGAGAGGAGCCACAAGGATCATCGAGTCCAGCTCTTAACTCTGCACAGGACCATCCCCAAGAGTCACACCGTGGGCCTGAGAGTATGATTCTAACACTTCTTGAACACTGTCAGTCTTGGTGCTGTGACCACTTCTCTGGGGAGCCTGTTCCAGTACCCTCTGGGTGAAGAACCTTTTTCTAATACCTAGCTTAAACCTTCCCTGACACAACTTAAGGCCATTCTCCCAGGTCCTGTCATTGGTGACCACAGAGAAGAGATCAGTGCCTGTCCCTCTTCCTCCCCTCAAAAGGAAGTTGCAGACTGTGATGATGTCTCCCCTCAGTCTCCTTCAGGCTGAACAGACTAAGTGACCTCAGTGATCTCTTCATATAGGATGATTTTTTCTTAGAAATCCTTTCAAAACTGCAAAATCAAAATTTAATATAATCAGCAAGCCCCTGGCATAAAAAGCAGATTGTACTTGCATTGGTCAAAATAAGAATAATACAGCCAAAAAGACACAATGAGTAAAGCACCTTCCACTATAAAGCTTTAGGAAAAGACTGGGAATTTTCAACTGAAAGATATTTAGGCTCTAGGCTCTAAGATCCTCTGCATGCTTTTAGATGAAGCTGGACAGAGTGGGATGCCTCTGAACACGTGAATCAGAAGAGTTGAAGGTGAGAGGGGAATTGCAGGGAGGATTCCATCCAAAAAGAAGGCAAACAGCAACCTTAAGTGTGCACCTTACCCTGAGCAAGCCTTGCAGTGGCCAAGTGTCCAGTACAGTGCCATGCAGACTGGAAAGGAGAGTGGGCGAAGGGAGGGCAGCTATGAGTCTTGGGCAGCCCTCCAGAAGAACTCTGGCAGAAGTAGCTGCTGGTAGACAGTGTTGACTCGTTGCACCCTGGTGGCACAGCTCTCCTCAGCTTGCACCATTGGGATTCTGAGCAGCGCTGGTCTCCTTTGGTAGCTCTGGCTGCAAGAAGGTTGCAGCCACTCACTCCAACTTCCTCCCCAGACAGACAGTCTGTCTGGAAGGCTATGTGCCAGGGTTCATGCTGTCTCAGGGGTTCAGCCCCCAGTTAGGAGGATTTAGTTACTAATGCATTTGTAATACTGATGCTATTAGTACTTACAGTACTGTCATGGTTTTTACAGAAGCTGTATTTGTTTGCTCCTACATCAATGAGTAGAAGCAGAAAGGGTAATTTTTTTTTTTTTTGCAGTGAGAAGTGGAAACCAATGCTTAAAACCTTTTCCCTCACATCCTCACCCACTGTGCTGCTTTACCCAGAGAGGCTGACAGAAACAGAGAACTTGAACCAACATGCATTTCTCCTCATTTTGCAAACTGACCAAGTTCCTCTTTCAGATGTGAGGTAGCACATGTGTACACACTGTAAGACCACACTGTTAACTAATCTTCTGCTCTGGAATCTGTCTGAAAAAGGAGTAGAGCAGTGAGACATTTTTCTTTTGTAAGCTGTTTAAGTAAACAAAATTAAATCTTTTCTTGGCCAGTCTTAAAGATCAAGTCATAAAAGCCTGGAATAGTTCTGTTGTATACATTTCCCTTGGAAAGTATCTGCTTCAGTTTTTTCTCTTTGTTAATCAGGTCTGAAACCTCCATTAGAGAATAGTTTATTCCCAGTTTTAGTTAATATTTTTCAAGTGTGCTCTATTTGTATACATTATTTCCTGCTCTCTCAGCTCTCAAAGATTATCTAAGGACAGGACAGCTAATGTCTACCTGAAACCAGTCAAATTTTTTCCTGATGTCAGAGTAGGGACAAGAAAAATATCTGTAGAAAACAACTTCTAAATTAGCGGTGACCCTTTCCCTTTTGTAGGACTTTTTCTAATTTTGTGGGTTGTTTTCCTTCAGTCATTGATTGTTTAAAAGTGGGTTCATTATTCAGTGCATATTACAAGAAAACATATTTAAATTCTGATGCCTTCAGGAATTTTGTTCACCTTATGCATTCATCTTATGCTATTTTTTCTTTGATGACTGCTACCTGCATGCACAAATTCTACTGTACTGATTCTGATCCTTACCAAGCCAGCATAAGGTGAGGAAAATGTCTGTGAGAAGATCTTTATATTTTATTAGGACTTGAGTTTTAGAGCAGGTTCATAGCAGCTGGTGCAGTCAAAAGTTAATATTGTGTATCAGGAGTATTGACATTACATTCAGTGACACTGTGGGTCAGATCTGCCTTTCCTAGCAGTAGTAAGTTTGTTTTATCTTCTTTTTCTTCCACTATTTCCACACAAAGCAAGGACTTAGGACATACTTATGCACAGTTCCATCTAAAAATGTTTTAAGAATGCCACCTTAACAACTTATTTGCTCACTTTCCTACGAGTGTATTTGTTTTCAGACCACTCAGTTTGTTATTCTAGTCTCAGAATAATCTCTGCGTAGCTTTGTCAGTGCTGTCTTGGGGTAGGAACTGAGGGAAGAGTGGGAGGATAATAATTTTCAGGGTCACTGCAGCCTTAGGCATCCTTACACCAGTTGTGATCTACACCTCTAATTAGGGCTTTGGGCAGGGAGCCTGGCCTGTATTGAGTACATTTGTTTGCAAAACCTGCCTGACCTAAGGCATTTCCATGCAAGCAGGTGCACATTACTTTCATGCAGTCCAGCCTGAACTAATCCTTGAAATGGCAGTGAAGGAAAATGAAATGCAGAAGGCAGAGCTCCTCCTGTTGGGCACAGCCCCATGCAATGCTGCTTCCAGACCCAGGATGGCAAGAGGGTGTTGCACTGTGACCCTCTCAGTTCAAGTCCCTATCAGTTGTGTGCTCTACAACCAAAAGGCAAAATTTTCCCCTCCTGAAAGAGGGACAGTAGATGAAAGAGGACAGTGGAGCCCAGACATAGTGACTAAGTTCATCCTTTGAGTGAGAAAGCACACTTCCCATCCTCACCTGACTGTTTTTCCCTGTTCTTAAGACTGTTGAGTATCATGACAGCCCAACTGAAAGGGACCTGAACAGTGCCTCTGGAAGGGTGTTAAATACTGGCTCAGTCAAGTACTTCACCATTCTTTTTCTCTTCTTTTTTTCCCCTTAGAGTTTACAAATCTATTAAATCAAATATTTCTCCTACCTATTAAATTGCATGCAAAGCACTTTGGGCAAGTAGCCAGAACAAAAACAAAGCCACTTTGAAAGTATTTATCTCTGGCAATACTTTATACTCCTGATTTCTGTATCTGAATCTTTCAGTGCATTTTAAACTGTCCATGAACTAAATCTTGCAAGTAAGGTTATCTCACTTTTCCAGCTGGAGAAACCAAAAACCAAAGGGGTTGCAGATAGAATTAGGAGACTTCTTTGTGTTTTGAGCACTACCCAAACCCTGGGATCCACTGGCAACAAGAGGGCTATTCACAGAGCATGACACTGCCTGATGTAAATCTGGCCATGTGATTCACCTGTCAACATGAGGTTAGTCTAGAGAGAGATGCCATGTCTCCTGATTCTTGGTCGTGCATCTTGGTGATGCTGCTGACTCTTTCCTTTCTTTAGAAGTAGTGTTACTGAAGAGTCAGACAATATTGAAGGCAATACAAACAAGCACTCAGAAGAAAAACTTTGGTGTCATGTTGCATCATACACGCAGAATTTTATGAAGTATCAAAGGCTGATTCCAAACTGTTAAAACTACCTGCAGTTCCGTGTGACTTTAGTTTTCTTTTCCTCACAACAGGGGAATCCTCTTGTTGTAGGGATGAACTGACTTTTTTTTTCTCTTTTTGTCTACCTTGATTCCTTTTACTCCACACTGCAGAGGTAGATACTTTTACAAAACATAGTTCTGTGACATATTTATATGATCAATTTGAACTATGAACTAGGAGAGGAAAATGTAAAGGGGATGACAGGAATTCAAAGACTTGGTAAAATAGTTTGACAATTCCAGGAATTCAAATGGGAATCTCACAATGGTCTGAATTCATGTATGCTTGTGGTGCTGCCAAAAATTTCAAATTAGCCAGTAAATTAAAATCAGGAGTCAGATTTTGACTGTCATGGCATTGTCCATGAAATGGTAGGGGCCAAGGAACCTGTGGACATAAACTAATGATGACAACACAGGTTGTCATCACTTTTTTACAAAAGAAGAAGGAGATGCCCTCAAAGATATTATCTGAAGTAGCCTGTATGGATAAAATGGCCAATTAGGTTACATAAATCAGTGCTGCAAACATGTTATGATAATCAAAACATGGGTAAGACTAGATAAAATTGGCCTATACTATAGAGGAACAAAAATACATACTAGTGGCCCTTACTGGCAGAATGGAACTGTTCCTTCCCTAAGGCAATTGAATCTCTAGAAACACCTGTAACAGTTCTACTAAACATAATCATAGTTTTCAGATTAAAAGAAAATATGATAAAATCAGATAATTCTGCCATTCAGAACTGAACGTGAAGTCCACTGAAATCAGTCAGGTATTTCCAGGTGAGTTGAATGGATGCTGGGTCAGCAGTGGGAGGACCTGCTTAGGAACCGAGGGGCTTATGGGTTTGCAGGTTTGTGGTATTGCAAAGCACATTGTGTAGCACAGCTGCCGTGGGGGGAAACTAGAATTTTTGAGGAAATGTCCTGCTTTGTGATGCTGATGTAACACCTCCTGTCTGCTCAAGAATGCATCGATTGAGAGGGAAAGAAAGGTGGAGCTCAGTGTAAGGGTGCCACAGATCATAGATACGCATGCGCAGATATCCCTTTAACTGTGAAGGTTGAAGTTACAGATATTTCAACAAAACTCAGATATTTTGAAGCTGAGTTTTCTTGAATTCTGAATCAGAAAAGAAATGCAAATGTATTGCAAATCAGATATCCCACTGTTTATGGTTGTGTGTAGAAACTATATATAAATGCCTGTATACTGTCTGGACTGTGACATGCATATGTGAGGGTTAAATAAAAATTAGTTTAATAAAGGAACAGATTTCTCTAGCAAACTTCCAGCAATTCCCAAACAATCTAAAAATAGGATACTTCAAAACTAACAGCTTGACAATGTCCTTGCTAGCTAATGACCTAAGCATACAGAAACCTGATGTGGCTATCATGCATCAAGTTGTTGACATGGATTGTGAGATTCTGGTATGTTATTTAAAAAACAATTGGGTGAGAGAAGACTAGGCTGAAAGAAATAAGTCTTGCAGGAAGCAAATTTTTTGCATTTTAGCCAAACAACCTTTTTGAACGTGACACTGAAGACAACAAGGAGCAAAGGTTGTTCCCCACTTTTACTTTATAAACTCCTGAGGGAACAGTGAAACTAGTTAGACTATTCCCAATGTTTCCTAATGACAATTTTAACAAGTAATTGCCTGCTTTCAATCAACTTATATGGTGAAACACAAATGATAATTTAGACTTCCTGAGAACACTAATAACATTCTTATTCATGAGAAAAGATTGCTTTAAAGGAGTTCACAAAGAGTAAAAAAATAAAAATCCTTTTATAAGTAATAGCATAATTGATATTAACAGCAGTACTTACTTAAAACTGCTGCACGTGTCTGAATGCGCACGTGTGCACATGCATGAGGATGTGCAAAGAGAGCAGAAGAAAGCTTTATTTTTCTGAATAATGGTATTGTTTAAAACAAATACGTGAGTAGCCAGTGGGACTTTTCTGTTTCATGATTAGTGCAATCTTTCAGGTATTTTAATACATGCAAACTGTTGGCTAAAGGTCAATGTCTTTTGCAGAGAAATATTCTCTAAGCAGACTAAGCAGATGCTTTCTCCCCCCCCTCCCCCAGCTTTAATTAAATAAAAAAAAAAAAAAATTAAAAAAAGATATTCTAACTGCGGGTTCCAAGTATCCACAGGTATTTTGTTACAATAACATTGCCAGTACAGCTCTGGCAGCGCTCCGGAGGTAGTATCCGTGGTGCAGAAGCCCTGTTGGTAGGGTGCAGCCGGCTGAGCAGAGGATATCTTCGGTACCACAGCGCTCCATCTACCGGTACTTGGGAAAAGTCTCCCGTGCACCTCTGCCTCCCTCTGCCGCCCTGGAAGCCCTCTCCAGATGATTTTTGGTGACTTAGATCAACCTGTGAGGCTACTTGCATGCTGGGGAGAGTTGGGATATTTATCCCGTAGTATCACCTTACTTCCTTCCTCCTCTCCTACATTGCTGTCATGGCATCTTCATCCATCACTGAGGTTAGGGGCTGAGATCACATTTCAGCCTTTTAAGAGCTGAGATTATGAGGCCAAGGATCTCTGAATGACCCACTTCTCAAACCACAACTAGCTTTGACTGCCAATTCTTCTGACTGAGTAGTAACTTGTGTGTATAAATTCATGGTCTAGAAGAGGGGCAAGTATGCAGAATCTATTGCTAATGTCTGGGGTATTGATTTACTATCTGCATTTGTCATGTCTCGTCCCTGACTTGAATCAAAGGCCAAGAAAAACCCTTTGAATTGGGGGAAAAAATGTCTGCATATATGAGCAGTGCTGGAGTTATTCATTCAGTTAAAATAGATCTTTAATTGCAGTGCCAGTCAATCCACATGGCCAGTGCTGGTTAGAAAAACTTGAATGGGAATTCTTTTCTTCAAAGGACCAAAATGTGTTGTTGTTTGGATTTGGACATTTTACTATGACAACAAGCTGTATTTATTATGCAAAAATTAAATATTTGTTTCAGAACATGACAATGGAGCGTACTCAGTGTTGTCTGTTTCTCTGAAAAGACTTAAGAAATCATTTCATTTTGAACAGCATTACATTTCCAAGTGGAAAATAATTCAGCCAAGGACTCTCCAATGAAATTTATCATTATTTCTTCAGCTTCTGAAAGCAATACCTGAAGTTAATAGCAGCTTATGTAGACATATTCTAATCTTTCGCAGTGCAGAGAAACTAAACTGACCCTACTTTTCCACCTTTAAAACTAATTTCCTTTGACCGAAGTCAAGGTTTACAGCTGGCTCCTTGCACTGCTTTGCAGCTGCTGTGAGGGAAAAGGGGAGGAGGAGTTACACTGGAAGGAAAGCGAGCTCATCTGGGATAAAGATCAGTCCGTGCGTAAATTTTCAGGTGTTCCTTGTGGACCCTTTCACCAGCAGGTTTGTACATGTAAAGGCTGCCTGGAATCTCTAAGCTGTTAGTGATAGCTCAGGGCTGGCTGTCAGGCAGACCATGTGAATTGTGTGGGCTGCCCCTGAAATACCACACAGGAGTGGAAACATGGGGTTTGTCTGTACACAAATGGTGAAGGTTTATTTGTGGGGCTGTTTCCCCTCTCCCCTGTTTTCCCTGCAGTTACAAGCCCTCTCTTAATCCCTATTCTGTGGAGTGGAGTGTTATCAGAGCTGGTCATACCCCCAGCCTGCCAGTCCTCCCTTTGCCACCCTACCAGTAAGCCCTCCAAGCCCTCTAACACAGCCACCTCCCTGATGTGTCCCCACATTCTCTGCTGTGCCTGTCCTCCCCCACTTCAAGGTATCACAGGGGGATGAAGTGGTCTCACCAGGCCCTTACAAAAGAGTTACTTCTCTTCTTTAACCTTTAATATTTAAGGGACTACCTTATCTGATTAAATACTAGGATCATATTCTTTTTTTCCTTTATTTTTTTTCTGTCTTATTTCCCTGGCTTTAATCACCGGGGTAGTGCTGCCTCTTGTGATTTCTCCTCCCTGAGATCTTTCCAGCCCTCACTGCCTTTGCTTGCCTTGCTCAAGCATCCTTATTTTACTCCCCCTGTAGTTCGCAGTTTCAGCAGCAACCTGAGCCTTGCTGGGGAACCCTTGACATCATTGCTGTTGCTCTGTACATTGCTGCCTACAGAGCTCATAATAATCCCTGCAGAGAGCTAATAAGCTCAGGACTTCTGTGGCAACACCTCCCAAGCGAGAGGTCTTTGCTGAGAACAAAGAGTTGGCTTCAATTCCCTGCTCGTATGAAGCTACAGTTTGGAGGATTTAATTTCTGTGCTTTCTGCTGCTTCATTAAAGGCACTCTATTCCTCCAGCATGATTTCCTCCCAGTGTTGAGCTGCTGAGAAATGTCACTGCCATGTACCACCCTTTTTTTTTTTTAAAGTCAATCCTTTAACAATATCTTCCTCAATGATACAGTTAGCCTTGTTTTCACATGACAAATGTGCATTCAAATTTGTACTCAGCTCACCCACTAGATGATGGAATGAGGACTAAGTTGAATAAATGAGATGAATTATGGCCCCCTGTTAGATGAGTCTCTGCCCGTTTATCACTTCTACACTGTCAACGGAGCTTGTCCAAGTGTGTTGGTGGTGTTTGATCAGAAAATGTTCAATTAATTTAAATGTTGTATGACTGAGGTTTGACAACCCTTTTGAGCCTCTTAGGTGGAGTTTCAGTGGAAGCTGCCTTGCAGTTTTGGTGGATCTCTCTTGGGAAGGAAGCCAGTTTGTTATCCTAGGACTTTGGAAGCTCTGTGTTCCTGCAGCCTTCGCACTGCTGCAGAATGATCAGCCCTCCCTGGGGGAGGCCCAAGAGATTTCCAAAGTCTCTGTCTCTAGGGAGAGAGCATCTGCACAACCTTGAAGGATGCTCCCCAGCAAATATTGCAAGAGTCTGCAGGCTACAGCAACTTGACCTCTAAGTGAATGAGTTTTCTGTACTTCGATGGTAAAACATTGTGAAAGGTGTTTTAGAAAGTTCTGGACACATGTGATTCAAAGCCAGTATTTCCAATGCATTCTTCCTTGTATGGAATAAAAAAAATCATCAATATGCACTGGGCACCAATGCAACATTATATACAGATATATGCATGTTTCCATACATGCCTCTGGCCTATCAAATTGTCTTGCTGACATCTCTCAGTAGGTTACCACAGGACTTATGAGCTAAAATGGTCACCAAATGCTAGTTTTCCTTTTATCTGTAAGTTTGACTACACCACAGTGCCCTGCGGAATATGCTTGTTCTTGGGGCATTGGTCTACAATACAAACAAACTTAGGGTTGGAGATTTTTTAAAGGACATTTAAAAATGTTTGTTTTCTCAAAGTTCAGCATGCTGAAGTTAAAAAGAATAAACCATAATAACTGTTTCTAAATATTTCATTGTATGTTTCACATTCAAACCTAAATAATATCCTATTTTCTCACTGAGCCCGACTTAAAGTACGGAATAATTCTGCCGTAAAAATTAATGACTACTGCATAACAAAGGGAACTATTTTCTGTAAGGCCTGAATTATACAGCTGTAAGGCGGTGGGATTACAAGAAGAGCGAGAGAGAGGACCCTGATCCTCGAACAGGGTCCTGGCCTGACAGCTGAGTTCTTTCTCCAACACAGTCATTCCGTGCTTAATCAGTCAAACCCAGAGCTCTCTAGGGAGCTGGTCCCTGTGAGTTTCTCATTGTCTGGCTTGATACCTACTTGCAGAAGTGCCAAGCATTGTCAGCTGCAAACAAAGGGCTTTGGGAGCACTGCTGAACCAGATATCCTGCCAATAGTCTATCTGGAAAAAAAAAAATCCAGTCATTGGTATCAGGCAGGATATTAGTTGATTTATCTCTTGTGGCTCTTCATCTATAAATTGTATCTATACAAAATACATATAAATTGCAAATATATATATTTAGATATAAAAATATATAATATATAGAGAGATATTGTATATTTTATATATAAAAATATAAATATATATTTTATATAGGTATAAGTTGCTCCTATAAATTAGTTACGTTACCTCTCCAACCCCTTTCATCAAGGATGGTGACATAAAATGATGTTTATGAAATACTATAGCAAGCACTGCTGAAGAAAGGCGAGCGAAGAAGTATGCACTCTAAATATGGCCTAGGAACGCATATTTAAATATGGATGGGAGGGAAGATTGCTGGCTTTTACCTGGGTAAGCACCGTACCACCCGTGCTTCGAGAGAAGCCGCGTCCAGCTGAAAGACTGTGTTCTCTCATTATATAAAGCAAAGGAACAGACTAAAGCATGGTTACAGAATCAAGATTCGCTCATGATTTCTGACGTTTTCTAACTTTTGATGGCTTTAATTTGCAGCCACGCTGACTGTGGAGCTCCAAGGTTCTAAGGGACAGGCAGGAAGGTTACGCAGCCTTGCCTGGATGTTGCATCTGCATGATGCTTCTCCGCTGCAACCCGTGCTGTCACCTGAGCTCCGGCAACTCCGGCCTTCCCGAGCAACATTCATCCTGTGTGCAGCGCTTTCTTCGTCCTGTCCCGTTCTGCCCCAGTGGGGCTGTATCCTCCGATCCCGCCGAGCCAGCCGCGGAGGTGCTCTCGTCCGCGCTCTCTGGAGCTCCGTGTGCTAATGCTGTGTGCTGCAAGGTGAGAACACTTCTGTTTTCAGAATTCAGATTCTTCATTGTACTCTTCCCCGCTGTTTAAACACACGCAGTGGCATAAACTTTAATACCAACTTTAATACCGGGTAGTGTTATCATTTTATTTTTCCCTTTCGAGATATATATAGATTTTATGTATATGTATCTGAATGCTTATAGATTTTATTTAACATACTTCTTGCCAACGCAAGTCTCCCCGAGCGTCGACAAGAGCCCCAGGCTTTCCCGCTCTCCTTGAGTCAAATCACGACTCCCAATCCCGGTTCTCCGTTTGGTGGGAGGAGCGCGCGCCCCCCACTCCCCCGGCTCCTCTCGCCGCGCCTGCGCGGGGCCGCCCTCCCGCTGCCTCCGCTCCCGAGCCTCAACTCCCGCTCCCGCTCCCTCCGCTCCTTTCCCCCTTCCCTCCGGCCGCCGTTAGCGTCTGGCACCGGGATCCTCCGCGCTGCCGCTGCCGCATGGAGCCGCCCGCCTGAGGGCCGCCCCGCCCCGCCTCGCCCCGCCCTCTCTCCAGGTGATGCCGGTGACCAGGGTGACGATGCCGCCGGCGAGGCGACGGCGGCCGCTGCTGATGGAGGAGGAGGAGGCGGCGGCGGGGGCGACGGGCTCAGCCGCCCGGCCCTGCCCCTGAGCGGCGGGGGAGCGCCAGCGGCCGGCTCCCCCCGTCCCCCAGGATCGCTCGGCTCCCCCCCCCCCCACGGCCACCGTCTCCCCCTCTCCGTCCTCGATGTCTCCTCCGCGGCGCGGAGACCCCTTCGCCGCCTCCCCGCCCTCTCGCTCCTCGCCGCCGCATCCCTCCCGCCCCGCGGTCCGGCGGCTGCCGGACCCCGCCCGGCGGCGGCACCATGAAGGTGGAAGCGGGGGACAACTCCATGATCAACCTGTCGGTGCAGCAAGTGCTGAGCCTGTGGGCTCACGGCACCGTCCTCCGCAACCTGACGGGTACCGGGGCAGTGCGGGTGCAAGGGTGCGTTGGGCGGGCGGGTGGGTGGGTGGGCGAGCTGCGCCGCCGGCGTGGTGGCCGCTCCGGGGCTGGTGCACAATGGAGGGCGTGGGGCTGGCGGTGGCGGTGGTCCCCCTGTGTGCTGCATCAGGGGAGGGCTGGTGTTTGTGTTCCCGAGTCCCTGCGTGTCGTGCCTTCGTGTGTGCTCTGCGAGCAGGTATGCAGCGTGTGCGTGCGTGTCTGCTTGGGCGAGGGGTTGGTGTGCGCCCAGGGAAGCGAGAGGAATCTGCGTGTGTTATTGTGTTGGGAAGACCGGTGAGTGTGCCCGGTGTCTGGTATGCCTGCATGAGTGAAGGAGATGAGCGTGTATGTAGTCAAAGAAGGCTAATGGTATAGGGTGTGTGTATGCGAGTGAATCGATGGGTACCTGTGCGTGAGTGAAGGCTTGTAGAAAGTGTGTGAGTCTATAAATATGTATGGAAGTCTAGAGTATGTTTGTGGGGGTGGTTGGTTGTTTTTTTTTCCTTGTGGATATATGCTCATTGGCATTTGACAGAAAGCTATAAAAAACAACCAAAAATCTCATAAAAACGAATGTGAAGAAATCAGAGACTTCCCCCACTTCCACACACCTTGAATATACCTGTGGACAATGAGGGCTGTGGGAGTGAATGAGGTGGCAGATACTTTCTGACAAATAAACATAATCTTAAGCATCAAGGGTTCTTAAAGACCTACCTGTTAAAAAAAATTCTGTGAATCAAAGTAGAGTCAGGCCCTCATCTTCTGTTAGGAGAAGGGAGATTTAACTGGCTCTGGCAAGAACTGGCTTTTTTTCTGCTCAATCTCATGCTGCAAAATGTGTGTGCACTACTGTGAGAGCCAAGACATACAGTGGAGAGTAGTATCTTCTGATTTTTTATTCTGTCTAGGTGTAAAGAAAAGCATAAGCTTCCAGCTCTGAAGAAGCAGGGATTTGGTATCAATAGCAGAGACATAACTGAGTAAATTCTTTCTGCTTGGTATAGGGGTATATTAAGTGGTGACAGATTAGTGGAAAATTTTGAGTAAAGGGTTTATGTTTTAAATATTTATGAAAATATTCTCATATTTATGAAAGAGTGTTATGCCATCTTTTTTTGCACTCTGTAGTAATGAGGATAGATTTATTCTTCTTTTTTCTTTATCTATTAAAGGTGGAAGAACTGTGATGAAAATAGAGGTGTAGCTGAAGTTGAAGCTGTAGCAAACAGAAAACGATCACTTAAGGGTTTATTATCTTTTTTATTCTTTTAACTTTCAGAATGCTTTTTTTATTTATTTGATCTGTGAACTTTTTAACGTGTGTCTGATTAAAGTGTCCAGGGATTAGTGTGGCAACACACTAATACAACTCACTTTCTGAGTAGTTATTTTTGCATACCTGCTCTAAAAATATATCTTGTACTCTTAAAGGAAAAATTTCACAATGGATTTAACTTTTCTTTGTGCCAGACATCCTTGATAAAGTTTTTCCTATTAGACCATTATGCAACATGGGCGTTACTACAAAATTCAGTGCTGAGAGTTAAAAAAGCAAAACGGCTTGTTTCTCAGTGCTTTTGCAATATAATGGGGGGGTTGCATAAGATATATTTAATGTGGAATGTTTTTTCTGTTTAATTTAAAGAATATAAAAAATAATTTTTATCCATCATAGTATTGTTGGAGAATATGTCACTGTCATCTGAAGTTGCACTACAGATTCGGAATTGGTGCTTAAATGCAGGTTCTTCTTCTAGCCATAACCTATTGATTTCAATGTTCTTATGCACTGTCAACAGTCCATGACTTTCACTGGATTTAAAATCTTCTATATAACATAGAATATATATTGATTTAATAATTTATATTAGCAAAAAGCTGAATAACTTATATAAACCCTTCCTAACTACTTATCAAAGTAACCTTTGTTTAAAATCAGAAATTCTGCTGTTTTCCCTGCTAAAAAAATAGGTGTGTGAATGAGTTTGTCTTATTTGACTACTTAATTCATTCCCTTTTGCATCTCTGTAAAGTATAAGAAGAAACTTCTCCAGAGTACAGGAAAAAGAAATTCATTAATATGCAATGTTTCAGGAATATTCAAGACTGCCTTGTGTTTACTTTTGGACTTAAAGTTGTGGTCTGGACTGGGATTTTAAATTGCACAAGTAAAAACTTATCTTCTATAGATAAACCACGTTGATCATGTTTGTGCAAACAAGTTGCAAAATTTTGTCAGCATCCTTCTTAAAAATATTTTCTGAAAATTTCAACAGGGACCTGATATGAAGTCCAGGAATGCTTCAAACCCTAACAGTTTGATTTTGGTAGGCTCTTTTTCTCCTTAGTTAGAAGCTGGAAGATTATTTTTATACCGCATATCTAATGTAGGTTCAACATAGAAAAAAAGAATTCCTGTCTTTCATATAAGACCTCAAATACCCAGGAGACCACAGGCAATTTCATTCCTGCCACATACACATTACACATGACACCCTGTGACAGCTAAAGCTGCAAGCATTGTTCCTTGAGCCTGGACCCACCACCATAATGCACTTGCTTCCTATCTTCGTGCCCTCTCTTGGGAGGAGTAACCATGGGAGAGGTGGCTTTTACCTTGTTCTATGTTAACTTCTCCAGTACATCCCAAGAACACCTCCTTTATATGAACTGGTTGTGTTTTAGAGTTAGTGGTAGATCAGAGTTTACTAGATCAAGTTAGGTAGTAGCTGAATTTGAACTGAAAAAAAAAAAAAAAAAAAAGATCCTCCTTTGAGTATCCAGTAAAATAAATTTTTTAAATGCTACTTCTGTAACCAAGAACATGGCAATATTTCTAATAGAAGCTGCTAAGTTCCATCCTGTACTCATTTGTCCCCAGTTCTTTGGATTGTCTTTGTCCCATATCCTGTTACTTGAGAGAACTAGTCTGTAATTTAAGATTTAAATGCTCTTCAGCAAAGTACTTCTCTTCCACTTAAAGCAGCAAAAGCATTAGCATCTCCAAACAACAACTGACTGTATAGTTCTGTTAACTTTGAAATTACCAGTTAATGCACTAAGTAGAGAACCTGGTGCTGAAGAAAAAAATGTAGCACGTAAAGAGCTGAGTTACTGTTGCAGGTATAATATACTATCACTTCACCTGCATGCTTTGAATTAATAAGTCTACAGGAATATAACATTATTGTTTTTTTAATTCAAAATTTAACATGCACTACCTTATTGACTTAAATTTGTATTTTTTTTATTCATAGCACAGATATTTACTGCTTGACTTAACTCTGTTGCTGATCGTGATAGGCTGGGTATGTGGCTCAGAATTGAGAGATACTTTGTTTTGGAGTAATCACTTTTGATTTATGAAATGTTATAGGCAATCATTATTCGTCTGGCAAAACAAGCTAAGAACTAGAGGAAAAGTGCTGAAGATGAAGGACTGAGGAGGTACTTTGTGTTTACTGAAGCTGAGTAGCAGTGGGACAGCATGTTCATATAGATAATATTTGAAAATGCTAGCATTTATCTATTTTGAGTTGACTTTGCATTTTTATTTGTGTAAGTTGAAGCTGTTGATGGAATGTAACTTCAAGTGTTGATAAATTGAAAGTGATATGAATGTTATCCTAAACAGTAACATTCTTTAAAGACTCTTTTTCTAAAGTTTAAGGTTGTGTATGCCTACACTAATATATGTATAATGTGTATCTATAGAGCATAAGCATAATGTATGTATGATAGGCATCTGATATGTATACACATCAAAATTAACAAAGTAGTACTCTAAAACTGCTGTGATTGGACATCAATTGCAAGTTATTTGAGTCTTGCAACTTTTCTGGTAGAAAAAAAATCCCCACCACAGGCAAACCAGCGGAAAGGAATATAAACTGAAAACAAGATTTAAGATAGTGTTTAAATGCTAAGAAATTCAAGTAAACCTGAAAAACGGATCTCAACTGTTCTCTTAGAAAAACTGTGACATCTGTGCAATAGATTGAATGTCACTATGCTTGTGAGCTTGTAAATACTGGGCATTTTCTACCTCCCTGCATTTCTTTAGGAACTGTGGAGTTTTGATACACGTATGACAAGCTTTGGTGACTTAAAGCAGTTTGGATACACTGAAAGTAAGCTCCGAAACTTTTTTAGGGTTAAGCAAAGGAAGTTTTGAAGTTTTTTTAAAATTTTATACTTTTCGTGTCTCTTTAAGGAAGCTCTGTGAGAGCACGACTAAATAAACTGAGGGTAGGTTAGTATTTGAAGCTCTCTGCCAGATACAGCTAAATCATTACTACCACAACAACAAAGTACTCTGTATGTGCAGCTCATGTTGTCAAAAGAGCAAACTAATTAGTATAGCTGCACAAAGACTGACATTCAACTGTACTTTCTTTTTACCAAGGTAATAAAGATGATTATCTAGGTAAGTTTATGCTGCTTAAAGTATCAGTCAGTATACAGGACATAAATAGTTGTACCAGCGTGTTCTTAAGACACTTCAGTCTCATTTCCTCTTCCTTGTAGATACTGCAAGTCAATTTAACAGTTAAACTACTCAGTTATTTTTGAACAAATGAAGTCTTGACCATTTGTGTTCAGAGGTCCACATTCTGTTTCTCTACCTTATAGTGGCATCTCTCGATGTTACCCCCAACCCATTCTTTGTGTCTTTCAGCGTTACTCTAACACATTTCTTTTGAGAGTCGTCTCTCGTCATGATTCAGGGTTTGCATGATTATAGAACACGAAATATATAATTCTCTACCCTCAACGTGTCAGGATAAGAATGTCTACATTGTCCTCTAGATTTATGGATCTTGAAGTCTCCTCTAGTTTGTTTAAAAGATTGGCTTTCCCCTTACCTTGTTCATCCATGTTAAACAACTTGCTCAGTTGGCTTCATCACTAGCTCAGTTAACGAGCTGAAGTAAATGAGTGTGTTGAAGTAGCAGGCATAAAAAGAGTAAATAAAGGAGAATAAGAAAGGATAATTCTTCCTGCCTTTCCTAGGGGCTATGCTCAAAAGCTATTTGTCTTGTTTCAGCTCCTAAGGCATAGGTGATATTTTAATGAAGGGAGGTCATATTTAACAAAGCTGCAGCTGCATTTTTGTCAAACAAGGAATATTTTTGGATATTCTCTAATTTCCTTTTCAATTCATTCAGTACGTGTGTTGCTTTTAAGTAGTAGGAGAAGAAAGTGTGTACCAAAGAACTCAATTTTATATTCCTTTAGCCAACAGGACGTTTGGTGCTGGTTCTATTCTCATGCCTTCTGCCCTAAATATAAAGTGAGGGCTGATGCTAATTTTCCTAGAGCCTTATTTGGAATGTAAATAAGACCCAAGATAGTTGCTTGTTATGGAGCTATTTTGTTGTGTAAGGGTTTGTAAATATTTTTGGTTTCTTAGCTACAGGAGAGTAGTTAGCCTTCCCATAAGCTTTCATTTTCTTCTAAAAATACCGTCATTCTAGTAAGTCTTCCTAAGACTGGAAATAATTTGTTTTTTTCTACCTGGTGAGGCTTGACAATGACCACAAATGCTGATTTCCTAAAAGGTGATGCAGTGCCTAGCAAAACCTGTGAAAATTACAGGGTATGACAGTGTTTGTGGTAGAGTCAGATTCAAATAAACTTTCTTGGTCTGGTTTAGTTTGGTTCTAAGGTTTATTTCCCCCCCTGGCAGGGCTGCTGGGTTCTGTATTGGTAGATTCTTTGGCTAATCTTCTTGCTTATGTGCTTCCACTAGAATAAAACAGTGGGAACACCCAAGCTGTGCTAGTAGTGGACAAGGTCTGTTAGGACTGCAGGGGAAATTTGCCTCCCAAACTATCCATGACCACAGCAGATTAGATCAGCAGTCAATCTTAATGTTAGTGAGGGGGTTTGTCATCTGTGGAATGACTACTTGACATTCTTACCACTTGTCACAATAGCTTCTGAGGGTAATGAGGCATTTAGTGGAACAGTACCATAGTCTTTACCCTTCTGCAAAGATTTTTGAGACCCAACTTGGGACCAGGGGTGAAGGGGTGGAGGTTCTGAGGAGAACTGCTTCGAGCCACTCTCATTATATGTGCACATGTATCTAGGCACTCAGAAAGAGAAGCTACATCTGGAACTATAGCTGAAGTATTAATTGAATGTAGATTTACCACGCACTTTCCTTGCTGCTCTCTTAAAAGAGCCTTTTGGTTACCACAGTTTAGAGGAGTTGTACATCTTTGGGCATAGTTTTGCCTTTCGTGCCTGTGTGGAAGGAGAAGGGTTGAGTCTATTCTCAAAGAACTGCTAAATGAAAAAGCTTAAACTCTGTATTTGTGCTATGGATATACATACACTACTGACATTGGACTCATAGGATTGTGGTTGTTGTGTAGCAACCATTCTTTCTCAGCGTCTTTTCATGGTATGTTTTCTGCTGCTCAGGATTTTTGTTAGCTAGTTGGTTTGTATTTTTACTTGAATAGCTGATGTGAGTCAAACTGCTTTAATACAGACTCACCTCATAAACGATAAGTATTCTGCTGTTGTAAGGAAGCTGGTCTTTGTTCTTTTTATGAGGGGGAACTGCAGCAGAAACTCTGAACTAATGACAGTGCCTTGGTGTTATGTCCATCGGGAATATGTACCCTAATTTGCTGAATTCTGTGATGATATATACCTACTGTAGTTGACTTAAAGGGGATTTTTTTTCTTTTATTTACCCACCCTTTTGATTTATAGTGAAAGTTTTTAGAAAATTGCCACTAAGTGAGAAAGGTTCTTTAATTATTGTGTAGCTTCACTGATGGTTCTAGCTCTTTTCTTTGAAGGTGATCATCATGTCTGCCATTCTTCGAAGAAATATTTGTACTCCACACATTCTCACATCTCGTGTCCTTGTTTAGTAATTTAAATAATAGTGCCTACCTCTCTCTGAATTTCTGTGCTAAGCAATTGGAAACAAGGAGTTAGATGTGTTAGAATTTCTTTTTAAAATTGTGGTGGTTTTTTTTGCGCCTTTGAAGGTAATTTGATGGAACGCTCTATTACAGTTCTTGGGTAGATAAACTGAAGTATTTAAACTCAGTTTTCCCATTTGATGTTACCTGATGCTGTCTCTTATTGATAGAATTAGGGGGAGAGGGGGCAACAACAAAAAAAACACCTCCAGCCCCAAAATATAAATTCACCATCAAAACAAACCCAAACCCCCAAAACATTCTTGACTTTTTCCTCATTCAGTCTTTTTGTCAGGGAATATTTCATTCTGCAGCAGTAGTTACAATACCTGTTAAGAAATTGCAATTAACACTGTTTAAAGAAACCACTGAAGGAATTATGACTTCCTGTAAAAATACATCTGAATTAAGATTTTTGCCAGAATCCTTTTTATAATTTTTATCGCAGTAGTTATTCCTTTATGGTAGACTGCTAAAAGTGGGAAAGTGTCTTGAGTGTATGCTGATGGTGTCACATGTATTACTTTTAAGATGGAAACCAGTATTGCTTTTCTCTTACTGTTGATTGTATGCGATGTTTTAAAGTTTCTTGCTTACAAAGTTCTTGTTTAAAAAATATTAACCCTTTATTGACTGCTTTCTTTCAGAGATGTGGTACTGGGTTTTCCTCTGGGCTCTCTTCTCCTCTCTCTTTGTCCATGGTGCTGTGGGAGTATTAATGTTTGTGATGCTGCAGAGGCATAGGCAGGGGAGGCTGATCTCTGTCATTGTGGTCAGCGTTGGATTTCTGGGTTCTATAACTGGAGCCATGATAACCAGTAAGTCTGCCTTTTGCTTTTTTGTTGGGTTCTTTTTTCTTTCTTATTTTGCATATAACTTCTAAAAAGAAAAAAATGGGGTTTTAAGTGAATTATTAATTGTTTATTAAGGATTTCCTCCCTACCCCCCCCCAAAAAAAAAAATTAGTCTGTGCTGATGTTCTGGGTAAAATGATGTTTGCCAGGCCATCTGTTACAGAGTTTCTTATGGTGTTAGCCTAATGCCTACCACTCAAGATACATTTTTTTTGTTTGTTTGTTTCTTGGTATTGTATCCACAGATAAGATGCAACCCTTTTTCTGCTAAAACTATTAAAACCTATATTCATGATTAGAACACTGCAGAAAGTAGGAGTATTTTAGGTAGTAAAGTGCAGAAGTGTTACACCTGACCGAATGTGACACATGACCAATGTTGCCAAGAATGTTTTGAGGAAATGCTGTTTAGCTGTTTTAATCTAGAGTTATTGGTATCAGATGCCACTTTTCCATTTTTCCTAAGAAATTCTGTTATCTGTGTCAGTACTGCCATAAAACCCTTAGGACACTGTATTCAGTCTTTGGCTTTATCATATCTAGCTACATTTATCTAACTTATAAATAGGCTACGGTAACTTTCCCAAGCAACTAGGAGCATGGTGAGTTTTCTGTTGCAGGGGAAATAGTGAATATTATTTTTTACAGGAAAGAAGCATGTGCTTCATTGTGGGAAACAATGCTGTTAAGGTTTCAACATTCAAATCAATGTATTGAATGGTGCCTATGTTTACTGAGCAATAGTTTTTGCCCAAAGATCTTCAGTGTTGTTGACCAGATAACCTAACTTGAAAGGCCTTCAGGGGTAAGGAACTGTAAATCTAGCAAACATCATTTAGTCTATAGGCAAGCCTTCCTGCCTTTCATTCCCATTTCCCTATGTATTGCCCAGGTCATCTGAATAGTGCTATCACTTCAGCTTTGGACAGATCCATGGATAATTTGTGACAGATTATTTCTTATTGCTACTGAAAATCCTTCTTGCCTGTTGGTTTTCAAGGTTAAATAAAAATGCAAATTTCCTAAGAAACTTCCTTAAGACTTTCCTCAAAGGGTTGTTTTAATTGCTATATATTTCTCAGCCTAGAATTTCTACCTTTGAACATAGTATAGTTCAGCATAACTCTACATTTTTGGTTTTTTTTTTTTTTCTAAGATGAGGTGGAACTAGTTGAGTGCCTTGCGTTATACATTATGCTGATTTTTGTCTTACGATTAAAATGGCAGTGGCCTGTTACAGGGTCAGCCATGCATGGGCATTTCTGAAGAACTGAAATTAGGAAATGTGATGTTAGAATATCCAAGCTGAGACTTTCACAGCTTTCTGTGGTGGGGAAGGTTCAGGATCAGTGTTTCTTAAATGGAAGCACTTTGCGTCTTTTATGTATGCATAAAAAGAGGAGCAACAGAGTTGTATTTTTGGCATCCAGTTTCTCAGGTCAAAACATTTAGCAAGTAAGCAGTCCTGTTTCCATGCAAATGCATCTGAGAATTTCTCTAAGCTTAGACTGTAGACTTGTGCTATTCCCAAAGGTTTTGCATGGAGCATTGCAGCTTGGTTAGCCAAATACTTTTACTCTCAGGTGTTTCTTGTTTCTGGCCAAAACAGCATTGTTTCATTCTGGAAGAAATTCTTTGGAGAGCTTCTGTGAAGACAAATTATGGTGATCAAATACTAAAGAGGATTTTTCATAGCTATTGTGTTGCAAACTCTGAGATGCAAGTTGAAGTGTTAGTTGTTTGGATATGCCTTGTCCAGTGCTTAAGAAATTGAAATAGCAAACTGACATCAACTTCTACTTTGTATTTCCAGTCTTCTGTGTTGTTCATGTAGGTGAATGAAGGCAATATAGATTATTAAATAATGCAAGTTTAATTTTGCTCAGGTAGATCTTTCCAGCTTTCTGGGGTCTTCTGGGTGTCTCTTTACCAGCATACAGAAAAGCAGGAAACTCCTTTGTTTCTAAGTTTTAAAAAATCATGGAATTTGATGGTTATTAAAAAAGGTATTAAAAAGGTATTAAAAATTTACTAAATAGCAGGAGATACATTAAAAAACCAACTTCCAATCAAGAAAACCCACCACAAAACTCAACAAAACCAAGAAAAAAACCCAAAAACCCCACAACAACCAAAAACTCTTCCCAAGCCAACTAAGAACAGATAATATCAGGCAGCTTAAGGCAAGGATTTTAGCTGTATGCCATCCAGAAGCATTTGTTCTTCTTCCTCTCCCCCAGCACAGTCCTTTTTGGTGACATATTCTAATTTTGCTTGTTGGCAGCCTATTGTAGTGTACTTTGGCACTATACCAGCTGGGTTGGTGCTGGGTTATGCATTACAGGTTGTATTACACACTGTTATTTGAGTAATAATACATAATTAGCAAACTACCAGGTTTTTTTATTGTTTTATTATGGATATTTTCCAGAATATCTCAGTGTTTTCTCAAGAAGCCCAACATTTCTGTTATTGGTTAACTAATAGTGCCAAATTCTAGTATGCACATTTGGCCAATTTGAATTCACTTTGAGAATTCAACCACAAAAATAATTTTCATGTCAATAGTCTAAAGGATCTTTTTTGTTTTCTGACAGCAGCTAGCCAAGGAACAAATGGAAAAGCTTATGCAAGGCAGTTGAGTGAAATACCATAAGGCAGGCTTTCTGGTGAGATATTTCTGACAAAATGTACTTTATAGAATATGTTTGAGTTTTCTAAAAAACAACAATAAAAAATAAATTAACCCAGAACTTGCCTAACAGTCTCATTAATAGTGTTTGTAAGTACTGTTATGGCCACAATTATTAGTGAATTCTACTCTTCCTAAAAATTTTGTAAAAATTAGGTGTTCCTTTTCGAAGATGTCAGATGATGCAGATACAGCTTGTACTTTCAGAAAATCTGTTGGGACTCAGAATATTTCTGTGATACTACTGGGTTTTTGATCACTTCAGCAGACTATTCCTGTTAGTGACTGTGCAGAACAAAAAACAAATTCAATTTGTTTTGTCTCTTGTCTATTATTGTAAAAAATTGTATTGGCTTTTCAGTTTTCTTTGAGCCTTAAAAAGCCTCTGTGATCTCTGAAAGCATGTAGTTATGACTAGATAGCATCTGATACCGTGCACACTGAAGGCCAACAACTAAGTTTTGGGTTTGGTTTTCAGGGAAAAGTTATTCATTCTGAAATAAAAGATAGTGATGTTTGACCTTCAGAGAAGGAAAACAAACACTGTATAGACAATATTAGTTCAGAAAGTATTAAATGAAAGCTTAATTCTAGGTAAACTTCTGAGGTTTGGATTGAGTACATTATTTTACCTATGGACACAGCTGGATACAAGCGAGTATTTCTTTTTTCGAGTAAACATTTTACCATCCTTAAAAGACTCAGAAATTTGAGCAGAAAATATCACTCATCATTAGCATTTTTTGTTGTGGTTTTTTTTTTAATTGATACAAGGACTCATCTTTCTCAGGCACTTGTTCTGTGACATCCCTTTGCTCTGTGACTTTTGTTCTTGAAACGCACATGATAGTTTTGGTATGTGGAAGACAGTAGAGGGGAGTTAATAACATCTGACTTTGTTTACAGTGTTAATAGCATCTGGCTTTGTTTTTGATTGATCCTGGCCGTTTGGTATTATACCTTAAATGTGAATTTGTACACAACTGTACAAAAAAAAATGGTATCTTGATTTTTAGTGTGTTGTAACTCAAAATCTAATTGTATTGGTTAGAAATTTCCTCTCATACACTTCATGGATAACACTGCAGTACTTTGATCTTTTTCGTGTTTTGCTTGATTTGCTAAACAGTTGTTAACAGTTGAGTCTTTAGGACAAAACTAAACTGACATAATATGACCAGGTTAGTCAACTGAAATATTAAATGAAACTGATAAATATGTGTTTACAATTATTTTGTAAATGCTAACAGCTTTATTGTTTTCTTCTCCTTGCCTATACAAGCAGTATTAAATCACACTTTGGACTTGATCAATTTTTAGAGGATTGTTTTGCTACTTTTCAGACTGGCACAAGGCAAAAATGTAAAAAGAAACATTTGAATATGTTTACAAGGAAACAACTAATTCAATTTTCTTAAATCAGACTGATGAGGAAAAGTTATTCTGGTTCAGTTGGGAAAATCATTCCTGAAGGACATACATAACTAGAAAAACACAAGCAAGGCTGATAATTGTTTAATGCCATGAAGTAATAAAGTGTTTGGTAATGTTTTATAAATAGCTGATGCATAGAGACAGTAAGTAATTTGTCGTATTTCAACCTTGGCTTTTTCTGTGATTTGATAATTGTTTTTCTTGTGATTCTTAGGTGCTGCAGTAGCTGGAATTTACAGAGTAGCAGGGAAGAATATGGCTCCCCTAGAAGCTCTTGTATTTGGTGTTGGACAGACAGTACTGACATTAATTATCTCGTTTTCAAGAATTCTTGCAACACTTTGAGACTTATGTAGAAGGGGGAAAAATCAACTAGTCTTAAGGAAATCTTTAATATGAGGAGAAGCTTCCTGGAAGTGGATTCATCAGCTTATGAACTTGAATTCTTGTGCAAGAGAAAGGAAGCTATGTGGAAAGTGCACTACAAATCTAGAGGCTCAGTCAAATGAACAGACTGTCCTCTAGTGTTGGAACTGTTGTACTTCTGCACTGCACCTCACGTGCCTCGGTCACAGGCAAGGTGCAATCCTGGTGTGCGGAGTGGAGATGAAGCACCTTGAACAGCTGCCAGTCAGGTTAATGCTTGGTGATGGAATCATTCTTCTTAACATGTAATAAAGTATTAAGGAGTGGTCCTGAAAATTGCTGTATGTGCCAAACTTGGAGTTTAATTCTGAGCAGGTGGCTGGGTAAGTTTTGAAATGTGGCAGAGTGCTGTGAACATACACAATTCTCTTTGAGCTCTAGTGAAACAGCGAGATAACTGACTTTTGTATTAGCAGAATCTCTTTCGATGCTGAATGTTCTTGTTCAGCATTCAAAACAACTGTTAGATCTGTTTCAAAATGTAGATGAATTTTGATGGGGCTCAAGAACCACAGCTTTAACAAACCTGATATAATTAGCACTATGTGAAGAATGGCTTATGGCAGTTTTCTGAAGCTTAGCACATTTCTTCATGATTTTAACCTGTCAGAAATCAGGAGTTTAAGGAGACTATGAAGGTTACTAAGTACAATCTGTTGTGTATGCACAAACAAACCTTAAATTGATGTTTTCCTTGAAATTATTTTTTCTTAAACATACAGATGGTTATCAACCATTCTGCAAACCTCAGAAAGGATATTTGTTGCAAGTTAGCTCCCTGTATTTATTTAAGCAGTGATGGGACCCTTAACCCTGCATGTATTCTGTAAAGAACACGCAAATATAACAGACTCTCAGACAATACACCTATGAGGAAAATGGAGAGGGGTAAAAACATGATATACCATTTTTCTACTGAACAAAAATATTAAGTTTAATAAAATAGTTGCTATACTCCAAAAATTTGGAAGTGAGGCAGCACTAATGTATTTACTACCTTGTTTCTGAACACTTCATAACTTTGGAAAGATTAAGATACCTGGAACTTTCAAATACTTAGCTTCCAGTAGTTTGTGCTTTTCTGGTTTAAAAAGGACAGTAGTGTTGTGTATGTGGAATGTCTTAAATGTGTTTTGGAGTAAATAGAAATTTTACGTCTAATGACTATTTATGAAATACAAAATTTAAAAGACATAAAGTTCTATGAGGAATAAGGAATCTTTTGCATCTTTCCTCATCTGAATGCTTTTCAGCAGTTGGCTCTGAATACTGAAAGGAAGAGTAAATTGCTTAAAGGTTTTGCTGTTATGATGTCAAAAAGATTTTCTGGGCTGTTGAAAACAGTGGACACCTACTGCACATATAAAACAATATGGTTAAAATATAGCTTACAATCCAGTCATTGCTTAGTGCTTCAAAAATAACAAATTAACCTGTCTGCCTTTATCTTACTCCACATATTTTTTTTTTAAGTACTAAGAAAGCTAATATTATTTGTTTTCTTTATTTAAGTCTTGTTTGGCAAATGTACAGTTATGGGCTTTGCAGGCGACAAGTTAAAATATAGGTTTTTAAACATTTTCAGTGTTATATTTTTGACTTTGAATTGCTTTAAAAATGTGGCTGAACACGTATACTCTCATTGTTTTGAGTGTCTTCAAAACCTTATTTTTGTAGTTTGTTTTTTTGTCTTGTGACTTTTACATTCTACTTATACTTTTTGGCAAACAACCATTGCACTTTAGTAGACAATGAAATTATTACAACTGTAAAAAGCAATTGAAACTTCTCCCCATTGTCTTAAATTGTGAGAAAACTGGTTTCAGGTATTTAAGTCAGATTGAATAATAAAATAATTGAAGATATTTCTCCTAATGTGCCTTGTTACATATATATTTAAGGGAGAGGATTAAAAAAAAAACCTGTTACATCTTCATTCTTCTTCTGTTTTGGTTATTTCGATTTCATTTGGTTACTTGATACAATGTCTTATTCAACAGACATCAAACATTTTGTTTGACAACCTGGAAATGCTTGTCTGAATCAAAACCAACCATATAATGAAGGACTGTATTCTGTAGTTTAGATTGTCTCCACATTAACTCACACTGAAAATTCTTCCCAGGTTCCAAATTTCCTTGAACATCTCAACTCGTATGTTTTCTAGAGGCTGTTATGCTGCCAATGATCAATGACTTGCTGTCTTTCACTAGGTTAAACTGCAGCAGACTACTACTAACTGATGAGATACATATACTTCTATTGATGAACTTCATTCTTCATTTTAATTACAGTGCCAATGAAGTTGTTGCCATTGTAATTTTCCTTTTTTTGCAGGAGGCGTATTTGGAGGTTTTAAGTTACCTTTCTCCAAGTAATTTTTGTTTCTTAGATTGTTGTAATCATTTTTAAAAAACTGTATGCTTAGTTGTGTCTGCATTGTATGGCATTATTGCCTGGCAACAAGGGACAGGCAGATAATATAATGCTTAAGTGGCTTAACAGAGACAAAGCTTTATTTGACAGAAGTTTGTTTTCAGCTGTTTCTTGTGAGGAATTCATGAGGACAAATAGTTTGTCCATGAAGTATTCTTTGATCATAACATAAACATACTGCATAATAACTCCAACAGTGAAAGGAAGTATAAGTGGCCTTATGTCTGCGAAACTTCTAAGTTTCATTCCACATCCCTAGAAAGACCATTGTTAAGCCTAAGGTGCTTTAGTCAGTGCAGTTTATGGATATATGTGTGCATGTGTGTATACATACATATATATATATATATATGAATGGTGGCTTTGCAGTGTTTTATACCTGACACATACTAACAACTGAAATAACTTTTCCAAGAAACATAAAATTACTTTAGATAACCTTCCCCTCCCCCCTGCCCCGCTTCATTTTTCTACAAAGATATCTTGTGTGTGAATGGCACTGATGGTACTCTGGTTCCCTTTGGACAATACAGCGTTGTGCAGATGTCCATATGGGCTGTTTTAGCACTATCTTCAAATAGCCCTGCCTGTCTCTGCATTGTATCACTAGGCACATTCTGCTTTGTGCAGAACAAATAATGCGTCAACACAATTTAGTCTTTGGAAGAGGTGGGAGTACTGAATATAATATTTAATGTGAGAAAGCTTCTACTGCTTTGTTAGAAGCTACTGTTAAAGATTTAAACATTCCACACACTTTATCAGTATGATCACAGAATCATAGAATATCAGGTTGAAAGGGACCTCAAAGATGATCTGGTCCAACCTTTCTTGTCAATAGCATGGTCTAGACGAGATAGCCCAACACCCTGTCCAACCAAATCTTAAAAATGACCAGTCAGTGTTGGGGAATCCAACACTTCCCTGGGGAGATTGTTCCAATAGAATTATTCCAGTCTCCTATTGGAATCTCACAGAGTAACTTGAACCTGTGACCCCTCATCTTTTCCGTGTGACTCCTTGTAAAAATGTAACTGTGCTTCAAGAATTGGAATATGGTGATAAGTTCCTCCCTAAGCCTTCTTTTCTCAAGGCTGAACCAACCCAGTTCTCTGTCTTTTCTCATATCTCAGGCTTCCCAGGCATTGATTATCCCTGTGACCCTTCTCTGGACCCTCTCCAGCCTGTCCATGTAGGCTTTTTGTGTAGCAGACACCAAAACTGAACACAGTATTCCAGGTGTGGCCTGACAAGCAGCCTGACTAGAGTGGGATAATGATGATTTTATCTCTGTTGGTGATGTCCTTGTTGATACAGTCCATCATCCCACTGGCTTTCTTTGCTGAACAGCACAGTGCTCACTCATATTGAGCTGCTTGTCTACCAGGACAAGCATGTCCCTTTCCATAGAGCTGCTACTCAGCCATATTGATCCTAGCCTGTGCTGCACTTCTGGATTATGTTTTTCCAGGTGCAAGACCTTACACTTATCCTTGTTGAACTTCATAGGGTTGTTGTTTGCCCATTCTTCTGGCCTACATATGTCTTTCTGCAGGGTGATTCTTGCTTCTAAAATGTCCACTTCCCCACTCAGTTTGGTATCATCAGCAAATTTCGTCAGGATATGCTTGATCCCGTGGTCCAGATCACTTATGAAGGCACTGGAGTGTTGGGCCCAGTATTGGTCCCTGGAGGGCCCCACCTGTGGCAGGTTGCCCGTTTGAAAAGGAACTATTTGCCACCACCCTCAGGGTGCAGCCTGTTGGACGGTTCCTCACCCACTGCACAGGCCTCTCATCTGGACACATCAGTTTCTCTAGGAGGATGCTGTAGGAAACCACATCAAAAGCCTTGGAGAAGTCTAGGTAGATGATATCCATCACTGGTGCTATGTCCTCTGAGCAGGTTACTTTGTCATGGAAGGCAGTCAGATTTGTCGAGCACGATTTGCCCTTGGTGAATCCCTACTGGCTCTTCCCAATAATGTGATTCATCTGACCTGTGGTAGCCCCCCAGAGGATTCATTCCATGACTTTCTTAGGGACTCTAGTAGACTGATGGGCCTATAATTTCCTCAATCCTCCTTTAAGCCCTTATTGTAGGTGGGGCTCAAGCTCCTGTGACAAGTTGCACACCAACTCTTCCTTCACTGTCTGGCAGTGTGGTCTGTGTTTGCATCAACTTGGACTTCTGTGTCCCAGGGTTGGGGGCCTGGCAGTGCTCATAAAGATGGAGGTGAAGGAAGTGTTGAGAAAATGTCTGCCTTTTCAGTGTTGTTGGTGACTGTTCAACTCTCCTGTTTAACAGGGTGCTGATATTTTCTTTCTGCTTTCATTTACATACCTGAAGAAACCTTTCTTGGAGTTTTCGACATCTTTGGCCAATTTCAATTCAAGATGAACTTTTGCTTTTCTAACTGTATCTCTTCACACCCTGTCAATGTCCTTATAGTTCTCCATGGCTATTTGTCTGCTTTTCTATCTCTGGTATGCTTCTCTTCTGGCTGTGAGCAGATTCAGAGGTTCACAGTTAACCCAAGGTGGTCTCTTGCTCTGCCTGCTTTCCTGACCTTAAAGGGGTTGAACTGGTTTTATGTTTCCAGGAGACTGTTGTTGAAAAACTCACAGCACTCACTAGCCCCTTTATCCTCCGTGCTGACCGTGGCATCCCTCTCGACTGAGGTCTGAGCATGCTGAAGTTTGCTCTTCTAAATCTAAAATGTATGTGTCAGCGTGCTCAGCAGGATCCCAGACTCCACAATACTTTGATTGTGGCAGCCAAGGCTATCACTAAGTGGAATATTACAAAGCAGGTTTTTTTGGCTTATAATTAGCAAGTCCAGCAGTGCCTCATTCTTAGTTGGCTCATCTAACACTTGTATTCTAAATATGTCCTCTATGTATTCGAGGCAGTTGATGGGTAACATGTGAGCTGCTGAATTGTTCTTCCAACAGGTCTCTGGGTATCACTCATAAGAACCAGATTCTGGTGACCCAAAGCTTGCCTAAGTGACCCAAATATTGCTTCGTTGGCCTTATTGTCTTGGTTTGGAGGTCAGTAGTAGATGCCTTCAGTAAGAATCGGGGACAACCTCTCTGATCTTGACTCAGAGGCATTCCATAAAGCTTCCACAATTGCCATGCATATTGGTATACATGCACTTGAGGTGGTTAGTCTTCTGGTTCTCATCTTGGGAATCAGCTAAGGAATATTTGTCACTGCGCTGATTGGCTTGACCTATTACCGAGATCAAAAAATTTTGTTTTGACTCAAAAACTGCAGCTCTATTGTAGGAAAAAAAAATCTTCCAAGTAATTATTGTCATTCATCTTTTGGTAATTTCGACATTATTAAACTGATCTCAGTACTTGAGTAGCAATGATTTGATGTTTACTGTTGAATTTTTTTTAAAAAAAAGAATAATTTAACCAGTTTTGAACATTTGACGTGGACCAAAGAGAGTAGTCCCAATTTTGTCTAAAATACCTTTCTATTTTTGAAGTACAATGTTTTTATTATGCTAAGGGAAATAATATTCCTCCATAACATATTGCGTTTTATTATTTGATATTTATTTTGCTTACAATCTGTAGTTGAATGCTGTTGTGTGGGGCTATAAGAACTGATGTAATTGTTATTTTCTGTTTAAATTTATGTATTTCATGCACTAGGCATATTCTAATAATGCCTTTCCTACATTAAATCTAAATATTTTATCATGAGCACATTAAACTGCATGGTTTTGTACACAGCCATTCCACATCACACCTGTGTAATTCCAGATGAGCAGACACAATAGTATTCCTAGGTGCAACGAAGTGTGGATGAATCAGTTAGGACCCCCCTCCCCAAAAAATTATGTGACACTAATAAGGCTTAGAAATGCAATTGTAAACATGAACATTTTTTTCAATTGCTTTTTTGATTTCTAGAAATAGGCTTTTTCATCATATGTGTATTTCTGTTAAGGGGAAAAATGTGGAGATTGGTTGTTAGATGGCAACTGCAACATAATCTAGTTCCAAGCAATTTTAGTTAAAATGAAATTCTGAATTTTGTTCATAAATTATGGTGGAGTACTGCATACATATAAAAGCTAAAGCATAACTTTATTTCAAAGTTACCAGATTTTAACATAAAGCTGCATCAGCATATTGATGGGATACCTTTTCAATTATTACTTTTTTTTTTTTTTAACCTCTAAATTGGGAGCAGCCTAAGGTAAAAAGACTGTTTAAATCGTCAGCTGTTTCTTCAGATGGCATAAGTGTTCTTTGTGTACAGGTGAATTTAACAGAGCTGAAAAAGGTCAGTGGGAAAAGCATTCTGTACTTTGTCCCAGGAGTGAAGTCTTTAGCTGGGCTGCATTAGTTTGTATATTTAACTGCACATCCTTTTGGGGAAAATTAAGTTATCATGGAAGGTAGGATTCAACTTGAGTACATATGGTTGATATCTTGTGAGTGTGAAAGATTATGTACTGACAGCACAATGCTAGCCACAGTTGTGCCTGAAGTTGCACTTGAAATCACTTTGTGCATTAATTTAAAATCTAATCACAAAGATATGTTAAAGCCCCTAAAGATGTATTACTACTTAGAGTATTCTTCCAGTGTAACAGGTGTAAAAACAATTGTACTCTAAAGCAGTGATCTGAAGAAGTATTTTCTTTCAGGAACACACAGTTTTTGCACTGCTAATTGTTCATCTTGTATTTACTGAAGACTTTAGGAAGTTACTACCTGAATTTGACAGAATTTGTCAGTTGTTAAAAGGAATGGATAGCATGTCCTTTTGTGCGTCTTGTGTGAACTGAAAGAACCCAACAAGTATAAGGCAAAGTAAATACTGAAGAGATATTTTCAATAAAATAAACAATACTTGGTTGATACAAATGGCATTGGTTTTGATTTGAGATCTAACTTTTTAAGTTTACTTGAGATATTCAGTAGTTAGTATCACCATTGTAAAATCTGTTTCTGGATTATCCATGAATATAAGGTATATTGATGAAGCCATGGGAGCTAAAAATCTAAAAGCTTTTAAAATTACTTGGCTGGAGGTTTTACTTGTTTGAAATGTGCCTAATTTTTATACAGATAATGAAGTTCTGAAGGGTCCTTAATATTTTTAGAGTTTCAAAGGATAATCAGGTATCTATGTAACTAAACTTTTGACTGTGACAATATATAGAATAGCACATAATTCTTCAGAAATGCTTACAGAAACCACTAAGAATAGGTACCTATTTTACAGTTAGAAAAAGACTACAGTATTTAGCATCTGTATTGATAACTTAAACAGTTGTACTATAAGCTTTACAAATCCAATCAGCATTCTAACCTTTTGCATTTGGCTGAGCAAATAAGGAAAAGAGGAAAACAGGAATTTGAAAAAGTTTAAACACAAAAAAGGTAAAAATATCCATTAGTCCACTGACAAAATTGTGCTCCTTCAGTGTGGTTTTTCATCAAGCGTGACTTAAACAATAGATCATACACAATGCAGCATGGTATCTCCCCATAAAGTGTCTTGTGGATAGAACGCGTTCTTCATATTTGTATTAGAAGTGAATGTTTGTATCTTCATTTTTTGAAGTTACCTAAGCTGAAGGGTTGTGACCTATGCGTTGTTACGAAGTTCAAAGATAGCAAGAACAGTGATGGAGAAGAGTGATTTAACATGTAGTTGATCTATGCTTTGTACAGGATTATATTACACTGTACAAAAGATATTTGTTCTGAGTTGTGGATGTACTGCATGCTCATGTAATAGTTTAGCTTTAATTAAAAAAAGCATGACATTTAAGCTGTAAATACTGTATACTATTATCTTTCTTTTTTTAAGCAACTTTTTTATTTCCCTGTTTGTGTACAGTTCTCTATGTACATATAAGAAAACACAACATTTTGAGAAACTTTTGTAGTTAACTTTTGCATTTTAATTCCATAATGATCTAAATATGACCATTTGTCTATTTAGTTCAAAGTTTTCATTGTATGGTTTCAGGTTCTTTTAAAAACAGCAATAACAGTTGGGCAATTACTTAAAGTAAAACATTTTCCTGCACAATTTCCTCTTCCGTGGTTTAGAATGGAGTTACAGTGGAACACTTGTCCAATTGTAAGATTTAAAGCACCTTTAAGTTTATCTTTTTTTTTTCTTTTTCATGGTAGGAAATGTTTTGTAGTAGCTTATATACAGAATTTGGAAGTCAAACACAATTTCTTGTGCTAATTTATTTGATTAAAAATTTCTATTAAAATCTTTTCATAAACTTTCCATAGCTTATTGCATGTTCTTCCAAGTAATCATGAAGCTGTGTGTCAACCTCTGTATGAAATACTCTGATAACACAAGTTTTACATTTTGTGAACCTGATAGAAATGTACAAATGTACACATAAAATAAAGCTAAAATTGGTAATTAAGCGATGTACTTTCTTCTAGACTATAGTGGTGTGGTCCTGCAATCATCCTAATTGTGATTTATAGACAAAAAAAAACCTTCAGTGGGACCTGTGTTAACACCAGACCAAAGTGTGTTGTGGGCTAGACTTTGATTTCTCCATTATTTTTCACATATTGTTTTATAACCTCTGTTTCTGATTGTTAAACTTTAGCTTGTGGGAAAAAATGCCAAAGCAAATGAAAAATCTATAAATGGCTAGTTACAACAGAAAGTGAGGCAGCTGCTTTTTGTGGTTATAATAAGGATTTGCTTATGAAACTGGATATGTGTAGTTTGGAAAACAAATTAGTTGCAGAAATGAAAACCAGGTTGATAGAGTTCATGAGGTTAAGCCAGCTCACACTGGAATGCTGTTTGGGGAAAAATATGCTTAGTCACCATAATGTAAATGTTTTTAGGTTTTTTGTGGTTGCTGACCTACTGAGATATATAGATGCCATTTGTTCCTGCTTTTGTCACATGTACTTAATTTTTAAGGAAGTCTAATTCACTGTAAGTGTATTAGTCATTCCCTCTTGGTGATGCCATTTTGACAGACTATGGTGTAAGCTTTTTATTGTTTATTTTAAATAAAAGGTAAAGTTTTATTTGCCTTATATTTTCTTAAAGCAGTCCGTGAGAGCATTCACTGGTAAATCTGTGTCTCTTCCATGCAAACTGAAAGTACTGCTTTTAGAGATGGCATAACTGGAGCTGATTTATGAAGAGCTTAAGGGACTTTAGAGAGTATAAAACCAGGTTACAATGTCTCAAAGTAGTTTTGGGTTGGTTTTTTGTTTGGTTGGTTGATTTTTGTTTTGTTTTGTTTTTTGTTGAATGCATTTGTGGTTTCAGTGTTTCGTTTGTTTGTTTGTTGATTTGTAAATTAAAGTTGCTTTCAAGATGAGCTTTTAGTGTGAGTGATGGAGGCACAAGAAGGGAAATCGATCTGGAGGAAAGGATTCAAAATACCTGAATCTTCCCATTATAAACTGTGGAGGAACTTGTGTAAGGAACAATGCAATACTGTGCAAAAGTATAAGCTTTCAGAGTAACTACCAGAAGCAAGCAGCTACTTTGATTTTGTACCCTATGTGGGGTACCTGCCTCTGCAGAAGAGCTGGGTACCTTTGGGATCTGGCTCTGACCGCAGCAGGGATGCCTCACCAGCTCCCTGGCTGCCTGCCCTGAACCACTGCAGGAACATCTGTGAAAACTGAGCCGTGTCTGCAGCAGGAACCAGGTGGGACAGCAGCACCTGAAGGCTCTGGAAGTGCTCCAAGGTAAGTCATCTTGTAACGAAACTGGAGCCCTCTCTCTGGGAAGAACGATGTCCAAATGCCATTTCCAGTATGCTGCAACGGCTCATTCAGAACTAATTTAGTAATTTTTTTTTCCTTCTTAAAAAATAAGATGTGCTTATTTTTAAGACGTTCTCCTGAAGAACAGACTTTCTTGCTTTCTGAAAAGCTTAGTTTCAGGGAATGGTGTTAAGCCATTGCATCTTATGTTGCTTCACAGAAAGGCTTTTAAATCACTTTACTCTTCCTGATGCACAAGAGAAATAGTGTCATCTTTAAAATACCAAAAGTAATTAGACTGGTGAGGTGGATGCTACCAGAATAAAACTCTACATTTATAGCTCTACATATTATAAAATATATAACATATCTACAAACATATATGTAAATATAGAGATGTGTAATACAGAATTTTTATGTATGTCCATATTTACTTGAGCTCCTCATACTGGCTGTACTTGTGTAAATAATTGTGGGGTCTACCCTTTCTTGTAGAGGTAATATCTGTTATTTTTCTCTTTTAAGTATTCGTAGTAAGCTTCGGCACAGAATACTAGTGTAGGTGGAGCTTATTCAACTGTAAAATAGGATACATGTTTTAATTATTCAGAGAGCATGAAGACCCAATTTTATTTCAAGTATGTTCCTTTTGTCCAAATAAATTTTGACATGTGTCAGCCCAACTGTGTTGATGGATAATAGAACTACACAGATTACTGGCATTCCAGGAATGATAGATGTTGGCACTATCAGGGGTTTTTAAAATTGTTAAAAGCTGACTGAAAATATTATTGTAGAATAGCAGCTTGAAATTTTATCAGTAGAAGGGGAGCCAGAGTAATCAGTTGTCTGAGCATATAGCTTCCTATTTAACATGGACTGTGTTTCAACACAACTGTTCCAAAAACAAAGCTATCCCTTTGCACAGTGCCTGACTGTCAGCTGAGTGGCACCTTTGTGCAGTGGTTGCGTTTTACTTTAGAGCTGCCTAGACCATCCCTGGTGCTAGTAAAAAATTAATTAAATAATGGTGCCTTAAAATGTTTCTAATGCCTGCACCATTTGTTCTTTGTTTAGTGTTGTAGCAGTTACAGCTAATGCATGCCTCTCTGTTTCAAAAGCATGCTGTGTGTAGCTTCTGCTTGTAGTACAATGCAAGTACCCTCCCTCAGTGCAGGATTTAGATGTCATTTGTTGTTCACTAACTATCCTGGGAGAGGTGTGCAGCCCTGCTTCTAGGACTGGATAGCCTAGAGCTTTAGTACCTCACTGTTCCCCTCTTGTGCTAGCATGCATACACAGGACCTACCCTAAATAGGCTATGGCTGAGTGTAAGACCGTAGAAAACAGTAATCTAAAGACAGGATGGGAAGTATGAGGCAATAGCATTGTTCAGTGTGCTAAAATGATAGTGTTTAGGTAATTATTTTTTTAAAAGTCATAATTAAGCCTGTTATTGCACAGCTAAATGACTTGAGTGATTAGGGATAAAGCATAACAGTGCTTGAGAAGTCAATCACTGCTGGATAGTGACATGACAGACCCATTGGATGTAGATGAAAATGCCCTGATAGTGGGTAAGATGTGGCTTGAGTGGCACAAACTATGGAATACCTTGAAACAAAAGCATAGAACTTAGATAGCACGGAGAAGCAGAGCAAGACATGGGGTGACCAAGATTAAGATTCACTGGGTTATGGTAAGGATCTTGTAGTGTGTGAAAGGGAGCAAGGAAAGGTCTATTTCTCTAAACTGGGGGAAAAAATGCTGCCATAACAAGAAGGTAAACAGCATGAGCTTCATCTAGAAGACTGGGAGAGATTTATTATTCTGAATATAAAAATGTAGATATCTTCATCAAAGATCATGCCTGAAGTTTACCATTTTTAATTATGGCAGTGCTGTATACAGGAAGGGAAATAAAACAGTGAGATATGAAAGAAAAGAATAATGTATTCTGCTGGAAGAATTAAAGACAGATTCTAGACAATATTCCTACTTCACCCAGCACTACTTCAGAGTCAGGTGCTGCACGAAGGCATTCATTCAGGGCTGTTGCCCTCATATAGGAGGAATACTTCCTCTTTCATGTAGTTCTTATTCTGTGTTTTTTGGGGTCCCACCAGTTTGGAAAACTCCTGCCTCTATTGACTAATGCCAAAATAATTAATTTTAAAACTCTTCAGTTCAAATAATATTTAACTTATTGTTATCTGAATTGTTAGTTTGGGGAATATTAGAACAGGTGCTTTGCCAAATTAACCTTCCACAAATATGAGAAAGTATTTTTCTTGATTGTTTTTAAAGCAAGCAAACAAAAGAACCAACCAAGTACTAAGTGCTTCACTGCACCAGATTGTATGCTCTGAATTTTTTTGTTATCCTGAAGCAATATATAATTCTTACTTTAGAGGATTGTTATTATAAAAGTATTGGATGGTTTGTTTCTCCGGCACAGTAGTTAGTCTAATATTTAAGTAAACCATCTGCAAAACAGAAGTTCTGTCACTAGGTGGTGATCTTGGACTGTCCATTCTTTCTCTTCTTCCTCCATCCTCTCCCCTTTCCTCGCACTCTGCACTTCCAGATAATGACCAAAGCAATAAGCCTGTTTTAATGCTGCTTCAGAATGTTATGTCTACAAAGGTAAAGAGTCTTAGCATTTAAAGGCGTAGAACAGACTGAAACTGTTTGTCCTCATCTTCTTCCTCTCATCTTTATCTTTTCTTGTGATGTCCTGTACTCAAGGCATTATTTATTATTTATGGCTTAACATTGTGCTATATAGTGTGAAAAAAATTCAAAATAAAAACTAAAGGAGAGGATGAGAAAATCCAGAGCTGGAACACTTAAATTTTAAATTACTCATTACCTGACTAGAAAAAGAAATTAATTTTTTTTTTTTTTTTTTTCAAATAAAGGAACAGAGTGGTAGTGTGTTGATTTGGGAACTCGGGGCACAAGCTTTTGCTGGCGACAGGTAGTAAGGAAACAGTAAAAGTGGGATTGGGAAACAAACTGTGACAGAGGGGAATTTCTCCTTGAATCTGTACTTCTACTTGACTTGCTACAACAGGTGCTTTCTTTGGTACACCTCCGTTCTTTCCATGCAGTGCAGCTCTAACTCCACACCTTTTACAGTCCAAAAAAGTGGACCTGTAAAACTGGGAATTTTTAAGGAATTGAATGTGATAGTTTTGTCATCTGTATTTGCTTGTGCAAGTGAGGACTCAAACTCCTGTAGGCCAACTTTAGGCTCACCTCTGTCAGTGCACAGCCACTGCATTAAATGCTCTCATTCCATTGTGTATTTTGGAAAGTGAAGTCCCCTTTGGCTTTCTAATTGGTCAGATTCCTCCACTTCTATATATGGTACATGTCTTCAAAGCCAAGATATCAGAGGTATTAAAATGTGAACAAAGCCCAAAGTCTCGTTCTTCAGTTCTGAGTGGATACCATTGGCCATTTTGCTGCACAAGAAAACACTGTGGAAAAAAACCAAATAAAATAGTCTAGAAACTAAAAGGACATTTTCAAGTTTTGTTGACCTTTTCCTCCTACTGTTCTTTGAACTTTTTTTGTTTTAATTGGTTCCCTTCTAGAGTCTTAGGTACCCAACTTTACAATGTTGGCATCTTTGACTAGATGTTTCTACCAGAATAATTGATGTGCAAAGGTTTTCTTTCAGTTTTCTTCTCTCTGACTCTAGGATGGGGAAAAAGAATAGACCTAATCACCCTTCATTTTGTTGTTGCATCTTGTCACAGTAAAGAAAATACTTTTTTATGTTACCCTACTTTTCTGCCATTCTGTGAGTAGCAATAATGACTAGTCTGTGTTCTGTTTAACAGATTGCCCATTTGGTTGTAGAGAAAAACCCCCACCACTACCATACCCCCAAAAAACCCCTAAAAGCTAAAAAGCACAGTGTGGGGGTGGGGGGGTGTAGTTGTGGGGAGGGAGAAGGTATGTGAGTTATAGACTTTGTATATCCTCCCACCTCCAGAACTTTGAGATTCTTGTTTCAAATATGGGATACTTGAGGAAGAAGGACTTCAGTGCCAAGACAGGGTCTTACTTGTAAATCTATGCAAAGCACTACCCATGTGTTTGGCAGTCAGACTAATTTCTTTGCAGACAGGGAGAATTTGGTCAACTAATGCCTTGACTGGCATGTCTGAGGAAGATCAGCCTGAAAGCAGCCATATCAGTCAAAGTTACATTAAAATCTCAGTCAACTGCAAGAGAAACTTTCCAGTTCCCACTGGAAGTAAAGCTATTTTGAAGGACTTACGTCCCGTGGGAAAGATTCCAAACAGTTCTGTAGTGAGCTTCAACTCCACTAGCTGTTACAGTGGGGAGGGAAAGTGCCTGAAATTCTTCATATAAACATTAAAACCCACATACTTTCACTTATCTGCCCAAACAGTCACATAATCACAGTGATTACATATGCCCAGAGCTGAGCCACTCATTTTCATACTGAAGATTTATGACTTCAAGCCTGACCCCACCTTCCAGAAGACCTCTTAAAAATAGATACTGGAATCATTCAGTTAATGTGACTAGGAATTCATGATTCAAGTATTTGGATCAGTATTTTCCAAACTGGGTGATCCATTTGGCCAATTGCTTTCAAACAAACATAGTGATTTGAAGATGCACTTCCTTTTGTAGATTGTAGAATATATTTTCTTTATATATACATAAGAAACCCAAACAAACAAAACCAAAACCAAATCTCAAACCTATTTTGGAGCAGAAAGATGAATGCTGGGTGACTGAATGAAGACAGGGCTTTTCTTCAAACAATTTTAAATGTGGAATCCCAGTATTTATAGAAACTTTTTGTTGCTATCATAATAGAAACAACAGCACTTACATTGCCTTCTGTATCTTGACTGAGAAGTATGCTATGGTACAGAATTAACAAACAAAGCAGACAAGTTTGTTCATGCTGTTTTTTGAAAATTTTATAATAGTGTATTATCCTGAAATCAATGAGGGGAAAGGAAGGACTTCATCCTTTGGTGATCCTTTTAATTTAAAATTAACCCCTTTTTGGATCAGTAAAATATCTCTTTATGTTTAACTTTGTCAGCTTCTGAGTACAAATTTTAAGTAGGTTTATAACAGAAAGAAGACTTTAAATTTCTGAATTTAAAAGCTATGGGGGTTTGAATTTTGGGGGTTTTCCTTTTTTTTTTCTTTTTTTTTTGAACTAGGTTAAACAATCTTTGGAGTGCTTCTGCTAACTGAAGTCATCCAACTAATCTTTCAGCAGGGTGAAATCTGATAAATTTATGCTATAAACATCTTTTAGATATCCTGTGGAAACTTCCAGTTGAAAAAATAAATGGTGAGTCCCTGTTGTAAACTTTCAACAATGCCAATTACAGCAATGTTCTGCCTTTTACCATAGGTCTGAAGAGTGAGTTTTCTAGTAAGTTTCCAATGCAATAGTTGAGAGTTCTTGCTTTTGCTGAGGGGCCTCTAAAGCACAAAAAATGCAGTGTGTGGATCATGTGCTTGAAAGGTCCTTTAAATAAACTGAGGGAGAGATTTATTACTCCAATAATTAAACAGAAAGAGTAAAGCAAGTATTAGATGCCATAGATTGCATGATGGACCATTGTTCCATGTCAAAACACTAACTTAGGAGTGGTAGAAGATTCATAGAATAAGTTCAAAGAGTTCCAGTTTTAAACCTGAAACTTGCAGAGCTGTGAGTTTTGAAGATGTAACGCCTTCATTTAAAAACAAAACACGGCAACAAAAGTCTAAATAGTCCGACCTATTGCAAAACAAGCTCGTACCTAAAGGTCAGACTGAGATCTGGATGTGCAGGAGGAATGATTACTGATAGCCATCTTCTGAGACCAAGCAGTCCAGCATAACCCTCTGAACACCCAGTACCCACCAGCATTGCAGTCAGTATGAACATATGCAGTGATGGCTGATTAAGAGCTTGTTGTCCCTGATTTTGGCTGTCCACGAATGAGGGGCCAATCTCTAGTGAAGTCTCAGCGTTAACTAAACAATGAACCCTATACAATTCTGAAAATGTGCATCTGAGGCTTTAAAAACTCTATTTGGTGTTTGATAAAACGGCTATTACAAATCTTAAACCAAAGTTCTACAAGATACAGCCTAGTCTTGGGCTTCTCCAGTCTCCTCTCCTGCTATCTTCCTCCAAGTGTTTAGCACTGGTCTCCCTTGGTTCATAAAAGTTCAATCTACTAATTTCACCTTATACCTAAATCATGGACTTAGAACTGAACATCTAATAGCCTCATGCCAAAAAGAGCAGAAGCAGATGGTGCTGCACCTGTGTGAAAGTATTAGCGATTGTAACACTATCTGCCCGATTACTTCCTCTGAATGGGTCATGACCAGGTTATATCAATTGATCTCTCCAGCTTCTCTACTATAATTTCCCTTCCCAGGTTCAGTTTCACAAACATGTAATTTAATAGGGGCATGGTTGAATTGCTTGGCTCACGTGGTTATATGAAAATAAAGGCTGAGAGCTCAAGAATACAAGAGCATGCACAGTTTGGGGGGGATGAAGTGGAGGGTCATAATATTTATTGCTAGTCAATAGTGGAAAAGAGCCCTTCAAAAACTGAACATGGTGTTAACTTTGGCTGCTCCTTTCTGTGGCAGTGACTATTCTGTGAAATCTTCCCAGTGCCTGCATAGTCTCCACTCTTGTATAAACAGCACAGGTAGTGATAGTGTGTCCTAAAAGACTGACCTAAGCTTCAGGTGTGAATATCTTTAAGGCCAGCTTTTTTCTCAATACTTCCAATTCACTAATAGGTGCTACTCTATTGCCTTCTCATTCACAGGTTCTTGACATGGTTTTTGGAGCAGGACTCTTAGAAGGCGTTACTTACCTGCACTGGTTCCCTGTCCATTCTGTTCCCTTGGCCTCCTTTAACTCGCTCCTTACAGTGAGTATGAGATTAAGTAAAAACATGAGAGGTATTCTTTTCATTGTCATAGTCAGCTGAGATATTTTGATACAGAGCAAAAATCCTCTAGGTATGCCTGTCTCGAAAAGATGTATATTTCTTAGAATAACACAAGCTGGAATGAAGGAGTAATTCCCAGTGTTGATCAGTCGTGCAACACACACAATGCTATGCAGTTGCTCTTCAGAGAGCACTTAAGGGTTTCTATGTTTCAGTAGTCTGCCAGGTCAAATTCCTGCTGTAGGTTTGCTGGCACCTGTGCTGACTATATGCCTCTTTTTCAGTGAGCAGAATTTTCTTTCAAATAGCTTTTAATTCCTTCTGGAGGTTTCTTTCTGATTTCTCATTTGTTATTTAAGATGATGCTTTTTAATGTTTTAATTTATGTTCTGATATGAAATTACAGCCACTTTTGCATAATTCTTTTCTTCTTCCCCAGTTCCAATAGATGTTGCCTCAAGACATCCAAAATTATTTGTCTTGAACTGCCTGGGATGGTTGATATTACAAATATGATGTTATGCATAACTACTGTCAAATATTCCTCTTCTCCAAGATTTGCTTTTGTTTGGATTCCTTAAACAGGCTATGGAAAAGAGAATTTTTCCTTCATGCAGCTTGAGACAGAAATTATGCAGCCTATAAATAACTTTTTAAAATCTATGAAAACTATTAATTAAAATTATGAAGCAAAATTGCTGTTTGCTCCCTACCCATGGGAACCTTTTTCCAGATGCTTTAAGGACATGCTGTACCTGTTTGACTGTATGTATTTATGACTCCTTTTAGCTATATAAGAGAAAAGCGATAACTGACTTATGCTAGACAAAAGGACATCAGCACAGAAAATGTGATTCTGGGATTTTAGGAGTGATGGGAATCATGTGGGTGAACACTACTAAAATCTTCTCGTTCCTTGTTACTCTAAGAAAGGCAATTTGCTAGGGAGCAGTAGGGAAATTCAAGCTGAAGACGTGCAAGATTTTTGCAAAGGTGTCTACAGGATATTGTTATTCATTTGCTTTTCTGCCATGAGGACTTTATGTTGCAACTAGAGTGGAGAAAGGGGGAAAGATGTACTGGTGTAGTTTCATCTTTTATTTTGAGACCTGGGGTTATTTTGGAAAACAGCAGTTCTAGGATAATAGCTTAAGTTAACGATATTCCTTAGCTAGATGAACACTACCACAAATTTAGTTACTAGATATACAGGGTTTGAAATTTACTTTTGATGAAGAGCATATCCTAAAATCTCTGGTACATTTTTAAAATCCTAAACCAAAAGACACTTAAAAAGAAGAAAAATAAACCAAACCAAACAAAATCAAACAAACCCCCAAACCCAAACACTCATGCCATTTCAAAACTTGTCAAGCCATTTCTAATCTTGTCAATGATCCAGGATATATCTTGATGATGATTTCATCCTTTGGCTGTTCATATTGCGAATACTACCAGAACAAACTATTAGTATGATCTGAAAGATGATGTGTATCGAACAGGCTTGGCAGTAGAACAATCTTCTTCCTGTAAGTGTTCATCATTTTCCTGTGGCAGTGGTATCATGAGAAAAGGGCTGAAGGGGTAGGTAAGGAGAATATGAAGAAGTCCTATTGCTGTTTTCTGTGGCATCTTGATCTACATGTAAAAGAGTGTTCCCTGTCAGTATCGAATAATCTTTTTAAGCCCTTCAGGAGAACTACTGCTATTTTAAGCATGCTCTGATTTATTTTCATAGAAAAACTTTGGATAGGTGTTTCATGCTGCTGACCTTTGTAAGTAAGCACTCCATGTTTTGCTGAAGCAGCAGTAAAAGCTGCTGCATTTCACCCATAATTCTTTGTTGCTGCACATTTCATGGGGGCATTGATCCAATGTCAAAAGAAGGGGTCGATTTAGTTTTAAATCCTTGTGATAACAGTTCAGAATCTGAAGAAGGATAGGACATGCCGGGTGCAATGGCTCCGGAAACAAATTGCGTATGGACAGGCACAATCTCAAACACTTCAAAAAACATAGAGGCTTGCAAGGTAGGATGTGTGGGGCCTGGCTTCCAATGGGTGTTTTCCATAATATCAAGTTAAGGTGAAAAAGTAGTTAATTCTGAAGTAAGAGGGTCCACATACACAGTTAGATGGGAATGGTTAAACTAGATAAAGTGTAAACAAGTGGTTAAATGGGCCTCTAAAACTGATGTGTCAAAGGTCTTCATGTGGAAGACTTAATTGATGGGTCCTATATGGTGCTGACAGAGATGTCTAAAGACCCACATGACTTACAAAAAGTGATTACATTAATTGCTGTCTTATGCAGCAATGACAAAGTCCTAACATTTTTCACTTCTTTTCTTTTTCCCCTACAATCACAATATTTAAAGAATACAGTGAAAATGAAGCAGTAGTTGTTCAGCATCCTACCTACCCTTTGCTTGCAGAGTGGTGGCATGTTCCACACCCCTACTCCCCCTCTCCTACATGAAGCAGCACCTTCTATTCCTGCAGAATTGACTTCTGCTGTCAACAACAGTATGCTGTGTTGATATCTGGAGAGAAAAAGCTCTATGTGTCCATTAGGATATGTTTTCTTATGGGCAAATGAAACAACTGGTGAGAGGAAATGTCCTGTGGAAAAAGTTGCTGAGTGATGTAGGACAGTGAAAAGGAGCAAATGAGCAGTTGGTGATTTAGAGAGAGCACAAGAAAGATGTTACAGGTCAGCTCTGAGAGTAATAAACAAGGTATTTCAAGCTAATTAGCTGAAAAAATATTGGCATGTTTTAATTTCCTGAACAATTAGGACAAATAGAAATGTCTTTTGCTTTCTCTGGAAAACACTTGTTAAAGGACGTCATGTTACAAAAAGAATTAAGGATCTGCAATAACAGAAATGGGAAGTGTAATAATCAGCTAATTAAACCTGAACAATAGATCCAGCCCTCATAAATAAGATCACAGTATGTTTTCTGATTGGCACTGAACAAGATCAAGTGCAAAACATGTTTTGAGTGAAGGCTAATTCACTTCCATATAGTGTCCACTTATTTTCTTAGAAAAAAAGGATTTAATAAAACAAAGCACCGGGGCATTGATCTTGTAAACTGGAAAGGGAAATTTCAACAGTGAAATTTTTAGAGAGTGCTAATAATCCTCGGGGGAGCAGGCCTCCAGTTGGTACAAATAGTCAGAACTTCATTATTCGGCTTCATTTTGTAGATGGCTTTACAGAACCCGTAGGTTGCCCTTGGGTAGCCCAGATGCCTAGTCAAATTATTTCTCAGATTATAAAAATGGATAAAATTGTTAGCTGTGTGTTGAGGCTATGTGGGAGGGAAGCATTGCTTCTGTTCGGGACTGAATGTCTCACCTCCCATTTTGTTCTCGAACCCCGAAGCATCCTCATGGCAACCTCCTTATTACTTGCCTGGAAGTTAATCTGAAGTGTAACTTTTAACCTCCTTGGCTGTGATCAGCTTTCTGTCCTTGCAGGACTGTCAACTCTTGTCACTGTAAACCAAGTGGAAAGAGGAGAAATGCACGCGGTTTTCTGTGCTGTATCAGAGCTACCAACCCTGCTTGGAGGCCCCTGTACTGGGTTGTTTCACTCTTCCTAAATTAATCATTTTAGGTTAAGCTTTGCCAGAGTGAGTTCCTGGGATAGATCTTGTTTTTCACCTTTGAACAATAACAAAACTGGCGCATTACCAGGAAGGGCAGTGGCTGGGGTGGGTAGGAAGGAAAGAATCATATAGGAAATAATTGTGTAGGAGATCTTTAAGTACGAGGAAGTGAAAAATAAGTAAAAAAATATATAGATTTGTGATGAATATATATGTTAAGCTATAAGTTATATTTGCATAGAAAATTGACCTATTTTTTGTTTGCAGACTTTGTATCAGTGTTCTAATTTGCAATTCTTCTTTTTCCCAAATGTATTAATCCCTGCAGGTGAGTCTAAACTGAAAGAGTAAATGTGAGCAATTCAGAATGATAGGGAAAATTCAGGTTACATATTTCAGCCAGGATTCATACTCATCTCTGGTGTGTGAGAGACTCTGAGAGATACAGTCCTCTGGAGATTTGAGCTTTGGTGGTGGAAAACCAGATAACTGTTCAGGAGTTGTGGAGTAGGCATGGGATGGAGAAAGGGAGACCTGTGATTCTTACACAGTACTCACAAGGGCTGAATTTTCTTTAGTTATGGAAACAAAAAAATGTTCTGACTTCCCAAACCATTAAATGCTTTTAACTGCCCAACGGACGGACAGCTTTCTCTGTCTATCCAGAGCGGGCACACTACTGCTGACAGACATCATTTGGGAGGAAGCGAAGGTCTGTGGAAGTGAATGAGTGACATTACAACTTTATTTCTATGGCTCTGTGTTTCCTCAGAAGCAGGATAGGGGCAGAGAATGGGAAAGCCTTGTCAGTATGTGGATTGCCAGTGAAGCAAAGGGCTGATTGTCTTAAGTGCACTTCTGAAAACAGAAAGTAACATTAGCGGCAACCTTTTGGTTTTTCTTTGGGAGACAGTTATGCAGGCAAATTGCACTTGTTAAATTGCTTATTAGCACTTTCTCTTATCCAATTGATGCTTTCTCTATTCTTAATTAGAAGCTGTTGGAGTGTCTGAGGATGATTTTTGGTGCTTGTAAGATGAATGTTACTAGTAACTTGTAAACCTTTAATTATTAAAATATGGTGGTCCAAACAGCTGGGCTTCCGAGGGCTGTGAGAGGTTGTCATGTAACTGTAGTTAGAAATAGAGCACTATATAAATAGTAATACAGGCAAAAGTATGCTATAAGAAACAGTGCCAGAAATTGAAGTTATTGTACAGGACATCTAGCTGTATTTGAACCTTGCTGGTTTTCTGGTCATATGGTGTTACACCCTTGCACAGCAGATCCTATTCTAGAGGCTCTCTTTGTAACTGTTTTCTGATATGAATATGTGTTTTGTACTCACCTATGCATGAATTCTGGCTGCTTTTGAGAAATAAGGATGCACTGCCTACCTTAGCCTCACTCAGCAGCCCCGTGAAAGACATGGCCTCGATACACACTTGATACAGCTCAGCTGTAGTCTTGGCAGTCTTTCCAGCATTTCAGTTTTGGGCTTTGGGGTTTTTTTCCAGATTTCCTCCTTTTTTTTTTTTCCTTCTCCTTCGTTGTTTGTTGCAATTCAGCTAATCATCAGTTGCTCTAGATCTTGGCACAAAGGCCTTTATCCTCCTGTTGAAGTAGTGTGTTGTGAGGTGCCCTGTGATACTTTGACAGGGAGAAGAGATCTTTGACGATATCAAAGAATTTTTACAAAGCAGCACCACAAAGATCTGTGTTGTTTGTACTGCTATTGGGAGGAATATGTGAAACAAAGAAGCAGATGAGCTCTTGGGTGCATCAGATCTGAAAGAGGAGCAGCAAACCTCAAAGTTGAAAGCAGAGCGAGGTAGTAAGCTTGATCTGATTCACAAAAGTACAGTTTACTTACCTTTTGAATTCTGGAGCATGCTTGATCTTTCCTTCCTTCATTCTCAGGATATCATGAGTTAAGCTTCACATGTGGAATCTTGTGCTGCATCACATGCTTCATACGCACATGCAGAATTTTGTCTGTCATGTTAGCAAGGGTGCTTTGTTTAGCCTTCCATTGCTTGTACCCCTTTCTTGCAGACTAAGAGACGTGTCCAGTCAGCCAACATCAATAATTAATTGTGAATAACAGATACTCACTGCAGTTATTTCATGATCTGTTTGCACAGACTAGTCACTGGACAATGGCAAATAGAAGTACGTATCTTGAACTGTTTTTGTTCAGTTTATGAGCGTCAATGAAGTGACTATTTATTTATGAAAGTAGTACGATGTACAAATGAAAAGCTGAAGACAGCAGTTAAAAGGATGGGTTTAATCAAGCTGGTGGCTAACACTACATACAAACAGGTAGCTATTTGTAATGTGCTGTGGATATATCTGTTTACCACCTCCTTATTGTGGCATTTGTTTTATTTTCAGTATGTTTTGAGTGCATACGCATATTTAATTTTTTAGCCTCTTAAAGGTTAAAGGTTCTTAGAACTATTTTCCGTTGTCACTTACATGGAGGTTTGAAGATGGACTAACACTAACCCTAAACTGTTCTGTGTTGTCTTCAGAAAATAGCCAGAAGTGACAACACTTGCCAATTCTTTCCTTTTCCTTGAAAGCACAGTTGTCTGAGGGAGTGCTGCTTTGCAAGGACTTTTGCAACCTTTGTTTTTGACTCTTCTGGAATGTGACACATTGTTATCGCACTTGCCCAAGAAGGCTTTGGTTACAGGTTTATCATATACTCCAGGCTCATGAATTATTTCCCTGGGGACCACACTGCATTCTTGATTTGCATGGCGTCTAGTGGCCAGCCAGCACCATTCAATTCCTGTCCTCTTGGCATCCTGTTTTAGAAAATGACCTTCTATTCTCCCTCAGTATCTCAAAGTTGCTATTGAAAAAGTGCCTGCTGTTCAGGAAGACACACAGGGGTGTCTGGCAAGAGAAAACAGCATTTGAGTCTAGGAAGTTTCAGTGATGCATACACACACACAGCCAGTCATTTCAGGAAAAGCTGAGCTGTTTATGTTCCTGTCTTTGAAATGATAAAGAATGCAGAAAAATTCCAAATATGTACAGTATAAAACAGGTGCAGAGGAGCCCAGCGACAAACAAGGGCAACACAGAAAACCCCAACTTCCAAAACACTTTGCACTTTGCAAAGTGCAAATTCATAATTTATTTCCAACATACAGCTGGGCAGATGCCAGGTTCTCTTTGTTTCTGCCTTTTTATTGTATTTTTTAAGGAATTCAGTTTTGAGAGATAAAAAATAAATAATCCCTTTTTAAGACTTCATTGCTAATCAATCTTGCAGCTCTCAAATTGTTGTCATCATCATGGCTGGGCTTCGCGAACGAAGATTTGGGAAGGACTCTACCCTCATTTGCAACAAGCACACTGGTGGCTAAAGAGGCCAATGCGAGATAGACAAGTCTGGTTGCAAAAGGCACAGCAGAAAGACTCCTTACGTGGTATTGACAAGACACGATTCTTTCTACGTTGTCTTTTCTCCTTAAGAGTGATCCTGCGTGCGTTCTCAAAGGAAGCAACAGCGTTATAGATGGTGTGTCTCCAGATCTCCCAATTGGAGGCCAGAGTAGACCAGTGATGTTGATCAATATGGCCAAGGCTGAGATGTTGTTTCAGGGAGTCTTTGTATCTCCTCTTCGGGGCTCCTCTCTTGCGGCAGCCAGTGGCAAGTTCACCATAAAGCAGGATCTTAGGGAAGTGGTGGTCCTTCATCCTTGAGACGTGTCCTGCCCAATGCAGCTGTGTTCTCAGCAACATGGCCTCAACACTTGTGACTGCTGCTTGTTCTAGAACAGACGTATTGGTCACATAATCTGACCAGTGGATATTTAGGATTGTATGGAGACAGCGCTGATGGAAGCGTTCTAGGAGTTGCAGGTGGTGGCAGTAGATGACCCATGATTTGGACCCATATAAAAGAGTAGACAGTACAATGGCTCTGTAAACACTGATCTTTGTTATACTGTAGACATTAAAACATTTGTAGGCTTGGCAGTATCCCCCTAGAACAACATTTTTAATCCAATATGCACTTAATCAATTATCTTAGTTGAGGACACAAGTAAAACTGTTACAATTTTGGAAACAGGTGCCCACTATCTCCTCTACACTAAGGAATGCACTCTAAACCCCACATTTTGCAGACAGGAAAAACTCTTCTTTCCTTAATGATCTCAGAAAAAATGTCAATTGTAATATTTTTTCTAATCAATGAGAATTTTCATAATAACCCAGAAGAATATTTCTTTCATCTTACATTCATTAAACTGTCACTCCAAACTTTAACAATGCATTCACAATTGAGAAAATGGAGTGATAAGTTCCTGACTTATTTTGTAGCAGTTCCTTGTAAATCTTACTGTTTCTACTTTAGCAAGATGGGTAAATGCATATTCAGGTGCATGCATGCTGTTTTCAATGAGTTAAAGGTGGGGTACACACTTAAGTTCCTTGCTGATATGCATCTATCTTGTGCAGTCCACCCAGTTTGATATTTTTAAGAAACACAGCCTAACTACATTTTAGAAGAGCTAAGGCAGTCTGTAGGGAGGAAAGGAGCAATTTATTCCACCAACTGCAGTCCTAGTTGGGCTCTAGATCTGGAGTTAGAGGCCCTGCTAGGTAGTTAGTGACCCTGAAAGAGCATGGTTGGGTAGATCTTTGACCACAGCCCTTTCACCCACCTGGAGGACAAAGGGTGTCCTGCGGCACAGAAACATGGTGCCTCTGGCATGGCTGTGTCTCCTCTGAGGGTGCCAAAGGTGTGCAGCTCCAGTGCTGGAGCTGAGGATGCCCTGCCTGCCTTCAGCTGCAAATGTGCATCTCCTTCCACGTGTTGTTCAGCCTTATCAAGAGGTGTTGTACTGGAACTAACAGTGTATGTTATTTTAAAAAAAAAGTTAAAACCAATTAATTTTGAAGTGTTTTCTACAATGTTTAAACACACAGCTAAGGAAGAGTGCCCTGAAAAACCTTGGCTCACTACCCAAGCATTTTTCACCAATGTTTTGGTTTCAAAAATAGCTCTTGTTGTTAAGGCTAATCTCAAGACAATAACAAAGTAATGATGATGATGATAATTAAAAAAAAAAAACAAAACCAAAAACCTCCCTGAGAAATTAGGTAGAAGTTCATACCCTGATTTCTTTTAAATGTAGCCTTTCCCCATCATAGCCTTTAAGACAATTTGAATGCTGTTGGTGACCAAACAAAGGTCACGTCGCTGGAGCACCAAGAAGGACCTTTTTACTTTATTGTTTTAACAACAGAAAAAAAAATCAAAAAAATGTAAATTTTGCTCTTCAAACATTTGTCTTCAGCACTGAGAAAGCTGATACCAAGAGCCAGAGACTTATGTCCCCATATACATGCTTTTCCAGTATTCTCAATCTAGTGCTAATGTTTTGTGCTAATGCTACCTTGATTGTGGTGGACAGGTTTTGCTGTGGGAAACACCTTAAAACTACAACATGTTTCCCTGATTTCAGACTCAGAGGGCACCCTGTTGCTGCTCCATGTCAAGCTGAGGCCTGGGAGGCCTCCTCAACTTTCTCAATAGCTCCACTCTCAATATTATTCCCAGGTCTTTGCCTCAGACACTAAAAGCCAGTGATAAAGCATGCCTAGGTCTGACATGGTTATATGCTCCTGTGCTGATTTTTATGTTAATCCTTTGATTTGGTTTAACCATGTAGGTTTGCATCGATTCTGCAATAAGTTCTAAGCTCTTCTTCTGGGAATGCTGAATCTAATTGCAGTCAACTATCACCATTTCAGTGCTTAGAAATATTTGTTCTGACAAGTTCTCAAAACATGCTATAGAAACAAGCCAGTTGTGCTTTCTTCTTATTAAAAAACAAACAAACAAACAAACAAACAAACAAACAATAAAACTGTCAGAAACTCCTTTTCCCTCTCAGGAAATAGATGGATGTGATTGAAGTTAGCTGGGGTTTTTTTTAAAATCTCTTATGACATTTTAATGTACACGTAGAATAGGTAGATTAAAAACTTGCATATAATGTTGGTTAAAAACATTGGAATAATTTTATATTTATCGGAAAGTCTTTGTTATTTGAAAACTAAACAAAACCAGAAATATTGTTTCCAAAAGCTGGGAGGGGTTTCAGGTAAAAACTTTCCAGCAGACAGCATAGAAATATCTATAAAGCTTCTTGAAATTTTCTTTTTGATTTAAGTATTGTTAACAATAGGAGTTCAATCATCCCTAATTATTACTACAGTCATTGGTGGGCAGGCATACTCAGTGAAGAGAATACCTGAAACATGCTGCAATTTCTTCCCAAAACGAAAGTTTACTTATTTGATAATGATATGATTTTTAAATTTACTTTAAAATACCAATGAATTAAACTATTCATTGAATTTTAAAAAAATTTGAAATCTGGGAGATTCATTGCTAACTGGGATAGATAACTTAGTTGAAATGGATTATATTGGGAGACTGATGATGACAATAAAGAAAAAAAGAAAAGCAAGAAATTGCCCAACTGGACTAATACTGGCTCAGTGTACAATAACTTTTCATTCCTGACTAGTTAGATGATGTTTTTTGCTGGAGCAATTACACATTCTGTCTCCCCAGGGGCCCATGTCCTCATGGAAGTGTTAACACACACTCCTCTCTAGAAGTTCTTGGGCATATCCAGCTGATGTCATGGTAATTAGAGATAGAAAAGACCCTTTGGGTCACCACATCTTTCTCACTGCCAGTGCAATTTTGTTTCTGTAGGAGGTGTATTTATAATTGATTTGACAAAGCTTTGGAAAAATGACTTAAGATGAGGCAAATGTTCTTCTCTGTGGAGACTGTTGCACATCCAATAGACCAGAAGCATAGTTGTTTGGTTTTTTAAAATATTTTCTTGTATTTCCTTGCTGCAATTGTTTTTTCATCTGATAGGCACCTGGGAATCCCCAGAAACAATCCAGTTTGGAGCTTGTCCATCATTAGCAGCTTCCTAGTTCATCACATTGTGCATTAGCTCACTCCTTGAGTAATTTGGTTCAGAGCTCAGCACATGATGCAGACTTCCTTAGCTTTTTATTACTCTGTTGTTGGGCCACTGTGTTTCCTGAGAACTCTTAGGCTCTCCTGGGCTTAAAGTCAAGTTTGGTACATGAACAACAGCGTCAAATGAAGTCAGACCTGAAAGTAAAAATTTTCATTTATGGGAGGTTTGTGGAACGAGAACAATGTTTTCCTCTGAGTTCTTCTGCTACTTCTTGTTCACAATACTGTCTCAGTTATACTACAATTACTTGTTAACACTACCTCTCCCCAACACTTTTGACTAGATCAAAAAGCTTGATTATGAGCTAACTTAGTCTGGGCTTACATCACTGTAATTCAATATAGCAAAGCCATAGCTGTGTTGAAGGCAATAGTGTTTTTTACCCGTTTTCCCCTGAATTAACTGGTACAAGTCAGATGTCCACATTACCATTGTTCTCACATATCCTTGCTTGTATGTGCTGATGTATTTATTTACCAAGACAGGTTTTTCTTTCCCTGCCTTGTTATCTACATGATGGAAAAGCTTCATGTTCCACCGACTTAAAATATATACCCTTGTATTTAAAGAAGAAAAAGAAATTCCTATGTAATTGTTTTCAATAACTTGATGAGAAGGAGGCTGCTTTCTAATTCTAAGTGGTGGTTAATATATAAACAAAAATAATTGGGTGTTTTGGTTTTTAAAACCCACGTGTTCACAGCTGCCTCTGCTTTATCAGGAGGCTGGACTGGATATCTCCTTAAGTTGCTTCCAACCTGGGTTAGCCCATGATCCTTTGAACCTGTGGTGACAGTGGATAATCTAGATACATCGCCTGAGGAAATTTCAGTAAATAATTATTTGATAGAAGTTCATTATCTGCTTCTCTCTTGGACAGCTGTGTTTTTGCAAAGAGTTCTAACTCCTGTCCTTGCACCACTGGGGTTTTTTAAGCACTTCTTAAAATTTCTAAGAAAAAATTCTCTTTTAGATTCATTGAACTTTTTTGCACAAAAAGAAAGAAGATAATTGAAAATCTGACCCAATGGCTGTGAAGTAGCATAGGGCTTTTAGATGCCTCTTCGGTCTCATGTTGGTCTCAACAAGTACTCATAGAAATTGGGAATGCAGAGACAGATTTAGCAAAAGTGTTTGTTTTGTAGGAACTTCCAAATCTCTCTGTGTTATATTCCTTTCTTACTCTGTGTCTGACATGAAAGATGCCATTAGAGACTGAGAAATGGCAGAAACAGAACTAGAGATGCTATTCCTGGGTGAGGGAGGGGGAAACACTCAAGCAAAGACCTTTCCAAAATGCCAACCAAAGCTTTACATTAATGTTCCTTCCTTCTGCTTTCTAAGTGTGTAACAGCAAATCAGTTGAATAGAAGATGAACAGGACCTAGGGTCATTGCCAAAAGGGGCAGAAGGTGCACTGTTTATTGGTGGTAGAGTGCCCTTGCACTAACTAGCTGGTACAGCAATAGCATCCTGCCTCCCATGTCACCTGTTCTCTGTGCTCCACAGCCTTCCAATGTCTGGATGCCTCACATGAGGACAAACTAAACCAGAGTCTGGATTCATTAAACAAATTGTTGTTGTGCAATTACGTGTTCTTGCTACTGTTTTTGAGAAACAAAAGTCTGAAATGGGAGTATCTGCTGTTCTGGCCTTTCTCAGGAGCTCTGTGCTGTGTGAGTCTAATGTTAAGTAATTTTTTGCACCTCCCAGATTTAATTGCAAGCATATTCAGAGCACGGGAATGAAATAGCTAGCAAAAAGGCCTCCAGAACAAAACTGATCTATGCCACTCAGTTTTCATTGTGATATGAATTTGATGCGGGGACAGATGAATTGTATTAGAAATCATGCTTGGTGAGTAGCTCTTGTTTCTTTCCATTAGTGACACTAGTTTTAACAAAATGCGAACTGTTCTGTGTTCCTAAAGGCCCACAAAAAGTTGCTTGGGAAAGGCAAACTAGGTGTTTCTCTTACTCAGAGTCAAATGAAATATCGTTGATATTTACTACTGTAACTTGGTTCTGAAGGTAATTTTTGTCTCTGTTAGTTTCCCAGACTTTATTATAGCTACAGCCTTTATTAGTGTGAGAGTCAGGGAGAGAACTAAAAATGTAATAAATAAATAAATAATAAATTAATAAAGGGAGTATTTAAACTTGGTTTTATTAAGAATGAACAATATTTTTTCTTTTAATTTCTGAACTGTTAAATTCCAGGTACAAGTCACCATATGGTTTGATACCTACTGTTCTAAAATGTTATCACTTCTTATTTGCATTTAGGCAGGAAATATCTTCATTGTTATGGGTAGTCACAAGAGAATGTACATTAAATCAAAGCTAACCAATACTGTGCTTAAAAATGGGAAACCAAACCAGATGTTTGAAAGAGGGATACTAATTACCATTCTGGTTCCAAAGTTACTTAGTTCTTGCACAAATTTTTTGAGGAATCCTGACCAGATTGTCACCCTTATTTTTTTGAGAAAGAACAAAAATTGTCCGTTTGCTCTATCAGATCTGACCTCTGATTGAAAAATTGCCTGCATCTTTTTCCTTAATGTTCTTTTTTGGAGATTCCAAGAATAGTTGTCTCCAAGGATTTGTCTTCATTTGCTCTGAGATCTAGAAAAGTCTGTTTTCGCCACAATATTTGAAACACCTTTAATTCTTGAGAAAAAGATAAATCTTACCATTTAGTTAAACTGAATGTAGTTTTTCTGTGGTTGCATTTGTAAGAAAGAAGGTAACCACTCCACTACAGGCACGAAGTATTTGACTAACAATAGGCCTGTGGGGCCAACAAATAAATGGTGTTTTAAACAGGTTTTGATGGAGGGATCACTGCCATATTTGAGGATAGCTGGCAACCTTTTCTCTCAAGCTAAAGAGAGCTCAAGGAGAGTTATTTAAGGCTCTGTATGGAGAAGCTGTTGAGGAATAAACTAGTGGAGGAAGTTAAAGAACGAAAGCTGGTATCTTGAAAGAGGCTGTTGCTTCTAGGAAGACACCATGTCTCTGTGTAGCACCTTTGGGTCACCTGGTTTGATTCCCTTTCAGAGATGCTCAAGGACTTTAGCAACTGGCCTGTGTCACCTGAGTTCCTCATCATGTGTGCAGTCTTAGGCTGCCACAAAACTCAGGTCAAATGTGGGCTTACTCATCCTTGACAGTACAAGCATAAGAGCTGAGAACAGGCTGTTTTTATGGAGTACAATAGCCATGTTGCAAGCCCTAATTTTATTTCTGTGAATTGGGGTTGCATCTTGGTTTAGGCTCTACTGCTCTTGTGTCACTTCATTGACGCAAAATCTGATTTTTCATAAACAGAGCACAAAAGGCAGAAAAAGAGGTTCTAGACTTCATTTTGCTTCTGAGAAAAGCTTAGGGTTTAATGGGTCGCTGGGCAGAATACAAACAGAAACAACCCCAGTTGAAGTACTCTTAGTGTCACAGTTTTTCAACATGGCATTTAAAGGCAGTGAAGAGCAGAGTGCAGTGGCAAAACGGGCTTATCAGTAACCTGAATCTCTAAGAGTCGTAATTAAACTAAACCAAGCAAGGCTTAAACAGGGAATACTATCCATATAATAATTCTCAGGTATTGAATTAATTTGATTAATAAGCCATTTTCAGCTAACCTATTGCAAATTTTGAATATCAGCATTCATTACTGTGATCCAAGCCCAACTACTTCATGCTAATTCCTAAAACAAAAAAAAATGACAGGCTGAATATAAAAGTAAAATGGTCTCACTAAATCATACAGTCCAAGATGGGTGAAATGTAAATAAGAAAACAACCACATAGAGAGATGTATCAGATAATAATTACTTCTTGTAAAATATCAGACATAAACTTTTTGATCAGTAGAAGACGAAAGCTCTATTGAATTGCAGGGAGCAAAATTTTGATGTAGTTTACACGACTACTGCCAGTGATACTAGGAACAGAATTTGTTCCACAGTTTCAATCTTTTGTGTGCACTTTTGTTTCAAAATACCTGATTGTGTGCATGTGTGATGTTTGTTTCTTCAGATTCTGGATGAGAGTGAAAGGGGAACAATGTCCAAATCCCTTTTTATCTCTCATTATTGTTTTGGCACAGGAAGAACCCTCAGTCAATTACAGCAGTTGGATCCACTGGCTGCAAGCAGCCTGGCTTGAGGTTTAACTCAATGTGCTTTGTCCGTTCAAATGGTATATCTTTGCTGCAACATCATTTACTGCCATGTCTTTGCCAAGGCACACCTATGTCACTCCTGTCAAAATGTCAGTTTAGATCAGTGCAGCAATAGGACTTAATTCAGCTGTCTACATGATGCAGGGTCGCTGCTCACAACAAAGCAACACCACTACTCCAAGCTGGTGTGGTGGCAACAGGGCTTGGGAGAAGGGAAGGCAGAGAAGAAGGTTAGTGTGTGTGAATAAAACGAATAAAGGGCTGTAATTGCAACAAATGTGCTTAGCTTGATTACTCGATTGCCTCAGTTTTCAGCTCAGTATGATCTTGTGAACTTTGTGGCCAAAGCTTATGAAACAATAAATAGAGCTCTGTGACCTTTATAATTAGAACCGTAATAAGAGCACATGACTGTACGGGAACGCATAGCTGAGTGGATGTCCAAAGTGAAAGCCCAGTGGAAACATTTTTTGCATGCATTGATCCAAAGCTCAGTAAAAACAAAGGGAATGAAATGAGGCTCTTGTGCCAGAAGACCCAGATCCTCTTTTGATAAGTCTGGAGTGTTCTGTCCAGACCTTTTAGTTTCAGGTGTTTTAAAAGTAGTTTTTGGTTTATGTGCTCTTCTATTTAAGGGCAGTCCAATTTGGCTTATAGAAATGCTTTCATTTATGGGCAGACATATAGGTTGAGTGATAAGAGTTGGAGTAGGAACAGTGAGTGGCCTGTCCTTGGACATCAGCAGCCTTGTCATGGAAGAAATTGTGAAGTTTCACATGTAGAAAGGTTGGGGAAATAGAACGTAGAACAGCAAAGTGGGACAGCTGGAAGCAGATTGTAATACTTAATTGGTGATTATTCTGTGTTATATGAAATTCTGAGGTCTAGTAAGGGAAAAGGAATTTAGTAGCGCATAGGCTGGTACAAAAATGAGGGGAAAAACAGATGGAGAGGTTTGAGAACAAGACAAAGTTTTTAAGAGTATGGTGCTCAGAAAAAGATAAAAACAACAGTCATCCTTGGGGTGCCTATACGCAACAAATTGCAAGGCAAAGACCACTGAGACGTATTTTTGAGGTACAGAACTGGAGCATTGTCTGAGACTTCAAATGTTTAGTGGCAGTGAACTGTTACAAAAATCATCCTATTGATAGAAAATATTAAAAAAATATAATCCCCCCTCCTGTAAAGGGAGAAACCAAGGCCAGTGCTTGCACAGGGGAATGCTGTGCCAAATCAATATAAAATATGTGCAGAAATAAAAGCTATTTGCAAGGACGGCGAGACATTAAGGCAGACTGAGAGCTGCACTGTAGAAAAGTACAATGCATTTCAGACTTCAAAATTTGCAATAATAACACACTTTTCCTAACGCTTGGGTCCTAAATGGCCAACAAATTTCTTTCACGAGTAAATGCAAGATGGGTGAAGAACTGCATCCTTTGTGTTGTTTTCTCTCCCCTTTAGCAGTGACTGCTTGTGGGGCACAACCAAGGTGCACAGACCTGCTCCCCATCGGACACTGGGCAAGCCGTTTTTCTGTAGAGCCACGTGCCCATCCAGGAGCCCAGTGCACAGCAGGATACTCCCGTTGCTTGGGCAGGATTGGAGAAAGCTGCTCTCCTTCCACCTTCGCCACGCCACTCCCTTCTTTCCTTGAACAGGAATACCCTAATCAGAGAAGTATGCATGGACTGTTTAGCAAGGGGTCAAATTCCAGGGCTGCAGGGATAACAATGGCAGGAAGAGAGGTCCTTAAGCTGGCCCACGCTGCCTGCTCATAGCAGCACCTTTTTGACAGATGTGGCCTGCTGCTTGCTGCCTCCTGCTGCCTGCCCTTGGAAAGTCCTGGCTGCTCCTGACACCGAGGAGAACTGAAAGCTCATCGCAGCTGGAGTTAAACAAAGGAACCCCTCCGTTAATCATTAAATCATTCTGTGACCATACTGCTTGCCCAAACCTAAATCTCCTCTTCGACAGTTTGGGCATTTTAGGTGTTTCATGGGATGATATGTTAGCAAGCAGGGAATTCCCCTGTGCCCCTTGTTCCTTTCCCATAGGAAAGCCCTCCCATACAAACCCCAGTGTAAGTGTAGTTTGCATTACAAGCCCAGGTTTCAGGTATTTTCAGTCTGTATGAGGGAAATCATGCTTTACTGATTGCTCCTCGGAGCATATGAGGCAGCACACAAGTAAGATACAGCATGTGGGGTTTGTGTGCTTGTTGCCAATGTTGGATACAACGGCTATGTTTTCATTCCTTCATCTACTGTTTCTCCTGCTTCACTGAAACTCCCCATCAGTTAAGGTAGGTGGGCAAAAGGACCAAACCCAGGGCACATGACTGTACCTGGCATTTGCTACAGTAATGAAAGTGCTGTAGCCTGGGAGATGTTTCTCTATCTGGCTCTGACCCTGAGATGAGGAAGGGAGAGGAACTGGAGGGCTAGTCCAAGTTAGAGCACATTTTTTCATTTCTAACATACCATGCAGTGCTCTGATTGCCTGACAGTGAGTGTATGGGAAAATTCCATCTTATCAATTTGTCAAAAATGCCTTTCTCATTGGGGAATGGGAGACGGCACTGACATGCACAGACAGAGAGCGTAGGAGTGCTCTGTGAGCACTCTGATAATCAGGAAACTGCAAACCTGAGTAATTCAGCAAAACAAACCAGAAACTCCTAAAAGGCACCACCACCACTAAAAGGAAAGGAATTTTTTCTGACCAGATCAACCTAATTTCTGTCACGACTGTTTTGCTTGTTGTTTTTTTCCAGCTGACCACAACAGTACACTCATGGAATGATGTCCTGCATTGTTTGCTCTGAGTTGTTTCCTTTCCGTTGGCTCTGCAAGAAGAAGCTTGCAACATGTGGAGGTCAGAGGGTCAGACCTGGACCCACGTGTTTGTTTCTCTAGACGTATAGATGCCGTTTCCCCTGAGGAGGAAGTCACTGCAGCTGTACATTCAGTGGAACATACTTTCAGGATGAGTATATGGACACGTCACTAGGGACATATATTGGAGGATACATCGGAATGGCACAGGCTTTGCCTACAGGCTGCACTTTACGTTGGTAATGATTTTCTTCCTTATAAGGGATGGTCATATTTAAAGAGAGCATATCTGAGTCTCTCCCACAATCTGGTCTTGCAGGACACTTCAGGTTTGGGGTTTTTTTTCTCTCTTTTCTTCCCCCGGTATTTCTCTAACATTCTTCTGTGACCTTTTAACACTGCAGATCATTTATCAAATAGCCAGTAATGGCTAAACAGAGGCTCATTGTAGCAAGGACTTGCAACACTTTGTTAGCAATAAATATGATGTGATTAGTAAATACATTGTGATTGGGTTGCATTTTGTGGAAATATCAGCTTCAGGATTTGCCAGAAATTCCTTTTTTATTTTTTTTTTTAATTAGCTTTCATCTGAAATATTTGAAGAGACTTTTCTTTGCTTGCTTAGTTTTTTCTACGCTCTGATTCAGGACTTAGGTCAAAGTTCAGCTTTGAATTTGTGTCAGACTCTAGAACTGAGGCTTACAATGACTAAGTAGAAAAATGATTAGAAGTAGAAATGTGATGGAAAACTGAAAAGGCAATTTTCACACTACGCACAGCATGTATGTGAATTTGTCCTGTTTTTCAGGGCTTTCTTTATCAATAAATGTATTGGTGATGGAAGATGAATGATCTTTTTATCAGGAAATGTACAACACAGACAACAACAGGTTGAAGTTCCAGCGGTTGACCAAAGTGCCTCTGCTGTGGCCTGGATTATTGATAGCAGAAAAGCTAAGGTGATCCTTCACTGGTATTTTATGAACTACACATTGGAAATAAATTCAGTAATTAAGGTGGCAGTTTGAAATAACTCCATTTTTTTCCCCCTTTATGCTTTTCTGCAGTTTTGAATTCAATACAGACTGCCCATAAGCTATAGGCTATATGTATACCTAGTGAGTCTATGATCCTTATGATTTCTAGATATTTCTTCTTCAGATGAGGGTTTTCTCACAGTGGGAGGCATAGTCATTTTGTGTTCCTTCAGAAATCCTCATTCAAACTGACTCTTTCTAAAACCAGAGCTGCATAATAGCATCATTTAAGGTGCAATTGCACAACCACTGTGCTCACAAATCATATGCAAGTTTCAGTGACAGGAGTACTCAAATATTTGTTTTCTTTTCACTTATACAACAACATGAAGACAGCTGCTTGACTAAATGCTTCACTGTCTCTTAATATAAATTCTTCCTCATAATGTTTTTCTCTCTTCTATCCTCTACCACTTACTTATTTCTACTCCACCCACTTCCAGTGTTCCTACAAGCTTTTCAAATTGTTCTGCTGTTTTTGGGTTTATTTGTGCTGTGCACCATCCGTGAAGGCATCTCTGGAACTTATAAGTAGTTTTGCAAAGACAACAGTGGGAAGACAGTTACACATCATATTATTTTTGGCTAGATCCTGCAGGAACAGTGACTATTGTTTGGCAAGCTAGCAACAAGGAGGCTGCATTAGTGATGTAAGGATTTAGAGCCTGGGGGTTGTTCCTCGAATGGTTGTGAGCCATTTTAAGGTATGTGTGATTCAACAACACTTGGCAACATCTGTTTTTAAAAAAGAAAAAAAAAAGAGGAAAATGGAAGGTAAAAAAAGGAAAAAAAAGAATAAGGGCAAAACAACCACAAACCTGAAACTATGGATAAAAATAATGTCCTGTATTAACATTTGGTTTTTTCCCTCTTGCACATAATCGTTACCTGTGTTGATCAAAATTGCCAACTTTCTATTTATTTTCCCTCTCCCTGTGATTTTGACTTAATACGATGGTGTTGGTTGGTTGGTTGTGGGATGCCACAGTGGGACAGCATCGGGGGTGTGGGACAGGGGTTGCTTTTGGGCTGGGGCTGCGTTGGACTCACAGATGTGCAAGTGAAATAAGGTCAGTGCCAAAAGACTTCCCCAGTGCTTGAGGAGCAAACGCTAGCGCATCTGTGGGGATTCATGAGTCGGGTCTGGTAACGCAATATGAATTAACACTGTTTATAATCTTGAAGCGAGCCCCGGTCGCTCCGTCCCGGAACGTCACCGGTAACGCTGAAATCGCCCACAACCGCACACAGCGCTGCAACGACCCGCTGTGGGAGAGAGCTAGCAGGCTTCCGGGATGGGAGTCGGCCCTTCCCGGAGCTTGGGGGTGGCAGGGCTCCCCCCGGGAATTCCACCGGCAGCTCCCGCTCCCGCCCGTGCCCCGCCGTGCTCCGCGCAGCCAGCAGGCGGCGCTGTGGGGCCGTGCCGCCCGCGGTTCCTGTGGCCAGGGAATGGCAGCGAAGGGAGCGGTCACGGCGTCTGAGCCCCGGGGGCAGCGGAGGTGCCGAGTTCGGGTTCGGTTCTCTGGGCGGCGGGAGGGGAGAAGCCCCGGCGGCAGCGGTATTCCGCACTTCAGTGCTGAAAACAGGGGCGCTGGTGGGGCCGCCCCTCGAGTCCGGTGTTCAGTTTTGGGTCCCTCGCTGCAACAAAGACGTTGAGGTGCTGGAGCCTGTCCAGAGGACAGAGGAGCTGGTGAAGGGTCTAGGGGACAAGACTGATAGGGAGGAGCTGAAGGACCTGGGGTTGTTTAGCCTGGAGAAAAGCATGCTCAGGGGAGGCCTTATTGCTCTCTACAACTACCTGAAAGGAGGGTGTAGCCAGGTTGGAGCCGATCTCTTCTCCAAGGTAATAAGTGACAGGACAAGAGGAAACAGCCTCAAGTTCACAGAGTATCACACAGTCACAGAATATTTTGAGTTGGAAGGAACCCACAAGGGTGGTCAAGTCCAGCTCTTAGCCCCGCACACGACCGTTCCCAAGAGTCACACCATGTGCATGAAAGTGTTGTTCAAACACTTCTTGAACTCCCTCAGTCTTGGTACTCTGACCACTTCCCTGAGGAGCCTGTTCCAGTGCCTAGCCACCCTCTGGGTGAAGGATCTTTCTCTAATATCCAACCTAGACCTCCCCTGATACAACTTCATGCTATTCCCTCAGGTCCTGTCACTGGTCACCACAGAGAAGAGATGGTGCCAGGGGAGGTTTAGATTGGATATTAGGAAGCATCTCTTCACTGTAAGGGTTGAAGAATTGTCAGGCACTGGAACAGGCTGCCCATGGAAGTGGTGCAATCACTGTCCCTGGAAGCATTCAAAAGACATGTAGATGTAGCACTTGGAGACATGGTTTAGTGGTGGACTTGGCAGTGCTGGGTTAATGTTTGAATTCAATCATCTTAGAGGTCTTTTCCAACCTTAATGAGCTTATGATTCAAAGTGTGGTTCTTCCCTTTTTGAGGCACACTTCCACAATTGTCCTTCTCTCTGTCCATATCTAGAAAAACCTGATGAAAAGAAATGCTTAATCATGGAGCTCTTCTTATATACATGTGTCCTCATTTCCCACTTGGGCACTGATGCCTGGACACAGTGAGCCCTGCTGTGGACGTGCCATGGGAGCATGTGGCTGTCACATAACCACAGCCTGTGTGAGCTCTGACTCAGCACTGAGACTTCTCCCATGTTATGGGGAGTTCCTTCTGCTGGCCAAGGCAGGGAAGGGTGCTTCATGAGCCTGAACAAGAACAGCCCCTTGTAAACCCCTGGGTGAGAGTTCCGCCAGCAAGGCAAAATGTTGTGTTGCCTGCTCAACGCCCCCTGTCACCTCCAAGCCTGGGGCCAGCCACCTCTGCAGCACAGTTTGTCAACTGGGGGCCTGCACTCCTCACAGATGGGCCTTTGCCTGTGTGCACGTATTGTGTGCCTGCGTTCTGTGCCAGATCCAGGGGATGCTGCTACCAGAGCTTTTGATCCTGATGTGGAAGAACAGCAGTAGAAGGAAAACCTGGAGTTTCCAAACACAGGCAGAAGTGATGGTGTATTGTAACACATGATCTTTTATCAGACTAAGTGATGGATCTGTCTTTCACCTGCCAGCTGGTGATGGCATCATCACTGGGTGGTTCCACATCACAAACTTGAATTAGCGTCTCAAAACGAAAAGCAGGTTGGTGTTGGTATACATTGGTTTCCATCTCCTCTCCTTAAGGAACGTAGTCCATACCAACAGTGAAATCATATTGTTCTACATACTTGGAGGAGGTAATTCTGTTTGTCTTGGGTGTAGAATAAAGCATTATTTTCTTTTCTATGTGCTGTTCTCCAGGTAGTAAGGGAAATTACCCTCTCAAGCCTAAAGGAACTTGAAGGTTTGCTTAAATGATTTGAGAACAGTTGATAGAAGGTGACAGTTGAAACACCAAGTATTAAATTTTATAACTCAGAACTATTATTGGGCCATATCCTAGAGGTTTAACTCAAGCTCTTGCTTTTAAAAGCAACATCAGTGTTTGGAAGTTAAACTGAAGTGTATTGACATCAAACACCTTAGGTATTTGGTTTGCTTTTCAGAAACATTAAACTCCTTGCAGGGTAGGGCCTCTGGAGACTTAAAAAAAGGCAAAAAATCTGCTTTGGAGCTTTGGGCCACTTTTTACGAGCTCTGGCCTATTGGAATTGTATTTGGTTTTTACCTGATTTTTTTTTCCAAATGGTTAATTCAAGGACAAGCAGGTCTTTGCTGTAAGAAGGAGCTTTAGTTCAAGAGCACATCTTGACATTGGTGTTATTCATATGAATCCACCCAGCCAATAATCTCTTCCTCTGAGGTAAAAGGTTATTACAGATACTCAGTAAGATTAAATACTAACAAAAAAATATTATGAACCCGTACATGAATGCAATTATTTTTTCCAATATTTACTGAATAACTTGCCTGGGAAGTGGGTCTTAGTTTGGCTCTCATGGTTGATTCTAAGCCTTCTCTTACCCAGACCCCCGAGACTCTGGTTAATTTTGTGGCACAAAATATTTAATTATGTGCTCTGCCAAGTGAATACAAGGTCTCAAATTGAATTTCAGTGTCCCTGGGCAACTATTTTAGACACTTTGGTAGAATGTAAATGCGTATTTTCTGCATGCCAGATCCTGGCTACATATCCATCAAAGTAAATCCTCAGTAGTTCCACTGAAGGCTTGGAACAATCCTAAATTATGTTATTGAGGTCAGATTGTGACCCTGAAGCTCTGGCAGGCACCCAAACCAAGAAATTTGTGTGGGAAACAGGGGATGGAATAAAGTAGCACTTGCCTATGCTTTTTGTGGGAGTAAACTGTTACAAAGGTGTGAGTTAAGATGAAAGCTCCTAATGGTGGTGGATATTGCTGTCCAGCTGTTTCTGCTGGAAACATCTGTGTGTGTGTGTGTATGGGATGAGTCCCTATTTTCTAATGGCTCTCTGTCTCAACTAACAACCAATTTTGCTTTTACCTCCCCTTACTATTCCCATCCCCCTCACTCACTCTGAAGTAAAACCACTTAATCTTATAAAACAAAAGTCCAGGGGTATGTTCTAGTTTAGGTGGGTTTTTTTCCTCTGGAGAATTTAATCCTTCATTTTCTCTCTGCCAGTGGCAGGTCTAAATAGTATTAGTTAATTGTGGTTGTCATACCGCAGATTGCACCGTTGAAAAAAATAATTGCTGTTTTTTCACCCAAGGCTTTAAGCAGCGGTCCCTCCGTCGGAATGGGAGGACATCGTTTCCCTGCCCATTGAGACTGCACCGTGGAGCAGCATGAAAGGATTGCTGTACAGCTGTGCTGGGTGAGGGGGCGGGCATCTCATTCAGTAATAACATCTAATTTATACAGCCGTGAAAATCTACGGCTATAAATAAACAGTTCTGACTGACTTTTGCATACTTACTCAAAATAAAATGATAGAGGGTAATGGACTGGAAAGAGAAATCTGGTGTAAATGTCGTAAAGGGCAGATCCTCACTCAGAACACCTCGGTAAAGCCTTTTGGAAATCACAGGGAAAACGTTGATTTGTGAGCAATGACACATGGTTTCCCCCTTTCAGGGCTTCAAGAACATCAGAGAAAGGAGAAAAACAAGCCCAAGATCCCAGCAGTTGTGTTCTGAGGACAGGCATTCCTGATTGCTTTCCCAAAGTGCATGACTGGAATCCACCTTCTCTCCATACAGGATGTAGCAGAGAACAGTGCCTCTTCTGAGCCCTTTTCAAAGAAAGAAGTGACGTCTCCCGTGATTCTCCTCAAAGCCCTAGTTTTAAATCCTCCTTAAATGCCCTGTAGTCCAGCAGCACAGTCACCACATCAGATCCCAAAGGTACCCTGGTGTGAGCAAGAGCTTAGGGTGAAATCTGCCATTCAAATCCTCTGGTTGGAAGTGGAAAGACCTATCCCTCTGTTCTGGGGACCAGACTTTGTTTTGAGTTTCTGACATTTAAACTGTTTGTACTGGACTATAAGTACAAAATAAAAGAATTAAAAAAAAAAAAGAAAGAGAGAAAGAGATAAAAATGCACAACAAACCTGCACTTTCTCTTCTTCCCTAATTCCCTTCATGATTTTTCTTCTGTCTCTCTTTCCTCTCACCAGCATCTTCCAGCTGAATTCTTTCCATGTTCTCCTTTAGCTTCAACAGAAAAGGAGGGAGGGGCGTGTTTGTGTGTGGGGACATGTAACAGTTTACATTCCCCTTGCAAAGTTAGCTAGAGCGAGTTATCTAGATAAGCTGGGAAATACTGAATGCGTGCACGTCTTTCATTAACTTAGTTTACAGTCTAGGTCTAGTATGTTAACTTCCCAGATTAGAATTTTTATCAGGTGCTTAGCATATGAGAAGAACAATCTTATGTATACACATTATCTTTTATTGCTCACAGGCAGCTTACAATGTGTTTCATTTTTACTAAGCTCCAGCAGCGTTCGAAAGGTGAAAATAACACCCCGGTGAACTGCATGCACAGTAGCTCTAAGCGAGGGTTTTGGCAATGAGCACAGAGTTAGACATTTAAGTACTGCAACTAGTTTCAAATCCTCTTAAAATGCAAGAATAATAACAAAGATTTTTTTCGTTTTCACATTGACCATTATGGAACACTTATGTACTTTCAGACTTGCCTGTTTATTGGAGTTTGCAAAGCAGATCTCCAGTGTTTTAGATGTTAACAAGACGTTGAGGCTAATAACAGAAATCAACTATATTGAGGAAGATTAGTAAACATGTGAATGGAGTGTAATTATATGGCAGGCAGCTTTATGTTAAACAGTGCTTTAAATTAACATGCTTTCTGTCAAAGCAATCATACAGTCAGTATAATTAGGTTACTTTTGCTGTGAGATTAACTGAAACCAAGAAAAATGAAGAAAGTTTTGCCCTCAGATTTCCTGTTAAAATGGAGGGGAGATATTAAGCATATTAATATTACAGAAAGTTTCTTATTAGAAGAACTTGGCTTCATGGTGAACTTTCTGAGCAGACATTTCTAATTACAGTCCTTGTTAGCCCAATTTGTTATCTAGCTAGCTTGGAAGTCACAGCACTGTTAAAATTATCTCTCCTCTTAATTTTTTCCAGACTTGATGAAGGGCAATCCAAACAAGAGTTGGCTTGCTTTCACAGGTCTTTCACAGAGTGGTGCCAAGCTCATGAGGGAGTACATTTACCAGTGACGAGTTTTAACCATGGACACATCCTCACGTACATTGTGCAAGAGATGAGAAATCTGTGTAAACAGATGAACACAATTTTCTTATTCATAGCAGTTTCAGAGTTATCATGTAAGAGGCAAACATTTCATTTTTTCCACCAGTTTTCCATATGTCTGATGTCATAATGGCTTCACCAGAAGCTGCAATGCATTGGAGAAAGGATTTATCACAGCTGCATTTATTTTCCTCTACTTCATGGGTTCAGCATTCATGGAGAGATCGTTTGGCTTCAAGAGAAGAATTCACTTGCTTCTCCATTTGTGGTCCAGTATTACTATTGAATCTCCTGTTTGGACACAGAGGAGAAGATATTATTGGGGGGGGCAGGATATAGAGGGTGGGGGAAGGCCCATTAGGAGGAGGATGTGAACCTGGCCCAGCCTCCCAACATCCCTGGGGAACTCTACCCATCTGGGAGTGGGAGTAAACTACGAGTGCATGTCTTGGAACAGCTACTAATGCTAAAGTGCTGCAGAAGTCAAATGAGCCTGGGATGTCCCCAGCAAGTAACCTATTACTCAACTACTGAGGAATGATTTGAAATGTACCATGGGCCTCATCCATTGAGAATAATTGTGCTTTGCCAGTGGGAGAAAGTATCTACCACCAAGCAAACCTAGCTTGGGGTGAGAGTATGTGAAAAACTTTAAAAATAAAGCTTGTCTAGAAAAGCAGCAGATAGATTTGCACTTGGATATCTGGAGAATCCTCACATGGCTGGTCAGGACAGCACAGGACCTACTGAAATCCCACAGCTTTCTGAAGCACCACTTAGGGACCAGTTGTGCTACTGTGGGGCACCACATGTGGCAATAATCAAATATATTTGGGTACATTATCTAACACACTGTCTCAGCCTCTCTTCTTCCCTGATGATGATCATTCACTCACATGTGACTCTCTTTTATATGTTCCTTCCATGTCCATAGACCTCTGAGGCTCTGAAACACTAATTGCTGTATTTTATTTCTCTCCAGCCTGCATAGCATTTGGCGATTGACCTGATATGGAACAGAATCTTGGCATTTATTCCTTCCGAAATGATCCTGTATTTTGTACAGACCAAACAGATATTTTGAAGACCACAAAGAAAAAAATAGCCTCTTAGGCCAGGGCCAGCATGTTAACCAGCACCTGTTAATGTCTGGCCTCCACTGATGAAATCATAAGCCCTGGGTTGCCACAGCTTCTGATCTGGTCTGCCTCCAGTGGATCGTCAGATAAGGTTATCACCGAGAGCAGGACATGTAAGAGGTAGTGCAGATTTCCTTTAAACAGCCAGTTGTCTCTACCCGAGGGGTAAGCTGCAGCTTGGGGGAATGACAAAGATGAAAGATATAAATATGCCATCACAGGTTTGTGGCACAACTACGACGAATGGATGAGACCAATGTAAATACTCATATTTGCAAACTCTGGGATTTAAATCCTCTTAAATTTGAGTTCCACCAGCAATATAGTGAAATTACAGATATAAACTTTTTTTTTCACTGAAAGGAAGAGATAAACTTGGACTCATTCTTTTTTTTTTAAAGGCATGATACAACAAATTAAGATATCTTCTGGAAAGGAGTCTGAGTTTAAGAATCTCTTCTGGATACTGCAATAACTAGGGGTGTAACTAGTGCCTGGAGTGATAACTACCTGCAGAATATCAGCATTTTAACATGCATACAAAAACTGTTGTTCATAAGCCTGTACCAGTACATTGGTAATACAACTTCATACCCCACACAGTGGCCCTTTGCATCCCTTTATCTGTCATTTGGGTTTCTGCAGTCTCAAGGTCTGTTCAGAAGAATGAGAGCATCAAGAATTCAATCTTTTTATAGTATTGCCTTGCATTACAGAGATTTGTATGGTGCCACATAGGCTGGATTTCCCAATAGCTGGCAACAGGGTATCAAGAGAACTTGGTTTCAAAAGCACATAAATACAAAAATAAAACTCAGAGAAAATAATCATGTTACATGTTTCTGGAAAGTGCATTTAGTGCAAAAGTGCTCCAGAAAAGAAGAGGAAAAGCAGGTTAATGAGAAGATTGCTACCTAACTTTAGTTCAACCTTAAATAAATACATAAATATGATGCAGCAATGTCTTCCCAAGATATTCAAGAGCTCGTAGAAGATCTGGAGGAGCACGTGCGTCTATGGACTGAGCATGAGAAAGTTACTCCACCATAAGTTTTCTCTCTTTCCTGAGAGCAATGGCTTATTCTTGTTGTGCTGCCTTATCCCTTGCTTTATAATATCTTTAATTTTGGCTTTGCCCTTGCTGATGTTCCTCAGCCAGCTGCTGGCCAAAGCTTTCCCTTTTGGAATACAGCAAACATACAGCTGGGTCTGTGGGAACTGCTGCCTGCTCTGACAGTCAGCCTCCCTTCCTCCCTTTCTGCCTTGTTTCTATCCCAAAGGACAGTTCCACCACCTGGGGATGAGCATCCCTCTGGATTTGGTAGAGGCTTTGTGATTGTAAAACCTTGCAAGGGGTTTGCCTGGTATCCCTTAGGAGGCGTTTCAATCCCTGGTGGAGCAGTAGTTGTTGCTAGCTACAGCTTCTCTCCACCTACATTTCAAAGTATTGAAATGAAGCAGCTGATGAATGTTGTTTTGGGGTTTTTTTTTCAGATATATTGGAAGACAAATGAATCTGCTTCAAATGCTGGTTCTAGAGAAGAAATCTCAGTTGAAATGCTGCTCTGTCTGATGTGGAGAAATTTGATCCAAATTTCTCCCAAGGATCTGGTTGTCTCAACAAGAGCAAAACCCGAAGGAACACTGCTTTGCTTTATTTTTGAGGATTCTAGTTTGACTGGTCAAAGGAACATGAGATCAGTTGCCTATGTGATGTTTTCCACCCATCAGGAATGGGAGAAGCTATCACGTGGTTGATCTTTGCTACTCAGACCCTGCAGCCAAATTGTTGACTGAGGTAAATTTATGGCAGTAAAAGAATCAGCTCATTGTTTCAAATTATCCTCTTTGGAGTTTCTGTATTGCTCAACATTGTCTTGTACTCTAGAAACTCTGGGATTTAAAACAAAAAGAAGTCATTACTGGTACTATTTTCTGTGCCTCTCAGGCTGTGCAGCTGGGTTGCCTTAGTTACCACCAATCCAACTGTGCAAGGGGAGGGAGAGGCACATGAGAGAGAATACATTTTTAAAACCTCCAATACTGTATGAAGCAGTTTGTCTATAAATAATAAAATTAATTTAGGGTATGTCATCTTCTAGTTGTTCTGAAAAGCAAAAACAAGGTTATATTATTCTACAACCTGGATTTTCTAGCTCTCAGAAGTGATACTGTATCCTTTTGGTCAAGCACAGGACAATTACTTGCTTGAAGCAGAAAGCTGCCATCTGTAGTCTTTGGAATAAGTTGGAACTAACTAAGTGTGAAAAAGAGTAAATATTTATGTAGCTGGTTTTAGGAAAAGTAATAGTGGCTCGGAGTTATAAAGGAATGGGGAAGAGTCCATAAGAAACATGCTATGCTGTGGGACAAGCTTCATTTGCAGCCTACAGTCTGCCACACGATCTATGTCCAGAAGGAAATCAGGCTTGCCACGCTGGTGGAGCTATTTGTTAATTATTTCTTGCACCTTCGAGTAAACACATCTGGGCACAAACTCAGCAACCGTTCTTCCTTTGAGTGGGAAAGAAAGAAAAAGCAACAACAACCCTGGAGTTTTTTCCTTTGGGGAGGATCCTGGTGCCAGCAGCCAGGGCAGGGGGCTCTGCCTCGTCAGATCGCACTGGCATCAGGTCCGATTGCTCGGTGGCTCCAGGTGTTATTGAAGAAGGTCTTTTCAGATGCGCCTATAGGAACCTAGTGGATAATTACATTGCTCTGTAACCCAAACTGGGCCTTTGGGGGACTGAGCAGGAAGCAAAAGAGAGATCAAAAGTGCCCTTCCCTGTACATTTTCTTTTCAGGGAAGCGGGAGGTGGGCAGAGTAGAGAGTACAGAAAGGTGAAGAGATCTGTCCTCTACCACCACAGATTGTTTTACTTTGTGTGGGGGGGTTGGTTTTTGTTTTGTTTTGTTTTCTGCAGGGTCATCTTAGCTGCATCATCTGCCTTATTGTGATGGGAAAGTGAGACAGGAAGGGGTAGGATGAAAAAAGGTACACGGAGCCATTTTTTCTGGGGGAACAAAGGTATGCTGGAATTGTGTCTTCATTCAGTTTGCAGCTCTTTTTATTCTGGTAGTGCTGAGCCAAAGATTTGTCTCAATCAGGAACATATTAAGAATTTGGCACACTGTAATTTGGAATAGCTTCCCTGTGGCTGTGCTTCAATGCTTATTGGGACCTTGTTATCGACACCAGCTTAAGGAAGTCCTACCCTTCTCTTGAGTGGACACAGCTGGGAAATGAATTGGGAAAAAGACTTTGTACCAACATGGGGAACTGTAGCTCAAGGGAAATATCTTGCACATGGGTGAAAACACCATGTAATTGTTAAGGCCAGGATTTTATGGCTCCTTTGAAAAATATCAAGTATGCATGGAGAGGCAGACCCACCACACACAGGAGGCCTCCAGGGATCACAAGAGCACATCATGTATCAGTGGAGAATATCATATATACTGTGTTTATATACATACTCTGAGGTTGCATTCATGCTACCACAACTGGGGGTGCTTTTCAGCTTTTTTGTGTGCACAGAAAAGTTGAGAAGTTGAGTGCTTGCCCCAGTTTATTTAGTCAGCTGTTCAAAATGTGGTTTTGCAGTTAATTTGATCTCTGCTTAGTATGACCTTTTGTCCAATCAATTAACACATTGGAAATCAAATTATCTCAATTCTGATGATCTCCAATGTATGCATCAGGCATACTCTAGGCCTGAAATTACTATACTCTGACATGAAAAAAAATCTGATACGTAGATGTATCAGATATCTCATATAAAGACTCACACTGTCTTGTAGTGATGATGTGGTCTTTGACTGGTAATAGTTACTATTTATGTGATACATCTGAAACCGGAACTAGTGTGGAAAGGCTGCAAATCAGTTTTCATTTACCAGCAGTCCTCATATCATGTTTATGCAGAATAGAATGCAGCCAGAATTTCCAAACGTTGACATGCAGACCAAGCATCTTATTTGCAAAGGTATCAAGCGGTGAAGTTGGTTATTCAGCACATTTGAAAGTCAATCTGCTGCTTTTAGGTAGCTGAGTATGGATAGTGAGAGACTAGCTACAGACACTCTACTTTGGCTTGACAGGCATGTGAGACTTTGCAAAATGGATCAGGCATCAAATGTTCCCTGAGAACAGAGGGAGGTTGTCTTGTTTATTTTCAGAGGTGTTTTTGCAGTGTTTTTTCTTTCATCAGAAAGCCAGTTTAAGAAATTGCAAATGTTCACACATTTGTCCTAAATAAAATACACTCATTTTTCTGACAGAAACACTTTCATCCTCATAAACTTAATCTTGAATTAAAAAGGAAAGAGGAAACCAGAAGGGATAATGATGACAAAAACAACAGTAACAACAACAATAATGATAATATCCAATGCCAAACACCCAAAGGTGCTTCCTCAGTTCTTTCTTTCCTCCAGCTGTTGAATGTGTCCTCCTAAACCATTTTTTCCGAAGTGCCTATTTGTCCAAGAAAGCTGTCTTTCATTTTCCTTAAATCACTACTAGTTATAACACTACCAAAGCAGAAGGGAGAAATTCTCAAGAGTTTGTAAAACTTTCTGAAGTGCTGTTTTATTCATGGAGCTGCTGCCATGATGCTTTTGCTTGGATACAGTAATGCATTTTTATAAATTGTCAGCAAACAGTGCTATTCCCTAGTCTGACAAACACCACGTGATGCAGGTGTAAGAGTTTTAGCCTGGGAGACAAGGCTTCTCTGGACCCTTCTTTGAGTAGGAGTTCAAAACCAGTGATTATGTTTGTAAGAGGTGCTTCTTTAGCCACATTTGAGAAAGCTGGCCTGGCCTTTTTTCTGGTAGGGTTGGGATCCTTGCTTCAATCGCTATCAGATACCCAAAATGCCATCACCCCCCTTCCTCTCCCTGCCTGCCTAAGCAATCACAGCAATTAATTTTTGATTTGTTTTCATATGGATAGAAGTAATAAACAAAACTTGGACTGACCCCATATCATACGGTTGAGGAACTCTCCAAAATTGTAGAAAGAGACGATGACAGCAAGGCTACCGGCAAAAAAGGCTGCTAGTCCAGGTGGGCTGAACAAAGCAAAGAGAGGATATACCCATTCTCCTGTTACAGAATAAATCCACAGGACCCTAGGCAAGGAAGGAGAGAAATCACCTTTGGTTAGGACCATTCAGTTAGAAGAACCACTTAACAATTTCTAACTCCTGAAAGGCCAAGTTATCAAAATGGTCTTGATACAGAGAAAATTAGATCAGCTGTCTATACATCTCCTCAGCACTTGGGCTATTTGCTGTGAAGCACACTTAAGCAGCTGCTAAATTAAATGGGTTTCAGTGCGGGTTGAAATGCACAAAATGTTCTGCTGTCACCCTGGTGACATTGGCTATTAACAGCAGTAAAATAACACTAAAACAGCAAAATGTTCCTGAACCGGGATGTGCACTTGTATACGTTAAGTGAAACTTATTCAAATAAGCTCTCACATGTGTTTGCTCTCTATTTACAACAGCTTTTCAGCCCCTATCCAGATCTCGAGGGCTTGTGGAGACAGTGCTGTTTCTCTCTGCCTCAATCCTGCTGCTGTTGACCACTGTTTTGAGGAGTGGAAAGAAGTTTTCAGGGGGTAAGAGGGCAAGGACAATTCTCCAGCATCTTTTCTTTTGGTCTAAGAAGAGGAAGAGAAGAGGAATGGGTAGGTAGGAAACTGATGCAGCTGCTTCACTCCTTTTTTCCAGAACTCTTTGTAAAGCATAGTTTGAAAAAGAAGGAAAAGAAAAAAGATTAATATGCCTGCTTTATAGGTTTTATTTTCTTCTACTTAGGCCCTCTCTTTCTGCCTTTTTCTTCTCTCAGAAAACATGTTGTAGTGCCTGGCAGTTCACTGATACTATTCTCATTGTTTATGGCTCATAAGAGTGGTTGGTAGAAAACACCTGAACTTAAGAATATAAAAGTGGTCTTTATATACTAAATATAGGAAAAAAATAAATTTTTTGTGACTAAAATTATTTATATTTGTGTTGAATATGTAAATAATATAAGAAATAGGGCTGGTCTCCAGTGATTATTGTAAGATTGTGCCATTCTAACAATGGGCAGCACTTGTCTAAAACAAAGCTTTGGGTCCAAAAGATGCTAAAAGGTTTAATTCTTGATTAGAAAAACCCCACATATAAGGTAAATGCTATACTTTCCACCATCAGTGCTAACATGGGAATGCAATCCCACTCTTTCTGATGGCAACCAGCCTGCTACCTTATGCTGAGCATCATTTCTCAAAGAGAAGTGACAAACAGGCTGCCCTACTATCTTGCAGCTGTGTCCTGACACTGAGCAATGGGAGAATTCTAAGGACAAAAAAAAAAGTTTGAAAAGACGATTCTTCCTTTCTCTAGTTAAAGAAGGAAAGAGTGGGGCACAAAAAAGGTGGATTTTTACCCTGCCTGTAAATTGAGATTTACTAATCCTCATCAAAGGGATAGAGTGGAGAAATGGAGGGGATTGGTAGTGGAGCTGTCTGGACTGAGCACAGAAATGTTTAAATATAGAGACTTATTTTCATGATTTAAGGTTCTTTCATCAAACAAACAGGGCTGTGAAACACAGAAGTAATTAAAAAAATAAAAGCCTGCAGAAAAGGCCACTGAGAGGCTGAGCAGAAATACTGAAGACCAGGTGCTAACTGGAGCCTGTGCAAATGTCAGCATGTGTTCTTCACTGCACAGGACTACTCTTTCCGTATTGTGTCTCAAACAGTAAAACAGAGAATGAAAACTGCCTTTATTTTATATAACGAGGAGCTAGATTATCTTGATGCAATTTGGCCAGCTGGTGTGTCTCATATGAAGCACTCCACCTTGTGTTCTCAAACCCAAATAAATGACTATGCAGGGTATTCAAAGCTACAGTGAAACCCTGCTCAGAGGCAGGTGCCTGGTGCAAGCCATCACTGGTGCTTAGTTTCTCTGCTACCTTGCAGGGACCAGCTCTCAGCCCATTGACACTGCAGCAATGGCAGTGGCAGTTCAAGGAGAGGCTTTTAGGAAGGACTCTGTTGCTTTTGATACATACAGTGCCTCAATGGGACTATTAAATCACCAGGTTGCAGCACAAAGAGTAAAATATGTACCTATGTTAAGACTTCAGTGCACAGGCCTGAAATTCTTTATGTTAGTTGAAAGCTGTTGTCTGTGGTTGCAGGGAATCAAGAAGAGGAGGCCAGAAGAAAGCAAATGGGAGGTTCCTTGCTGACTTGGGAGCAGTATTGAAATCCTAATATTTTTATCCAGTCATCAGGGCCCTGGGACAAAGGGGCCAAGCATTCTAAGGGACCACCTTCCACTCAGGACCCTGGCAGCACCATGCAGCACCAACTCACAGAAGGTACTGGGAGGGCTCAATTGTGTTGATGCTTGTGTTAATCCTCATCCTTTGGTGTGGATTCAGATCCTGATATGAATTGTGTCTCCCGAAGGGTGAAATTGCTCAGCCGATAGGAAATTTAGGGGAAGACGTGGCACACATGGCTGTACTAGTTGCTGGAAGAGCAGTCTGGTCTCAAAGACAGTAAAACTCAAATGTCAGAAGACAAGCAAAACAAAGCTGGTGTTAAGCAACTGGGTAAATGAGAACATAGAAAAGGAATTTAGGAAGCCGTGGTCGTAATCCTATTAGGCTCTGGGCTGGATTAGGATAAATGGCTCTTAAGTTCCTTATGTAATGTAACAGTGAAGTCCCCTGCTTCCACAGTCTCTCTTCCACAGACTGATGTGATTCAAGTCACACGTGTGACTTTCATCTGTGCAGTTCATTTTCTATTCCAAATTTTCATTTGGTGGGCTGAAGGTAGTCTCTAGCTGATAGTGCGAACTGGTGGGTAGGAATGGGAATGATGGGTTCCCTCACAGTCCCAGTGACTTCTCAGAAATCTTTGCATGAAGATAGGTCACTTCCCTGCAGACCTGTATTCTCTTGTTGTTATCCTCTTCTTTATCCTCCACCCTAAGGCCTGGATGTTTCCTCAGCTCTGGAAAGTGATATCACAGCATACCCTGAAATTATACAAACCCCTTCCTGAGCAGAGTCTCAACATGAGGCATCCTCAGAGTATTTTGAAGTGTTGGCAGCTGTCCATGGTTATATGAAGTGGTAGTGCCTCCAGACCCCTGTGCTGCAGCCAGGATGCAACAGATGCAAACCCAGTTCCAGGGGTGCATGACGCACACACAGGAGGTACACAGATGGCTATGGGCTGGGGTGGGCGTGCTGATTAGATATACTTTATTCTCTCAAGATTGTTCTCCAAATTACTGGGGATCAACTGTGGTACATTGTTGGAAATGTAGGCGGTGTCCACAGGTGGAGTAGGAGGTGCTAGTGGGGCAGACACCTCCTTGCTACCCATTGGTTTGCAGCTGGCTCGAGTATCATTTTCTGTCTCAGGTTTCTAAACCCAGCCGTGTGTTTCCTTGCCAAATACTGAACTGAATTTTACTCCTCTCCTGCTTCCATGACCCCCAGACCTTTTGAGATTTGGTGTTTTTGCAGTGAGCAAGAGAGCGAGTGGAGGTAAATTTGATGGTACTGGTAGAAATAAAAACTCCAGCCCAGCATAAATAACTCAGAGTACCTTAGAGTTTATGGCAATTTAGTTGTTTTTCTATAAGAGGCCTTAGAAGAGCAGAAGATACTGTGTAAGGTCTCAGTACCTGTACTGTGTTTGAAGAAACCTCATCTACCTACATCTGGAAATAGTTTCCATGGGTCTCAGCTGAAGTTTAAATGATTTCTCCACAGAACAGACTGTTGTCTTCCACGTACCTGGGCGAGAACTTAGATCTAAGTACAGCAATTGGCCTTGTTTTACAAAGTAGATCACTTGAAGAAAATGTTTTAAAATACATAATTCTTACCAACTGATATACAGAAAAGCGACAAATCCCAGTAGAATCAATCCCTTCCTCTTTGCTGGGTAACGGTGTGGCAAGGCAAGGATTTCCAGGAGAGCAAATGGCAATACAGCTGTGTGCTGAGGAAAACAGAGAGTCTGTCACTGACCGATTGCAGTGCCTCACCTTCAGTTATTGCTGATCACAAAGCCCAAGCAACTGCCTATAAGCAAAGGATTATTTAACAATACTGAGTATAATTGTATACAAATGTGCATACTTGGTTTTTTTTCATAGTGAAGTATCCCTACAGTAATGAGCACAAAAATTTTCTTGTTAGTATGATGTAAAAGGTACTGTAATAAGGTTTGCCTGTAGGGTGATCTGTGTTACTTTATAATAGATGAGCTCTCCTTTTGCATTTTTAATGCAATAATTTTTTGTTAATTCCCATTAGAGTACAAAAGTTATTGAACTCTATTGTAATGTGCACTTGAGGATGTAAAAAGTCTGCTCCTTGAACTCATTAAGCAATTGTTGGATTGCCTTTTTGTTCTGTTCAAGTCACTATTGTATTTTATATATTGTCATTTATTACTTACTCCAGTGCAATTGCAGTGTGTTGTGCTTCTCTTTGTAAACTGAAAAATGGGGTGGTAAACATACAGAGGACTTTAGTTAACTGTGATTGAAGATGATGAAGGAACTTCAAAAAAGCTTATTTAAGAATTGGAAAGGAGTTAGCTTGCTGGAGAAGCATGTTTTTCTTCTCTCTCTCTTTTTTTTTTTTTTTTTTTTTTTTAGTCAAAGAGTTTGTATTGTATTAAGTAGATTCAGTTTCAAAGACTTTTATGATAACCGTCTGAGCATGGAGGATTTTCAGCACTGTGCAGACAATTTGGTGGAATTGACTGTTTTGTGGTGAGCGGCTGCCTCCAAGAGGAGGTGGGGATGTTGGGAGCACAGCAGAAGGCCTTCTACTCTGAGATGTTGAATGGAAAGTGTAGTGACTCTTGGGATGCTAATGCCTCAGCTTGTTGACTGATTTGTACCAATTTCAGAAAATAATTTGTTTTGGTGAAATTTCCGCACTGAAAGTTTGGTAATATTCCCTGTGCAAACAAACGACTTCAAGTTGCAATACCTAGGAGAGGTGGCTTAAACAATGTTGAGGAACAACACAGCAAAAACAGTCAGTGAGATGCAAAGAAGAAAACTAAAGCAACTGTAGCTGACTAGTTGGTTAAATTCCTATTAATTAAGGAAATATTTTCATGAGTAGATAGGGGGAGGTATGGGAGCAGGGCAACAGAGGAAGATAGACTTTTAAACAGAAAAAACGTGAAACTAAGGATTTCTTTTGTATTTTTCTCTAAAGGCACAACCTGCTGGATGTATGGTATGAAGTTTCCTCTTGTCCTAAGGAAATGGTTGTAACACTTTCAATGTATGTATCTGTCAGAGACTTTGCTGAGTATCTGGTATGATAGTATGGTGTCAAAGTTTTCTTGCTGTATATTTATAGTATAAGTTGTCACAAATACACATTAAATTCTTTAAATGCACATTGAGCTATATATAGCACACACGAAAACAGTCTTTACCTATTTGTTTGAGACAGACATCCATTTTTGTCTGTTGCTGCCAAGTGACAACTCCCTGGAAGCTGCATGTCCTCCTTCAGCCCTCCCAACACCCCTGGGAGCTGCTATTCATACCTGGCTGTCCTACTATCAAAATAACCCTTTCAGCTTCGTTATCATTTTTTTTAGAGAAAAGAGATAGAAAAGATTTATTTGATGTTCCAGTTTCCCTCAGTCACTGGCATTGAGATTTCCTTCTGTTTTCTTTCACAAAGATATTCTTCAGTTCTACAACCCCCTTACTTGATCACATAGGTCTTGTATCAGTACAAGTGATTCCTGAGTTCATTTATCATGTTTCCTTTGTGAATATAAAGGTTTTTTCTTTTTGTCCACAACTCCTTCTCATGTACACATACACCCCAGGCCAGTAACCATGTGGGAAAATCTTCTCTTGCGTTTCTGCTGTCCCAGAGTCCACTGGTGGTTTCACGTATTTCTGCCAAGCCAAATTTGTCCATTAACAGTAAAATCACAGAGGAATTTCTGTCAAATATCTGAGCATGTTTATGACAGCAGATGCATATTTATACAGCAGACACCAGAGGAACACGAGGATGGCTACAGGGTGCAAAGCTTGCCCTTTGCCTACGACACGCAGCTGGATTTCCACACGATTTTCCTCTTACAGCAGAGGGACGTTGACTTTGGCAACATCGTTAGTGATAGACCATATATCATGGTTAATCATATCTACTGAAAGGCTTTAAAGGCTTCTCATATCCTTCTCAATAAAAAAAAATTTAAAAAAAGTATTTTCTCATTCAAATTATTTTTAACCATAGGTCTCTAGTGCATAGTCATTAAATATATTTTCAACCCTATTTAGCTGAGCTTCATATCCTTAAACTGACGTATATCTGAGGAGTGCAGTATTTGTATGGGGCCAAATTAAAATATACAGTTTTGCCTCCTCCTTTAAAGAAAACTTAATAATTAAGCTCAGATTGACATAGATCAAAATATTGGCAAAAATTGCTGGAAACAGTGACTCATTTTTTATTTCAATTAACAGTTTCTCGGTTTCACATATAAACAGTGAAACTGTCAAAAGTAATTATCACAGAGGGAGAAAGAAACCTATTTCACTCCAAAGTAAGGAAAACAAGCTAAAACAATAGCTCTGTGTACTGATCAGGCTATCAATGAACCAAAGTGAATCAGAGAGCTTTTTTTTACTCTTGGCAGGAATCCTGTTAGTACTTATTTTTATGTTCTTTGAAATATTAATGTATTTACTTGTCTAACAACCTCTGTTTGCTGAGGGAAGCTTTCAGCTTACAAATTTTGCAAGAGCAAAGTATTTTAAAAGCTGGGGTTTTTTATATATTTCTATAATGAAAAGATAAAAGTTATGGGACTTTCCAAATTATCAGAGGCCTTTGGTTAGCTAATCACACTTTTAATCTGAATTCTGCTTCCAAACATTCAATTTTAAAATCCTTTCTGTCTCTTTTTGGCACTTATTATGATTTTTAACTTGTGTTTGGTTTCTCTGCTTCTTTCCTTACAAACTCAGGTGAATCTGAACTAGTTAAAAAATTGAAAATTTATTTTTGTAGCTCATAAACTCTGGCATATGAATACAGGGGAAGAAAGTTTCTTAAACATCTGTTGAACTTTATCTGAAACATTGGCATGTTAACTCATATCCTGCAGAGAAGAACATTCTTCTCCTTCTTTACTTTTTTTTCCCAGGATACGTTTCAGGTTCATCAGTTTAAACTGAGATAAATAGTCCTCTCTGAATATTTTTTCCACTGTTTGGTAAGTCCATATGGAATTTTTACTTCCCATGTTTTGAGTAATTTGTGTGTTTATTTAATGCTATATCCTCATTTTGCCATTGAGAATACAAGCACAAGCAAGTTTGCTGGGGTTGAGAAGACAGGGTTGGGTAGAGTTTGTGTTCAGCTGCAGGCTCCAGCCTAGGCTGAGTTTTAAGCCCATGAATAATCTCCCCAGAGCTGCTGAGATCACTCGTACGCCTAACGCGTGTGTTGCAGTTGACTCGGTTTGACCTTGTTTGACTCCAGAGTGAAGGAAATGATGCCTCGGTTGACCATAGCTGTTTGTTTCTAATTTGTCTGCATTTACATACCCTCCATGTCTGCTTTCCATTAACATGTGAGACTTTAGGGACGGATTTTTTTTCACAAACAGTTACCGCTGGCCAAACTAAACTCCACTGGGCACAGTTGGAGACCATCAAGTGCTTTTGAAAAACTGCCTGTGTTTCTCCTTTCAGACAAATTCCCCACAGAGATTGTGTGCTGACAACCACTCGTGGCCAACACTCATACTTCTATCTTCTCCATCAGTATGTTACTGCAAAGAAAAAGCAAAACCCCACTTTGGTGCTGCCTTATGAGGCTTGTAAGCCAGTGCTCATTGGTTGACCCTTGAGGTGTTCACTCAGACATTCAGCTCTTTGTTGGGAAACATCCCTTTGTCTATGGAAATTTCCTTCAGTCGGATTCTTTCATAAACACAGCCTGTGTTATCTGAGCACAATAAAACTAAATGGCTTCCTGTCATGATGACCTCTGTTTAGTTTTATACTCATAATTTTCTGAATCCCTGTATGCTCTCTCCTTTTTTGGCCTAATTTTCGAACAAATCCCCACTTTTGACTTATTTTGCTATTATTTTGCCTTCATTCAAATGCCTCCTTCAAAATTTTCTTTTCCAATATATCCTTATACATTTTTCTTACTCTCTTAACCTCTCTTTAATTTTCAGGGTGGAAATGGCTTAAGCATTATTGTTCATTTTATTTCTTTAACTAGTACATTGCCATGTTTAGTTAAAGAAATAATTCTCTCTTAGAGTTACTACATATTTTATATTCTCAGCCATCAGTGCATTTCCAGGGAAACACAGATTTATTTTATGGATAGAGTGGGATGTACAAAGAGTCCTGTTACTGAGCAGGTGTGGTGGCAAATTAGTCAGGAAGCTATTGCTCAATTTAATTCCAGCACCACTCCTCTCTGAACCTTCAGCTACTCTCTCTTTCTGCCCTTTCCAGGTCCATTCATGCTCATCTGCAAACCAACATTTTTTTTTTTCTTAGACACGTAGGTAGTTTCGGAGCATTGTTGTGAAAAATGGATGAAACATCAGACCAATTGTATGATCAAAGATAAAAGAGTTTCAGAGATAAAGTTTCTTTCTTGCATGCATGCATTTTTGGTAATAAGGCCCTGGCTGAATATCCTATTGCTTACTAGCAAATGTTTTGTCTCAATGTCAATGCCAGAATTTTAATTGTGTTTCACCCTGACATTAGCTATGTAGTCTAAGAAACTGATGTTGCATTGCAGCTGGAGGCTGACATGAGACTGAAGTGACGCATCCTTTGCTGTGGAATATTTGTCTCCAGCTGTTCCTTTGCAGGGTGGGTTACAGAGGCTGCACCTGTGCACACTGGGGTAGCAGCAGCCCGGGAGGATTCCCTGCCATAACATTTGTCTGTGAAACACATACTTTCTCCCTGAGGAAATGGGCTTATGTCAACAAAAAATGGAAACTTAAAAAAAATCTGTGTAGTGCTGGGAAAAGCTAAGCATCTTTGCTCTTAAATGTGTGGGGTGATTAATTTTGTGTGCCATATCCCTCACACATACATTCTTCTTTGCCAAAAGCTGAGTGTAGTTGAAAGCCTATGAGCCTCCATCATTGCCAGACAGCTTAAAATTGAGATACTGTGAAATGCAAACAAATGGAAATGTTTCGCTATGGTATAAATGTGCAGGAATTATTAAGCATTAAATACCACTTACAAAGAGAATAATTTAAGATTGTCAAAGGTGAACCTGAGGTTGTTCTTGTGTACACACCTGGAGTAATGGTCCAGTTAGAGTGTCCTGAACAAGTGGGTTTTGCTCTACTGATTTTGTACCCCCTTTTTTGGTTAGTGGTGTGTCAGCTTCCTAAAATAGCTGTAGTAATTTATATTCATAGAACTTATTATTTTCCAGATGGAAGTAAATCACACTGATCCAAAATACCATTTCTGTTGATGTAGTTGCGTACACACTGGGGAAGTTAAGGCTTAGCTATGTAGGCAGAACACAAGCAGCTTGTATAAACCAAGAAGCTCCAAGATGATAGGGAACACTGTGAGTCTTGTTGGTATTCTTACTGTCAGGGCATCAGTGGCTTGCTTCAGTGAAGGAAAATTACTTGTATGCACACAGCTTGTTCTCTCACTCCCTTGCATTTTCTTTTATACATTCAGATACTGCTTAGCTACATCAGGGCAAGGTGCAAAGGAGATTCAGAGGCTCAGGCCATGTGGATTCTGTCATCATCTTTGCTGAAAATCTGCCAGGTAAGACGTGTTTCTTCTGTGTCTTCCTTTACCATCCCTCCTTTTCTATTCTCGGCTGAACATGCATTATTCACAACAATGTGCCAGTAAAGTGCCTAGGACACTAAAATGCTGATTTTTGTAAAGGTGAGAGTGTAACACGGTTAAAGAGTAAATTAGAAAAAGAGATGGCTGAACTAAACTTAGCTGCAGCCTGGAAATAGAGAAAATTTTGTTTTTTAAAAGAACTATGCCCTACAGACTGAAAATATAAAACTTTTTCTACAAAAAGACAATTCTACTGCTAGCATTTTTTGTGAACACATCTGGTCAAGGCTGATGTGTATCTTTTGTTATAGATTAAAATGTTTTTGAGTTATCTCTTCCGAACCACCATCGCTCCTCTTTGTTTAGTGTTCAATTCTGTCAGACCCTTCAAAATGTAGCATTCCCCAATACTGCCATGAAGTTGAAAAATATGTGCATATGGTTTAATACAACTGTCTCCAGCAGTTAGTTGCCTTCTGGAGGGTATCCAGATGTTGCTTGGAAAGAGATGACTGGGAAAGAAATAAACAAATTCACTTGACAAATTGGCCAGTATATCTTTTGTCTCAGCCATCTTCCACTTCAAAAATCTTGTTCAAATAAAATAATTGTGCTTGAGACATAAGTAGGGTGGGGGTTTTTTCATCCATGAAGCTCAAAGTTTTATATAATGATGGTAAAACATAATTATCATAGGTAAACAGAAGTGAAAACTGAGGCTCAGCCTTTGGATTAAACTCAGGAAAAAAGCAAAGAGAGAAACCCAGATAGTTTGGAATATTTGGCCCCTTCAAATATTAGCAGAATTCCTTTCTGCATTAGCCATCCTTTCCGCAAAACAGAGGATATTTCTGCTCAGACCGCAAAAACATGCCTAAACTGTAGTGCTCTCTCCACAGCTCTGGGCTACCTGGTGGGCAACAACACTTTCCCACTGTAAGAGCAGTCCATGTGAGGGAGAAAAATGGCCAGTTCATTTTTGCAAGGAAGGTGCTGCAGCATCACCACAAGCAGCTCAGTATTCCTGAAGTGATTCTGTGTGCTTGTTCTACAGTTACATAACAACATATGCTTTCTCTATTTACAATATTAAAATAGACCAAGATTTAAAAAAAAAAGTACTCCCACTGCAAATTATATGGTACTGACATTTACTGTTGATAGACCAGTGTCTTTTTCCACCAAAGTCAGCTACATGGTGCCTCAATCTGCCATGAAATGTCTGGAATCTCAGAGCCATAATGTATAGCAATGTGCAAGAAAATGAACCCAAAGAAAAAGTGTCCACTTGGCAATCAGAATTTGGAGATTGTCCCTTAAAGTGTTGGTATCTCCCTGCAGCTCCCTAGTGTTCCCAGTGATAGTGTTGGAAGAAAGAAATGCCTCAGTCAAGCCTGAAGGCACCTGTTGGAAGGTGTGCCAAAACACGAGGATTGTCAATAGCAGAGATCCGTCTATGCTGGTGGCACATGTTTTTACACCTGATATCGACTGGAAGGAAAATTTCCCACCCAGGAACTGTCAAGTGCAAGATGTCTGCAGTGTATTAAGAGCTGTAGAAATAAAATACTAGGTTGTGATAGAGGTTTGCTTTATGTGAAGTTTCTATCTCGTCAAAATAATTTTCGGGAAGAATTGTTTTTCCTTTTTTATCACCTGTTTTTGACATTTTTGATATGGAAAAGCTTTTTGTTGTCGTCAGAATGACTCTGTTATGAAATGTAGATGTAGGTAGGGTAAGACAGAAGTTATAACTAATATGTTTGAGAGATTCCTGCAAAGAGTTCTTGCACATGAAATAAAAAGGTATGTCCTAGTGCCTGTCAGCCTTACCATGTCATAAACAAATGTGGAAATGGAAAGGGCAAATTCTCAGCTGTGTGCTGGGATTAAAACAAGCAGCAAAGCCTATATCCTCTCAGCTCCACTATGTACCCTCCCCTTCCCCAGCACCTCCACCACTGTGAAGATTTTAAACCAGTTGCCCGTATTGCATCCTGGCCCTGAAACCAGCATGATGCTGAGGACATGAAGAATTTGTCATTTTTGTGGATGGTGATTTTGAGAGAGAGTGGTGTCCTCTTGCACCCTTTCGCAGAGGTTTGCACAGCCACAAAAAGGCCCTGGTTGAGATGAATTGGTGGAGAGAGAGCTGGTGATGAGGTTAAAAGTGTGTGATGGCTGTGGTTTATCACTCGGGTATCAGCAATGCGGACATGCCTATGTGTGTTTGGATTCCAGTCACACATCTCTGAATATGCCTGTCCAAATCAAGTGGCTGCTCAAACCTCCAGCAACTGTCCTCAGTCAGACATCCCAAAACCTCCCACATTTACCTCCAACACCCATCATGAACTGCTGCAAAGCAGTGGGTTGCAAAGCACTATTCTTAAGAAATTAAGTCTGGAGAGAAATGAGTCTTCTATGCGATTATTTCATATTTCAGTTTTTGGCTCCTCTGATTCAGCCTAGCACTGAACCTCTCCCTTCTCTCCCCCTTCGCATTAGCCCCATGAGGCCTCCCTGACCTTGCAATCCACCCACAGTTTCTATGTTACTGTCAGCCTCCTTACACTTGACTGATGGGAAATATGTGATTATTCAACACATCATAAAAACGGCCAGAGCAAATGAAGGAGAAATCTGGAAAGTATTTACAGAAAATCTGTAAACAATCATTGCAATCCAGCTATTCAAAGCTGTGCACACATTAGCTTATTAGCTATAGACCTGTCAGATTTTCTTTGGTTATTTCACCTTTTTTAAAAAATTAAGGGCTGCTTTGTTATACTCCCAGCCGTTTTGTATTTTAGAGACTTCTGTTAGCAGAGACAATTTCTTTCTTGAGCTACAATAAGCAAGATTTTTTTCCTTCTGACTACACATCATTTCATTGACTTCAGAGGTTTGACAAGCACCAATTCACTGACATCCTTGTGTGATAAAAGGCTTCTTGAGGCAGCTTCAAGCACATGCATCTGCTTGCTGTGTACAGCTCAACATCAGATTCAGACAAGCAGGAAGGAGGAGGTGAGAAAGAAGAAGCTGTGAAACTCTTCTGGAAAGTGACACAATGCATTGATGGGACACACGCTGCAAAGTCTCCCTCTTCTCTGCAAGAGGCCAAGGGGTTTCTTACTCACCATAGCGTGGTTTAACCAGAATGGGATCACTCTATCAAGGCTTCTGGGGTAAACCAGCTCTCGATTGTAGGAATACAGTGTCCAAAAGGATATACACACAAACTGGAACAAAAACACAAAATAAATCAAATTTAGAAAAGAAAGACAAACATAATTAGGATAGGATTTGGTTAGTGCTTTCATTTCTGAGAAGCCAAAACATTTTCTACATGAAAAATGATGACACTGCCAGATGAACTCATGTTATCTCACATTTACTCTGAGATGCAGTGTTCTGTGTTGATACTGGGAGAAAAAAACTCCTTTATAAAGTGCCAACACTGACATTTTCTGTGGAATCCAAGATTAGCTGCTTCTTCTTTTTTCCCTTTCCCTTTCCCTTTGCGGATGGGATCTTTTGATGGTCCAGGTGTTCTCCTCAAGGGACTGTCTGTCAAGCCTGTGTTTTGCTCAGTGACAAAGTAAAACCAGATCTTAGTAAGTCAGTTCACATAGTCTTACCCTTATCCTCACAATTCATAAATCTAATTCAGAAACTGCATGTGAAAGCTGTACTTTGGCCCCCCTTTTTTTCCCAACAGAGCAGGATTTACAGTGGGAGAACGTAACTGGAGGAAATGATCCCTGGTATCAGTTACTGATACCTGGAAGCTGATTTGCATTTTGTTTGGCCTGGCTTTGTATTTGAGCACACTTTGTGGTTAGGGTTGGAAATCAGGGGTGTGAGATGCTGGAAGAAGGAGACCGAGCCTCTGTCTGGCTGGCACGGTGGGGATGCCTGGGGGGTAATGACAGCAGCATTGTGAATACTGCTGTGCAGGGAAGACAAATTATCCAGTCTCTCTGATTCCCTCCGTGTCAGGACATTTTTACTGAACCAGCTAGCTTGTGGACCATGTTTAAGCAGTGCTTCTCAGCCCTTTGAGATTCAGAGATGGCTGCAGGCATCACTCTCAAAGAGTGCACCTACATGTATAAATAACCCATCAGTTCCTGTCCAACCCACGGTGTTTTGATAAACAGCATTGTCTGTGAGGGAGTAGGTGATACATGATGTATCTGACATAAGCTGTGACTATAATTATTTTTCCATGAATCTGTTTCTCTCCAGTGCTTATTTAAAGCCATACTGGCTTTAGAGAAGGAGATGTGAGGTTTTGCTGTGTCTTAGGTACCCTCTCATGTCCTCCCGACCTGTTCTGCCCTTTAGAGAAAAGCCCTAAGTTAATAAAGCCACAGCTATTTGAACCATGAGATTAACAGAGAGGTTACACCTTGTTCACCCTTTGGGGTCAATCTGTGTCCACTCAAGGACAGTAACCCTAACACTTGTGCAAGAGGCTTTGCTTTCAACCATGACAGGCTCAGCATTGTTTCTTCTTCTAAACGGTCCAAATCCACTGCAAATTCAAGGGTAAAAGAGAGCCCTTAGTTCTTATCTCTTTTATACACATACATGCTATGCTATATACCCTTAAGCATTCATGCAAATGTTATTTTCTCGTACAGAGACAAAGGTTACTTACTGTGGACACTGGGAAAGCCAGGACACTGAAAAGAAGGTCTCTGCTGGAAATTACGCACTTAGCACATCGCAGTTTCTTAATTAGTCTCAACACATCAGCCAGGAAGGACACCCCATAGAAGATGGCCTGCAAAATCTAAAGTAATTACACCTAATGAGGAAAACTCATACAGCTTTCATTAGCACGTACCTCAATGAAATCTGTCCTTGCTCTTCAGGGAGCTGTTTTGTTCGTGAGTTGCAAGCCTGCGTGAGGGAAATAGCTGTTGGCTAAATCTTTTTTTACTAGCTGAAACTGATTAAATAAAGTTGTTCAGGAGATAACTTTAACAATATCTCAGTTAATAGACTAAACAGAGATGTGTGATGTGATTCAGATGGGTGAAGTGGAAGGACATGTTGAAAGCCAGCTCCCTCACACTTCCTATGTTAATTGTTGACGTTGGATGTATCTGAGCAGGAGAGAACAAAATATGCCAGGAAATGTTTTCTGTAAAGCAATTGCTAGATGGATTTTCCCACCATTTAGCCAACACGGGTTCTTTCCAGGGACTCACAGTGCAGTTGATATCACTGTCAAGTAGTTCAAAACGCTCTAATATGAGAATTAGGTGCAGAAGTTATCCAAAACAGAACCTCTTTTGCTGAACTCAAATTCAATAAAGGATTTCAAGTGCTTAGAAGCAGAGATCCAGGCCACTGAAGTTTTAGTTAGGTTTGCATAGAACTATTTATAACTAATGAATTTTAGGGATGAGAGGTTGTGGTTTGGGTTCAGGGGTTTTTTTATTTCTTTCTTTACATCATTTACAAACAATGAGGGAGGGATTGTTTGGGGAGGGTGCTAGGAGGATTTGGTAAAGAATTAGGCAATTGCACACAAAACAGAACTCCTCAAATTATGTGTGAAATTGTCAGAACGTTGTGGTTTAAGCCAATATTGCTTTTCTGATTGCTTCATTTTCTCTCCTAACACTACACAGCAGATCAAGATGAACCCAGTTTGTCAGATGCACAAAGGCAGAGCTTTGCAGAAAAATACTTCTCCCACTGCCTTGCATTCCCCACCGAGTCAGTTCAGTTTGGTTAACTCACAGGGTGGCCACTTCTTTTTAAGGCTAGATTCTCCCAGAGTGATGCAATATGGGAAATGCAGACTACTGCAAACACTAGACCAGCTAGTGATACTTAAATGGAAAGAAGGTTATAGCTTTCAGGGTGAGATCTCTTTTCCCATGATCTCTACTGTGAATCAGATATTTATTTAAAGCAAAGTGTCTGAAGTTGTGGCTGGTTATTTCATCAGTTTCTGAAGAAGCTGAGAAGGGTGGTGCTTGGGAGGGGAAAGGATTAGTGCAATGCTTTTCCATCAGAAATTCCTTTTTTATCAAAGTATCTGAGGGGAGGAGGGGACTATGATTTCACCATGGATGTTTTCAAACAAGTATTTCTGCAAGGTTCAGCCTGGAGAGGCTGAGTCTTCCTGGGCAGCTAAATGACCATAATTTGCAGTTATCTACAACAATCCCCATTCATTTTGTGTCTTCTCAGCAAAGGGAAAGATACATTCTTCCTTCCCTATCCTTTCCGCAGTCCAGAGAGTCACCACAGTAGACTGTATCCAGGTGCCACTGGTGGAGTGTCCCCCCTCCCTGTGCAGACCCGCAGCAATAGAGGTAGAGAGGAGTTGATACAGGCTGGGTAACTGGCCCAGGGTCACCAAGGACAAGGTATCAGAGGTCACGCATCACCTGGTTCAGCTGCAAAGCCCCGTGTTCCCTATCAAGGCATTGGTTGAACAGCCACAATTTTATATATAAAAAGAAAAAGACCAAGCAGCTTCATCAGAACCCACATGTGGTTCTGTTCAATTCTGAGGCACCCAAACCAGCTCTTTTAAATGTGTTGTTCTTCTCTCCCCGTTATTACCATTAGCCTCTGTAACTGCAGGCACTATCTCAGTCAGTAGGGATTCAGCCCTCTAAGTCATGGGTCTGGTTCAGAAAAGTCCGTGCTGGGATGCAGCATACTCAGACATAAACACATGTTCAAGGCCCAGTCCTTGGCCTCACCAGGACACCAATACCAAATCCTTGAAGAGCTAAGAAAAGCCTGGTAATAAACAGAAGCTCTTGTTACACCCTGTAGAGTCAGCAGCAACTTTCTGTAAAAAGCATAAAAAATTAACATGAGGGTGGTGACAGTCTGGTGACACATGGTGACTAATTGCCAATAAAGCAATTAGGGAGAGGCCTGGTTCCCAGAGGATGAGGCTATTATTATCTTCTTCATGGTCAGCCTTACATTAATCATGGGACAGGGATAGGCTGTGTCTTTCCCTGCTTCAAAATTAACTAAAACAAACATTTCTGAAAAGAAACAGTTCCAAAACAGCCACTTCTCAGCCTGGTAAATATTTTTTCATCCACAGGGGAGGACAATGTTATCTTTTGCATGGAAAATGCTTATCTGAACATGTAACCTGACCCATTTCTCTGGCTGAACATGAAGAACAACTCCTGAAGAAGTTTGAACTCAGCCTCAGAAGCTTGGATGTGTGCTGCTGTAGCTCTGCCCTTGTTCATCACTGTAGTTTCAAAGGGGTTTCAGACATTTCAGTGATCACCCTGTATTTCCAGAAGCAATAGAAGATTGTACAAGTAATTTTCAAGCCAGAAAACTGAACTTATCTAGAATCATCTCTAGTAATGCTCAGTCTGGCACTGTGCACCCCCGGTAGATTCGAGTTAGAGCTCCAAACCCACACAGGTTATTCCTGTAAGAAAGGTGCATCCAAATATTGCAGCCCTTCACTAAAGGGAAAATGTTGACATTAAAAAAATAAAAAAGGCATGAAAACATCAAATTATTCCAGATGTCCTGTCCTATGAATTTCTCAAGCAGCAGTACTGGCACTCACAAATCCATTTCAGTCGCTCATGGAATATAAGTCTGGCTGTAAATAGAGAGGATTCCCTAAAGTATTCCCACACGAACAGAAGGAAGACTGGAAGCATTCAGAAAGCTAACGATTAACCCAAAGAGGAGAATATGGATATGATTATCCCTGCTGGAGAAAGGCTGCTTTCCCCTTTATACCCTGCAGAGTTCTATGGTGCTAGGTGCTGTACAAACATTTAATTTGGCCAGATCAATTTTCCAAACTGAGACTCATCATGACAAAGACAAACCTCAATTTTTATCTGCTGCAGTGATCAAAAGGGTGTTTCTGTTTAACTAACCTGACATGATTTACTTTTGTGTATAAGATCTTACCATATGTGTATATTGAAAATCTTCAACTAGTGCAAATAAATCGGCTCCAAGCTCTGCCCTTAAGGGACGGATAAATCCAATATTCTGAACAAGTTATTAGAGTTAACAGTCAACATTTAGTGTGGACGCACATCCATTCATATGATAGTGTCCTGGAAAATATCTATACTAAATACTGGGCCTATTTTTAAATAAATGCAAAACAGATTTCAGGAGAATTGAAAAGTATTTCCATTATGAAAGACAAAAGTACATGGAATAAACTGGGGCAGGAATGCAATTAATAGTTTTTAAAGGTGCAGTGTGCTCATTATGCAGCGATTTACTAATAGATTTACAGCAGTGAGCAGATTTTTATGAGCTTGGATATTTCAGGCAATGAATGATTCAGCTTGTACTGTTTTGTGTCACAGACAAATGAATACAAAACTGTTTTTATCTGTCATTTCTGCTTGTTCAATAATCAGTCAATGAACTCCTTTGATACAAAACCCACTTATCTTCTCCCCCCTACAAAAACATTTCCTTTCTGAATCTTGATTGCCATGATCATTAAGAAGATGAATCTGAAATAATGTCAGAGCTGTAGCTCTCATGGGAAAACCACATGATTAGGAAGGAATTGAATGAGGTGCTAGAAGAGGGTCATATTTTCCAGCATCCCTCCAGCAGAGCTAGGAGACAAGTGGCATTTCCGTCCCCAGAAAATGCCACTTTTCCCAGTATTTCCATTTCAGATCAGAGTGAGCTGGCCACAGCAGCTTTCCACAGAGGGAAATTTTTAAATGCAATTCCAAGGAGATAAGAAAAACTTTGGAGGGAAAATTTCCAAGTGATTCAGACAGCCAGTGCCAGAAGCCAGGCAATCACAGTCTTGCAGGACACAGGCAGAAGAGCTGGACAAAGGCTTCGTGTGCCTGACTCTGGGGAAGCCTCCAAGGCACTACCCAGCCCTGTCTAGCACAGCAGATCCACTGAACCAGAACAGCCCAATGTGAAGCTTTTGCCTGCTCTTCTTCCCCATGACTATACCTCCCAACATTCCAAGGTGTTTCCTTGTTGGACTGCTTCCAAACTGGCAGATATTTAATGCATTGAATGTGCACCTGATGGATTTGTGTGGTTGACAGCCACCTCTTGTTCTTTGATGTCCCTCAGCAGCAAGAGGGAGGGCCTTAATGCCAAATCATGGGACAACTCTTTTAGGTCCTGTGTAGCCCCACAGAGAGCACCACAGTATTCTGGGACATATTGTCTTCTCATCCTCTTCCTATCTTATATAGCAGCTCAAGAATCTTTTGCCACCATTTTACCAAAAAATGCTATCCAGTTCAATGGGAGAAGGTGGGCTAAGGGCATTTGTTTCCCCAATCCTCTTCCCTTTTTTGGTAATCCTTTCTTGAAAAAAAACACATCTCTGTAGAAGAAGGATTACCAGCCATGAAGGAGAAATTTGCACACCCTATCCCATTGCCACGTTTTCTGCATGAGAGATAGGCAACATCTTCAACCCAAACCATCTCCCTGTTGGCTGACAACTCCATTTTAGCACTGGGATCAGATCAATGAGTGGTTAAAAGATGTGAGACTGGGGAACTGGAGCAAGGGCCCTCACTCATGCAGATTTAATAAGAAGTAAGCTGTTTGGCAGATCTGGAAATGAGTTGGCAAAGGGAGCAAATACTGAGGTGGTAAACTTTTGTGAATTTTTTTTTTTTTTTTTTGGTCAAAGCAAAGCCTGAGTGTAAAATTGGCAAAGAATCTCAGGATACTGAGTGCCTGAGAGATCAAATACTAGGCAAAAATCAGTGTTGATGAATGCAAAGTAATGCTTTTCAGAAAGAAAAAGCAGCTACAGTTATATATTTTTCAACTGTGGGTTCTAAATTAGCTATCACCATCCAGGAAAGAAATGTTGGACTCACTGTGGATAGCTGTCTCAATTTGCTGTGTTCTTGCCTACCAGTGATCAAAACAGACAAATAGAGATTTAAGAACTGTCAAGAACAGATAAACAACAAACAAGGAAACACCTTTAGCCACTGTATAAATCCATCTCATAACTCATAACTCAATGACAGCAGCCTGCCCTAGTTACTCCCTCATGAAACTAGAAAAACTGCTGCAAAGGGCGGCAAGGATGCTTTAATGAAAAAAATAACCCTTTGTGAAGAGAGATGAAAAAACCTTGGACTTCCAGTTTACAGAAAAGACTAACGAGAGGAAAATCTGATAGAGGTCTCTAATGAGTGGCAACGAAAATGTGAACAGGGATGGATGATTAAATTACAATATGGAAGTAATGAAGCACCCAGTTCAGTTGTCAGGACACAGGTTTACACCAAAAAAATGAACTGCTCTTTCACCCAAGGCACACATACTTCATGGCACACAGGATAGGAAAAGTACCAGAAGTATGAAAAGGTATGTTTTTCCTTTAGATAGATGAAGGGAAGGCTTTGAGTGTGTATTAGCTACCTTGGGCTGGATTTATATTGTCTGGGTTAGTCAGCATGTTGGTGGGATGATAGAGCCATGGAAAGTTCATTTTATGCATATACATGCTCATGTCTTGTGCAGCCTTTCCCTGATCATCCACTGCTGGTCATTAATGGAAGGTGGATGATAATTTCAATGACTATTTCTGCATCCCAAAATACTGGAAGGTGGGTTACTTGCTTTAGAACTGTGAGATATACCGGATAGTAGCTCTCATTATGATGCCAGAGTGTGGGAGTGGAGATGCTGTTTTGCCTGAAAATATGGCTAATACTTTAGTGGGGCCAGCTATCCCCAGCAAATAGATATACTGATACCAGACAACATAGCAATTAACAATACAAATGCCACCCTGACTGCGGCGATATATATGTCCTCATCCTTCCACAGCTGGCTTGGCCACTGAGAAGACCACTGTGGCTTCCAGAACCCCAGGTTGTTTTTCACATGCCATTCGGCATCTCTTTCATTGCAAATGTTTCACAGAGTCACAGAATGGCTGACTCCATTTCTCACCTGCCCCCCAGGGTCTCCAAAAGCCCCTCTTGAAGCTGGGGACCCTTTAGGCTTCCACTGAACTCCACCATGAGGTGTTACCTTCTGAAAAGTAGAAACATACCCTAGACCAGATCTCCCACTGATCTTTAGCTCTGACAGTCACACAGAACGGATGAAAGACTACGGAGGTCCCTGCGGTCATCCTTCAAATTAGCAAGTGTCCCTGAAATTTTTCCTTTATAGGAAAACTCTCCACAAGCCTGGTCTTTCCACTGCACCACCCTTTCGGCTGATGATGAACCCTTTGGGCTCTGAACCAGCCTTCTCCCCTGGTGTATCTCACATGCTTTCACTTTGATTTCTATCCTGTGAAATGTCAGCATATTAAGGGAACCAGAACACATCACAGTCTATGTTTTTCTGTGTACTTTTAGGAAATGTAGCAACCAGTTGATAGCACTGCTGAAACTCATGTAATAACGTCACAAGCACCTCTCTCTACGGGGTGGAATTTCTTTCCCTGATGTTCTCAACTGATTGACAAACTAAGCATGTACTCTGAATGGCTAAATTAGCACTGTGCTGTTTTGTTTTACCTTTTCTGTAATTTACAGGACATAAAAGTCTATTAAAAATTTGAAGTAAAACTCCAAGCAGCCTTGTAACGCATTGAATTAAAGGTTAGAAAACAGGCACCAAACTTGCATGGGTACTGGCTGGACATACCTATACTTTTCTGTCCATCTCCTCAATGACAGCTTGTCTCTTTTACAGGGAGGGAGCTAGCTTCAAAGTACCTACTGAAAGCCAAGCAGGTCACCAGCCAATATTCTTTCTGCAGGAAACCTGTGAATACATTTCACAACACAAGCACAGATCCCTCCTTAGTTTCCTTTGGTGTATAAACTGTTAAAGGAAGCAGTTTAACAGCAGCAAATATACCAGCTGCATATGTCTTGAGGCGCAGATGGCAGACAAACAAATAGACATATTGGTATCACTGTACAACAGGATTTGCTTACCAGATTGAGGACTGTCAAATATTTCCACTGCCCACCGTAAAGGAACACTTCAGATGGCCGCTCTTCTGTTCTGATGTATACGATGGAATAGGCTACAAAAAAGTACCAGACGAAAGCAAGGCAATGGTATGTGGCGAGAGTAGAGATTTCCATGCTTTAGCTAAGAGATAATTGGTCCAAAAGCAGCTTTTCTCTTAAGGTCCTCGGTTGCTGTGCGTGGGATATGGCAGGGCAGGAGGTTTTACTTCAGAGCAGACTAGGGACACGATGCCACTTTACTCTTGTCAAAAGGAAAAATCATAAGGCCATGAACTTTGCTTCTGTTTGTTTCCCTTTTCACTGTACAGATAGGCTGCAGGGGGGGGGGCAGGGGATGAGAAGAATAGGCTTATTCCCTGGATTTAAATGCCTTGCTCAAGATTAACAAAGATTAGTTGCAGAGTTATGTAAGTTTTGGGTTGGTTTATTTTTTTGCAAAAGTGGGGGGAGTTTTGCTGTTGATTTTGTGTAACAGGCTGTCCTATGTTGGGTAGCAAGTGAAAACAAGTGGCATTTTCACTCGTAGCTGTGGTGCAGTCATGACTCCAGCTCAGCTTGGGAAGCCTCTGTGACTGTTTTTTCCTTGTGCCAAATGAAGAAGTGGGAAACGTAACGGTCTGTGAAAGGAAAACCTAGTTGATTTGTTGATAGGCTATGGAGGTGGCAAGGAAGCTGATATGATTCCTAGGCAAAGGTCCTTGGGGTTGAAAAGCACTGTGAGTGTTAACATTTTGTTGTGGGAAAAGGCTCTGCCTCCTTTACGCTGCTCCCCACTGCTGGGATTCATCACAGCCATGCCTGGCAGGCTGGACAAACCCAAAGCTACTTTGAAGCTTTGACAGGGATGGAAACACAGGGCAAAGGCCTTAGATGACAAACATGAAGTGCTGAGCAGCATGTCTTACCCCCCTGCTTCTTTACTTGCTGCCATTTACCTTCAGACATCCCCTCTTCCCTAGCACAACATCATGTCACCATTGGGGCTGGGCTGAAGAAGAGAAGAACCAACACACAATGACCCTAAAATGAAGCAAACAAAAAAAATCCCCTGGAAATGCTCATTTTTCCCACCCCACCTACCTCACCAAGCAGCCTTAATTAGCATTGGAAAATATACACAGCATTTCCTAGAGTTCCCGTAATTGCTGTGTTGTCAGCAGTAATTGCCACCTGAGTGTTTCATGTGGGCCTTGACAGGGAGTGGGTATCATGTCCCAGTCCACAGCTTCCTTCCCCATGCAGGATGGGAAGATGAGATGCTCTTCCCATCCCTGCAGAGGTTCCCCAAGGGGAAGGGCTGGGCTTCAGCCAAGCATTAAAGGATCTCATCTTTTCCCCTTCTAACTGGCCTACAGGCAGCATTGAGCAATCTGCTGTGTTTTGGTTTGGTTTGTTTTTTCTCTGTTTTTTTTTCCCCTTGTACTGGATGTAATGCTCCACATGGGATAATTTCCTATAAACTCAGAGAGCAATGTGCATGAATGTTGGGAAACAGACCTCGCACTAAGACACTTCAATATTCTCCCATGTTTCATTGACTTCTCCCCTAATTCAGATTGCCTGCATCCAGATTCCCCAGGCATTCCAGCCATCACAATCCCAATGAAATATTGCTGCCTCACTTAGGAAAAATAGATGTAGAGCCTTTTGTGGTTATTTGAGACTAGAGGAGAAAACCCCTTGCCAGAAAAAAAAAAGGGAAAAAAGATGGGATTATGTTTTTTGTACTTGGACAGTGTCAACAGTCTTTTCATAGAATCCTGGAATCGTAGAATGGTTTGGGTTGGACAGGACCTTACAGATCATCTGGTTGCAAACCCCCTGTCATGGGCAGGGACACTTGCCACCAGACCAGGCTGCTCAAAGCCCCATCCAACCTGGCCTTGAACACTTCCAGGGATGAGTGACCCACAGCTTGTCTGATCAACCTGTTCTAGTGCCTCATCACCCTCACAGTGAAGAATTTCTTCCTAATATCTAATCAAAACTCACCCTCTGTCAGTTTAAAGCCATTGCCTCCTTTCCTGTCACTACATGCTTTTGTAAAAAGACCCTCTCCAGCTTTCTTGCAGGCCCTCTTTAGGTACTGGAAGGCTGCTCTAAGGTGTCCCCAGAGCTCTCTCTTCTCCAGGCTGAACAATCTCAACTCTTTCAGCCAGTCTTATAAGAGAGGTGCTGCAGCCCTCTGATTATCTTCATGGACCTTCTCTGGACTTGCTACAACAAGTCCATGTCCTTCTTATGTTGGTGGCCCCAGAGCTGGATGCAGCACTCCAGGTGGTGTCTCACAAGAGCAGAATAGAGGGGCAGAATTACCTTCCTCAGACTGCTGGCCACTCTGCTTTTGATGCAGCCTCAGAAACGGCTTGCTTTCTGGGCCGTAAATGCAGATTGCTGGGCCATGCTGAGCTTCTCATCAAGACCCCCCAGGTCCTTCTCCTAAGGGCTGCCCTCCATCCATTCTCCCCCAGACTGTATCTGTGCTTGGGATTGCCCTGACCCAGTTGCTGGACCTTATGTTTGCCTTGTTGAACTGCATGAGATTTGCCCAGGCCTATCTCTCAAGCCTGTCCAGGTCCTTCTGGATGGCATCCCTTCCCTCCAGCGTGTTGACTGCACCACACAGCTCAGTCTGATCAGCAAACTTGCTGAGGATGCACTCAATGCCACTGTCCATGTCACCAACAAAGATGTTAAACAGCACTGGTCCCAGTACAGACCCCTGAGGAGCACTACTTGTCACTGCATTCCACTTGGACATTGAGCTGTTGACCACAACTCCTTCAGTGCAACCGTCCAGCCAATTCCTTATCCACTGAGTGGTACATCTGTCAAATCCATATCTCTCTGGTTTAGAGACAAGGATATCATGTGGGACAGTGTCAAATGCTTTGCTCATGTCCTAGAAAATCTAGCAGAAAGATTTCTGGGGAGGGGCAGTGCTGTTATGAGCTGCTCCGCCTTGTCAAGACTCATGCCTTGACAAAAGGCAGGAAGAGAACAGGACTATGGCATGGAAGGGCCCTTTTTATTAGTAGTTTGCATACCAAAGGCAGCAGGCAGTCAGCACCTTTCACAAGTTATCTTCACACCAGTCTTTCTGAGGTTTTGCTGTAGTACAACTTTAAAAATGGAAGGCTGAGCATTCTGTTCAGTAGGTGCTTGGATGCATGCAAATGAATGTAAATGTATGCAAAATGGCAAGGTATGTTTTTTCTTTTCTGGAGCGTCTTGGCCAGTATGGCTGGGAAGGTGTCAAGTGCGGTGACAGTTTTCTGATGTGGACATCTGTCCCTCAGACTGAGACCATCTGCTTTCTTTTCCCATATGCAGGAAGGAAGATACATACCCTTCAGCCTAGATACGGGATGAAGTTTGGATGCAGAAACATCGCAAATAGGATCTGAAATCTAACACTCCACACTTCATGGGGTCTTTCTTATTTCACAGCCAGTGTGATGTAGCAAGCAAATACACTGTACAGGTCATATCTTATGCCATGTCTCCATGGGTATGAAGGTTCAATGGAATAGAAAATTCAGCCCAAATCTCTGTGCAGTGAGTGGAGAAAAGGAAGAAGGAGCACACTGGGGCAGAGGCAGATGTGCTGCTGCAGGTCTAGTGGTATGGTTTAGGGAAACACTGTTTTCTATCTTCTTGGTACCACAGCCCAGCTCACATCTGCTTCTCCCCTGGAGATGAGCCACATTCACACACTGCCAATGCTCCTAATCTGCTTCAGGGTCGCATCTAATTTGAGCAGTGATAGCTGATTTTAGGATGAAGTAAAGTGGGAGCTCCCTGTTAATCCATTAACTATGGTTCAGCTGAAGGATAGTAACAACTAACTGGGGCTTTAAATCACCTTGCTTCCACTAAAGCTCCTCCGCTCCTGCCCTACTCTATGGGAGTGACTTAGGCCATCTTGCTTGACTTTGCACCAAAATGGGTTTGACTCACTCATATTACTGGTATGGTTCAGGTACAGACATGACAGCAAGCAGTGTAAAATGGTAATATCTTAGGTGATTGTGTGTTTTCACTGGTGGGCATGGTATTTCCAGGCTATCAAGAAGTCCCCAGTAAAATCCATCATTACCATGGAGTGTTTAATAAACCACCTCAGTCTGTCACTACTGAAGCAGCTTGTAGAAATAAATATTCTTATCTCCTCAAAGCTGATAATTCATTTAGAGAAAGGCACCAGTTAGGTGCCTTTCAAATATTGTCCAATATTTTTGCCCTGGCAAGATTTCCTCTCTGCCAGAGTAGCATCCAGTGATGGCAAAATAAGCAAGAGCAAGGCAGAAAATTATTGACAGGTGATAGCAGTTAAGGCCAGGTGGAAGGAAGGGATTTAAAGCCAAGTAAAAGCTTGGGAAAGGTTTGGGGTCCTAAAAAGAAAACTGGTTTTTCGTGCTTAGCTGTCTTTCCTAGGCACCATCTGAGAATAAGGGACTGATACAGAATAGGATCTTGCCTCCCTCAGAAAAATTCTATAGGGTGAAAAAACTAAAAGTAGCCAAGTATGTTTTTCTTCCAGTTTTCTGATGCTTATATCCTTGACGCAGTTCTGATCTCTCACATGTGGATGTCCTAATTTAGTTATTTTTAATTTACTGCTATTGTAAGCTGGCTTGCATTAAAGGTACCACCCCTTGAAAGAGAGGTCCAGGGCTGCTCTTGTGCAGCATCTTCTGTTCACTACATGAGTGTGTCCAGAGACTCTGCCTCTGCTGCAATCTGGATTAGTTGCAGGTAGTGCAGGGGTCTGTGTGGAAGATGCATTTTCCGATAAGCATTATCTGAGAAAGCTTTTTAGCACATAGTGTGAGGCTGCCTGAGTTCTATGTCCCCAGGGATATCTATAATAACAACGTGTTCTATGACAGTCTTGATGTATAAAATAAAACATAATTGGCAAAATTACAAGCTTGGCATAGTCTGCTCCAGGCATCCTCAAATCCTGAGACAAACTCCCCCAAATCATGTGGTTAGTATAATTCACAAGACTTAATTCTCCCTGGTTTTATTTGTCTTGGGCTTTAGTAGCTTCTATCTGATTTTTGCAACTTTTCTTTGCAGCGGTGTGAGTGACAAATGTAAAAATGCTTTAACTGCTAATAAAAGCCCAGCAATGCAGCAGGGACAGCACTAGGTAATGAAGATTGATAAAAATATCCTGACAGATTTCACTACAAATTTGAGAAGTGGCAATGCTGTAACATCTACCTGATGTGTGTGGCAAGCAGGAAAGTTATACAATTGTAACCTTATGCATCCTCTTGCATGGGCCTCTCCTCCTTATCTTGTGTGAGATAATTTTTTTTATTACATATTTTTAAGGAGAAGGCAGGAAGTGGCTTACATCATCTTGGTATTTTTGTTCTGAATTGAATTTAAATGGTTGTTCCAAAATGCCAAAATTCAGAGGGATTTTTCAGTCCCAAAGGGATGACTTGGGTACAAGAAGAATCCGGATTCAGTAGTTTAAAGTACTTGCTCAATTTCAGAGCTTTTCCCTTCTCATTGAGTTTCATTGGCTTTTAAACTGTATGTTTATTCAGACTGCTAAACGAAATGTCACTTTGATCCGAACCCAAAACTTCCTGTGTAACAATGATTTGACATTTCTGACTCTTTAAAATGAATGAAAATTATGACATTATTCAAAACAAAACCTTTTCAGCTAACAACTTGGATTCTAAAAGTAGATATGCTGAAATTAAGAAACATTCGATCATAAAAGTGCTTGCCTATCTCATTATCTCCTACTCATAGTGGAAATTAGTAATTGTTTACCTTATCACCAAACCCTAAAAGTGTCTTTTCTCTTGGCAAGCTGAATATTGCTTAGAAATAAAAGGCATGGTTTTCACTTATTTTCAACAGCTTCCAAGAACTTACATACTTCTTTAAGAGATCTATAAGTTGTTTCCTAATTTTCCCTTTTGCCTTTTCTGTCAGAGAGGTAAAATTAATATTTAGCTTTTTAGACAGATTGTCCACAAACAACCTGAAGTTCAGAGAGAAAAAAGCAGTTACACCACAGTGTATTAGGGAAGAAATGCCAGGGTATTTTTTAAATCCCAGATACACAAAGTATGACTGGCGTCATTAGACTCCTTCCTGCTAGATAATCATGTTGGACAAGTTAAATATGTATTTACATTAATTTTCTTTTGCTTTGCTCTTTCTAGCCAAGAAACTAGTCTTGTAAAGAGATGCATGTTTGATAACATACCGAATATCAAAATGTTTTGATTTTGTGTGGGGTTTCCTCATCTACCACTGAAACTCAGGAACTTCTAGGGCAACACACAATAACTCTATGACAGAAGAGTTTCATAAAGAATTATGACACAGAAAGCACCTTGCTGGACTCATGGGATAAGAACTGGAAGAGGCAGAGTAGGAAAATCGCAGAAGTCACATTTTTATGAGTCTAAGGAGACATCACTGACAGCTTTGTTTTCCACTTGATGTTCAGAAGATAGCAGATCTAGCATAGCTTATTCTTAACATGGTCTATTTAAAATCATAAAAAACTATTCCAAATACAAGGCAAAAGAGATCCAGCACTGACCCCACTAATCAGTGCTTGCTGAAAAGGTGTAGTTTATGTGCAAATTGTACCTTAGATAATAGTTTATGTGCAAATCTACCTTAGGTAATATTAGATTAGGTATTAGATAATAAGATAAAGTCCTATCTATAGTCTGTATTAGTATAGTACCTAAATCTGTTGTCACAATCTTTGATACTTAGATTGCAACAAATGCTGGGCAGAGGTTATAACTGCTTATCCCTGTCATGTGCATGGAGAAGTACAACCCAAAACAGTGAAATAGTGTCCCAGTCACATTGAAAGCCTCTGCTGAAACATAAATTAACGATTATTCTCCTGAAGTCCTGGTGACATGTAAAGCACATTGGAAGGAAGGATGTAATTCTGTAAGAGATATTGAAGAGGTGCTGGTTTGCTTCCCACCACTGGTATCATCTTGATAGGTGAGTCAATGGGTTATAAAACATGTCAGAATCCCAAGAGCTTCCTAAACTCTGCTAGGTGCTAGGGATCTTGCAAGTTGGCCAGAGTAGCAAGTACAAGGATCTCCTCTCTGTGGGTGCACTAATATCCTTTGTACATCAAACCCCTGCCCAGTTCCTGCTCCCTACCAGACACTGAAGAACAAAGTAAATTTTTCAGTCTGTCAAAGGCGGGGTAAAGCAGAGGTTGCAATGTTTTAGTGACACTGACAACATGTTGACAGAATAACGAAGTTCAAAGCAGTGAGTTGGTTAGATTGCTGGTCTAGCAATGGGGGCAGAGAGTGGGTTTCCTACCTAAGAGCAGATATACCATTGCTGTGGTCTTCACAAAAGATATCAGCAGTGTCTGACACAGCTTATGGATCTGAACCCTGCTTGTGTACTGAGCAGTCAGTTGCTAGTTGGTCCTTGCTGGAACAGGGTTTACTCAAAGGACTGTTCAGGCTCAGTCACAGCCTAAATCCCCTGCTCAGCTCTGCTGTGAGGCATTGCTGTGGCAATTAGACTCTCATGGGGCAATGTCAGCAGGCAAGTGTCTAGTTTACCAAGTGAATGCTGTTCTCTATCTCCTCCCTCTCAAACAAAAAAACAAATCCCTCAACAGAAGCTGTGCGTGAAACCAATGGTATCTCAGTGTCTTGGCTGCTGTTCTTCACCACACTTCTGTGACTGTGAAGAGCTGGCAGATTGCCCCCTATTACCCCTTACCTTAGGAAGTTCTATCTGAATTTTCTTGTCTCTGTGGTGAAAACGGGATAGGGAAGGGGCAAGCCCTACTCTGATTCCCCAAGCTGAAGTGGCCTGCTCCCTCCTTTCCCATTTCTTTTTGTCCTGATCACCAGGACCAACGCCTGGATGAAGATGTTTCCCAGCACTATCACTTTTGTGAGGAGATCAGTCCACTTCCCCCAGCTTTCTCTTAGCTGTCACTTGTATACATGCTCACTGTAGTTCCTAATTTGCACAGACCTTCCTCCCTGGGTGGCTTTTCCTACCTCCTCAAATTGCTGTGGTGAAATGCGTGTGGCTCAAAGAGCTGTGCCAGGCATTACCCAGTTCTGACACAGCACCTATCTGCAGTGTGCCGGTGCTCTAGCAGTGCTGCAGGTGATGGAGGTGGCAGTAAAAGCACTTCCTTTCTGGTTCTGAGACCATCTCTCTCTGTTTGCAGGCTGTCCTTGGGACACACCTTTAGCTTGCCCTCTGCAAGGGAGTGAGATGCTACTGGGAGCCCTGTGCTTCCTGTAGCATCTGTGACTTAATTTTGCATCTGCAACCAGGACCTCTTTATTTGATGTAGCATGTCACAATTGCCTGGACTAGATTGATTTAGTGGTGGCTTCTGACAGGGCATTTTCCCATAGCAGTTTACAAGAATGTCTATCTCCTATAGCAAAAACTTACCCTATGTAGAAATGAACTTGAATGAGGGGGAGAGGAAGGAAAAAAAAAGAAAAAAAAATCCCCACAAAATCCTCAACACTTTTTCATCCACCTAAACTTTCCTTCTGCCACTGTCAATTCCATTACATGATGCTCATTGGCACATTTCCTTTACTTACAGCTATTTTCAGTGCTCAGGAAAAGTGCCTCCAGCTTTTGCAACACTTCATTTGGTTACTGGTCAGATAATCAGATGTATTTGTGAGGAATTTGCGGTTGGAATAAGGCCATTTGCTATGAAACTCTTTTGCTGCCTCCTTCTCACTGCCCTTTGAAAGCATGTTGTGCTTCATTAACACTAAATGTGTTTGCAGGATCTTAACTTTCTCAGTCATATGCTTTAGCTGCTTAGTGAAAACATAGGTGGTTCATACACCTTTATGTTTCTGGGATCAACTGGTAGGGGGAGGCAGTGTTTGCTGTTAACTTCCCATCTCAAAGGCTTGGAGTTTTCATGCATTCTTGCTTCCTAAAAGTGGGGGTGGAAAAAAAATGGGCCCTAGCCAAATTCAAGATGCTGGTTATCAGCTAATCCTAGTGTTTACAATTCACACAGCAAAAGAACTGCCTGTGTTTGGCAGTGAGTTTGAGTTCATCTGCAGAGTGCAGGACAGAGCTGCCTTGTTTTCTTCAGAAGTTTTCGGCTGGCGTTTAATCGTAACACTCAGTGGCGATGTGCCATACTGCTTTCTACTTTCATGTTTCAAGACCTTTTAAAGAGGGAGGGTATCATTGCCCTTGCTTTGAAGAAGGAAACCTGAGTTTCTAGACAAGCAATGCAGGGGTGCTGGTTCCAATACGTTAGACAGAAGCTGGTAAAAAGACAAAGAACAGTTAGGAGTTGAGAGATTTCTGTTTCTTCCCGAATGTTGCCCCACACTAACATGCACTGATGCTGAGTGGTGCTGCTGCAGATGTCTGACAGTGGGAGTCTACTTGTGATGACTTCTTTCAGTGTTGGTGATCAAGGCAGGAAAATATATGGGGGAAAAAAGGACAGGAGTGAAAAAGCCTCACCTCATCCAGATCTGGGTAAGGCTTTCCCTGGGAACCATCAGCACCAGCCATGCAAGCCGAGGTGGTGTTTTCCTGGGGTGCCAAGCCTGGAGCCTTTTTTGCAGCCAAATGTATCTGAGGCTGGGTACTGCTGCCTTCCAGTGGTGCCATGCTGGCATGGAAGCAGTACTGGTGTCACCTAATGAAGTGCCAGTGCCACCTCTCTCTGCACTTGGGGCTGCCAAGAGGAAATAATGGCCTCTGCGTCATTAGTGACAACTTCATGTTGTTGAACTAGTCTTTGATCCCTTCCTCCTCTGCAAAACTGCACAGTGGGTGGTAAATTAATCCCTGGAGTTCAGCCCAGCATGTATGCAGAAAGCAGAAAGCACAGGGGGAAAAGTAGGTGATGCTGCACTGCTACTGAGAGCCTGGAGCTTGCCTGTGCCCTTGGTTTTAGCTCTAACTGACTTTGGTGGCAGAAGCTCTCATTTACATCAAAGTAAGCGTAGTCTGTGTTTCTTTCCTCATGTCTGCTGGTGCAGTTGTACAATAAGCATGAATCCAGATGCCAATGCTCTTCTAATTATGTGTTGTAGTCGTGGAATAGTACAGCCTGCTTCAGTCTACCCTGGCTGCAATGAAAGGTAATGTTGTCAGCTAAGTGGGCTTGGTGTTAGGAAACTGGACAGTACTTCTTCATGGCTAAACCAGGAACAAAACAGTGGAGAATCCACACAGGCTGTAGTTGTGAATGAAAACTGAGGAATAACCAAATAACAAATGTAATTGGTTAAAGGAAGGGACTTACAATTCACATCAAAATGGCAGGGACAGAGACTACCTTTCCATTTTCACATATTTTCCTCTCTTACCCTTTTCTCTGTCTTGCACTCCTCTCCATTGGGATGTAAGTTCCCAAACTCAAAAGCTAATATTATTTTAAGACACTCAAAGGGGAAAGAAGTTTTGCTCTGTATGTGACTGGAAAATGGAAAAATATACTCTTAACATATAAAAGGCTGTAAGTTTTGTAATCTGCTAGCTAGCTTGGTGTGAGAGCTGAAGCAAACTGATGCTTTGCTAGAATAAAAGGCTTTGCTGAGAATGCCAGTGACTGGTTCAAACTACTGTCTGCTGAAAATGTCTAGTTCAATCCCCCTAGCTGTAGCTAGGATGTTGCACATGACTGCAGCACATGCAGAGGATGCTTTGAAGTACCTTTTCTGCTTTTATTTTTTCTTAAAAACAAAACCAACAAACATGAGCTGTAAAACATGCAATTCAGGAAGGCTAAGTATCACGTGAATATTGCTGACTGCACAGCACAACGAAGGTCTGTGCTGAATGAGGTTAGGCCTCTGTGGTTCTTTGCAGATATTTAGTAACAACCTCGAGCAGAGCATTTTGACTTTCCACAAGTTCTTGTAGTTCAGCAGATGCATATTCCCCTCAAAGAGTAATCTATATACCCGGTCAACTGCTATTTTTTGGCAAAGTTGTATTTCACTTATTAAAGCATAAGAGTTAGGCTGTTTACATTTTCAGAGAGTCTTCTTCAAGGCAGAATAGCTATTCTAAAGACAGCACACTGGGATAATGACTTTCAGGCTGTCCAAAGCTGCATTCCTTAAAGCTTCTCTATCAGTGCAGTAATAAAGACTGAGCCACCTGCATCTGGGCTGCATCTGTACTGTGTGGGAGGTAGAAACTGTGGTGCACTCCACAGCCCTGCTCTCTTGGCTATCTAGATGAGGCTTGCTATTGAACTTCCCTCCTGTCACATGCCTGAGACTCATTCCAATGGAGCCATGAAATACATTGTGATGGTATGTGTGCACACAGGGAAAACAGAGGGGTAGTAGCAAAGGCTGGATCATGCAGGAGACAGTTTCCATGAACATAGCAAAAGTCAATTATGAAAAGTCCTTCAAAGGACCAGAAGGGCTCCTACCCAGGATAGCTTGAAGGTTTAGGACCCGAAGCTGGCAGAGGGATTGACTAGTGCAGCTTTGCATTGTTCTGGTGGAAGCCTGTTGCAGAGCAGATCTTGAGCAGGGTGAAATTAAAGTGTAAAATATTGAGCAGATCTGATCTGCAACAAAGATGACTTGCACCTTCGTGGAATAGGAGCTTGTTTCCCAACAACACAAAATTCAGGGCATGTGAGGGCTTTGCTATAGATTATTGAAAATGTCATCTATGTGGAATAATCAGATAATTTAAAAAAAAAAAAAAAGGGCTAAGTGCCCCAAAACTGTTTCTTCAACAAAACTAGTTTTTGTGGCTTCCAAGTGACTCCACAAAATTCATGGCTATACTAGACTTGCAGAAGCCACTCCAATACTGGCTCCAGCTTACAGGAGAGAGAAGATAACAGATTTTGCCAAAAAGCCTCATACAGTGGGGAGAAGACAAGATACAAGAACAGAAGTCCTCCTTTCAGTCTACAAAAGGAGCCTTGTACTTAAATGTTGTGACTTTAAATACATACAGTTAACAGTAAATAGGATATCTTGTTTACTATTTGGCTTTTTGTTCTAGATATATTGTAGAAATTATTAAAAAAATGCCAGGTGTTCATATGGAAACAATTAGGAGGACATAGATTTAAGTGAGCTCTGAACTGACTCACTAGTGCAGTGGTCTGGGCATCTTTAAATAATGAGTTTGAGGATTGCTGTTGCAAATCGGAAGCTAGCCACGTAATTCTGTGGGACATGTATGGACCCTTAAAAAGTTACTTGAAGGGTATTTCTGCAGTGGAGAGATAAACCATCTGTTCTGTGTAACTGGTTTCATTGAGTGTACCTTCTCTTTCAATGAATCTCAATGGTCAGCTTCGCATTTAGATCACTCAGAGAAGTTTGGCTGGTAAAAGGAGGTGAAGTCAAAGAATGAAAAATATCATACGAACTATGGGAAGTAAGTAGAAGGGCAAGGGGGAAAGTAGACTGAAGGAATAGAAAGAGGAAACAGTAAACAGTTTCCAGGAAGCTGGAGCATAATTTTTTCAATCTGTTTTGCTTTTCAAATGTAGTAGATTTCCTGTGGACATAGGTCTCTACATCAGTTCAGAGTGGCCTTGTTACATTTGGACATTGATTCCTTAAAGGAGGATATACAGCTAAGGCTTAGTGAAGCGCTGAGGGGGATTCTCTCTTCTGGATTCCCTGTATTTATTTATTTTAACATGTAATGTCTGTGCATGTGCATATATATATATATATACAAAATGTTGGTGAAAATATGATGAATGACCTTACATGGATTGCTTCATCTCTGTTGGAAGAGTGCTATGATGGAAGGAAGAGTCTGTATTGGACTTCTGTATGAGACCATGGTAGTAACCACCCTTCAGTCAGAACCCACATTTAACCTGTAGGTTGCTTATACTGTGTTTAAGCCCCTACCCAAAGCAGGGTGAATTGAAAGCTTGAGTAAATCCAGTATATTTCCAATGTGCTGATCAGGATCTGTAGCTGTAACTGGGAGCTCTTAGATTTTAATGAAAATGATAAAGCATACATTTATCAGCCTTAGCCCCAAACCCGTGACCTGACCTGCCCCCAAAATTAGATGATCCTAGCAGCTGCACATTTGGATGCTTGCTCTGTGTTAGTGTTAATTCCTTTGCCCTCACTTGCTCTGTTTTTTCCCCAAGGACCTCATGGGAAGTTCTCTTGTTGCTACTCCCTGGAACCTGCTAAGCTCTATGTGTCCTCAATGGCAAGACTAACTCATTTCCTTTCTTGTTTCTCACTGTTGATATGCAATGGCAGATAGTTATCAGTCTTTTCCTCTCACTAAATAGACCCCACCACCACCCTCCCCAATGAAGGAGGGTTTGTTCTCTCCATGTAATCCTATCTTTCCTTGCTTCTGGTAGAATATTTCACTGGGGACAAATCTGTTTTATTTGAAGGGTTGGGATACAGAAAGTAAGCGTGGTTTTCCCCCTTTTGTTTCTGTTTTGGTAAACCTTGTTTGAAAGTCACTTGAAGCTCAGTGGCCCAACATGTTTATTTTGGAGAGAATACAATCCCTATTAAGCTACAGTGGTAATTTTATGTAATATGTATTTTGGTAAGTGGATAAGTTATCCACAAGTCCCACATGATGATGATATGTCTTGCAAGGAAGATGCTGAAGAGGGCCAAGATTCCAAGATTACTGTACTAAGTAAGAAAGCATCATCAGAGGGTGAACAAAATGGAATGTTTGCTCTGGGGAAAGAACCAACCATCTGAACTCTGAACTTGTTTTCATGCAGCTCTTCTTACTGTCACTTTGAGCCCTTGACAAGTACTTGTTACAGAATTTCCTCTGAGACTTGAACACATTTATTTAGTTCACCATTTGTGGTGGGGAGAGTGAGCAAAGGTGATGTGATGTGATGTGACCTGTGTGTGGTAGGGCCAGTGCCTCACCTCCAGTCTCAGGCCACCCTGTCCTGATCTTCCCACAACAGGTATTGTTGAGGTGCTGCCCTATGTGTCGGGCTCTTCTGGAATGGTTGAATTTTGGATGCTTGAATGACTATGTAAATTGAAATGGATGAGGAGAGGAGCTGTGCTTGGACATGTTGCTGGGGTACAGCATTAAGTGCCTCCTCTGCAGGGCTGTTCAGCCAGTGAAGATAATGACTGCTGCTGCCACACTGGGAAAGTAGTCTTTAAAATGAAGATGGCTAGGCAGGGCTTCTCCTTCTATTTTCTTTTTTTTTTTCCTTTTTTTTTTTTTTAAATAAAGAAATAGGAAGTTCTGAGGGTCTGCATCTGTCTGGCATCTCTTCAAGCCAGCATTTCTCAGGAGCTACCAGTTTTATTCTGGGAATGATTTTTGCTGTTTTAATTCTGCTTCTTGTCCCTCCCAGCCTCCATGTTTTTTTGGGCTCTGCTACATCCCTCCCCATCACCTTCCCTTTACCCCTTTTGGACAAACCGTGGTAGAGCTTGCCTTGGTTAAAAAAAATTGGGCTAGACAGGGTTGGGCAAGGCTTCTGACTTGTCACAGAAAGGGCAGTGAGGAGTAAATGTGGTCACAGCTGAGTTTATTTTGGAGACAGCACACTGGTCCTCTGCCCTTTGCCCGGGCCCTGACACACGCCCCAGCTGTGCCAGGGAGACCAGCAGTGTTGAGGGGGCTGGTCCTCGTGGAGGAATAAAGAGCCTGGCAATTCCCAGTGGAAAAGAGCAAACTCATTATTTTATTTCAACCTAGGACATGCAAGCTACATGTTTATTCTTTTCCTTCTCCACTTTTCATTTACAATAGAAGAGAATCTCCAGATCCAAGTAAAAATAACAAAAAACCAAAACCAACCAAACAAAAAAAGCACCACCACCACCAACAAAAAAACCAACAACCCACTCAAACACTTGCATTCCTTTCATTTTCACACATATGTAATGATTTGGATAATCCTGCCATTCTAAAATAGTGAGTTTTAATGTGCACAAGCTGAGGAAAGCCAGTAAAACTGGGATGGCTCAGCAGGAGGAATGAGTTTCCCAGAGCTATGTTCTCCTCGGGGCTTTGCTTTCCATTTGCCCTCCTGTCCCTTGGGCACTGTGAAGGGGCTGATGCATCTGAAAGTTGATGGTTTTGTGCAACAGCTGCAAATAATCTCAAACCCATCTTTGGGTCAGAGGGGAGGGGAGCATCTGGCTTGTTTTTGTTTTGCTTTCCCCAAGCATTGTGCAGGCTACAGTCTGCTGGCCGAGGCATCTAGCCCCAGCAGCTTGTGACTCAGTGTGCTGGTGATGCTCCATGGCAGAAGGAGGGCTGCCCGCAGCCCAGCGTGACTGGGGAACCATGATCCTACATAAGCGCCGAGCTCGGGGATGGGGATGTTTCTCCTCCCACCACAGAGGAGCCAGGACGATCCCCATCACCACTGACAGTGGTTAGGCACAAGGCACACGTATTTGTAAAGGTCTTTGGGAATACAGATGAAAAACAAACTGCTTTCCCTTGATTTTCCTTTTTTTTTTTTTCCTCCTGCAATACTTAAAAGTCCCCTGGTGCTTCACCCTCCTTCATAACACTCCCACAGCTCCTCTGCCAGCATCTCCCTTAAAACTGCAGCTAAGCAATTACCACTGCTGCTCCCAGGGTGCTGGCTCCCAGAGGGATCAGTGAAGGGTCCCAGGGAGATCTCCCCACTTGTCTGCCAGTTAGGTTTAGCAAGAATTCTGCATTAGGGAAATCCCACGTGTCTCCTCTACAGCTGTACGCTGTGTATGTGTATATATATATATATATGTGTGTGTGTGTGTGTGTGCATACATAGAAAGATATTATTTAGTGGCATAAGCCCTCATTAATGGCAATGGGATTTGTGTGGCACACAGCCCCTAGGAAGCTATTTGATAGCTTACTCCTCATTTGCAAATCTTTGAAGCCAATCACTGTACCTGGTGATTAAGGGGTTTTTTTGCAATAATCTGGTGCAGCGAAAACAGAGGCCTCTTGATGGTTTGCATGAAAAGGCTGCTGAGCGAGTCCTGTGATTCATGGGCCAAAAATAATGTGTTCTGTTTAAACAACGTTAGCTCTGTGATACAAACTGAAAAAAGCCAGTGAAATTTAAAGGGACCCTGTCAAATCAGCTCTAAAAATAATCCCAGCCAGCTGTGTTTTGGTGAGTGGGTGTGTGTGCTCACGTGGTATGCTCCCTCTGGTCTGCCAGTTTTGTCCTGGGTTGTGTTTTTTTTTTTCTGAAACAGGCTAACATGACATTTGAGCTTTGCCATCTGGTTGCTTGGTGTATGAAATGACCCTGTGCCTTTGCCGTGGGAAAGAGCACCCCCATCCCTGGCCACAGTATAGCCCCATCTCTCCGAGAGAGGTGAAAAGTGGCTGGTTTGGGATTTAACATCCTAAAAGGATGCTGTAGTAACACTGCTGGGTACCATCCTTTAACTGAGCATAATGGTGGCACTACAAGATCCATGCCTGATCTTGTAGTGTTTGTTAGGAACCCTCAGGATGGAGTGGAACCCCTTCTTCTCCTTACACCTCCCTGAGTTTTGGAGGCATCTCTTTCCTGGGAAGTGTTGTGACTCTTACTTACCTACAAGTGCTCATGAGATGAGCTCCTCATCATAACATAGCTCCTGTTTGTAGGATAAAGCTCACTTTGAAACTGGGATTCCCCTTCAGATCTGCAAAAAATTTTCTGTAGCATAAACAGGCATAGTTCTGCCAACTTGTACCTTGTCTGACCTCACATTGCTCTTCCCAAGAAACAAATCTAGGCAAATCTCTGTAAATGAAATCATTCCCCTTTCCCTGTCCTCCTCCTGGGCATGAGAAAAGATGCATAAAAGATGTATATAAAGCCTGTGTATGTATGTGATGCAGCTGCTTGGAAGAACAGAAGCAGGCTCCAGTTAGTTTCCTCATCTGAAGGAGAAATGGGAGATGGAGAGTTATGTATTTTTCAGTGCCATTTACCCATGTGATGTATTTCCCCAAGTCCTGTCTTCTTAAGTCAGAAATGTCAATAAATAGCTGCTGGGGAACTCCTTCCTGCGGAAATCTTGGTGAAACATCTTTACCCTATACCCAGAAGCAACTGCCCTCTTTGCCCTTCCCTTTCCCACACACCCACCAACTTTATGGCTACCCTTTCTGCCCTTTTGAGGTTTCTGTCGCAGAGGTCCCTGCCCCGTGGTTGCTCTGTCACTGGCAGTAGGAGGTTGAGCATCTCCTTCCCCCTTGGGTAAAAACTGCAAAATCCAAAAGATCCTTAGATCTTCCATGCGAGGCAAAGGAAAGGTGTTGAATATGTGCAGCATCTGAACAACTTTCCCCCTGTTGTCGCAGGAGGAGCTGAGTGCCAGATTGAGGTGCTCTTTCACCATCACTTCTGAATTCTTTTTCTGGGTATGATTTCGTGTTAATTCGAAATAAGATCCCCAAACTGCAGTATTCTTGCCCAAAATAATTGCAATAATAAAACTTATCCCAAATCCTTCTCCCAGCATGCTTCAGAGTAACTGAAACATTTCCATCCCACTCTTTCTTGATGGTATAAGTAGGGATTGTATCTATTGAGTCATGATACCTGATTGATTGAAATCTGAAGCAAAGGTGGCTTTGAAATGAAGTTAAATGACTTTATTTTAGTACACTGAAACTGTAAATACTGCTATCAGATTCCTTTTTGGTATTGAAAACAATTACCTTTTGATGTTATTTCCAAAACAAAATGTCATCAAAACTTGACGCCTTGGCATGATTTTGTGCTTCTCTGATTTTACTGGAAGGCTGTTTTCCAGGGGAACTTGTGCTCTTCCCATGGCGGTTTTCTTTTGCTGGATACTTAACTGCTTCAGTCATCTCCCACATGGAGGTGAATTGTGTATTTTGCTGGAACAATACAATAAAGCCGATTAAAATAAGGCTGGTAGTAGGGTAATTATACTGATGTTTGCATTCCAGTAATTGATTTTTTTTATTCTAGAGCATTCTTCCTTGTCTGTGGGCTTCTAAGTGTAGTAAAGGACAGCAGTGTCTAAGGATGAAGAGAACATCTGCCACCAGAAGAAATGTGGCAGGTATTCGGAATATCAGATAACCTCTGGTGTTCTTCCAGAACACCTCTCAGGTGTTCACTGAGAGGGAGAAGTAAGAAACCTTTCATTTTGATTTCATTACTAGCACTGAAGTGCCAAGGAGTTCAAAAGAATTTTTCATCTTAAGAAGGAGAAAGGAAACTTTCAAGATGTTCCTCTGAAAATAGTGAAATGAAGAGACACAGATTATGGTCTTTCACATGTACCGATCTGATCCTAGGAAAAAAGATCCTAGAAAGACAGACTGGAGGAAGAAAAATAATTCTAAAGCACTTTTGACCTGGTGACAGCAGAATGTCCACTGTTCATCAGCATGAACTCATTAGTTGCCTGAAAAATCAGAGGTCAGAGCAAGTGTTGCAGAAAGCTTTTGTAAAAGTAGTTTCCAGATTTCTACCAAAATCTCCAGGAATACATCCCCATTTTCTGTTTACTGTCTGCAAATGGGTTGGCTGGTGGGAGAACTATAGAATTAAAACAAAAAAAAAAAGGGAGGGAGCATAAAATCACAAGCAAATATCAGAATAGTCCCAAAAAAGCACATTCTGAATTCATCATAAGCATAAGTGTGGGTGTTTTTCCAAAAAAACCAAGTTATTCATTCAAATGCAGTAAGACACTGGCTGATTCGTGTGTTCAATCATGACTAATCACCACAGCTTGGATTTTGAATATTAAATGTTTGTGGAGTCTGCTAACAAATTATGTGCATAATTTTTATCACGTAGATTAAGTTATTTGATGACTTATGTCAGACAACACATGTCTAAAAGTTGGGACATGTTGGTGGACAATCTGCAAACAGAGAAAGTGATGAGTGTGAAGGAATATGTGACATAATTTCCTGTGAATAATTTATTCATTTCTGAATTTGATTCCAAGATGTTCAGGTCTTAATTTTTCAGCAATAGCTATTGAGTTTTTGCTGGGTAACATTTAAGGGGGAGCCATCTCCCTTCAAAGTTAAGGTATCAGAAGCTGGTATCTGCTGCTACACTGCGGAACTGCCTCCCAGTAGCTGTGTAGCTACAGCCTATTTGGTCTGCTTGTGTCTTGTATCTCCTTCTCATGTTGCTGCCAAATGCAGCCCAGAGAGGCAGGCAGAGCTAGTGAAAATGTCACTGGCATCTTGAAATTACAGGAGTAAAACAAACAGCCTTAAGTACATAAAGCTGATGGTTAATCAAGTGGAACTAGGAATTAGAAACCAGCTTGCTGAATCAGAGAGAAGCAATGGCCTGATTAAAGAAACAAAGCTGAGTTGGTAGGTGAGAGCCAGTAAAATGCAGGACTTCATCAGCATGTGAAACTAAATCAATGATAGACCAAGAGTGAATATGAAAGCACTAAGCCACGAAATCACAGAATGGTTTGTGTTGGACAGAGACCGTAAAGATAACCTGGTTTCAACCCCCTGTCACAATCAGGGACACCTTCCAGTAGACCAGGTTGTTCAAAACCCCATCCAACTTGGCCTTGAATACCTGGAGGCAAGTAATGGATGCATGTGTGGATGGGGCATCCACAGCCTCTTTGCTGACCTCAGGACAAAGATGCAAACATTATGGTGTTACACTCAGAGCTGGGTGAGTTGGGCTAAAAGGTGTGTTATTTAAAGTATGGCTGAGGTACTCTCACTGAGTTGTAAGTGGGGTGCTTTACCAGTGTCTGCCTGACTTCTCTCCTGGGACGGCCTTTTCTTGCAGTGGAGCATTTTAGCACCTCTGAGATTTGGCTGTAGGTTGTATTTGTTCCCAGTAGAGGAAGGCGAATTCTGTGCCTATGCCTTACTGCAATTCCCCTCTGGCTTACTGCACATGTGTGCATGGCTGTTGTGTTGCTCACTCGTGCCCCTCGGCTGGTTAGTGTCATGAAGCAGGGATATATTATGTATGATACTAATGTATCGCAGCCCATCTCTAAGGTATGAGCTAGTTTGAAAAACCTTAATTCAGGCTTTCTAATGTATTTTAAAGGGTTAAGGACAAGAGTAATGCTGTGATTTGGACTTGGATTGCTTACAGCATTGACTGCACAGTTAATTGAGAATTTCATGCTTTGGAGCAATTTGTGTTTTTGGAAGAAGTCTGAAAACAACCTGACATAGCAATCAAATGTATATGGTAGGAATGAAAGCATACACAATATCTTTGCCAAAGCATTAATTTTGGAGTAGTTTTGTCAAATTAAATTTCACCCTAGCTTTCTGTTACGGAAAAATCCTAAAAGCACTAGAAATATCTTTGTAGGGAAATCCGGGGTCCTCCAATTGCTATTGACTTCCTGTGACCTCCAGAACAATGAGTCTTCTTACACTGTCATCATCTGCATCCGTAGGAATGTGTCTGTGATTTGCCACAAATTAGGCAATGATAGGCAAAGAAATGAAAAAGAGGTTTTATCTCTCTTTTTTTCTTTTTAAATTCCAGTGTCAGCAGCTGATTTTCATACAGGGCTCTGTCCCCTCCCTGCTTCAGCCTTTGCAATTGATTCCACCAGTGAAACTTAACTATGCATAAAAATGAAATAAACTTGATTATCCAATCTGAGATACAAAACAAATGAAAAGTATAAGCTGACACAAACCAAAAGGATGATGCTGGTTTGTTTTTTTTTTTTCATTAATAGGATTTTCAATCATTAACATGAGCAAGTACAATTATTATTAGCTCATTTATTTGGGCTCTTAAAGTCACACCATCCTTCTGATGACGAATTATGTATGGTAGCAATCAGGAAAAGCAAACCTGTAATACAAGACAAGATTGTTTAAAAGGTGCAATCACCAGAGTGACGCAGCACTGTAGATCTCACTGCTAGTAATAAGATCAGGAGCCCCCAGTCCTTCATGAGAAACTCATAATTTCATTCCCCTGCTGCCTCAGCCACTTTCTCAAGGAAGACTCACTCACACCTCAGGTCAGCTCATTATGGTATGCTTTTACCAAAAGTCTCAGAGACAAAATTGGAGGCTTCATTCTCAGCCTGCTGAAGCCCAGAGAGATGACTCTTAATTATTTCCACTGATCCCGGAACAGGGATGTTATTACATCTAAAAGGAAAATTGGAAAGTTCTGGAGAATCTGTACTAGCTTCCAAAGAGTACTTTGTTGTACATATCCTGAAAAAGGTTTCCTAAATATGGGACAATTTTTTGCAAAGTTTGTTACCACCACAAGCCAGTAAAGTCCAAAAGTTAGTAAGCTTCAATTAAAACCAAAACAAAACAAACCAAACAAAAAAAAAACCACACCACAAAACCCCAAGCAAACAAAACCCCAAACAAACCAAAAAACCCAACTATGAAAAGTCCCACACCAAAAGCCCACCACCCCGCAAAAAAACCCAGTCACAGGGTAGTTACTTGATTAACAAGAATATGCAGAAATGCTCTATTGTATGTTATCAAACTTCAGAAATGTGTGTAACAGTAGCTGAAGGAACTCCCATGTGTTGAAGACTGGTGAGAGATCTGGTCAGGTAATCCCATACTTAACCAGTTCTTCGTTCATACATGGGATTGTATTTCCCCAGGGGAAGAGCAGCAAGCTGGCTGAAGTGAAACCTGCTTAGTCACTCCTTTGTCCACAAAACCACCCATCTGACCCATGTAGAATCTCCAGGTCTGTCATCCTTACAATCCTCATGATGGGATATTTAGAAAGTTGTCTGTGCTGTTATTGGGCATCCTAGAAAAGGGATCCCTCCATCTTGGTAATCCCCTTCGAAGGCCCAGTGCCACAGGAAAAGTGTGGGTGTGTGGAGAGACAAAAAGATAAAGGGCCAAGGAAAGAGAAAGTGGAATTATTTGTTTCTCTCATAAGAAGTGAAAGGATTGATTGGTGTCATGGGAGAAATTAATACCCACTGTGACCATGCAGTATCTTCAGGCTTGCTTGATCTTCCCTTACATGGGGACCTACCCATCACCTACGGGATTTTTTTTTTGTGTGGAAGGATGGTTTGGGGAAAATAAAACACTTTGTGCATTTACATGAGGAAAACAAAGGCTTCTAAGTGCACAGGTATCCATTTTTAGAGATACTCAGAAGCCTTCTGGACATGGTCCTGGGCAACTACCTCTGGGTGACCCTGCTTGGTCAGGGGAGCTTGACCAGATGATATCCACAGGTCCCTTCTCACCTCAACCAGGCTGATGTGGTCCACCTCCAGAGTTTTCACTTAAAGCTCATGGGGAGTCCATGTCTTCGTTGGAAAATGGTGGGTGCCAGTTTCCAAAAACTTAATATTGGAAAGAGAGAGAGAGAATAATAAGCAAAGAACAGCAGAGCCTTTTCAGTGCCTTAGAGTAATGAAAAGTGAATTCTCTTTGTTTTAGACCATGCTGTAGTAATTGTGTGTGTGCTTTCTCTATTGATAAATGTCTCCCTAACTCTGGCTGAGACTTCTTATAACAGGAATATCAGGGAAAAAGATTAAATATATGTCTAGCAGCACAACTAAACTAACAAACAATTCCATCCTCAGTGCAGTCTTTTCCAACCCAAAGCTTGGAACACAAAAGGGGAAAACATGCCAGAATCCACTTCGTTCCTTAAAAAGCAGTTCTTTGTCTGCAACTTTACCCACTCTGGAGCAAATAGAGAAAAGCAAGATTTTGACTTTTTTTTTTTTTTAAAGCTTTTTTACAACATCGGGTGCTGTCTGTTTAGGGTTTCTCTGACCTTTGCAGTGCACACACGGTTCATTAAGTTAGAGAAAGACGTCATGTCAGCCCCCTTAGGTCTGACAAGAACAATGGCTTAGGTAGGTAATCACTGGGAACCTGCTGCTGCTTCTGTGTTTGTTGAAGGCCTGGGAGACATTAGAGTAGGCTTTGCCAAAGACAGTGCAGGGCAGGCACTTTTTTTTTGGAGAGAAGTGACACAATAAGCTGAGATATAGTTGGAGAAAATATCTGAAGCATGGGTGAAAAGTTGAAACCCCACTAAAAGCAAAGAATTCTTGGTTCTCACAGTTCTGTAAAGAAATATTTTGTAGAAGTCTAGAACTGCAGCACCTCAAACTCTTTTCTAACCCTATGAATGGCCCATTTCCTCCTCTTCCTAAAAGACAAAAAAAAAAAGGAAATGTTTTTAATCTATCAGTTAAGGATAGTGGAGGGTCTGGTGGTGTCTTTGCTTTCTTGCTGGGGAAGTATGAGATGTGGCAACAGGGAACAATGTTGTGGAATGACTAATGGAAAGGGTGGTACTCTAGTTTGGCATCTTCATGGCACATGAGCAGTTATTTTAGGGAGATGCTTTTTCCATACAAATGAATGTCAGCTTTGCTAGCAGTTTTTTCTTTTCTGGTTGTAATCAGCACTGTGAACAAGTCCCAAAAAACCGTATTCACAACTGACTTATACACATAAGCATGGCATACAATAGATGTGCAGGATCTTTGAAAGCAAAATTCAAAGAACAACTGTCTATGTGATTGTTCTTGTTATAAAACAATTTTTTGATTCCAGAATTTTACTGAAGGGATAATGTGTTGTTTCCCAAGCTGAAAAAAATAATAAAAAAAAAAAGCCCTGGAAATGAAATGTAGAGTTTTCCACCTGGCAGATCAATAGCTTTTCAACATTTTCCTTTTTCTTGTGTTTCCCAAGTGAATGCCTGTTATTTGGAAGCATAACAGAAATAAGACAGAAAATGACTGCAGGAAAATTTGAAGCAAAGTCTTTCATTTAAACAACTGCAACACACAAAGAAGCAATGGCATCTGATTTTTTTTTTAATTGCAAAAAGAAAGTGAACAATGCTGCATTATTGCACAACACTCTGGATTTGCGAGTGTTGGGCTGAGCAGACCCTTTTCTAATGGCAGGCAGTCAGTGTCTGGAGGAGCATGCTCCACAGTGGCATTTCCAAAACATATAACATAGATGTCCACAGTTTTTGCTATGTGCTTAGCACTGGAGACTTTGATGGTGTTCTTGCATGATAGCCGAATGCATGAAAAGAGATCCTCAGTAATGGCTAAGTATTGACAAAAAACTAGGATTCACCTATGGCTGCAGAGACGTCTCCAGGAAAGTCTGAGTTGTGCTCAGAGAGAGGAAGATGGGGCCAAGTTGTTCAAGCAATAATGCAAGGGCATTGGTCGCTTTAAAACTTCTGAATCTGCAGTGAATTTGATCCTTTTGAGGGAACAAAGTTACCTATGTGATGTTTTGGGGTTTTTTTCCCCTTCTTTTTGCTGATTCATGGAGTTGCACCTCTAACATGAAACATCTTCTTGTCTCCTGCAGCCTCCTTGCTTGTGTGCAGCTGTGGTTTGCTGGTGGTGCTCAGAGAAGCACTGATGTTAGCAGGATAGTCTTGCACAAAAGTGCATCTGCCAGCGGCACTGAGCAGAGGCGTTGGAGCTATTTGATACTGTCAGTGAGATAAAAAAGCAAAGCTATGTCTGTTTGAACAGCAGTTGTCCCGGTAACAGGGCTAACACAGAAGCAGAAACAAACTTACAAGTGTGGCCAAGCCCAATACTCTGGTCTTACCAGGTCTTTGAGAGGCCATAGCAGGGTGGTTGCTTTGCTCGGCAGATGGTTGATAGGGAGGGAGATTGTTGAATGCTCTGAAAGTAGGTTTGGAGTAAGAGGATGACACTGCTCAGCATCTCCTTAGCCATCCATCAGGTGAGTCCCAGTGGTCTCATGCACATTGGGTTGTCCTGCCCCAGCACCTTCGATAGGGGAGCACTGGACAGGAAAAGGGATCCAATCATCAAAGCGTACATGGTGCAAGGACAACACCTCAGCACTGTGTATTTCCTGGGGTGAGTAGTTCATTTCTGTATGAAGCAGGTACCGCTACCTAAGACAGGGATGCAAAACAGCTGTCAGCTGCCTGGAAATCCCTGAGATCAAGGAAGTTGGATCTGTCCTGACACCATAGGATAGAGACTGGCCATTAACCATTCACTCTCAGCCTCTCTCTTTGGGAAAGAGAGAGTTTCTACCCCACAGCACCACAGTACACCTCAACACTCATGGCACAAGCACTGAGAAAGGACCTGAGGAGAAGACCTGGACAGATGAACAAGCACCAGCTGTAGCAGCCAAGTTCAGCCCTCCCTGTCCAAATTCAGCAAAGCCATTGCAGAAAGGTGCTGGAGCTGGAGGACATCCTTGATGCAGGAGCAAAAGGAGAATGGCTGCTGTAACACAATTTGCTTAGGGAATTATGTGCTGCTCAGGAATGCCAGGGGTGTTTTTACATCACCTTTCCACAGCAACTGCTCTGTGCTCACTCCACTATCCACAGAGGGAAGGAAACTGAAAGAGACAAGGGATGGGTGGAGAATGCATGATAATGGTAAAAAAATCTGTGAAGAATGAAGAGGAACTTGGGTGAACATCGTGGAACACCTATGAGGTATGGCAGCATCCCCTGGTGGGTAGGGACCTCTCACAGTGCCAGGTAAGACTGGTCTAGGGGCCAGCAGGACTGCTTCATGTATACCCTACTGACCCTTCAGGCTCTTTCTGTAAGCTCTTCCTCCTAACCTTCCCTGGAAGCACACTGGTATCTGCTCAACCCTGGGGCAGAGGAGGGCTCAGATTATCCATCAGTGCACCTATCCTCAGTTTATGGCCACAGTCAGTTAGCACATACTTGGTATTGTGCCCCCTCTGATTTGATTTGATTTGATTTTAAAACCTCTGAGGAGCAACAAGTTTTGCCTGTCCCTGGTGGGTGCATTCCCAAAGCCACTAAAGAGGATAAAGAGAGTATTCTGGGTGAAAGCAATGGGTCTGGTTTTCTTAAAAGTTTGGTGGGTGATTCTGAGGACTCGAAAGGGAGCTGAGCTAAGGACCAACGCTTTTCAGCAGGTTCTAGACCACTTTGGCTATATAAGGGTCATTAGGCAAGACTTGAAGTATTCCAAATCACTAAAGCCTGCATTTCCAATCTTGGCTATGTTTTATCCTAACCATCACCCTGAATGCTGCCTTTTATTCAGGACAAGTTGTCTTTTCAGCAGTGTTTAAATGCATTCTTAATGTGAATTATCATGTTTTATGGTAGAGCATCTGAAAAAGAAAGAGGGCTTTAAGAAAGCTTTTCGCTGGCAATAAATTAGATCCAAATTTCTGTGATAAGCTGTAATAGCTCTTCAGAGCAGATGTATTTTATCAATTTAAGAACACAGATTGAGAAAACATGTACTGCATTCAGACTTCTAAAAAAGTATTTTCATATTAGTGGGTACACATTCAACAATAAATCTATAGAGGCTATTATTGTCTGCCAGTTAGACATGATACAGCTTGTGCTGTGTCTGTTATTTATATATAGGATGACAGAGTCACTTTTCAAACCACAAGTTGCTTCTTAATGTAAAGATGGGTACGAGTGGATATGATGGGCTAATGGCCCAGTTCAGTCAAGGGACAGGGTATGTTCCCAGGCAGATAACCCACCCACATGCAGTTTTATAGACCCACAATACCTAGGAGAAACCTCTCACAATTATCTTCAATCCAGTTTCCTGGCATAAGAACCTTCTCAGCTGCTGCGGTTGCTGCCACACCTGGTGTGAGATGTCACTGACACCACCTTCCTCTTCCTCCTCCTCCTCCTCCCAAATATCTGTGCTCCCAGCCCCCAGGGAGGGAGGCTGGCATTATCTGCCAGCCTGGGCTGTGCTGGACCTGCAGCCATGTCTCTTGTTATGCCAGCAACACATGCGCATCATGCCTCACTCAGAGGAACACCTCTGAGTGGTGATGAGGCTGTAAGTGGTGTGGGAAATACCAGCTAAACTGTCCAACACTGTAGTGATGGTCCCCTGAAAAATCAACACAGTCCCACTCCCCCAAGTGCTTCTGTGGCATTTATCTGAGATTCTTCAGAGGAAGCAGGTCCACCTTCTCTGAGTATTATATGGTAGGTATGGAACATGGTCCTTTCCCTTGCCTTGTCATCTTCCACTTTTTCAAAACAGTGCCAGTCTGTAAGCAATCTGTTTTTCTCACCTGAGCTGTATAGACTGTTGAATACCACCAACCAACATTTGTTTTTGCTTTTTAATATTTTTTTTCTTGAGAAGAGAATATTTTGAAGAGAAGCCTGCTCAGTTTTGTACAGATTTGTATGTGTTTTTCAACTGGTGTGTGAAAATAGTCAACAGACTTTACATAAATATTTCTTATCAGAAGAAAGAGACAAACAAGGGAAGGTTTTGCTAAACAAAGGATTAATTTCCATATCTCTGTGGAACACAGGGCACCCATAAATTGAGGCAAAGGCCTTGAATCCCTAGGATCTTACAAATACAGACTGTATGACTTCTGTGAATGAAAAATTTTCCAATCCTATTGGCAGACTAGTTTGCTAGAATTAGAGAATTGAGAGAACAGAAAAGCAGCTACTTGGAATTTCATTATTTTCTAGAGTGGTTTTCCTAAGGAAGCAAGTCTTATGCAATCATGTTGGCTGCCTGGCTTGAACCTCTCAGTGTTTGAAACCCTTGGTCATTTTTAAGCACATTTTTCAGAGGTGGAAAAGTCTGAGGCATTAATAAATTCCATCAGTCATGTGAAAATTAGAGCCCCCATAAAATAAAGATAAAAAAACAAAAGGCAAAATTTGTACCTCAGTTCATGCAATGTCTGAAACATGATCACAGATGCCGTTAACTGCTGGAATACCCACATGAAAGAGATACTTTATAAATTTCCCAACCACAGGAAAAGCTTCCCTAGGAGCTTGAAATCAACCACAAGACACAGATCTTCAAGGAGACAGATTATGTTAAACTGAGTTGTGTGAGAGAGTAGTTTTCAAACTACTACATTTTCCCCTTGCCAGGGCCATCCTCATACCATTTGATTTCTCTGCATCCCTGAGAAATTTGCTCAGATCTTAAACATCTGAGAGAGTTTTGCCCGAGAAAGGCCATGGATGCCAATAGATGTGCACATCCAGAGTACACCAGGAATTTTTCAGAAACCTTTCTGAGCTGAGGTCAAGCAGAGCAAGTAGAAATTTTCTGTCTTTCTCCACTGGCTCATTCAGTTTTCTTCCTTCCACAGGCAGGCAGACCTAGGTTAGGAGGTTTTCAGACCAGAAGTGCTGACGCGACATTATGCTGGCCACATCACTTCCTCCTTAAATTGTGTTTGTTTCTGTTTCTCTCTGTGGTTGGACCAAGACAGGTTGTTCAGGGTTTGTGCTTTCCACTTCAGTTCCTTCTTTCTATGTGGAGGAAATTTGCAGCTTCTCCTTATGACATGACGTGATGTGGTTCATGATCGTCTTCATGAAAACTCTTTTCTTGTCCTATTCTTCCTTAAGCTTCATGAGAACAACTGAATCAGGTTTGTTCACACTAAATTATTTGGCACAGAGTGGAACAGCTCAAACTGGAAACACTGAACCTTGAGGCAGAACAACCGTCAGCCCTGTGGTTCAGGCATCACTAGGAAGGCCCATGTTGAAATCCCCAATCTGCCTGATTTGGAGAGGGAAGTTGAAGTGAGCCTGTCTACTGGAATGTCCCTTTCTGCCAGAATGAGAGCTGCTTTCCTTTGTGTTGAGGATGACAAGCTTCAGATCAGGCTTGGGTCAAGACCAGAAAAGCAGGTAAATGCCCACATAATGCATAGAGGAAGCAACCATGCCAAAAAAGCCACAGAAAACACAGCTTCACTTTACCTTGCCCCTATCCTGTCCACCTCAGTGTTGTTTGTAGATAGTCAGAGACAAATGGATCCAGGAAAAAATATAAAAACACACGAGGATCACTGAAATGAGAGAGAGTTGAACAATGGACTTGTCAGTGTTAGGTTTACTATTGGACTTGATGATCTTAAAAGTGTTTTCCAAACTAAATGATTCTATGATTCTATGTCTGATCTGTCCTCTCTTTAGCTGCTAGACTGAGTCATCCTGGGCACACAGAGATGGGCTTCTCTTTTCCTCTCTCTGTTTAGGCTCTGGTGCTCCTCAGGAGAAATATTACCTCTTGTTATGGGTTTCTGTAAGGCCTGTCACCATGGGCAATGTTGTGAGACCCCCACAAAGTCCATTAGTCGCCTGTAGAGGCCTGGTGGGTGTATAAATGGGGTTGGGAGGAGATATTACAGAAATTGCATAAAAAACTGCTTGCCTCTCTCTGAGCTGAATAGCCTTCTGAGTGGTTGGGAACTTTGCTGGCAGGGAAATGTGACATTTGCCTTTTTCTCTTTACTCAGTCTGACCCAAGGGGCAAGAGCTGGAGGCTGTGGTTTCTGCAGTTGATGATTAGTTTCCTACGTCACTGTCCCTGGGAGGTAGGTGTACCTACACACTTACTCCGAAATGTGGTAGTGGCTCTACTTTGTCAGGGTGCTCTCAAGAAGTAGAGATTACATGTTTTAATTTGACATTAAGATTAGAGCAGGAATTTTATTTCCTCTTAGATGCAATCCCTGTTTAAAACAAAATCTCTGTGTACCAAACAAAATCTTGACTTTCGGTCTCAGCAGGAAAAAAAAGTCATAGTTGCACACCACCATTCACTCTGTTTTCTGCAACAGCTGAAACTTTCCAGAAGGCACAAAGCTCAGGCATATAAATCCTCTTGTCCTCAATTGTTACTTATCTTCTAGACATGTTCAGATGAACCACACATTCTAGAGTTTAGAGGAAGAGAATTAGAAGACTTTCTCAGAAGGGCTCAACTTCATACATGATTGTGCACCCTTCACACCAAAGAAGTATGCTTGCTTATTAAATGCTTCCAGTGCCAAGAGTGTTACTGTTACTCCTAAAGGTTGAAACTTATGAGAATTTGCATATAAACCCCTTGACTGGAGCACATGAAATGGTAAATTCGAAGTGGCCAAACAAAATTCTTGGCAAAGCCACAAGATAATATTTTGTTTGGGAATATTCAAGGACACGCAACCTCAGGGTGCAAGGAGACAGAATTTTTCTTAAAGAAAGGGACAAACCCCTAAAAGCTCCTGTCACAAATACAGACAGTAGATGACTGATCATCAAACAGCAGAAATACTTTTCTGGACAGGTTTCTATTCAGAAATTCTCCCATGATCATTTTTTTAAAGTGAAAATCCCCTGAAAAAAAATTAATTACTTTCTAGTGCTTAGAATAAAACTGCTCTGTAAGTCTATAAACAAGATGTTGTACTTTGTGGAACTGCAGGTTGGTGCACACAAGGTCTCTCTCCCGCCGTCACTCTGCAAACAGGCAATGGAACAGCCCCAGCCACTGCTGAGTCACTGCCATTGCACAAACAGGTTTGCTGTTCTCACGGGTGGGAAAATACTTGTCCCAGTGGTGTTTGGACTTTCTGTAGCTCCAAGAGTGCTTGTGGTGTTATAAATAGCAGCGGTGGGGCTATTAAAGTGTGTAGGGCTGTGACTGACACTCCGTTTGAATAGTGCACTCTCTGCGGTAGAGTTACATTTTTATTTCCAGCATATGTCCAGGATTTATAATTTATAGTCTTCCCTTCCTGGAGTTCATGATGAATTTGGAAGGAGAAGTTTTGCTTTCCCATTTCGTGAACTGGAACAATCCTGGTTCACTGGGCCTGTTACAGATCTCTGTCCAAATGCCCCCCACATTATGAAGCAGTGTACTTTATCTTCTTCCTTTTTTCTTGGTTGCTTTAAAATATGCCTTTCACCAGACTAGCCTGAGTGCTAATTCCCTGTCAACTACCTCTGAATCTCACCCTCCTACGTGTCATCTCTGACAGTGTGTAGAGCCTCCCCCTTCCTAAGGGCTGGGGAAGAGGGAAGAGAAAGGGAAGAAAGCCTCTGCCAGAGGCTGTAGGAATGGCTAAAGTTAAAGCATACAGTGTCTGATCTGCTACGTGTGGCAGGTCACACTCGAGCATGGGAAGGTCTGAACTCAGCATAGGATGTAGTGAAACTGCCTTGTGTTTCCACAGCTGGCAGGGCGCAGTCACAGATGCCATTGCCCATAGGTGGGAGACCTCCCTGCAACGGTGTGTATGGCTGCTGTATGAGAGGCAGTAGAGGATAACAAAGTGAAATCCAGGATTTCTCCAGCACAGCCTAGTATGTCAGGGGAGGCTGGGATCTGGCAGCAGGTAACACCAGCACATAGCTCATGTCGAAGAGGTAGAGCACCAGAGACGTGCCAGCTCTCTCCCTCCACATACAGCTAATGCCCAAGATATCTCTTCTAACAATGAGCTCTCTTGACAAGCAAAACTGGAAAAAACCCCACAAAACCCAGTGCAGAGGAGCTGATGCAGATTAGACCTCAGCATCAGGTAAAATATTCAGTAAGAATACCTCCTGCTGGGTTAACTTGGGAGGAAAAAAGAACAAAAATTCAGTGTACAGGAAGAGTGCAGATTTTTAGATATGGATACATGAATTTGAAAAGCCTCTTTCTTAAAGTAAGGAGGGCTCTAGAGTGCTATGTATGGACTAAAATATAACATGGAATATAACTCAAAAAGATATGCAGATGTAAGACTATCTTTCAGAACTGGACATTTTGTAAAAGCTTATTTATTTTTTCTAAATACATGGCACTGAGAAGCCCTCCTGGCACAGACTTCATCTAATGAGAAACAGTCTAATGATTCCATAAGATTTAATGTCTTTTAAGGAAGATCTCAAACCTCAGTAATGGGAAAATATCCATTAGAAAACATATTCTTAATTCTTTCAAATTTCTTTCTAACATAAAAATCCTAGATTCTTAGTGGGATCAAATTTTGCCTTTGAGGAACAACTGAAAACAAATAAGAGTATTAGACGTATCTTTGTAGAAGCCAACAATAAGATTTTGCCCCAGCTTTCCTCACAGTTTTATTAATGCATATGAGTGTTACCAATTGCAGCTCTAGAGAGCATGTCCAGCCAAGCAGAAATCTAGTTTACATACCTTGCCTTCACCCCTCTGTGATTATTTTGCTCTCTATTAAATGGTTGGTTGGCTTCCTAATTAAAAAGGCAAAAAAAAAGCTTTTCATTTGCAAGAGTTTTGGGGCCTTAATCTCACAGGAGGTCTAACAGCGTGTGCTGTTGACACAGCTCAAACACTCACATCTCACTTATCCTGAAAAAGTACTGCAAATATGGTAATGAACTTAACACTTATATCAGTGTGAGAAGTCAGAGCAGCCAAATCCAGCCTGTTGCACTCCTCCAGCAGCAAACAGTGGAGGAACATGCCCCACACGGGAACATCTGTGTAAACACACAACTGCCCTGGCTGTTGAGACGTCATGTCCCTCTCCAGAGCTGTGCCTTTGTCATGAGGGTCTGTCACCAGCTTACACTATGGCCCACAGCCTTGCAGGGTGCTGAGCTCTGGGGATGCCTTGTAAGGTGGCAGCTGTTTTTCCACGGACACGCTGGGGTGGGGGAGGAAAGGAAAGCTCTATGGTTACCCCAGTGAAACCAACAGAAGCTACTGGCAGGTGTGAGACTGCCTGGTGAATGTGGCACAGAGGCTTCTTGTTGTGTTTGTCTTATTTTAAAGTGTGTTGGCAGGTTTGTGCACGTGTGTGAGCTCTTACCTGCTCAGCACATCTTCTCAGCAAGCAGTCTTTGCCCAGCTGTAGCATATTTTATTTCCTCCTGCAGAGACCATGATCCAGTGGCTGTGCTCACTCTCTAGACAAATGCAAGTCAAGGGCTTGTAAAGCATGACAGAATAGAGCTTGCTACAGAGAAGAGAAATTAAATGAAGTTGTAGGGCCAGGAAAGTGAAGTTCACCAAAGGAAGCTACTCTCTGGTGAAAAATCAGCATGCTTAACTGTGCCCTTACTGCAGTTCGGTCCTGGGGTTCTCTGCCATCACATGGGAGGCTCCCAGCAAGGTACACCTGAGCTGGCCACTCCTGAGCCAGCAGGATGTCCCACAGGGGGAGGCTCAGTGAAGAAAAACAGCTGCCATTTAAAGCTCTTGGCTTCTCTGCCAGCTTCAAGCACAAGCTGCAGGGAGATGAGATAGTGACAGTAATTTTGGGGCAGACCCCAGTGCTGGGAGATTTCAGCTATGTACCCAGTGGCTCCTGCAGTCCTTGGGTCCTTAAATGTTCTGAAGGGTCCTGAAGGACATGGGGAGTCTTTTCAAGTTATTGATCACAGTCCTCCAGCCTCTCCAGTTCAACCCACGTGCCTGACCCTGAGGCTGAAAGCAAAAGATATTTGCCCTCCTCATGCAAGATTGGTGAAATCATTGCTTGGGGATTGCCGGATGGTGTTGTAAAAGCCTCATGTGCTCATCTTCTGAATGTGATAGTTTTGCTCAAACTTCAGAAGACAACTTTGTTGTCACCTCCAAAGCTGTTTCTTTCCAGAGAAGCTGTTGCAAATGGCAATAAAATTTGCCTTCTTCTCTCTACTTTTCGGATAAGTTATTCTTGGGTCAGAGTAGCACCCCACAGACAGCCAAGCACTGCAGTGCTAGACTGTGATTTCTGACTTGAGGACTGCCTGCCACTGACACCAGCTCTGCCCAAGGAGGGCTGTGTAACCCTTAAGTAACCTCTCAGCAATCAAAAACCAACCCAAATCTGAGCTGCTTGCATGCCTTCCCTGTTCTCCCTCTTGGCAGGAAAAACAGAGGTGAACTATAAACAGAAAGGGAATGTATTCTGCCTATCAAGCTGCCAAAGCAGTCACCAAGCTGCATGGGATTGTTATTTGCTGGCCTAGAAACAGCTATGCAAGTATATTCAATTTTCCTGGAGTCAAATGGGCTTGTAGTCAATATTTCAGTTAATGTCCCAGTATCCAAGCTTCAGAAGGGAAGGCAGAAAGACCCCAGTGGTCACATGGTCACCCCTAGGCTGCTGGCTGTGGTTTCCTGATGCTTACTCAGGTCTCCGAGGACAGCATAGGTGGCCTAGACAGTGGCCAAATGCTCTAAGACCCCATGAAACAGGGAGTAACAATGCTCCTTGCCTCTCTGTTGTGTTTGAGGGATGGGAAGGAGTGGGGGAGAAGATGGTGTCTGCTGAAAGGGGATGATGTCTGCTGATGAACAAATGTCATAAGGGACCACAGTGCCAGTGTGGCCAAGCTTATCTCAGAGCCCAGCACTATGGCTGGGCATCAGGAGTGCCTGATGCTCACTTGTGAGCCCAGCTTTTACAACATGCGCTTTTTATGAATATACATACTGCTCCCAAGTCATGGTAATGATTTCAACCAAATTTCTTACCATCCCCAGTTTATGTCAAAATGTTCTAGTTCTGTTTACTGAAGTAATTTCTTTCACTAGTTCACTTCTGCTTTCGCAAAAGGTAAGAGCATCTTAACCAGATTATACATTAATCTTGGTTTTGGTACATATTTTTTTTAGCTTTTTTTTTTTCCTGCTGTTCAATCAGCTCCAAAATTTACATCAGGGAAAATAATTTGAAGCTTTTTTCTCCTTACCTTTGAACTACTGAATGCCAACACAACTGCGGATTTCTGTATCATAAAAACAGATTAAAGGCAAGGTAGGGTGTAACCTACTTTGTTCCTAGGTAAAAGTTAATGAAATTTCATTGTTTCACTCTCCCATGATTATAAAAGTACTGCCTTATATTGCAGTCTGCAAAATCATAAATAAATCTGTGGTTTTGTATACAGATATGGTCACATAACTGCTTCAGAGGAGAGAATCTCTCCAAATTGCTCTGTCTGGGTACAGGCAGAAATGTAATGAGTAAGGCAAGTAAAAGAACCAGCAAAATAGCAATCCTATCTAGCCTACTGTAAAATATCAAATGTGGGCAAGAAAATATGGTTTAATCAGTATTTGCTTCAGTGTCCCTCAAAATACAATTACTTTTTTCTCTGTCGGGACATAGTTTATCACGGCGCAAGTGCAAGTAAATAGTACACTACAGGTCATATCTTAGTTTGAACTGTGGGTAACCAGCTTTTCTGGGTGCCTAGACATATGTGACTTCTGCTGGTCCCTGGTCAGGCAGAGGGTAAGTGTAAAAATAACACTTCAGTCCTCCTGTCTGAGCTGATTTACCAGACAAGTGAGTTTATCACTAATAATAGAGCAACTAAAGCTAAAGAGCATTGGAAAGTACAGAAGGGATTTACAACAACCAGAAATCAAGGACTTAAAGCAGACAGGAAGAGAAATAATTGCAAATTGCAGCATAATTTAGTCTTAATGTCAGGTGCAAAGCGTTAAGGAGCTAACCTAACAGCATGTGCCCATGCAGACACACAAAATGCTTACCTGTTTCTTAAGGGTTTTGTTGGCATCCACCTCAATGATCTCCAAATGCAGACTGAGCAGAGACCTAACCCAACAGGGCCCTGGACATCCCCAGGGATGTACTTGGAAGTAGAAAGCTCTCAGCATCCTGTAGCACCAACCTCCCATTTAGGATTGATTTGATTACTCAAACTTCTGTTAAAAATGCTTTGTTACTAGATCCGTTTGGATAGAAGAGCTTTATTTACTAGACAGGCTCTCTTCCTGTCGTATGCATTGTCTTATTTTATGCATGTAATCTGTACTGACAGTGGAGAAGATCACACTTGGTGGAGGATTTTAGAACAGTTATTAGTAACTTGAAAATAATAAAAGCCGTTTCAACAGCCATTTGTCTTTCAGTACCCCATTGTCACCACTCCCTGTTACTTAGAGTCAGGAGAGGACTCTCTTGGTAATTTTTATTCTGTTTTATGAGAGCTGAATGCCCGTTTCAGATCTCTGGTACTACACTGCTTGAGACTGCTGGCTTTTCTTCTTTGGATCATGCATGTTTCAATTTGCTGCTGTGCTTGTAAAGAAAGAGCCTTTAAAAGTGTCCCCTTTTCTCCAACTATCTTTGGGTTTTCTCTGTTTATCAGCTGTAGATGTATAAAAGTAATGGTTTTTAGCTTAATTTTCTATTGAGAAACAAAAGATGTTGAATTGTGGTTATGGGGGGCAATCTGACTACTACAGATTAAGGTAAATTTAAACAATGTTTGTGGCAGCCTGGCTTGGAGAAACATTCAGACAAAGAGATATAAAAAGAATAAAGACAGCAGAATAACAATGCATGGACTTAAAAGCACAGGCTCTATCTTCTTAAAAAATGTTCTCTACTTTTAGCACTTTAAAGAGTGTTAAAATAACAATCCGATGACAGTGCCACCTCTGGCCTCAGAGGACAGTATGGAGGACAGTGAGTTTTTGCTGCTTTGTGTCAATTCACTATAAACTATTGATTAGGTCAGAAAAATGTTCTTCTCAGAAAAAGATACTCAGTTGCCTTTATACTTGATGAGAGCTGTGACCTAATCTCTGATTCAGCATAGTGCCGTTTTCCAGGTCTAGACATAATAGCTGCTGAACTAACGCTCTTTCTTGCTCAGATGTATCAGGCCATGCATCAGATGGTGATGCCCTGACCACATTGTATTTAAACAATTCTGTCTGTGTCTCAGAAAATATTAATATTTTTAAATCAGCCCCTTGGGCAGTACATCACGTCAGTGTTTCTGGCTACACAGACTTTATCTAAATACTTTGGCAAGCAGGGGCTTAAATCAGTGTTTCTATGACAAACCACCTAGTGCAAATAGATATGGTTTTAGCTATTTTAAAGCTATGCTATTTTACACCAGCCAAAATAATGGATCTCTCTTTCCAGGAGGCAATCCTAAAAGCTTTATTAGATTGAATTTGCCTGGGATGTACAACCCAGATGATTTTGCAAAATCATCTATGTGATCTTAATGTAGAAAGAGGAAGAAGTTTTACTGTTATTGTATTCAATTCTTTTGATTTTGTCTTCTTAGAGCGATTATTTCATTTGATTATCACATAAGAATTTCATCTATCATTTAGTTTAGGTGTACCTGAATTCATTATACTGTCTAATTTATATTTGATATAAAATGACAATAGCTTGAAACTGTATTGACAGACCTTTATTGAAGATAATTACTCAACAGGAATCATTCTGAATGAATTACATTGAAAATTCCCTTCAATTTTACAGCACTCCAGTGATAGGAAACATAACTATACGCATTTCCTTAGCTAAATTGTAGCTATAATTTTGTTTAAAACTCTCTGAATTCTTTCAGGTAAATTTGAGCTCCCCAGAGAAGCCTGTAACACCTAAGCTCAACTTCTGAGGTTTGATTAATTCACAACTCAAGATGATATTACTACAGGCATATGTCTCACTCGTCTCCCTGAGATGGCAGGTTGTCACTTGGTTCAGGGAGACAGTTTGATGGGAAGGGTTGGAGAAGTGGCCACCTTCCCTACTGTTATCAAGAAGAGGATTTGTTCCCCATTTGAAGAGCAGGAAGGAAACTGGTCACTGTGATGTGTGTCCCGTGATGTCTCTCCCTCTGCCCAATCCTGGGAAGGAACTGGAAGACCCGGGTTGCATCCCCAGTCCCTCTCCCCGGCTGTTTCTGTCTCTAATCTCCATGGGAGCAGCTCTAGGTCCATGTTTGATTCCCTGCATAACTTGCTTTGAGTTCAGAGGCCTTATGCCCAGCACTTTGCAGAACCAATCCGTAGAAATAAGAAATATTTCTTTTAATTTAAGTGGCTACACATTTTACCTCTATAGATCGCAATCATTTATTCTCTCAATTTTGATCTATTTCTACCAAAGAGAGCTGTTATAAGTGAAAATCTAAGGTATGCATTTTATTTTCTTAAACTGTTAAAATTCATTTGAAAACACAGGTTATATGTGTGATATAACAGTTGTTATCCATCTTGTATTCCTTGGCTAGAAACAGACATGTATGGAACTGGCTTTCCAATGATTATTGTCTAGAGAAATTTTCTAGAAATTATACTCAGTCAGGATATAAAACAGCAGAAAGGAGGAAAAATAATTACACAGTAAACCATGGGAGAGGAGGGAATGAAAAAAGGTTAAATATCATCAATGCATCTGAAATACAAGTGTGGTGTGTTCACACAGAGAAGGCATTCAGCATCCACCATAGCTTATATACGCTTGACCTAGTAAGTAGTGTAATTGTCACTCAGATATATTAAAATAGTATTTATTTCATGTCATATTTAAAAATTAGTTGAGTCACAAAAGTGAGAAATTAAGAATAGTGAAGATAGGAATATAGAGGTAGAAGGGAGATGAATAGGGAATGATCACACTGAGAAATCATATTGAGATTGAGTGTGCTGCACATAAGTTAATTCTTTCATAGACTATTAATTAAAGGTTTATTTCCTTCTGTTGAAGTAGCATTGTCCTAATCCATTTAGACAGAGAGGAAGAAAAGGAAAGGGTGGGGTAGATGTAATTCACCATCAGGAGAGTAAAGGCACTGCATGTAACACAGTCCTTCCTTCCACATGTTCTATCTCTCTCTCCCCAGTAAAACACTTTTAGATTTTCCTCATCATCTTAGAAATAATTTATACTGTTATGCTTCAGCTGGTTTATTTGTATTCATTTTCCTTTTAGCCAAATGGGATTGTTTATTGGGAAGCATTACAGCGTATCACTGAGTAGTCAAGCTATTTTTGTTTGGTTGTACTTGTTTCCTGCAGGTCTTGAAGGTTGCCTGCTACTTTTGCTAAGGGTTTGAGCCAGCAAATGTTCAGTATCCACCTTAACATTGATTGCCAGGACTTTATATGGCTTTTCACAGAAACTGCCATCAAACTAATTGTGTTTCTCATCTTTGGGCAAGGAAATTTGTCCTGGCTTAGTCCAGTAATACAGTAGTTTAAAAGGACGATTTTAAAAAATCAGTTGAAAAGCAAAGAAATTAAAAAAATTCTTAGATCCTATAGCAGAGGGGGAAACACAGAAAATTCCCACCTTAGGACTATCACTGGACATCTAGTTTTCAAGGGTCATCAGGTTATTTCAATCAAACCATCAGAAAGTGAAAATTCTACCGTATGAACTCAATAAAAAGAAATTGAATTACAGTGGGAGATACATAAGGAGGAAATCAGAAGAGCTAAAATGAAGAGGCAAAATATTTGGGGGCAGAAGGAAGAAGCACAAAACTGAAAAACAGTAGCAAGAAATCCTCGAAGTGTATCAGAGGGATAGAACTTGGAAAACAGTGAGATTACAGATTGTTAAAAGAAACATGGATGTCACCGAACCATTCAGAAGCATCATCAAGATTGATTTATTTTTTGTTTTTATTGATGTTGGCTAGAGGTACTATTCAAAAATATGGAGAACAGAAGCTGTTGAAAGAACCGGACAAACTGAAGAGTAGAAAATCTCTAGGACTCTCAAGCCCAGTGAAACACAAAAATGAGAAAGGGGTTAATTGTAAAAGCATTAATCTGTTGTCCAAACAGGCATTATACTAATTATACACTAAAAGGCGTCAAGTATCCCTAAAGTTTGAAAGTGTCTTCTAGGGAGTAAGATGACTGCAAGACACAAAGTCTTTTCTGTGAACTTGGTAAGTGAAACCACAACAGATCACAGAGCAATTGGGACACATGGTAATCAGATACCAGGTAATGAGATGGTATTGTAAGACATGTTTAACAGGCAAATCATAACTGGGAGTAAAAGGTAGATAAGCAAAACAGTGGTGAATAAGTAGACGAAATGAATGGATTTGTCTTTCAAGAAGACCTTTGCAAAACAGTTGTCAATATTAGGGTCTAGAAGCTAGGCATTTCAAAGTGCTTTTCTTTGTCTCACCATGTTTAAACCTTTACTGATCCACACTGGCCAGCCTCAACTGGTCTGGGGCAGAGAAGGCAAGAAAGGAATATGGAACTATAGCAAAAGAGTATTTGCAGAAAGGCTGCAGAAAATCAGAACAGAGTTGAAGTGGCATTCACAGGTGGTGAAATTGTGCTGTCAACTTCCTCTGGGTTTGGCATTTGGTGAAAGGAAGGTCAAGAGAACCTAGAGTGCATTAAAAGATAGATGAAATATCTCTTTTTTAAACAAATCTGTACTTGGAAGAGAGCACAGAATAGTAGATGACTGCAGTTTTCATTTTCCCTATGTCTTACATGTTTGTAATAGGCTTCTGTAATTAGCGAACAATTTTAAATATTAAATTGATGTTAGAACAATGCGAGTGGATGAATATGCCTTCACCTGGAACATAACATTGAATTTGAACTATCCCTTGTATAAAAAGTTACATCACATAAATTTCAAGGAGAGAAGAAGAAAACAGCTTAGTTTGGGCAAGAACATAGATTCTCCTTCTTCAAGACTTGAGCAGATTGTTGGAGCATTAGAAAGAAATTCCTCTCTCAGACAGGCCTCCCTTAGTTGTCCACCACAAAAATTCTTATGTGTCCTGTGATGTAACTTGTGTCATGGCACTATGACTTTCAGCAAAGGAATTTTGATGGAAACTTTAAATATTGCACATTCTCACTGAACCATAGTTTATGATGCAAAGAATGTTTCATGAGACAAAAAGTAGAGATTCTTTACTTTTATTGCTCAGTCTGTTCTACAGCACTGCCCAACTCAAATTTGCAAGATTAGGCTCTGAATTACTCACATTTTATGATAAATCTGAGACTAGCACCGAGGTTTAGGGCTTTTATCCTTTCACTAATGTTCTTATCTTTCAAAGTCCGTGATAAAAAGTTAGACTTACCCAGGGTCCCTTGCATCACTATCTATGTTTGAGGCAAGTTGTTGTTGGGAGTGTGAATATAATTTCACTTGATTTTGGTATGAGTTTACTTCTTGTTTTTATTGGAAAGAGCATTGGAATCAGCTTATGTTCTGAAACATTTTTTCTCGTGGTTGAAAATTGGAATTTGGAGTTGTATATATAGTTTTGCTTAAACTCATATCACACTGTAAATGGACTTTCTGAAATATTTTTATGGTGATTCAGTAATTTGCCACTTGAAACAACTAAAAAGGTAAATTCATGAGATCCAAAATTATTTTAAGTGTTGTCTCATAGATAAGGAAGCTCATACTGAAAGAATCAAAGGTAATATGAGTGGTTTAATTCCAGAAAAATGTAACTGGCAACTAAGTCACTGGCATTGATCTTACAATGTGCTGGACATGCAGTATTTCTCCAGACTGTTGCGGAGATACTTCTTCTTACCTTGACTTGTAATAGAGATATTCCAGGAATTGGAGGGCTGAAGGCCAGATGCTGAGATCAGATAATGTGAAGGATGTGTAACTACTGCACAATAATGGGTTTCATATAAAATAAAGACATATTAAGAGAGTGAGGAACATCTGTGATCTGATCTGATATGGTATAGCATAACCTGCAGCTTTTTTCCAATGCCATTATGTCACATTATCAAACTGAAGTATACTGTTTAGCAGTACTATTGAGACATTGTACCAAAGATGTACCAGGTGTGAGGTAGATAATCTGTTAAAACAAACAAACAAACAAAAAACCAACAAAACTTCTCATGTACCATCCCCTGTGTTCCTTAAAGAGGTAAAATCCTTTATTTGCCCTCACTGGTGTAAGTTAAATTGCCTAAGTACAAAATATGGGACTGGTTTATGTGTATATTATCAACCTTCCCCAGCTTGACTGAAACGACCCAGTATCTCAGCCTAGCCTGTTTTGTAGCAGAAACCTGTGAGTCATCTTTCCACTACTTGACCCTGACACCAACAAATAAATCCCAGGGGCTGAAAGGGACAGTTAGGGTGAGAAGAATAAGAAAACATATGGCAAGATTAAGAGATATGTCTGGTTTGTAATCTGAAGAAATACACCTTCAGATTTTCCCTCTTGCTCTGAGAAGGGAACTCTTAATCCTCTTGCTGCCACAGAAAAGCTTGGTCACCCTTCTCAGATAAAGTAGTCTACTTATCTCATCAATTCCCACTCACCCATTATTTATTTCACAAGTTAGAAAGCTGTCAGCATTGCATAAGAAACGTCAGCATGAATATTTGATGACCACAGCTGCCATAAGAAAAACAAATCTTATATACTGCTAGCAGCCATTAAATATTCTGTTTACTCCATAAATGTACACTTTTAGAAATCTATGGAGAGACACTGTCCAAAGAGATTTGAAGCTGGGTATTTAAAATGGATCTTAGTTTTGAATATAAATTATAAACTTCCCAGAGAGTCTATACAACATTTACATCCTTAGTGCATATTTCTACATTTAATGAATGCTTAGAATACGATATCATTTTTTTTGCTTCTGACTATCGTGTGATGAAATGCAATGACTTTTCAGTTTACACTCTACTGGGATGCATTTGAAAGCCACAAGAATGTGTCTGTGTTTTAACAAGCACCAGTGTTTTAAAAAGGTGGAATAGTTTAAAATTGTATTTTATGAAATACTTGGTTATAATTGCATATTTTTGCAATTTTTAATCCTGTTAAAGCTTCAGCATCTTTGCTTTTATGCATAAAAATCTCCCTGGATTTGTAAGCAGACTTCTTTGTGTTTTGCTATCTCTGTTTAATGCAGCAGAGATTTCATTTATCTGTGCTGAAATGTACAACTCCAGTGACTTATACTGTGAATAACAACAACTCTTTCTCTCAAGTTTGGAATTACTTTTAGATATTAAAAAAAAAAAAAAAAAAGGCAACCTGATTTAGATTATATGTATTTTTTATTGCAGAATTCAAAAAATTTTAAGAATTTTAACTAGTAATCCAGTCAGTAGTGCTTGTTAGGGATCAGTACTCAGTTTGTGAGATATATAAGTGAAGCTACCAAGCTAAGGCAATGATGGGAAAAAAGTTTGTCACTCAGTAATTCCCCCATAGAGAAGCTATTGAGCTTTCTTGAGAAAAAAAGCCATTTATTTCAGGAAAGATGTTGGGTACTAAATGTTTCTTAAAATATTTTCAACCTGGCCCCAGAATGAAAATAGTTTGCACAGGAGTCTTGGAAAGCAGGAAATAAAAATGGACAACATTCAGTCAGGGGCCAGAGTAGGCAGAGATGGTATTACAGGAGGTACCAAAATCAATACCACACACAAATGGCAATTTAAGGTGATGTCCACCATGCCCATGCCCATGGAAAGGGCAATAGTATCCTTCATGTTTCTACATTGTTTTACCCAAAGGCTACAAGACAGAAAGAAAATCCATCTGGTGATACTTAACTTGCAAGTTCTGCCATTTTTTCTTTCAATCAATGTTTATGTGTTTACAGATTACAAAATTTGCCACATTTTCCAGAAACTTCTGTAAGCCTTTCAGCCACACTCACTGCTTTGCGTACTTTTACAGGCTTTTGTGGCATTATTTATGGTAGACTCTTCATCCAATATTAGACTATTTTGCATGAATTTTATTTGAAGTCCAGTTTAACTAAGTTGCAATTAGATATATTTAGTTTAAAAACCCTAAGCAATGAATGGAGTTACCTGAACATTATTAAGACCTATTCTTAGCACTCATCAAAAGAAATAAAAAATTCCCTGGTTCAGCTATGTCTATCAAAAAGCAGGGCAGTGGCGGCAATCTGAATTCATCATGCTGTGTCACCTCTCAGGAATATAGGCCTTTTCTTCTTTGCAAACAAAGACTATGGATCTGACGGAGCTGGATATTTTAAAACTGCATCTTTAAAAATAAAAAACATTCAGAATGAAAGTGAAGTATCAGTTGTGCCTTTTAAAATGTTTTTTCTCCTCCTTGCCAGTGTTTCTAATATCTCTCTAGGAGTCTGAAATTAAACCATTTCCCTGTTGACTTGGATTGACTTTTTGCCGATTGGAAAGAAAGAAAAGAATATGCTTTCCCTTTTTTCTTCTCTTCCTAGCATTGGAAAAGCCCCGCAAGGATTCTCTTCAAAGAAATCTGATCAGCGATTTAACACAATATAAAATTTTATGTAAAAGCACTAAGAAATATTCTCATAAAAGCCATTTGGGAACATAAAAGAGACAAAAACAAATGTTTCGGCCAACATTTCCAAAAGAAGATCTATCATTTTTATTATTATTATTTTTAGGCTCAGTCTTTTTCCTCATTCAATCACATGAGGAATTGACTTTTCATATGCATCTTGTGCCAGAATCCGTGCTGGGAACAAGATGCTTGTCTGCTCTTCAGCATTTGATATGCTGGAATTGAGGATCCTGAGGGGTGAGAACAAGGCTCAAAGCAAGATTACAACCCTGAACTTCGGTAGAGTGAAGTCTGGACTTGGATATGCTTGGAAGAATCCCATAGGAAATACCCTTGGAGAGAAGAGGGGTCCAGGAGAGCTGATTGATTTGCAAGGATCCCAGAGCCAGCATGGTCCATCTCAATGAGCAAGAAATCAAGCAAAGATGGCAGGAGATTAACAAGGAGCTATTTACGAAATTAAAATGTAAAAAGGAAGTACACAAGAGGTGAAAGGAAGTGCAGGTGACCCAAGAGGAATATAGCAACACTGTGAGAATGAGAGTGTAAGGATGTGGTAAGAAAAGTCAAAGCCTATCTGGAGCTGAACCTGGTCAAGGGTACCCAGGGAGGTTTTGAAGTCTCCATCCTTCAAAACCCATCTAAACATGGCTCTAAAAAACTGCCCTTAGTTGTCCCTACTTTGAGCAGGGAGATTGGACTGGATGATTTCCAGAAGTCCCTGCCCACTTAAACAGTTTTGTAATTTGGTGCTATCAGTGTAGCTGGAGTGCAGTGCAGCACAAGCTGGGAATGCAAAACATCCTCTCCTGTACTGTCACGTCCAACAGCTCTACAACTCCTGAAGGGATCAGTGAGCACATCGCTGGCTTCTGAAGGAAGGAGTGGAAGAGATAATAAGGAAGAACCACAGACTGCCCCCCTGCCCCAGCCCAAAAGTGGCAGTGGGGAAGCTTCAGTTATGCTCCCAGTGCTGATGCTCCCCTGCAAGTGCTGCTGGTGGTCAGCTTCCCACTGCTGCACATCCCTGCCCCTCGCCCTGCCCCAGCAAGGCACATCTGCCTCTTGGCATGCACCTTGTGTGAAACCTCTTCATAGAATCACAAAACAGTTTGGGTTGAAGGGGATCTTAAAGATCATCTGGTTCCCACCCCCCTCCCATGGGCAGGGACACCTTCCACTAGACCAGGTTTCTCAGAGCCCCATTCAGCCTGGCCTTGGATGGGTTAGGGTGTCCAGGGGTGCTGCAACAGAAATAAGACATAGGCAGAAGCAGTTTCCCTACTTTGCAGAAAGGGGTGCAGCTGGGAATGTTTCCCAGACCACTGCCAGTATGGCAGCTGCCCTTGCCTGGTCAGGCTGGTTGCTCCAGAGGGGGAGGTCAGTTGTGAGAGTCCAGCTGCCCTTCATACTCCCTTCCCAGCCACAGGCCAGGCTCCTCTCTAGAGGCATCTCACTTTAGAACAGGATAAATATTATTTAATCTAGTAAAATTCCTTCAGATTGCTCTAGACTCTTAGAAAAAAAAAAAAAAGGCTGTCAGCTAATTTTGGGCAGTCTTTACTGAGACAGTTAAATCCACAGGGAATTCTGTTGGCTTGCTGTGATACGAGTTAAATATAGGGGCACCAGGAATTTCCCTCCAAGCCAGATAAGTCTCACACAAAATATTTGAACTTTGCAGGCATGCACACTCCATAAGGCAATGCTGAGTATTTCATCCAAGAAATAACACAAAGAGGGCCCACTCTCCGGTATTGTAACAGCCCTGTGTGTGAGGGTGACTGGTTCCTTTTGTCATTGTGTTATTCTTATGCAACTGTGATGAGGCCTGTACACCATAATCCTTACTCCTACCTGAACGTTTGTCTTTGATCCTTCCCAACCCTGTGGAACCTAATTCACATTTACTCCTTTGTGTAGAATTACTTCAATAATTTCATGTGGGCTACTCCAGTGTTTTCACCAGCATACCTGAGAGAATTATAGGTTCATTTACCTATTTTTTAAAGTTCTGGAGTTTACTCACTCATTAAAACTCCACGGGAGGCGTTTATTTTGCTTAGCACTTAGTGTAAAGTTAAATTAAAATGAAGTAATAAAAAGGAAAAATTAAGAAAAGAGAATTTGTATGTGCACTTCCTGCTCCTTAATTGAAGCAACTAATTGGTCTGTCCTGGAAGAATTTGTCTTTGGACAAACCAAAGACCTTCACACCCTCCACATCCCTTTGCAGACACATAAAAGTCTCTGGAGAAATCTTTTTGTTCCAGTGTAAACTCCTACTCACATGTAAGTAGTCACAGACAGCTTGCAGCCTAAAGAGGAAGGGAACAAAAGATGTCTGGTATGAAAGAGCAAGTCAATGGAAATAGTCCTAGAACTTTTCAGATGTTTTTAAAATGAGCTCACTGTGTTAATTGCTGTGCTTTTTATTTTTCTTTTTATTTTTTAATGGCTGTGTATGCTGGTAGAGTAGAAGAGAGTATGCTACAGCCAGGCACTTAGGGTTTGTGTGCCTTAAAACCTCAGTCAAAGAGAAACCCTCTCCTGAACTTTTTGTAGGTTATTTAGGGGTTAACTGAGATCCCAGATTGCACTGAAGAGATATGTATTACTCCAAACAGTACTTGTGGATTAAATATATAATGTTTCCCAAAGAAAGGAGTATGCTTGTAACAAAGTTGACCCTTAAAACCTGACATTTCTGGGGGAATAAAGGAAGACAAACAGTCCCCATTAGCTTTCCTCCCTTCAACTCCCTTCAAACTACGTGTAATTGTGAATGAAAGTTCACGTGTAATTAGATACCTTAAAGACAAGGTGAAGTTCCCAGAGAATATTGATTTTTAAGTAGTGAATGTATTTTCTTGCTTACCTTGTTCAATGCAGATTTCTTCTTTTCTGAGTGCAGAAAACCTCTCTGGAAGCATATTTCACTTGCCTTGGCCATACTGATGCAAGCTGGGTGCCACAGTAGGAGAGCTCCATGCCTAATGCAAGTGCTTGGTTTAAGGATGGGCTGCAAGACTGGGGCTCTCATTGTAAAACTGCATCCAGAAAATGAGCATTTGGAGAGGAAAGAATAAGGGGGCTGTCGTAATAATAAACGCCTACAGGTTGACAGATTTTAAACAATCTGGAACATTTTGTCATTTGGTGTCTCAAGAAGAATCTAAGTTGTAGTGGCTTATTTTTTATTAATATAATATTTTATTATTTAAATAATTTTAATGGTTTTAATAAAACCTGTGAGAAATCTGTGCTCCCTGTGTTTGGGTAGCTCAGAGGAACAGGTCGTACTTCAGTTTCCTAAGATGGGGTGTTCCTTCAAGGGGGACCTATTTCTGCTCTTCTTTTGGGTGAACGTTGTCCTCTTTGTTGTAACTGCTGGAGGTAAACGAATTAATAAAATGAAAAAAATAAGGAAAATCACAGCCAGCTGGCACCACCTACAACAGAAAGGACAGCATACACATGCAGTTAAACTCAGAATTTTTTCCGGAGCTGAAAATATGAAAAAAGCCATACAAGCCTCTTTCTTTTCTGTGTAAGCTATATTTTTTGAAAAGCATCATTCAAAGTCTATGCTTAATCTCTTCTAATCTTCTTTCAGTGAAATAAGAAATAAAAATAAGTATTTTTAACCTTTCCTTATGCCTACAGCTTTTGATATTTAAAGGGAAGTGAGTTTAAAGTAATCATCTTGTACAACAAGGGAGAAGTTCTATTGTCTCAGTCATGTCTTAGAACCTTTGTTTCAGATATATTACTCTGTAGCATTCTCCTGTGCCTCCTGCAGATATTAATAACACTATGTCACTCAGACCAGACTATCAAACGAATTCACCAAACTAACTGCAGAGTAGAATTAATTGAATCTTCCTCACAGTCAAGTATCTTATCATCCATACGCAGTAGGTAAGTTGGGCAGTTGCTGTAAAAACTGAAGCCATGTGCATACGTTTAATGGTGATAAACAGAAGTAATTTGGGGGCAAAAACATTTGATGCAACGTTCCTTCATCCACAGAATTCCTCCAGTCTCAGCCTATATCTCCTGTCCACCTTAAATCAGATACTTTTACTGGTGAAAATACGGTGATTAAAACAAACAAGTGGACTAGAAGCAAGCCTGCTCACCGCCTGGCAGCCACCTTGCCTGCCCACCTGCTGACAATGCAAGGGTATGTGCTGCAAACTTCCTGCAAATGGAGTACGAAGCAATCGGCTGTCCCGAGCTCGGCGGCACCACATGCTAACCCCAATCATTGTAGCATTGCTACCTGCACTGCAAATACCTCAGGGCCGAGAGAGCCAGATATCTGTGCCTGTGTTCACGGGAAAGAAAGTCATGTCAGATACACCAAAAAGGGAAGGTGCAGCCCGCGAATGGACCTCCCCAGAGAAACTGTCAGATCAGCAGCAGCACCCAGACATCATATGGCATTTTGCTGATGCTCTGTCCGATTTCGTTTTCTCACTGCATTCCTGCAAAACTACAGCCATCAGTTTTGCAGCTAATTGTCTTCTTGGAAGTGACAGACCAGGAAATTCTGATTGAAACACCTGCTTAGCAGTTACATGCAGTCTGCATCAATCAGTAAAGCTGCGCTATGAAAAGTCATTTCATTTCACAGAGGATTTCAATATTGCAAAATCTGGTTTCATTTCAATTTGGAATGAAACCTAAATTTCAACATTTTTCCATGAAAGGGAAAACCCTTAGGGTCACTGCATTTCTGGCAAGCTGCTGAAGAAGAGAGGGTGCTGGAAACCCTCAGTCCCTCATCCCATGGCTTTCCATGTGACCGGCAGGACTGGAACCAGTGAACCTGAAAACCACAGGGTCTCCCACTTTCCTGGGGAGCCATAAAGCTTCAAGCTGGTGATTCAATTCATTGTTCACCAGCAAGCTGCATGGTGATCTCTGAAGAGATTGGTGTCGTAGCCCCAGCTCTTCTCTCTCTCCTCCTTGTGCGAGTTGGTCCAGTCTGCTGCATCTGTTTGCTTCATGTCTTTCGACTCCTAGATGCATTCCCAAAGTGCAGAGCCTCTCTGAGCATCCCCTTCTGGAAACTGGGGCCCTGATATCCAGCTGATACCACAGGGGTTTTGAAGCTGAGTGCCAATTTTATCTACAAAAACTTTGTAGTTGATTTGTCTTTGGTGCCAGCTCAAATCTTTTGTCAGGGCTGACTTTGACCCCCAAGTAATCATTTTCTGTCACTGATGCAGATCCTGAGACTGGTCTCAGGTCTCAGAGACTCCCTGATAGTTTAATCAAACTCTTTTCCAGAGCACCAGTTCTGTGGGTGTTCTGGGAGGTCACCTCCTTGGGGACACATGATAGCTGCAGCCTTTGCATGAGGTTTCCAGCCACATCCTGGTCCTCCCCTTTCCAGCCCCCTTGACACTATTTATTTTAGGCAGCTCAAGAGAAATACAGATCTAGGCAAAGCAATAACATATCTGCGTGCTGTATCATGCCTCAGTTTTCTCATCATACTGAACATTTTTGAGTGCTTCCCGTGGTCTTGCTCTCAGAAGTGCAGACCCTCTTATCTCTGGACCTGACCCTACAACATGGACCACAACAGTTTTTCTCTCCTTCTTCCAAGCCCTAACCCCTTTTTTCTTCCAACATTAACATCAGACAGTCAAAATTATGCCATTTGGCACTACTTTCTTTATCATATCTATTGCACTGAAAATATCACTGACTCATCTAGCCCCTTACCAAAGACTGGCCTTTACATCTCTTTCACATATACGCATGCAGACTTCCTCCATCCATCCATCTATTGCCCAAGCACTAGTGCTGGGAAAGGTCTGTGAAAACACGAGGTCATGTAGAATCAACAACTGGACATTTTCTGTAATCAGCCTCTTCAGAGTATTCAGTGCATATGAGTCAACTTTCTCCAATGGGCAGAAAATACTTCCTTTAGACAGTTTCTGACCACAGAGAACTATTAAGTGCTGTACTTGTGATTCACTCTGAGAATGAGCGTGCCAAGTCAAAGTGACTGGAAGAGGGAAAAGGGTTTCTAAGGATGTGAACTGTTGCCACCATTCTCAATTATAAATGTGCCTGAAGGCATGAGGTGCTGCATTAGACTAACATGTGAACATAGACTCACTCTACCCCTACCTCAAGAGCCAAATCGTGCTTTTAAGGGCCTTGTTTTAACATCTTCAGCTTCCTTGACTTCAAGGAAGGTTATGGTGTTTAACATTTCTGAAAAACAGGCCTAACATGCACTGAGTTGTGTTGATGTTTAGCCAGGGACTTAAATAACAAAGTCTTTTCCCTCCCTCTGGAGCACTGGGCCAGTCTGTTTTCTTGCAACAACACAGAACAGTACTAAGAATTTATGTTTTTTCATGGTGATAGATTTTTTATATGGAAACCTCCATCCATAGGTCTGGATATAGGTCTGATTTTCTGCTTTTGTGATTTTTTTGGTTGATTGGTTAGGTTTGTTTTTGTTTAGGGCTTGTTTTGATGGGGTTTGGTTTGGGTTGTAGGTTTTTTTGTTGTTTTGACCATCTAGAAACATTCTATGGGAGAATACCAGAAGAGTTTAGCTTGTTTGCCTTGTCAAAACCAATGCTGCAAGAGATTATGGGAGTGGTGTATAAATACTGCGTAAACAGAGGAAAGATCATTGAGGCTAAAGGACTAGATTAGATAAGAAAAGCTCAAGCTGGAAGTGAGGTGTTTCTCAACAGACATTATCTTTTCAGGGAAAATAATAGAAAGAGTTACCTACTTCCTTCTTTTGAAAGACAGACCTTAATCATTTATTCAAATTCAGATGCAGTATGTCAGCAAGCTACAGCAGGGAACAATAATCAGACACACAGAAAATCTTCCCATCTAAGGTCCTATAAGTATCCTTTCTACAAGAGCCTGGGCTATTGAACTGGCAGAAAGCTGCCAGGAAAGGAATGCTATTTGAACTTAAGTCTGCTCATGGTGAATTCATTTGCAAATTCAAGCAGATGATTTCAGGGTAATTATTATTATGTTGCTTGCTTAGCTGCAGCTGTGATTTCCTTTTTGCATAGTGTAGATCCAGCTTTACAGAATGTTTCCCAGCACCTTCTGTGATAATTGACAGCTATATGTAAACCCTGCCGATTGTTTCACATAGTACAACATGTTCTTAATTACATGTTTCAGAGTAGAAATGGATTGAAAAATGAATAGACAAATAAAGCAATGAAGTATTTAGAATTTGTTTCACTCATTCACTTTTATATGTAGTCTTGGGCATATTCTCCTTCTGTCACATGCATGTGAACTCAACTGTTGTTTAATGGAAGATTTGTGGAAATTCTGAGAAAAGACCATACCTCTCTGAAATTCAAGCAGTACTTTGATATGAGGTTGTACATGAGCACATGAGAGACTTTCTACCCAAAGGATTATTCTCTGTCTTGTTTCCTTTGGCCTATTATCTTTGGACACTATTTATTTTTAATAAGGCAATGACATAAAAGAAAAGGCAGGGCTAGATTGTGCTGCCTATGCAGAGTGGTGTGTAGGAGTCTAATGACTGTTTTTCCTCAAAAAAAGGTGCCACAAATATGCAAACTGCCCCTAGATGACCCTTGCTAGGATGAAGGCTGAATCATAGAATCATATAAGTCGAAAAAGACCTTTAAGACCATTGAGTCCAACTGTTTACCCAGCACTACTGAGCCCAGCATTAGACCATGTCTCCTAGTGCCACATCTACACTTCTTTTAAATGCCTCCAGGGATAGTGACTCAACCACTTCCCTGGGCATCCTCCTAATGTCCAATCTAAACCTCCCCTGAGCCATTTCCTATTGTTCTGTTGCCTGGTACTTGGGATAAGAGACTTCCTCTCACCTCACTGCAACCTCCTTTCAGATTGTGAAGACACACAGGACCTCTGCAGAAAGTTTGCAGTAGGAATGAGAAGGTGGAGGTGACAGAAAGAAGCATTTAGATGCAAAGTCCCTTTCTTCAATAAGAGGATTCTTACAAAACAGGTTTGAATGGAGGATTGAAGGACTTATGTTTTTTAAATTGTAAAACAATATTTGAAACACCATCACTAACCCAGTAGACCAGCAATAATCAGAAAGCCAAAGAATTCTGTATGACACTGGAAAGGATTTTATGCAGATGATGTCATTCTTTCTTTGAATGAATGCTATTAATCCGCATCTGAAGCATAAAACCATGAGGTAATGGAATACATTAGTTGCTGCAAGCTGCCAGTGTCTCTAGGCCAGTGGTTACCAACATTTTTGGAGCCAGTCTCTTAGGTCTTTTCCTCCCAGCCCTTGTCCCCAGCAGATAACTTCCATCTTTGCTCATATCAGTTGAAATTTCCCATTTCAGCTTTCCAGCCAGAGCCTTTGCTGCTCTCCTGTGTCCCAGCTCTACACGGTCCTGATGTTTTTCCTTGCTGCCAGCACCAAGAACAAGACCATAGACTGCAGCAGAACTTTGCACTCTGCTGAACCTCACCTTCAACACAGACATACCTTGCAGGTTGGGAAGTTCTAAGTTGCCTGAATTGTTCTCCTAGCTCAACAGCAGTGCTGAAGGGGAATGTGAATGGAGAAGATCCATGTGGCATGTTTTCCAACCCAAATTAAACAAGTGTGTGAGAGCTCTTTCATAGGAACTCATTATTGCTTTCTTCCAAGTTCTTGGCATTTGCTCATGGGGGGACCTCAGGGGATTTTCAGAGCATTGTGTAAATGTTCTTGCAGAGCAAGCTATTAGCATTCACTGTGAATGTCTAAAACTAGTAACTTATGCTAATGCAATAGCATTTCCATTTGTGTTTGGTTTGGGGTTTTTTCTGGTTAGTTTGTTTGGACAGGTTTTTTTGGTCTAATTAGATCGTACATCCTTTGGAGCAGATTCTTCTGTGTCTAATATAAGTACAGGCAGATAACTGATACTGATACTCAACACAGGTTTTATAGTAATGTATTAGAAGGATAAAGATAGTCCTGGCTATTTTTATAGTGGTGTAAGTCCCAGGTCTCTGACCCCAAGATCTGGCCTATCATTCCCTGCGGACTGGAGCTCAAGCTCTGTGTTTCATGTTGTAAGCAATTAAGAGGTTTTATTTGTGCAGCTGACATGCTAAAATACTTAAGGTGTCTGAAATCAAGTTAAGATGTCTGTATGGACAGAGCCAGCAGCAGCTCCCACTCAGGTCTAGGACAAAACCAGACTGCTAACTGTAGTTCCTGCTACAGGCTTTCTTTTGACAGAACCAATTACAAAACTCTTCAGAGATGCTTCTTTCCATGATTGGTAACCCATTCACTTGCTACCAGTCAAGTGGTTTGGAGAGAGGAGAAGTTTTCGAAGAGGAGTCTGGGAACCAGATTTTAAGGGAGGACTGAGACAGATGAAGCTAAAGGGAAGATGACAAGCTTGATAAGGAAATGAAACCCAATGGAGAAGGAGGACAAGTGTGCAAACCGGGAGAGTGGAGTCAGAACTTGTTCAACAATGTGAGACTGTTTGGAAAATCAGTTGCACAGTGGGACAGGGGAAAGCAGATAGGATAAGACTAGGTAGAAGACTGGAGCTAGATGAAGGGTCTACAGAGAGACCCTGGTGGGCTGAGAGATTTTTCAGGACAAAGCTTTGGGGTAGAGCTGCAGCTGTCTGGACAAAGAGGGAGAAGGCAGAGAATTCATCCAAGGTAGGGAGGCTGTGCAGTAAGGGAATGCTCGTGAAGCCAAAGGGGGAGGAAGAGACTCAGCAAGGGGGAAGTGTAGCTGGCAAAGAGCCTCGAGGGTCAATTCACAGCCCAAACAAGGGAGGAAGGAAGGAAGGAAGGGATTCAGCTGACAAGGAGAAATGGATAGGGCTGAAAAGTGGACCAATGGAGAAGAATCAAAGTAAGAACATTGCAGTGGGGTGAGACAGAGTCAATCAAGCTTGGGAAGGAAAAGCAGAAGGAGCATGTATCCCAATCAACATCAGTGACAAATGGTGTCCCCCAGGGGTCCATGCTGTTGTTTAATATCTTCATTAATGACATAGGCAAAGAGATCGAGTGCACCTTCATCCGATTTGCAGATGACACCAAGATGAGTGTTGCTGTTGACACACATGAATGGGATTCCTTCCAGAGGGATCTAGACAGGCTCAAGAAAGTAGGCCCAATGGAATGTGAGCTCACAGCCCAGAAAGCCAATTGTATTCTTAGCTGCATCAGAAGCAGTGTGGCCAGCAGGTCAAAGGAGGTGCTCTGGTGAGACCCCACCTAGAGTACTGCATCCAGCTCTGGAGTCTTCAACACAGGAAGGACATTGGCCTGTCAGAGTAAGTCCAGGGAAGGGCCACCAAGACGATCAGAGGGACGGAGCACCTCTTCTACAAAGAAAGGTTGAGAGAATTAGGTTTATTCAGCCTGGGAAAGAGAAGGCTTTGGGGTGACCTAATTGTAGCTTTCCAGTACCTGAAAGGAGTCTATAAGAAAGATAGAGAAGGAACTTTCTACAAGAGCCCATAGTGACAGGACAAGGGAGAATGGAATCAAACTGAAAGAGGGTAGGTTTAGATTAGATACTAGGAAAACATTCTTTACTGTGAGGCGCTGGAACAGGTTCCCCAGAGAAGCTGTGGAAGTCTCATTCCTGGAAGTGTTCAAGGCCAGGCTGGATGGAGCTCTGAGCAACCTGGTCTAGTGAAAGGTGTCCCTGCTCATGGCAGGAGGGTTGAAACTAGATAGTCTATAAGGTCCTGTCTAAACCAAACCATCCTAGGATTTTTGATTCTATGTGCCTCTTGCAGCATGTATTTTTTTTGGTGCATACAGTGCAGCAAATAACACTGAAACTCACTTGCAAAGTGTGTGTGTGTCTGTGATATATACGCACCCATATACACGAACATGCATAGTGGGAGAGAGCTTGTCAGATATATTGGGCAATGGTCAAACAGTAGTGAAAGTTGTCCTTTAGCTCAAGTGGGTAATGTCTTCAAGAACATTATCCATTCTGTATGTTGGGATACTGAGAGACAACAGAAACACATTTCTGGCTTTCAGTGTGATTTTATAAACTTTGGAAATAATGGTCATGTAATTTTGCTTATTTTTCTTTATCAATATTTTAAAATATCAAGTCCTTACTCTTTGGGCAATGTTAGAATTAAGGTTGCAAAATATAGCTTTAGCTGCATCATCATACATACTTTTTTCCTCAGGACATTTCTTTGCTGAAGGCGCAAGATGGATCTGCTCTGGGACAGATCCAGGGTTTACAGAGTCCCCTGCTTTGTTCAGTATAGGAATTTCTAAATGTGTATTGCGTGAGGCAAAGAACTGAGGATGGAGAGTAAAGATTGCCAGAGCTTTTTCTTGCCCTGGAAAATAAAATCTATCCTTGGTTCTGCTCTAATTCCTATATGATGTTAATCAAGCTTTGACAGTTTGACAGCGTATTTAAGCAAGTATGTTTCATATATACTGTATTCCAGATTTGACGTGCTGATGCTTATGTTTGCAGCAAAAGTCAGTGTAAGTTGTTCCCTTGTCAAGTAAAGTGCTGTATGATGCTAACGCTTCTGAAAAAAAATCAAACTGGGCATTTAAAATTAATGAACAAATGGGTATTTGTGATACCAGAGTGGCGGGTGTTAAAGATATCAGTAATTCTGCCTCCACCACAGGGTTTGAATGGCACCATTACCAAGGCTTTGGTGCCATGCCTTGAGCAATATGGTGAAAAGAAATATTGAACAGGAGCTCATTAATGATGCAATCATACATAATGTTCTGGCTGCAGCAGATCCTGTCTCATGTGTTGATGACCTCTCAGATCTGCTGGTAGAAGAGCACATTTCACTGTTCCTCAGTTTTGTAAAAATTATCTGCCTTAGCGTGGGCACTGCTTTGACTGCTATTTAAAAGCATATACACCCTCATCCTGACCCCCCAAAAAAACCTGAATCATTTGACAGAATTTTAGTTAGCAAATGACTACAGATGGAACTGTGCTGGCAGATAAGAAAGTGTGATCATATTCCGGGTAGAGAAGGGGTGATGAGTAGCTGGTGGTAGGGCCAGGGCATAGACTATTTCTTGTGATGAGCTGTGATCAAAACACATCTGACCCTGTTCTGCTGGGATCCCACCCTCAGCAACATGTAGTGCATGGAGTGGCCTTCACCCAGAGCAAAGGAGTACAACATGATGTTGGTCCAGCACTCACTATACAGGACTAAACTAATGCTGCATGGGTAACATTTCTAGTAGTGTTTCTCAACTACTAAATGGTGAACCTTACAGCCTGAAGTGTATTCTGAGCACATTTTTGTATGTCAGCACACATGGAAATACATGTTACATAAAGTATATGTGTGCTATGCATATGTATGACTTTCCACAGGAAATATATTTTTGCTACCTTTTCTTTGCTAAAGGAAATACTCAAGAGGAAGATGAATCAGTCCAATGGCACAGCCAAAATTACAATGACAAGTGGACCTCACAGGGAACATTTAAATCCCATAGGTATTTTAGAGACACTTAGTAACTTCTGGTGCTCCTTAAATATTAACATCTGCTCTGGACTGTTGGATGAATGATAGTTTGGAAAGTTTTTTGTGCAGATCCATGACATAACGGTGCCTCAGCTGAAGAAGAATGTTTCTTTTAATCAAATCATTGTGTAACATGTCTGATTCACCATGGAGTTGCTAAATAGTGTGTCCCAAGTCTCTGCAGCAGATATAGGGGAAAATGGGGCATACTGGGGGGAGGAGGGAGTGAAAAAGGGAAATATGTTTTTTTAAACCACGCCCATACTCTGAATCTTAGGCCAGCGAACAAAACTAGTTTCCTAATTGAAACTGGAGTCTGAAAGCTTCTTTGACTCTGCCAACTGCTGGTGGTCCCAAGAGCAGTTTGAAAGGAGAAGCAAATAGGCTGAGTGCAGCAACCAAGCGTCAACTAGTGGTGAGGATGTCCTATTCTTAATTCTTATGCCATCCTCAGAGAAGATACAAGAATACATAAGGTGGTCTGCTAACTTCATATTAGCAAGTTAAGCAACTCTCCCAGAGTGAAGCAAGATGGCTTTGAGGACGTTTTGTTTGTCTCTGCTATTCTAAAAGGCTGCAGTGGGCTGAGCCCAGAAACCTGCCCTTCTGCTGTGGTGTACCTTGAGTGATATTCAGCTATAAAATGCATCTGTTTTGATTGTGAAGGATTTACCAACAGAAAGGAGACTTAACATTGGCATAATTTCCACCACCTGGTATGGCTTTTCTGCATTGAAAGAAAGATTGAAGGGTAGCTACAGCTCAAGATCCATTTTATGGAAGTTTAAAAGATAGGAGGTGCACCACTACAGTGACATAAGTGTTATATGCAGGCCTTGAAATGGCTTACAAGACACTTCACCAGCACAGAAACCTTCCCTGAGGGAACAAATTTTGCCTGTTGGGAGAAAAATAATCTATTCTTCTTTGAAAGAGAAAAACTGAGTTTAAAAATGGAAATGGTCTTCTGATAAACTGCACATAAAGGTGGAGAACCCTTCCTGTGGCACACTGGATGAGATAACTTGGAGTAAATATCAGTTGGTTGAAGAGGCTGTCCACATGATAACCATTCATGCTATGTACAAGTGGTGTGATTGATTTTTGTAATCCCAGATAAAAGTAGACTCTTCTGAAGCACTGTCAGCCTGTGAAAAGCTTTCAAAGACCAAAGCTGCTGCTGAAAAACCAACAGTGTGGCCAGCTTCCAGCTTGGCATCTGCTGCTAATGTTCCATCTACCTAAAATTGCCATTATAACATAGTTAGAAAAGGCGTTTTTCATTTCCTGCTTTGCACTGGTGTGTAGAGTTACTGTGTGCTGTTAGCAACTAAGTGCTGGTTTTCACTTCAGAAACAGATGCCTTTTATTGAACGCTGGATCTTGGCAGCCCCCTCATAATTACAAAGGTGGAAAAGGGTGCAAGAAGCTGCCTGGACACAAATGTTCATGTATGGTGCTCTTTCCATCATGTTTGAATTTCTTTTTCCACGTCCTCAGCTTTGGCTTCTAAGATGTGAGGCTTCTCCCCTGATCTGACCATGCTCAGGCAATATGAAGAGAAGCACTTGCTGCATCTCTCCGGCGTCTGAGAGAGCTCCTGGATGCAGTTAGCTGCAGTCCCTGTTGGTGGAAAAGTTATGGGCTGTTCTGTAGTTTCTAAAATATTTCAGACCTCCTCCATTGACATGCTATGCACCTGCCAGCCTCTACAGATCAGAGCATGATGGCCACTCGTGCTGGCCGGAGTTGAGTGTGAATCAGATGCTTTTTCTCTAAAGCTGTTTCAGAAGCTGAAACTGTCCTTGTCCTCACCCTGGATAACCCTCTTCTGCCAGTGGTCATGAATCATCCTTGAATAACTCTTCCATAGAGATAGTTTTGAAGTTCTGTTGAGTCATCTGCGCAATCTGGGAGGGTTTGCTGTATGCTGGCTCCACACCTGCATTTTCCAGAATAACTCAGTGGGAAATGCCTTGTGCAATTGCTCACAGTGTCCTGCATGCTCACATGCGATACCATGCACCACTGTTTTTGGTTACCCTCATCTCTTCTCAAAGCTTAATGCAGCTTTTGCTACATTCTTGCTTTCCAGGTCTTAGTTAAGCCAGGTCATAAACACATTTACTATGCGACTATCTCTACTGGTTGAAGATAATGCTGCCCTGAGGTGTTAGTTACTGTCCAAGTGCCAGAGGTCTCCATTCCCACCAATCTACCAGCAGGTGGAAATATGTTTACGTACACAACTTGCTTCTTTACAGAATGAGCTCAGTTATCTCAAACTGCTGAAGAAGGCCAGTCTGAACTAGCCCACATGCAGTGGAGCAGCTCAAGGAGTGTCCACGCAATCCCTTCTGCTGAAGCAGAAACTCTGAACTCCATGTGGGACTCTACACACACAGTCACAGCTGAAAAAGTAAAGTGAGTAGAAGACATTTATTTACAGCCTTGAAATCCATCTGACTTCAACCTGGTCCATTGGAGGTAATGCTAGCACAGGGACAGGATTTTAAATATTAAAAGATTCCAACATAAACTAAATTAAAATCTAATTACACAAATTTGCACTGAAGAGCGAAGAATAAACATAATATCCGAACACTATTAAAGGATTTGCATTTGTATGGGAACATTTGCAAAACTAAATGTTTCAAAAACTGTTTCAGATTATTTTTCCAGGAATAATTATCATATAAAATCAGACTGTAAATACAGAGAAAACTAAATTAAGCTGGGACATGAGGTAAAGTAAGTTATTCATAAGAATCACTGTTTTGTGTTTCGTATACTTTTTCTCAGCAGCCGTAAAATGTCTTGCTGGAGGATAATTAGAATATAACCTCGCTCTAGGAAACCCAGTACTTGCAAGCCTAATTCTGTGTGTTTGTGTGCATGGGAGTCTGTCTGTACACTGCTTGGAACAACCTGACCCATGTGTCAGATACTCACTAGTTAGAGCAGAGAGGAGGCAAACAGCACGTGAACTAATTTTTCAGTTGATTTCTAACTTAAGAAGGACTACAGGTGCCACCAAAGACCACAAATAATAGAGAGAAGCTTAGAAAAGTTACTCTTGCGGAATGGAAAGACCAAAGGTAGAATCAATTTGGGGGAAACAGTCTAAAAGTGAATATAACAGGTACCAGTGACAGTAGAAAGCAGTAACAAACAAAAAAAATAAACAACAATAATAATAATTAAAAAAAAAAGGTGTAGGAAGTGCAGACAAATTCTTTCCACATTTATAATGATTTATATACAAGCAAACTAAAATTTTAAAGTAGCTCTAATGTAATTTTGAATAATGTAAATTTGAATACAGGCTATATTATTTGCAGCTTGGAGCTTTTGTTTAAAAGTATTTGCGATCCCTTTATTGCAGCTGTGTCTTTCTTTAACTTCCTAATCTTTTGCTTGTTGTGTGACATCAGATACATTTTTAGATTTAAGGTCTATTCCAAGCCTTAAAGGTTCTAAAATTGTAAGCCAGATGAAATTAAAATGGGGGCTTAAGAAACAGAAATGATGTAGTGCCATACATGTGTTATATATATATAAGTATGTTTTGCAGGTTTTTTGCTCATTCTTTCTGTCAGGGTCTTGAGAACACTAACAGTTCTTAATGAACCTGGCCAACACCAGCTGGGACCTCGACCCAAACTCCTTGAAAGGGCCCAGAAACCCTTTAAGCTCAGTTGGAGACCATCGGCCTCTGTCTGAGCTATTTGGAGGTGTTTTGGTTTCCAGCTCAGCCTGGCTGGGACTGGCTATGGAGACGTTTTCTCTGGAGCTCGATGTGTGGACTGGTTTCCCAGCCTGAACTTGGCACTGTCTTGTCAACATGTCCCTACTTGGGCATTGCTGGACCTGACCTATGAACTGGCTTCCTGGTTTTGATCTTGGATCTTTGACTTGATCTGTCACCATGCTTTTGCCTTATGAGCTGGACTCCTGCTTGGACCTGGTCACCATCCTAGAGCCTGTCCCGCTTGGCTCAGCTGGGACTGTGGGGTAGGCTATGGGACCACCACAGTTCCTGGCTTGCCATCTCTTGGAGAAAAGATCTGCTTTTGCTGCTCTCTGATGCTTTCTTCAAGTATGTATGTGAGTGCATAGAGGTGAGCTACTGTGGTCAGTGTTCCCAAAATGACAGAAGATGGTGACTCCTACCTACTCCACTGAAGTTACCTTTTTGGCTAAGGAAGAAAGAGCTGTTTCTCACTGGCTAGTCTTCCCCTGGAAGCAGGAAAGTAGCTGCAGAAGATAGAGATAAGGAGTAGAAGTCTCTGGCAGCATTGCTATATTATCTCTAACATGGGAGGAAAATCTAGATAAGGCTTTTATTTTCAGATGTGAAGATCCGTGGTTCAGATTTGGCTAGAGGACTTTGTCCACAAATATAGATAATCCTCTATTCAATGTTTCACTTCACTGGATTAAGCCTGCAAAGCCTTCCTAGCCTAGGTAAGAAACGTGCACTGACGAGGCTCATGTGAGTGTTTCCAGAGCTCAGTGTTTAGGTAGTATTCAATTTTTCTTATCAGTCAGACCAATGCACTTGTGTTTTATAGGTCAAGAGGACTTGGACCCTGCAGTTGATGGTATTTCTGCACTAGACTTCCAGAATCAGCTTTTGATCACTTTTTGTCCCTGCATCCAACCAACTCCACAACATCAAGGAATGTTTTTGGTCTCAGTAGTAACAGGACTGGGCAGCAGGTCCCAAACTTGAAAACAAGGAGTGGCCATTTTCACTTCCATGTCCTCTCTGTGCTCCCACTAGGAGCTGCTTAAGAGGCATACACCAAATGGTCAGCCAAGAGGGAGGATGATAGAGAAACGAGAGAAGTCCTTCCTCTCCTAACCTGAAACTTCTCAAAAATTGTGTCAGATCAGGAGAAATAAGGTGGAACACATAGTTGCATAGTCCCTAATGCAACCTGGGTACAGAAAAGGTGCTTTGAAGTTGGGAGAGAAGTAGTATGGAAAGTAACTAGACAAAATACACAATAGGAAGACAGGTCCTGGGAACAGGAGTAGGAAATGAAGGAGTAAGTAAAAGGAATGTGTAAGTGGAAAGGGTATTAAAAAAAAAATTATAGGCAGCTTGTGATAGAAAGAGGGGAGGCAAAAAGGGTGGGTACCATGACTTTGGCCTCCGTAAACCAGACTGAATTATCATGCTTACTTCATCCTATAGTCCAAAACAGTGAAGTGTTTCTGCATCTCTTGGTTTGTGTGAATAAAATGTTCTTGGCATCAGCTTTGGTTTTAATATGATTGGTTTTTAAACATAATTATAAGTGTTTTTACAGCTTTGTGTATTTCTATTTAAGAGACAACAAAAAGTAATGCACAGTTGTGATTTTTTACCAGACAAGGATCTCTAAAATGTTACAGCAGAATGGCACCACAGTCTTGATAATAAAAACATGCATGGGGGAGCATTGCAGAATTGGCTCTGAATATTTGCTGACAATGACTCTGACTCAAAAGAAAAAACAAAACAACCTGTGATTTGGTAGCCCTGTTGATCTTGAGGCCTCGTTGTGCAAGCTGTTCACAGGATCAGATACCCAAAATGGAGCCTTAGATGGGAGGAGAGGTTCAGTTATGTTTCAATTCTCTATGAACTCTTTTGATTCAGCAACATTCACTTTCCTTTTCTGTTTGAAGTTTACTGTGAAGCCAACAGCAAGATCATCAGGGATTCTAGGCATGCATGGTCCCACTAAGCCAAGGGGATAACTCACTTGCTCAAATGATGCCTGTAAAACTTGATACAAGAAGCTCTTGAGAACATGCTCCAGCTTTCTGAGAGTGCCTTAGTGAGACTTAACAAATTTTTTCCTGAAGATAGGCACAGGAAAAATTACTCCACAAAGGAAATACCTCTCTATAGAGGGATTTGTAGCTGTGCTATGTACTCTTCCCCCTCTCTGCACTCAGGTGCCTGAAGCCTTTAGGGAGCTGAGCTGTTCTTTGCAAGCTCATCTCCTATCTGTGCCCAGCATCTGCTTCACGTGGCTGGTTTTCTTTATCTCAGCTGGCCTGGCCTTCTTGCTGGATTTCTTCTGGTCAAGTAGTGACAAATTCAGTATTTCTAAGAAGTGAGTGCACACGGTGTGTGGGTTTTATGGGCTCACCAGCCACTCCTCCTATAGGATTTCTATGGCAATAATATAATCTATAGATCTTGAAGGAACCATACCAGTTTAATACAGTGGAGAATCCATTGTCTTAACTTTTGCTTTTCCTTGTGTTGCCATGAGTTTATCTGCAAGCTTAACTGTGCGCCAGTGTCAGATTCTCCTTTCCACAAATGTACGTACATTTAATTCATCAGAATGGCTGTTACACAGTTTGGTCAAAATAGGATAGAAGCTATATTTTTGTGACTTAAAAAAAGCCTTAACGCTTGCTATAACGACAGGGCTGGGGAATGATTCACCTCTGAAGGAAATAGTGTGCTATTTCTGTTGTACCACTTCTTAAGCCAACAGACAAACAGCTCTGAGGCCTGCTGCTGCACCTTAGAACATGTTTTGACGTTGTCTTTCAAGTGTTTAAACAGAAGATATAGTCAGTTGTGAAATGTCTTATTCCTTTTTGGTGAAAAGGGGCTTCAACTGGAACGTGATGAAGCTGTGGCATAACTTTCTGGAAGAGGTGCAATGTGAAGCTAGACCTGAAGAAGTCTGTGTGGAGACTGCCAACCCAGACTGGAGCAACAGCTCGTCCAAGGGGGGGAAACAGGGCTGGATGTTGCAGCAGCCATTGGCTGATCTGTGAAAAAACAAATCCAAAATATTTCTCTCCTTACTGCAGTGAGAAGCCAGCCTTGAACCATGTATTTTATTTATATCACTGCAAATCTCCTTTGCCTGGCTTTTCTCTGTCTTGTACGCTACAAGGGTAATTGTTTATTGAGGTGTGAAAATGGATTTTTGGAAAAGGAGATCCATGGTTTTTACAGTGTCGGCCTTGTGAGATTTTGGGACAGCTGCAAAACTGTAAGTGCTGTGTTTTGAACTTGCATTTCTTTCCTGAAGTGTGTTTTGAAAATATTCTACACTCCTCAGCATTGGAACATGACCTTGTTAGCTTCAGTTCAAAAAGATTTATAAAATCACTGACTACATCTAGAGAAAATGATTTTTCAGGAGACCCCATAAATAGTTAAATTACACAGCAGGATTATTAACAGAAAGGCACCAAGGTAATTCAAATCAAAGCCATACACTCAATTATTGTTGTAGCCATTTGGATTTAAGGAGGACTGAACATCTTTAAATGATAGCAAGAGCACAGCTAACAGAAGGGAAGCTGTCTGGTTTGTGATGCACCACTGCAAATATTCTGTATACTATTTGAATGCCACTTCATAGTCAGAGAAACAAAGCTAGAGGAAATCGAAGCTTTGCTGTTGATCTGTGCCTAATGATCTGCAATGTGCCTACAAAGTAAACATCCTGGTAATCAAATATATTTAAACTTGTTTGGGAATTTTCAATACAATGGGGATATTTTTCCTCTTTGTGGATTTCTTCTATTCACATCTGTAATGGGATGGAGGCAAGGAAAAACATTTCCATAGAAAGTAATGATGTTTTGGTTACTTCCTTTTAACCCTGCAACCTTTGAACTGCTAAGCTAACTTAATGTGCTCAAAATGTGATATTTAAAAGAGTTCTCCCATACATGCCTGTGGCAAACATAATACTAGAGAGCAATTGAATGGCAAAAATACTTGTAGAGAAGGCATGGGGGGGTTAACATTCAGATATGTTAAAATGTTTATGGTTGAACCTAAAGAAAAAGCACAGCACTGAAAGCATCTTGGCAAGGTGCACTTGTGTTAAGTGCCTTATGTGTCTTATGTTTCTGTAAGAGATAAAATAAAAGGCTTAGCAAAAAAAATGCTGGCAAACTACACCATATTTAAATGAACAGTTCAGAACCTAGAGCTACTGAGAAAGAAAGATCAGAGTGAACTGGTGGGGTGAGGTAAAGAGGAGATGCAGTGGAAAATATGAGCAACTTCATGAAAAAGTTCAGAAACCTGTCTAACTCAGAAGTAAAAATATCTGGGTGGAAGGGAGTAAAAGGGCTGTGAAAATATAGAGCCTGCTGACCTACAGAGAAACAGTTCTTTCTGAAAAGACAGAAGCAATTTTCAGTGAAAAGCCAAAGGCTCTGGGACTTGCTTTTCACGGCTACCTCTATGCTAACTTCAGAGCGACGGCCCAAGCTCAAACTTGCCTCGTGTTTGGACATAAGACTCTGCTCAGGGCCTTGGGTGAGCTCCATCTCAGGGAGGAGGAAGGGAGTCTGTACTGTCTCAGTCCTTTAATATAACCCCAATGGTATCATATCATGCACTGCAGATGAACCTTTGCCTACTTCCAAACCCTCCACCCCCAGTCTCATAATTCTGTGTGGCAATTATCTCCCTCCCAGAAGGGCTTAATGTCACATCCCAGAAAGCCCTGCTACACGTGTGAGGAATTCACTGCTTGGTGGTGGTCCAGCCTGCTACTTATCCTGCAAAGTGCAGGTCAGCAGCAGCAGGGACACACCATATGCCCACCACCGTGGCTGCCTTTTGGAGAAAAAGGCAGTTTAAAAAGTGGTTTAACCAGTCTCATTTTAATTTTTTTTGTTTGTCTCCTTAGACTTTGATGTGCCATCATGGAGGGTTTGGCCAGACAGGGAGGCCAGCCTCCAAAGTGCTGAGGATGAGTGCAGGAAGGATGCTGCACGAGGTGTAGGATAGCACTAGTCTCACTAGAATTTGCAGTACTGAAGGAGACCTCAAATGCTAGAAGGTCTTCCCCTCAGAGGGTGCTTTGCTTTGTGGCTGGCCTCTTGTCTGATTTCTTGTCCTGTGACTAGACACGAGGCCTCATGTGCTGGGAGGAAAGAAGGCTGATGTTGGGCTGTGGTGGTGATTAAAGTAGGGTGAGAATTTCTTCCCCTTCCTGGAGGAGCTGTCTTGTGATTACCCTGGGGAAGCACCTCAGCAGTTGGGGTTCTTCCAAGGAGGGAGAAGGACAAATAGTCAGCAAAAGAGATTTTAGCATAGCACCTTAAACACAAGTATTCTTGTCTGAGATGCTCTGATGTCACTAAGATGAACATGATGTAAACAACTAGATATGGTATCAGCGATGGTGAAGTTCATTGAAATGCCTGGTTAATAATTGGAACCTGGAAAAAAGGTGAAGCTCTGTCAGTGAATTGTGCCCTATATCACTTGATTAACGTGAAGCTGGCAGATTTGTACTTTTTCTTGGCCACAGGAATCCATACCGCACAGATCTGCAGTGTATACATGTAAGTAAGAAGGAAAGTTGTGCCAAAATTATTCGATGGAACAGTTTGCATTATTTAATGCCAGTTTCTCCAAATCAGAAAGAACTGACTCAACTTATGGGACAACAAGAAAGCAACCTGCCTTCAAGACATCCTGTGAAGGCTGGAGATGCAGGACTGCCATGCAGAATATCCCAACCAAGGCCAGCACCTTGCTCGGAGCAGCAAGCTGTGGGGAGCAGTGCACAGCCAGGTCCCTGCTGTCACCTTTGCCTACCCCCAGGAAAGCGTCTGGCTGTTGCTGACAAAGAGAGAGCTGTGAGTATCTTGGGTGACAGCCACTGCTAGAGGAAAGGAGAAAAATGGCCTCACCTCGCAGCAGCGGTTGCTGTCCTATCTCTCCAGCCCCGCTGCAAGAGTGAAAAGCCCTGGAAACACTCTGAGCACCAGCTTGTACTAGTAAGCCAAGATCCTTTGACTTTCATCTGAGTAGCACCAAATGAGGAGCCTCAGAGCACAAGCTAATAGACAGCAGTTCTTTTAGTGAAACCTTTATGTTAATTCAGTACAGACTACTTATGGAATTTCCCTTCTCTGAGAAAATCTCGACTTCTATAGAGAAACAGTGCTCAGTCTTGTTCATTTTCTTTTCAGAACTTCAGAAGTTCCCTCAAAAATTCCCTGAAGCCTTAATAATAAAGATTCTCAGTTGCATGTCAGGATGTAATGTACAATGTAAAGTTTTCACATTTGATGCTCAGCACAGTTAAATTTACCACAGTGCTTCACATTCAATATATACCAAGAATTCCAGCAAAATCACACACTGTTCACATAGAGATTTATCATGGGGTGCTTAACAATGAATCATTTAAAACTACTTAATGTATCATGGTTTCTTAAGAGCCTACTATGTGTATGTGTATATATTTATACATACAATACCTGTGAGCCACTACAGAAGAACAGTTTCTGAGAGAGGAGGTTTCTAGCGTAAAACTAGAAGAAGTTTAAAATAGGTGTCCTGAAAATGCAATGGAGTTTTCAAAAGAAGAAAACCTCAATAATCTTCTCTGTTCAGATATACATCCAGTCATTTAAAGGGGATCTGTATCCTGTAGGGCTCCTTTTAGGTGAAATTTTAAAAGTATCTAAATTCTGCCATGGAGGTGTTTTTTATTAATTATGTGCATATTGATGTGGCATTTTAGATCTTGCTGAAAACTCTTAAAGAATTTCCATCATTTGCAGGTTTGAGAAGATTACTATGTGCCTCCTACTAGCAATCATCCACAGTACTTTTCCCAAAGTACTTTACTGAGTGGGTATACACTTCCTTTTTACTGATGGAAAAACAGACTGAAAAAGATGAAATGGTCTGCCCAGGATAAACAGCCTGGTACGCTGCCTTTTCAAAGCCCTTGGGACTGTGCTTTTTACCTGCCCAGGGAGAAGCTTTTTGGAATCACATTGAGCTGGGCTGGAGGCAGCTCTTTCGCCCTTAGTTCTGTTCACTCGAGGGGAGCAGGCTGAGGAGTGTCCCCAGGTCACAGCTCCCTCTTTGGCCGCTTTTTCAGATGGCCATGGGAATAACTCCAAGGGGGCAGACTTTCAAGTTCTTGGTTTTGTCCTCTGACCCAAATCGACTTTGAGATGACTGGTTTTATGTTCAAGGGCGGATCAGCTGCCACCATCTGATATGCATCCCTGGGGACCTGTCTCCTCTTTGACACCTCATTGAGTCATTCTTGTAAAGACACTTGTGCTTGTTTGCAGAGGAAGGGCGTCTACTATATTCCTGTGCAATACATGTGGTGAGAGGGCTGGATTTTCACACTAATGGGTGGGATGCAGTTGAACTACTTTTAGAAGAGCCTTTTCCCCGCTGGCTCCCGGGGATCTGCTACTGTCTTGTTTCAACTTGCATGCTGGAGCATCTATTTTGAACTTATACAGGTCTTTGAGAAGAGATGGATGTCCTAGAACTTCATTCAGCACCAGCTGTGATGATGGGCCCTTTTATTCAAAGGGATTCAAAGGAATTCAAAATTCCTCTTATTGTGAGGAAGCTTCCTCCCTGATGATTCTAGTGACTGCAACCTGAAGCTTTCAGACAATGAGTAGCAGAAGAAGGAGCCAGATGCTACATGTCACAAAGGCCAGCAGGACAGACTTTCAGGGACAGCTGAACAGAACAAGTGGAAGTTCAGACCTAGCTTCAGGGGTCACTCGATCTCTGTTTTGTGACTGGTCAGACCTGGTACATTAATTTAAGTTTAAGGCACCTGCAGGATCTTATTCACACTGCTGTGTTTAGGCTAATAGCAATTCCTATCTTTGGCAAATCAGAGCCCCAAGTCTAAAAGCCAGAGGGAGAAGACAAGTACAGTCTCTAACAATAAGAAATCATCATTTTCTTGTCTAAGTGGAGTAGTAGAACACAATACTTCCCCCGAAGATACTCTTTGAGGGTCTGATTTTTCCATAAATCTCCAATTCAGCAGTAAATACCATTTCTTGCGCTAACCACCAGGTTACAGACTAGCCAGGGATTTCACTTACTAATGCCTCCTGTGTTGCTTCTGGGCAGGACATAGGACAGGCTACCTACAGCAGAGAATGTGCTTTAGAGCTGTAAATTCTCTCAAGGTATAATTTAAGTGAACTCAAAAGGAAAAATAGCCCAGAGACAGTGCCTGTGGCCAAAAGTTCAGGCAGAAGTGGTGGTGTGTCAGTCCATAGCTCTGCAGCGGGCTACTCTGCATCTTCCTGCCTTGGCTTCTCCCCTGTGAAATAGGGACAAAAGTACTCATCCATCTTACAAAAATGTTTAAATGTGGGTTGAAAGAAGATCCTACAAAAACATTGAAAACTCTGGGAACGGTGGTTCTGTTCTCTTAAGGCAGGGTCTAGTCTGGACACGGAACTTCAAACGGAAGGATTGTAGGAAGGCCAAGGCGCTTACAGCTGAGCATACAAGCTGCCAGGGGAGAGCAGGCACGGGAGGAGGGAGAACAGGGAGGTGATGCAAGAAATATTTAATTGGGTTTATTTGCTAAAGACATCACGTGCAGGCTCCAAATGCAAAACCCGATGGAAAATCCGAGCAGCAATGAAAAGCTGCCAACACCGCTTTGTCGGGGAGTTTGGGCAAAAAATTTAATAAGCCAAAGCCCCCTTTTCAGTAACAAAAGCCCGGCCCGGGCCCCCTCGCCTTCTGGGAGAAGGCTGGGCGCTCCCTTCCCCGCGGCAGAGGAGGAAGGGGGGGGCAGCCCTTGGCCGGACAGGGTGACTCCGCACAGAGCGCACTCACATGTGGGCTGTACGCACACACACCCCCACAGCTGATGGAAGAAACCAACCCCGGCGGCACAGCCCCACCGGGCAAAACCCGCGTCCCGGGCCAAAAAAGGGGCGCCGCGGCGGAGAGCACGACGCGCCTCCTTCTCGTATTTCCTCCCCCGCCCACTTCCAGCGGCGGAGGGGCTTGCTGCCGCCGCCGGCTGCCGGCCGGGATGGAAAGTTGTAGCCGCGGCGGGATGCGCGGCGCGGCGGTGAGTGTGCCCGGCGGCGGCGCCGGGGCGCGGCGGGCCGGGCGGGCGGGGGCGCGGGGAAGCCCGTCCAGGCGGGCGGGGAGCAACCTCCGGGATCTCCGCGTCAGCGGCGGCTCGCTGCGTGTCCGTCCGTGTGTCTGTGTGTGTCTGTGTGTGTGTGTGTGTGTGTGTGTGCGCCCGGCCGTGCCGCTGCCCCGGGGGCCGGGCCGTGCCAGGGGGGAGCGCGACGCGCACCCGGCGCAGCGCCCCGAGCGGCGGCTGCCTCGTGCCGTGCCGGGGACGGGACCCCCCCTTGAGGAGACCCCTGGGGGCCGCGGCGGAGAAGGGCCCCCCCTCCTCCCTCGGGGCAGCAGCAGGGCTTTGGGGCGGCGGCGGCGGCGGGCCGAGGGTCCCACTGGTGAGAAGGAGGAGAAGAAAAAGGAGGAGGAGGTGGAGGAGGAGGCGGCGGGGCAGCTGCCCCCCCCGGCGCGCCGGCCGTGCCTCCCCCACCGGGCCGCGAGGAAACCCCCTCGGTGACCCCTCCCCCGACCCGGGGAGGGGGCGGGACCGGGAGACCCGGTGACGTCACTGCTCCGGCCCCGCTTCCTGCAATAGAAAGTGAGGGAAGGTAAAACACCCCCCGCCCCCCCCCCCGCGCTCCCCCCGGCGGTGACCGGGGCGCCGGGGGGAGGGGCGGGGCGGGCCCGGCGGGGAGCGCGGCTCTCCCCGAGGGGACCCCGGCGGATGCGCCGAGCTCGTCCTCCCTCCTCCCTCCTTCCCCCGCCGGGCCCGCCCCGCCTCTCCCGCCTGCCAGGGGAGGCTCCCACTTCACCCCCCCCCGCGTTCCCCCGCATTGTGTGTGTCCCCCCCTCCCCCTTCCACCGCCCCACGGCCGAGGGGCAGGGCTGCGGTGGGGGCTCCCGGATGGGACATGGGGGATGGGGCACCCGGAGGAGGGGTCTGCTGCCGCGGGGGGCGGGCGCGGCCGGGGGCCCGGGGGCTGCGGAGGGGGGCCGTGCCGGGGGGCGGTGCCTTGGCCGGCCAGGGGGGACGGTGCATGGAGGAGGGGTGGGTGCCGGTGCCCGGCTCTGTGTGTGCGTGTGTGCGGGCGCGGCGGCAGCGGCGGCGGCGGCGCTGGGTCATGTTTGTGTTTGAGGTTGTCAAGTGAAGGAGGCTCCCGGCCCCCCCCCCCGCTCCCCCTCCCTCTCTCCTTTCCTCCTCCCTCCCTCCCTCCCGCCGCCGCCGCCGCCGCGCAGGGGTCGCCGCGCTCCCCGCCGCTGCCGCCGCCGCCATCAGCCGCCGCGCCGGCCCCTCCGCCAGGTTTGCAGCGGGCCCCGCGGGGGGCGGGAGGGGGCTCGGGGGGCGCTGCGGGGACTGGGGCGCGGGGCGGGACGGCCGCCCCCCCGCCGCCCCCCTCGGCGTGGAGCTGCGGCAGCCACAACACAATGTGTCCTCCGCCGGCGGCGCGGGGGGGGGACGGGCGGGCGGGCAGGCGGGTACGGGGAGGACCGCAGGCCCCGATCGCCCCCCCCCCTCCCTCAAACCCACCCCGCTCCGCCGCGTCCCCTCCGGGACCCGCGGGGACTCCGCGCTCCGCCTGCGCTCGCCCGCGCTGCCCCGGGGGTGCCCCAGGCGGGTTCGTCCGTGCGCTGTCCCCCCCGGCTCATCAGCCGGGGTTTCGGGGGCGCTGGGAGGCGCGGAGCCCCGGCCCGGCTCCTCCCGGCCCCGCCGCCGTCCCCGCCGGGTGCCGGGCCGCGGCCGCCCCCCCCCCCCCCCCCCCCCCCCCCCCCCCCCCCACCCCCCCCGCAGCATGTGTGCAGCGCTTTGTTCGGTGCGGCGTTGCAGAGGGGTTTTCCCAGGCTCCTCCCTCTTTATTCATTCATGGATTTTTTGCCTCCCTCCCTTCCCCTTCCCTTCGCAGTCCCGCTCGCACATACCGGCGGCTCCCCGGGCCCCGGGGGCGCGCTGCCTCCCGCCCCGCTCCCCCATTTTGTGTGTGGGGGGATGGGATGTGACCAGTGCGATCGCAGAGGCCCGTTTCTCCCTTTTTTTTTTTTTTTTTTTTTTTTGTGTTCAACCGAAAGAGGGAATGACTTTTGGCGTGGGTCCTGCCCGGTGTTTCCGCCGTGGCTCTCATACGGCCATCTCTTTTCCGAAGGAGGGGGTCCCACTGGCGAACGTGGACAGTGGTGGCCTTAAAGCGTCAGGAAGATGTCATTTGTGCTGCAGGGAAGCGTCGGGAAGGGTTCCTGATTTACGGAGTCCCCGGGGGATTTCGAACTCTCTGTCCGAATAACTTGTGTAAAGAAGTGACGGTTTTTATTAGAATCTTTAAAAACCTCAACCCAGCCCCTGGGACTTTCCCAGTTCACCTAGAGGAAAGGGTGACTGGGGTTCAAGGGGGTGCTGGTCGCTTCAAGCCGTACAGCCACTTATCTCCATTTCCAGTTTGTGTCTGAGACCTGGAAAATGGACCTGTTAGCATAAGGTTTTATTTTGTTTCCAGATATTTCTGTTATGCCTGCAGATAAATTAGTAAGCATGAACAACTTGACAGGCAGTGTGCTCTGTTTCGTATTTTTCCATGTTTTTCCTTCAACGTGTGATAATATCATAGTGAAGAACCATTTAGTCAGAATAACATTTTCCAGCTTTCCTTTGTGTCAGTTGCAGTAATTTTTTTTTCTTCTGTTTGGGTCTTTTTATGCAGCAACAGACAAAAGAAACATTAAAAATTAATTATTATATTTCTCAACAGTATGTAGACTGAAGGGGTGGTTGCAAGTAGTGTATTTTAATTTGATTTAAATTCAATTTTTACGAAAACATGGTTGTCTTAAAAAAAACAAGCAACCGAAACAAAACAAAAAAATCACCGCTAAATTAATACTTGTAACAAATGGTAAAAATTCTACGTAATTCCTCCTTTGAGTAGCTGTCCTTAATCAATTTACCCATATTAGGGGCCGTTCTGAAGTTCCTTTAATTTTTAAAAAAATTCTTCCTAGTGTTTGCTAAAAAAAAATAATCTGTTAACATGAAGTAGTATTACTATAAAAAGAAGTGGAAAGTGGTTAATTTTTTATTTTGTTTAGATAGAAGAGTGTAATTACACCAGTAATTTTTAAAGTTTTTTTGTGTAAGTAGTTTGCAATAGATCTGTGGGAGATTTCACATCCTAGATGATTTAAGAAACTGAACAAAATGCTCCTTAAACAGTAAGCAATTCACAAGAAAGTGCAGGTGGGTTAAAAGTGACTGTGATCCTCTCCTGTACTCTGATATTTCAGCAGAAATATCCCGTGGGGAGTTATTCGAGACTTGCATGCTCCATGTAAGGATTCTGTAGGTAGCTAATATTACAAATAAGGTGATGCTTTGTGTGCTTGCCCTCCCCTCTGCACTCCCCCCACCCCAAGATGAAGATCTGTATCTGAAAGCCTAATGTCAAATTTTGTTTCGTTTTCTGGATTTATTTGCATGGGACAAGGGTTGTTGGAAAATGTTTTCTGGCTAGAAAACAGCTGACAAATGTGGAAAAGTGTCTTAGTTTTCTCATGCTTCCTGAGTAATCCTAAGAGGAGTTTCATATTCACGTAGTTTTCTTAAGATACTGGAACACTTCACTCCATGAAACCTGTTGAGGAATACATTCAGTGCAGGTAGCTGGGTGTGCAGCTGCAGTGCAAGCTGCAGGTTGAACTCTGGCTGGCAGGAGCCTCGGGCAAGAGGCTGGGAACTGGTGCTGACCCTTTGCACAACAAAGGGCGCAGGGATCTGTGGCCCTGGCCAGATGACCAGAGACACAGCAGGAGACAAGGACTCAGCTGGAAGACCCCAGACTATGATGTTTGCAAGACTGTGAGGGTATAAAAGCCCAGGGGGTCTTTCGGGATCCTTCCTCAGAGGCACCAGCTCAGGCTGTTATTCTGTTCTTGCACCAGGAAAAAATTAAAGGAACCAGAGGTCTGAGACTCTGCTATGGGAAACCTGGGGTTGAGCCCATAAGGAAATCTTGTCTGACTGTGTGAGCGTGGGGTGTGTAGGGAGTCAAGTGGGCTCACATCTGCACAGTGGAGTTGCCTGCTGCGAAGGGGCTTCGATCCCAGCAGTGTAATTGTCTGGTGCTGGGAGTTTGACTGACAGGGTGGCTCCTGGATGGTCAGACGGGAAAGTTTCCTTAGCAAATGATAGGTACAGAAATACTTGTTGCTAATTTCCACAGCTGTTTTGAGGATGAAAAGGATCAGATAGGTATCTTTATTTTCCTTACTGATGCCTACATCTCATAACTTTCTTTCTCTGTTTTTTTAGCATACGGATTAACTGAGCCCTTTGACAAGTTTATGGAGCTGCCATCTCTCTGCTTGCTGTACTTTTCGTTTCTGAGAGGAGAAAGTTGTGCATGAGATTAGAGGAAAATGCCTCGGACAAAGCAGATACATCCCAGAAATCTGAGAGGTATGTAGCTCTCAGTTGAGAAAGAAAAGCTTTTGGGGATTCTTGGTTGCAGTTTCAATTACGAGGTTAAAGGAATATGTATTTAAGAAGTTGGTTTTGATCCAAAAACAGTTTGCAAGCAAGTCTGTGAGACTGTTCTAATTTTGAGAGAAATAACTGGAATATATTCTTATTCCTGCAGTCCGTGTGCTTGACAGTATTCTTGATATTCTCCAGCTTACAGCAATAACAAGCAAGAACTTTGAAAATGCAAAGGAAGAAGCAGTTTCCTTATCAGAGAATTTACAGTTGAAATATAGGGGAGGTGGGAAATGGGTGTAACATAGAAGCAATGTGACATCTGACAGCCGGTAGTTGTTTTTCTTAATAATAGTCAGTTTGGCTTGCTTTTGAGGGGATCAAAATCTTCTCCCATGCATGACTTCTCCTATTTATATATTACCTGTCACCCACGCTACCTGGGGCATTGCTAGATTTGAGCTTGGTGTCCTTCCTCTCTTGCCTTTGCACAGCTAAATGGTACCTTGTTGGCTATGGAAAGGGGCAAGCAGGCAAGCAATCTGCTCTACAAACTGGCAAGCTTACATGTCCTGGTGTTTTCCTTGAACAAAATCCCAGTGCACTTTTACCAAGCCCAGGACTGGCAGATGAATGTGAGGAATCTGATCCTATGGTTGTTACTATGTTGGTAGAAGTGGCGCTAGAGGAATTAAATGAGGAGAAAAATACGGGTCAATTAACAAGCAGACATATTTTGGGGGAGAACACTCTCCCATCCCCACCCTTTCACACAGCTTTCAGGAGAACATGCTTCCACCTGCACCCTCACATGTAGCTGTCATCAGCTTTTCTAAATTAATTTTACTAGTGCAGTATGGAAGCATCCCTTCAGAGAATAAAAGCCATTACAAAACCACAAACATCAATATAAAGCTTTAGGGGCAGGAACAGCATTTGATTCCGGTTTTAACTTTTTTATGCCAAAACCCAGCAAACATTCATGTGTGTTGCAGTTAGTTTACAGCTGAGAGTCTCTCAAGGGCTTGTGCCTACAGCTGTATCTGAGACCTTATGTTTGCATACTGTTGTCATTGCTACCACTAACAATCTCTGCTGGAGAAGACATTTTTGCAATGTCTTTACTCAGGAAGTGCTGAGTAGCATTTTGGTATGATGGATAAACCTCTATGACAAATGAGGAATTCCATGTTTCCCCCTCTTACTGAATGTGAAGCAATAAATTAGAGCTCAGTTTTTAATATTGTGGTTACCAAGTTGCTGACATAACTGAGCTTATGTTTTCTGATCAAATATGAGAGTGATCTAATTTTAGTACTCTGAATGATATCTACTCTTGTATTGCTTGAAACTTAATAGGAGTTAAATCTATTGTAAAGCTTTCTTTTCACTTAAATAAATGCATTTAAAATAAATAATCTAATTAAACTCTTAATTGTGTAAGAATTTAGTTGCCTTTTTTTCCTTGCATAATTTCTCCAATCATTTAGCTTTTATCAACCCCTGTAATAGCAGTTTTTATCAGTTCCTGTTTTTTCCACAACTAATGGAATTCTTGAATGAATTAAAATGGGTTAAACGCTGAGAAGGGAAATAGAGGTATAAAGCAAGCCCATAGTTTGAAATTATCTTGGAACAGCTAAACGACACAGGTTGGTGCAAACTTCAACACCTTGTGAGCATATATTGCTACTATCATGGGTTATTGGAGGTGAAGTGATTTGAAAAATCAGTTTACTTCTCATTAGTTATACAGTTTCCATTTTTAGTCTAGATAATTAGGAAAACTGGATTTTACTTTCTTTAGTCATTTATCCATCCCTGAGAGTATTGCAGAAAATATTTGCTTAAACCCTCAGTTTTTGCTGGAACTTGGGGAGCCTGAAAGATTTCACAGGTCTGTTTTCTGACAGCTTATTTTGATGTTTGCAAAGTTAGACATATCCTAAGTTGATACTCTTAATTAACCTTTAAAACTTTAAAAAAATCTCTGTTTTAACACACCATGATTTAATCCATGGTAATTAGAATTGATGATAAGTAAATCTGCAACAAGCATAAATGTGTGTGATCAAAGGTGAAGTTCAAAAAACTTGGCAAAGAGAAAAAATATGTTCTATAACTTTTGAAAGACAAAGGTGTAAGATTAAGTAACTTGTAGGTTTAGATACAAGCTATTTTTAAGTTCTCCAAACCTGATTGTCACCTTTTGTACTATGTACAAAGAACACTCTATGGCCTTACCTGGCTTCTCCCTCTCTGGTCCTAACTCCTCTCGTTGCCCCATAGCAATCAAATTGCCAACAGCTTTAACTAGACTTGCCCAGAGCCCATCAATATTTAACTTTTTTCTAGAGATCACTGTTGAACAACCCTTGACACTCTCTGTCCTGTTGTGCATCAGATGAGTTACTTGGGTTACACTCACAGTCCAAATCAGCTTGGAAAATAAACAACCAAGTCCAAGAACCTAAAGTATTTTCGCTTGAAAAACCCCAGTGCAATCCCTCTCTGCCTTCCTGCCAAGAAAACACACAGGAAAAAAACCACCATAAAGATCCCCCCCACACTCCCATTAGTTAATTTGAGGTTTGCTACAGTGTAGCAAAGTTTTGAAGGTTTTAATGTTGCCCGTGTTTACCATAAGCAACCTTATTGTCTGGGGAAAATAAAGTAACATTGTTTAATATAGAAGGCTAAATTTAAGATTTTGGCAGGAAACCTTAAGGCTCTTCTTTTTGTGATATGGCTTGCTTTTGCTCGTTCTGTGTGCTTCTGGGAGAGCTGACAGCCTTTGGCAGAATAGCAGTGGCCCTAAAGTATTAGGATCAGTGAAGATAAAATTTATTATTTGTGGCCTTTGACTGTCTGTTTAGAGATGAGTCAATATAGCACTATACTAGCCTGATTTTACAGCCGGAAAAAATATCTGTCAAGAAGACAGTATATGGGAAGCATTATTTTGCAAATACAAAAAATTAATTAGTTGACCATTTGTTTTCATGAGTGTGTTAGTGACATGGTTTTGGTGCCCGTCTGCATCTGAATGAGCATGTTGAATCTGAAGGTACCAATAAGGTGTGTGCTGTGCTACACTTGTTTCATTATGTTGTTTTGTCACATCAGACTTCCCTCCTTCTCGCTGCAAATCAGTCCTTAATGTGAAAAATGTTACTATCACCAGTGGACTGCTTTGGTGAGAGAAGTTGTGCACAGTGTCAGGCTTGACTGACTTGCTTAATGTTTGCAGTCATCTCCAGCAGTAGGGATTAGTGGCTAAAATTTGAGAAATTACAGTTTTACTGGTCTCAAAAGGACATGGATTAGATGCATGCAACTTCTGGAAAATGCTTAGTATTTTTTAAGGTGGAAGCCAAAGGTATACCTAGGAAAATCCTGGCATGGGTTGCCTTCAGTGGTGTGACTGGAACTGAGTTCATAAGCAGGTGCTCCTGATGTTGTCTTAATCTCTTAAATATTAAGGGTGCATATCATGTTGTTAATCAAAAGCATCATCATTCCTCCTTCAGAAAACAAAGAGGAAAATATGTGCAAAAGAGGAAAATACCTGTCTTACTTAGACACCCAGAGGTCGCATTTTCTTATTTTACTTTATCTGTTTTAGCTCACTAAAACTAACAAAAAGACTACTTTGCATGCGGTTGCACCCTGTATTTACATGGCCAATTGATACACGTGTGTAACAAAACATTTCTTAGAATCTGTAATGTATTCCCAGAAGTACAGTTACATTAGAGAATCATGCTTTTAGCAGGGCCGAGTGGGCTTGGTTTGTTGTCAGCTGGTTGTGAGGATATAGAAGGAAAAACAACTCATGTTTTTGTTTACTTAGAAGTACCCAGTTGCAGAGTTTAAAATGAAAACTTTTATTATGTGTACATTGCTTAGCACAGTGCTGTGATTCACTAATACAAAACTGTAACAGAAATATTTTGAATTTTGTCTCTTTCTAGGTAAACTTTCTGTTATTTTTAGGAAGATGTATTACTGCTGTTTTTCCCTCTCAGTCAAATATTTCTATTTGAAACAAATGAACAGACAGGCCCATAATGTTCAAGAGCCATCTCCCAGTCTTTTAACACTTTGCATTTGATAAGGAAATGCAACTGTAATATGAGTAACTTTGCTGAATAGGTTGATAAGTCTGCAGTAATCTGGAAAGCATGCCTAAATTTGCTGGAAAGCTGGGTATGTTCTGGGCCTTACGATGTCTGAAGAGCTAGAAATCTACTGCATCTCAAGTGGGAGCTGGCAAAGGCTCTTTGAGTTGTTTTAAAGTTGTGATGTGCTTTCAGTGCTGAAATAGGTCTGTCTATGCTGAAAGCTGACAGGTTGATATTTCTTATTAGTGTTTGGTCATGTAGTCTATGAAAGTTGGGAATCGATTTGTGTGCTGTGCTTTAATTCATGATTTGCATCAAGTGACTTAAAAATGTTGAGCTTTCTCAAGGCTTGTTTCTGTAACTTGTACTTGTTGATTCAGAAGAAATGTACAAGCACAACATTTGACTTTTGGGTCTTGGTACTGTTTCTGAGACAAAAATAGTGCTCTAATTTAGGGTATTCCTGAGAGGCTGCTGATGCAATATTGGTATATCAGAAGTACTGGCAGTCTGTGCTCTGTGGCTTACCTGTGGACATCTGTAAAGATGTTACATATGTGTCTTGCTTAAGTTTCTGGAGCAAGTGCAAGGCACAAATGGAATAAGAAGTCAGAGATTTGACTTGGTGAGTTTGCTACAGAAATATCCCTTGATTTGGCAGCAGTTCTTGTTTCTTTATATCGGATTGTGTTGTATAATTTCTTCCATATATAATTTCTTCTAAAAATTTGAACCCCAAACCTCCCTCATGAAGGGAGAGAGAATGCATGGCTCTGTTGGTGTATCACCAGCTGAAGTACAAGCAGATCCACCTGTAATGAAATGAATAAACCTGTAGACCACAGAAATACTCTCTTTCTGTGTGTCTTGTATTTCTCATTTGAGATGCAGAAGGATAATGTTTCTTTTTTTGCCTTTTTTTGTTTTACTTGTTTATAGTGTAAGATCTTTAGACTGTATCTTATGGTGTGTATGGTCCAACATCTTGCACATTGTATATTATCTTGGCTGCAGCCCTTAAATTTTATTGTAATGTGAATAATGTCTATGTTTACATGTGAAAAACTGTCTAAAGTACTCTGCAGCGTAAGAAAGGCTGGATTTAAAGCTGCAATTTGCTACCTTTTCCCATCACCTGTGTTGTTTCTGTCTCACTGTGCCATGTTCCAAAATCTGATCATGTGTTTTCATCACGGTCTAGTTCTATTCACTGCACAGGATGGTTGGGGTCTTATGTCAGTAGCCATAGGTGATGGACAAAAGCCTGTTGGGAGTGGATTGCAAGAGGGGAAAGAACAGTAGGGTGGATAACACTGGACGCTGTTACTTTGAGGCAGCCGTATATAATTTCTGCCTCTAGCACCGAGTTTCTTGTGTGAGACTGAGCAGTTCTGTTATACCAAACTTTTGCAGCCACCCACTGATGGCGAGTGCTGCACTTTGCCTGAATTGAGATACTCGGGCACAAGTTCTGAGGTTTTGCAACTGCAGTTGGTCCACTATGGTGCAAAATACTCCAAAAGTGCTAAGTACATTAAAACAAAAAAAATCAAGGTCTAGGTGATGTAATCCAAAATTAGCCAACACTTTTGGTACACTTTTTAAATCTCTCTTTGTCTCTTAATCCCTCTATGTGTCTGTTTTCTGCTGTAAACTGGAGATACCGGTACCACGTCAGCTTTTAATGACTCAGAAGGCCAAGTTGTTAGTGTTGTGAAGCAGGCGCTTGGTGTCTAAATAACGGAAAAGATGATGAAGAAACTGGTAGTAAACAGAGCCAAGCAGTGAGCACAGCCCATTTTGCGCACTGGCTTAGTTTGTGTAAACACCCTTACTTTTGGCATCCTCTGACTTCTTGCTGCTTCACCTCACAATCTTAAAGCTTACTTCCTAGCTTTTAAAATACCAAACTAAAAAACCCAAGAAATTCCACCGTGTTGAACCACAAACCTTCTCATATGAGTCATTGATGTGTTGGGACCTCGAACTGCAGTGCAGCTTCTGCCACGTGAGCCATGCAGTGTGCTGGTGTACCCTGCATGGACCTGGCATGGGGCCGTGGAGAAAGGAATCGCTCTGATCACTGTGTGTTCATCATCATGTGTCCGAGTTTCACGCTGTTGCTGAGCAAGCCCCTGCAGAATGAGCAAAACTTGGCTGAGATTAAAGCAATTAAAAAAGATGTCCAGAAAACTAAAGTTGATTGTAGCTGGCACTGACGGCTCTTAATATGTATTTATAGATTTCTGCAAATAGGAAAAGAAAAATAATACAAAGGGAATCTGCTGGATACAGACAGTGGTGAAAATGGGGGCTTTCAGAGGGAACTAAAATAACATGAAGGAAGGAGATATAAGAATGGTATTCCAGCTAACAGGATTGCACAGAAATACATGCAGGAATGTTGATAAAAGTAAAAGAATGGAGGAGGGAGCTTAGTTCTGTTCTTTTGATCGCAGGAAACAACAAATTTTTCCATATTTTCCATATTTTTCCATATTTTTTATGGAATATAAAATCGTCATAATTGCAGTTAGATCAGGCTCAAGCTGGAAAGAAATGGTGAAGGGTGATGTCAAAAAATTGAATTCCTACAGAAACAAAAAAGCAGCTGTGAACTGGGGCTTGAAGGCTATATATAAGCCAGTTAGATTTCTTTCAGAATACAATGAAGTGGAAACAGTGCAGGTCTGTAATTCTGCCTCACCTTTATGTCCTGTATCTTCTTTATTGCTAATTGAGCATGGAGTAAGAAATGCTACAGAATTTGACATTTGCTGAAGCATGAACTCCAGTGTGTTAGGAAGGTCATGAAAAAAATGGTAGTTCTGACAAGAGAAACAAAAGTAAGATTTCAGCAGTTGTTCTTTCAAACATTTCTATTACAGCAGGCAGTTGGCTTTGGGATGAAACTAAGACCAGTCTTTCGAGGCCAGGAACAATTACATTTTGTAAGAATCAAGCTTTCTTATGAGCATTTAGAAGAATATGGCTTTCTGTTTAGTTGGTTGGTTTTTTGTTGTTTGTTTGTGGGGGTTTGTTGTTGTTGTTGTTGTTGTTGTTGTTGTTGTTGTTGTTGTTTTTTTAAATCCTGGCATCTCAGAATAGATTTTAGGTTGCTAAGCCTGAATGTAAGGTAACTGTTCAGATGGGGTTGTGTCCATGTGCAAGTGTTTGTGTGCAATAAACCAAAGCAACAAGCAAAAAACCCAACAGCCACTACTAATATGTAACCATTAGCAATTAACATGTAAATAGCAAAATCCTGGATAGGGCAGAGAAGCTTGGTTAAGAGAGCCTTTTCGCAAATTTATGGTCAGCTACATCTTAAATGTCTGCTTTAAAAAAAACAAAGGCTTATGGTCTCGTGTTTTTCTCAATTGGCTTTTTTATGGCTTCAAAACTGTGCAAGTTTCTCTGTTGACACTCCTGTTGGTATTTTCAAACTCTGAAGGCATTGGTCCACTGGGCTTTGCAGTTGTGGTAGTGTTACTGCACAGTCTTATATCCAGCCCAATAAATTTTCCAAGAACATTGTTACCATTTAAAAATACCTTGTTTCAATTAATTCGCTTTAATAAAAAAGGTACCAAAGGAATTTGCAAACATAGTACTGTTTCCTTCGAACTTGCTTTCGCCTGTGTTATGATGCTTGAAAGGATTTGTGTGATAAATACTTACCTGCTGCTCCATGTAAGGATTCTTGGGCTGTGGGAAGAATTCACAGCCCTTGGCAAGATGGACAGACATGCAGGACCTTGGGCAAGGAGCTCAGTAACAACACTGTTACAGTTGTCTGTATGTTAGGTGGTAACATCTGTTTGACCTAGCCCTTTGCAAAGTCGCTGAAGAGATGAGAACTATCTTTTTCTAACCACAGTCAGTTGTTACCTTCAAAACAGCCACTGGTAGCCCACCTTAATGTATTCAGTAAACTTTGAAAAAGACTCTGTTTTGAGGGTTACGTTGTTTTGGTTTGATTTTTAATCCAGAAATTGTTCCTTTTCATGGTATGTTATCTGAGTTTCTTCTTACAATCAGATAGTTTAATTTCAAATTGCAAATGGCTGTAAATATTTATGCTGTAAAACATAGAGGAGACTTCCTAGAGTCACACATTTTCAAAGAGCTGGTTACACCAGTAGAAATTTCCTAGGCTGGTTCATTCTCTGGTGTGTTGGACTTCTGTGGTAAGCATTTCAGTTCAGAAATTGCTTATTAGCTTATGGAGAGAGAAACTCAGGCTCTTACTCAGTTGGAAAAGTAAGATTTTCCTTGCTGTGTTAAAACAGATGAACAAACTGGACTTTAAATTTCCAAATTATATGAGTTGGGCAAAGTGCAGTCTTTCCCTCCACTTGTTTAAATGTATCATAACTTAGAATATTTACATTAAGAAGAAGGAGGGGGAAAATAAAACCCCACAGCAGATGTTTGGAGCCTTCGGTAGTGCATTTAGGGAGGAAATGGGGAATCTCTAGTTCAGTGAGTGAGGCAGTACTATTTGTTTTTATACAAGAGCTTTTTAAATGCCTTTAAAGCTTCTCTCAGAATGAGGCTGCTCAGAGAATATGCTGACTTAGCAATTCCTGTATGACCTTTGGTGACAGGCTGAGGAAGAAATATCTTTGTAAGGATCCGCAGATTGTGAAAAGTAGAAGGAGGATTTTTGTTAAGTCAAAGTTGAAATAGTCTGTGTACTTGAAAATTTAATCTTTGTCTAGGACTTTGCTGATACTCATACAATTGTATCTGGCTAATGCAGTAAACTGGATTTAACGTCTTTGATTACCAACAGAAACACTGAGTAGAGAATGCTTGTTCATATGTTAAATACCCTGTGAATTTTCTTCCCCTTGAATTCCCGTGTGTTTAAAAGATAAGTTCCCAGCAAGTCCCCTTTGTAAATCCTGAGGTAAACCTCCTGAGCTCCTGAGCTGAAATTGGGAAAGGTTTGGAATGAGCTGCAGGAGGAAAAGCAGCAGTTCAGCAGGAGCCCATGGTGTAGCGTCGCTACAAAACAACTGTGTGTGTGTTCTTAGTTACCTATGAAATATGTGGCCTACTCCCGGCCAGCAATGGTAGTCATGGAATATCCAGAGCACACCGCATGATTTCCTCTGATTTTTGGCATAATTTTTAGGACTGGGAAGTAGGATAAGTTAATACTGAATGGCATTGTTTTTAAGTACTGAACTCTGTTAAGTCAGATGGGAGATTGCACACACTTGTTCTTATCCTAAAGGTTGCAATGCAGACACAATACAGAGCCAGGAGACAGAAAAAAGTATATGCAATATATGTGGTGGTTTTGCTGTTGCATTACCTGTAATGAATCTCTAGCCACTGCGCTTTTTGAAGAGAAGTGCATGTCTCATACTCAGTAGATGTATGGATTTTACTTTTCTTCCCAGCTGGAGGATTTCTTACGGAAAGAACTATTTCTGTCACAAGTCTATGAGGGAAACACTATGGTGTATGTATTAATAGTGTTTAAAATACTGTATTCTGTTATTTTTATTAGCAAAATACCTAATCTGCCCAAATGTTCCTTTAATTCTCTCTTGTCAAGAGGCAGAACTAAGTGTGTATATTGCATAGTCTAATACCTTGAATCGTAAACGAGAATTGCCCGCTTCAGTGTTAGAGGCAGTGCTTTTGTGGCTGAGAGGCAGATTAAGAACTGTGAAAATACTATGTTACAGGGATGATTTAGTAATTTTCAAACAAATCTTTATTTAGTTTACACAGGGCACTTGCTGCATTTGTCTCAAGTATTGCATGCATTTGTTAGAAGTGGGAGAGTACTCTATTTTGTGATAAGTTTATGGAACATTTAATTTTGTTTTCCTCTGGTGTTTTTTTCTTCTCTTTTACACAAAGTATATTTCTGTGACAATAAAATGTTACATTTATTTTAGAACACTCTATGTATGCTATATCCAGACATATGTGTCCAGTAGCATGCTTCAGAATAGTTTTCTTTACGTGTTTGTCCTTTCTTTTTGTAAAATTCTGAAATGGTGATGTAACTTTTGGAGATACCAAGAAGAATTGCTGTTCTGGTACAAGATGGTTTTACTTTTGTCAGACTTGTGAAATGTAGTATGTTTTCAGTACCCCTTCAGCAGGGTTTGGTCCCAGGATTGATGCAGAAACTGGCTGCCATGCCTGCTCACATGCATGAAATCCATTGCTGCAGTGGTAGAAAGAAAGCCAGTTTCTGTTGTTTGGCTGCTAAAATGTGGATCTGCTTCCCTGTTGAAAGGGTCAGTCTTCTCTCTCTTAGGCTAATTAATTAGGCTAGTTGTTAGGCTTACTCAGAAACCCTGCATTCTTAACAGGTTTCCTGAAGCTTTCAGTTGTCTTGGTATGTCATCAGCACAGGGCTAACTCTGAAATTCCCTGATGGAGCAGGCTGCAATCTCCCAGTTGAGGCCTTTGCCAGAGGATCCCATATCCTAGAGTGAGTGGCCATCATGGGCAGAGGGGGGCACACCCCAGAGCTTGTGGGAAGTTTTCATAGGTACCCAGGTGGGATATGGTCTCAGCACAAACCAGGTTTTAATTATTAATATTTTTCCAGTATCTTATGGCTGACTTCTATCATGCCTTTTCAAAAATAAATGAATTGCACACTTCTCTTTAAGACTGTATTTTTCTTCACAGGTTTTTTTTCCTTCTTCTTCTGTGCTTTTTTTTCTACCATTCTACCTGTTAGTGCATGTATCACCAACTGTCTAGTGAGCATCTAGAAAACAAATTCATACTGTCATCTTATTTCTCCCTGATTTTTCCTCTTATTCTTAAGCCTCACAAACCTTTGATACTGCAAACATCTCACATGCTTCAGTTTGCTCCCTGAACAAAGTTGTAAGTATGAAGACATTTGTACTAAAGCGACCTGAAGTTTACATGATGAGACCTTAAAAAATACAATTAAAGTATGTTCTTCAGGAATTAAATCTGTACAGTGCTTTGAGAAAGCAGAACAAGAGAACCATAGTGTATTAAAAAAATCAAGATTCAGAGGTTTTAAGAATGTGATATGTGTGTAACATGCTTGGGAAGCAAGGACAAGTAATGGATTTTCAATATATCCAAAAACTGACTCCATTGTTTTAGTCAATATTTCTAGAAACGGGGTTTCCAGGATGAAGGAGGAAGTGTGCAAGTGGTTGCATTTCTCATAGGTCTGTATAAACACATTTAAAACTGTTCGGAAGTACAAAAGAAGTTAATATTGAAATATTTTCCCCAACTTTTACAATAATTTTTGCACCTTTTTTTTCCTTCTTTTTGTGGGGAGCATAGACGTTCTTGATTTTCCCATTCATAGGAGATTCACATTCTAGCAGTTTTTCTTTGGAATGTTTGACCTCCATGCTTTAGTAAAATGCTGATCAGATTTTCACAGTATATCTCTGTAGTCAAAGGAAACTTACGTGTGATAAGCAGGCTGATGTGCCCCATGTGCCTCCCAGCCTCCTTTCTTGCATCTCTTTGAGCATCAAGGGTGACAGATTGAAGCCATTAAAAGGTATTTTCTTGTGGACCTTACTGTGTTGCCTGCAGTCAAGTGGTTAAATCTTATAAATGCTGCTTGTGAATTTCTGATTTTCAGTTTGACTGGTAAATCACGATTTGCACACCATGGCCAGTGACAGTCCTAGCTCACCAATGTTGTCCTTCTGTAGTTGTATGTGTTAATTTATAAAAATTGTTTAATAATGCTTGGAAACATTATTAAATGTTTGAGAGGATTCTGAACATTAATTTCTTTCTGGTGGAAAATAATGGCCTGAAAAGGATGTAGTGATCAGTGTTTTCCAGAGCTGAAAGTTTCTGGTTAACCACATATTTCTGCAAGGGCATTCAGAAATTTAAAATGCTCTAAAATCTACTGATGTGAGGGAAGGGGACAGAGGAGACAAAACCTGGTGTTAAGATAATAGAAAGAGTTCATATAGATGTACAGTTATGTACTGGTTACCTGCAGGTAAATTGCAGTCTCACATTTCTAGGAAACATTGTCCTAAAATGTGTCTCTTGAGCCAATAAGAGTAAGTAATCAGCTTTTTCTCCAAGAGGCTTTAAAAACAAAATATTGGCAACAGTAGCTAAGGCGGTATTTTACAGAAGAACCCCCAGTAAATGGAAAGCAAGCTGGTAATCAGTTTTGATTAACGGATCTGCATTCTGTTATTTAAATGTTTACATCCTGATTAGCATTTAGGCTGCATTTAAATATGCAATTTTATTTTAGCAAAAAATGAGACATGGAGAATGGAGATAATCTTTCAAATGCTAAATGCTGGGGATGTGAGGTAAAGAATGTGCACCCACCTCCCTCAGCGTTGTAAAGTGATACTGATGTGACTGATATTTTCACTTTAGTTGTGGGATTATGGAGTTTCTTAATCAGATAGGGCTAAAGGAAAAAGTGTGGGGGTTGGTTTTATTTTGTTTTGCTTTTTGCAAATTCTACTTAGTCTACAACAGGCTTTAGTCACAAAATTAAATTTTAACTGAAGTATTAAGGCTTTTGTTCATGAACTAAATGTCTCCTCATTTTATTAAAAGGCAAAGAAAGTTAAGCAGGTACTAAAGTTTGTGAGATTTTTCTTGATTATTTTAAGAATTGCCCATCTATGATAGCATCTGATCATTTAAATCTACATTTCCATTGTGAAACTTGCTTCATGTATGTGTGCAGTATAGTCACTGTTCCTTAAGTTGCACATAATGTTTTATTTTTTTCATGCAAAAGCACCAATTCTGGTAGCAGTTGTTAGATACCAGATATAGCGGTTTGCTTTGACGACTCACTTCTGCTGCAAAGTTGAGACTTTTTGGCCAAAAGAGCATGCACATCTTTCAGGGTTGCAGATCCTGGCTTTGTGAAAAACTGACTGATTCAACAGAAAGGTTGACCTGCCACGTAAGCACACCATAAAAAACTGAGCATCTGATAGCTCTGTGGCTTGAAATAGTGAATCTGACAGAGGCATATGGAAAATTCATGCAACAGGGATACTGTATCAAAACAATTTTTTTAGAGAGGCAAAATGGAATCCTTTCCCTCCCTTCCTCCCTCCTTTGCTTTCTCGTGACTCTGTTTTTATGTTGTTTGCCTTTTAAATGATGTCTCTTTAAAACTTGATATCTTACACAAGGATTAAGCATTTCTCAAAGAATTTTTAAGCAGAGTGATTTAACTTCGAAGAGGAATATTCACACAGGGATAACATCAGGAAGGTGGGACGCTTTAGAAAAGCCATGGCTCCTCTTCCCCTTAACATGACTGCCTGAAAGGAGAGACAACGTACTGTGCTCATGAGTTGGACAGGGAATTCTTGCCCATGATAACTTGACTCTCTTCCAATGCAAACTCAGTGTCCTTCTGCTGAACAAACATGCCTTCTGATAACACAAACCTTTTCTCCCCTCCACCTGCTATACTTCTGTTCCATTAGGTTTGATGTCTGCTGCTAGGTTTTGTATTAGTCTTCTACCTGGGCTTATAGAGCAAAGACTTGAGTTTACATAGAAGGGCTTCTGGTTTTGTTGAGCTGGCAGAGGTTTTGAGGACTGTGAAGGGATAGAAAGTAAACATAGGCAAGCAATAAATAGAACAATCACCCTTCTCTCATAGTGAGCAAGTCTATAACTGATATTACTGGCTTATTTTCTTTAGCCTTTTTTTTTCCTCCCCTCCTGCTTTGCACATTTTTCACCAGCTGTCATTGGACTTCCATATTTTTTGCTATGCTTCTTTCAACAAACCTTTGAAAATAAGATATTGCTGTTACAACTATCACAAAATTAAGAAACAGAGGCACAGGAGGATTAGGAGACATCTTAACCAAGGTGTGTAGGCACCCACTGCCTACTAAAGCCTGAGGAGCTATTGTGCCCAAAGCCCTTGCTCGATCAGGCCTTGGAATGGTCAGTTAGGGTCATACTGGGAGATGAAGCAGGGTCTTTCCTGATTGCCCAGGGTAGCAGTCATCACCCCTGACCCAGTGTTTTCCAACAGGACCCTTCCCTAAAATTTTTGAGCTCTGTGACTCTTTTTACAAGACCCACCGCCTCACTATTTATTGGTGCCTAGCGCTGTGGGGTGTTGATTAATGAGATGTAGATGTGTTTGTCCAGGGGTCCATGACATACTGTGCCAGCAGGACATGACTCTGAACAGCATCACCAGCTGCCTGGTCTGCTCTTCCCTCTTATGAGTTTCATCTGAGGGAAGCTCTCTGTGGTGAATGAATTACTGAAATGAAATGCCTGAAGATACAGTTAGTCTTTCATTCATCCTGAGAAGTAATTAACATCTGGATATCTTGCCACTGAGAATTAATTTCAGTTGTGGCCAAGTCCTTCTCTGTGTCCCTGCAACAATGTGTTTCTTCAGTTCAGCTGGGCTGTTGCAGTGAATATGGCAGATATGTTGCTGAACATGCACATCTGTGTGTAGGGCTAGCCTGTGCAGTGGTCTACAGCACAAACTCTTAATTTTTTAATCTTTAGAAGGTTCAGCAGAGCCTGACCCCAGTTATGTACAGGCTGTGGAATTCTGATTTGTATGCAATTCCATGAAGCAGCTGACTTCATGCCTGTAGAACTGCACTAGCCTAGGAACTGTAAAATGTGAATTATGGGGATGAGAGCCACACGGGAAGATAGAGGGAATCTGGCTGCCCAAAGGTTGGAAAAGTTACTCTCCATCACTGTTGCCATCTGCATGCCCAGTAATGCTGAGGAACCTGGTGTGATGCTGCGTGGTGGAAGTCGACATGGATTTATCCTTTATGTGTGCCCATATGAGAAAAATGTGTTTGGTAAATGAATTTTAAAATACCTGGTTTGTTCCTTCTTCATATGTAAATCCCAACGTGGGAACTGCAAATATGCTTACTTAGTGTTTAAAAGTTGTAGAGGGCTAATGATGCTGCAGCGTGGGTGTGTGAAGCCATGCTGCTGCTTTTTGTGTTGTATCAATGGCCAGATGTGTACAATCCATCCAGGAGTCTGCCAACATGTGGAGAAGGGGCTGTCTCTCTCCTGAAATGTTGTTTCTTTGCTCCCTTGGTAAAGCTCTGCTGGATCCACACATTGCTTGGCTTCTTTTGGTGCTCTTGCAAGCTACACTAACATTCATTATAACAATGCAGACTTCTAAGTAAAGAGCTCATTGGAAAAAAAGATGAGCTTTTTCCAGAAACAAATCCAATCACCCCACCCGTTTTCTTTCTTCAGAAACCGGAGCTGAGGAATTGCTACAGGAATGCTCTTCCAAGTCACGGTGGTTGCTTCTTCCCTTCCTAATAACTGCACTCCTACGGTGGTGAGGAAGTACAGCAATGCTACCAGACTCAGTGTGTACAAAATCCTCCATACAGTCACAAAAAAAGTAGTTTAAATTTAAGTGGATAAATATATTTTCAAAGGAAAACTTTGTCCATACCTGTATTTATCTGACACTAATGTTGGAACTTGCAGATGAGAGAAAGATGGGAATAAATATTCCAGTATTCCAGCTGAGTCATCTTTGCTTCTTCCTGATTATCCCTTTCTATTAATGATTAATGCCCATGGAAATATTTTTCCTTAAACATTATTTTATTTGCTTTTTATTTTAATCAAGAAAAATCATATACAGAGTATCTTACTTAAAAGTTAGATTAAGAGAACATGTTTGTGCAACTAAGACAAGAACTAGAAATTAGAAAAGCAGATTTGTGTGCTTTCATTCAATATTGATTCATTTTACATGTACTCCTGTCCTGTATTGAACCGAGTCTTTTTCTTTGCAGAAAAAGAGAAGCATGTACTCATGTCAAGAGCATAATTCCTAGTTATTTTCAGCAGGTGCTTAAACACATTTGTAAATTCCAGCTTATAGCTGAGCAATTCACCCTCTACCCCCTGTATGTAAATTTTTTAACAGAGGACTCAGTGAGGGGTTTGAGTGTATAAGTGATACCTTTTCTTTTCAGTGTGGAATTCCCATTGAGAGGCCAGGCCTAAAAATACCAAATGTTTCTGCAAACAATTCCTGCACACTGCATGTTGAGTAATACAGCTACAACCAAGGGGAGAGCTTCTGCTGACAGTTTCCCAAATGGATGCAGGAGTCCAAACTGAGCTAGTTTATATATAGTTTTTATTACTGGTCATAAGCTCTTACCAGAAATCCAGATGTGCTTGAATCATGCAGCTGGTTAATGACACAAAATGACTGTGGCTACAGGATGAAGGCTTCTTTTGTGTGCCAGAGAGGATAACTTTCAGCTAATGATTTTAAAATACTTTATAGAATGCAAATAGAGCGAGTTAAGGCATGTAAACAATACCTTCTTATCAAGGTAACCATTTGGATTACACGCTATTGAAATGTGTGATTTGATTTAAAGAAATCTGCCCTTTTCCAATGGAGTGTTTCAATAAATAAATATTTAAAACCCCCCAAAAAAAACTAAAACAAAAATTCACCTCAAAACATTTCTCAGTAAATAGAAGGGAAATTCAAACGGGAAAAGCCAAAGAGAGTAGAGGAACTTTACAGGGCAGGCAACAGTCCTTCTGAAATAGTAGAAAATTTTGTGTAAGGGAACCTGAAGTACTTTGGTTTTGGTATGTTTTAAATGTAGCACATTTTTGAGTGGCTGCTAATTTGAAATGTTAAGTTCTGCATGAAAGTCAGTAAGCTTGTGGATTCAGATATTTCTCAGTGCTCGTGTCCAGTAGATGTATAGGCATGTTTATGCAGCATTGAAAACCTTGATTTTTCTTCTTCCTGCTGCTGCTGTACTGTACTTTCCTTGGGAAACATCCTGGTTCAGTTATTGTGGAGTTTCATGTCAGAGTGTGCTCTATCCAAATTAAATCCCTGCAGAAGAAGGTGACTGGCACAGGGAACCTGTTCTTGTGGCCACATTCGGCAGATACAAGTTTTCTTTGTTGCTCAGAGTAGTAGAATCAGGTCTTTTTACATCTGGGGACCATTTACTCATTTGTTTGGCGAAGAAGTTGATTCGAGTGATGCTGCCACTGTATTGGTATCACCAATCTCTCTCAGAATAGTTTCAAGTACAATATGTATTTGGAAGTAATGTGGGAGAGCCCAGCAGCCCTTGTGGAGTTGTGTTGTTGGTTTTCACCACAGTTGAGACCCCACCTGAAAGTGACCAAATGACCCCCAAAAGACCTGTCAGCACTGCCCCATGGCACTCGGGTCAGTCACTGTGTCTCTGAATCCACTCAGGACTGTAATTTGCACTCTAGCAATCCAGTTTAAAACTAGCATCAGGAACTACTTACACCGGCAGCTGTTGTAGTCCAACATGTGCCCATGAGTAGCTGTTAATAATGCTTGAACTCTTTCTTAACTCATTTTCATTTATTTTTTGGTGGACTATTTAGATTATTGTCATAGACTGGATGGTTTCTTCTTTCACACGGCGACCTTTTATTTACCTTAATTTCTGTAGAAATCCACTTCTGAGAAGAGGGTGATGTTTGCACCAAATTCTCTGCTTCCTTTGGAAACACGGAAAAAGGAAAACATATTTTCTGTTAGTGACTGTTTTAATTTGTATTTCTGCTTGCATGAGAATATATTACAGAGAGGGACTTGTTTCAGGGTCCTGTTAATCTGAGAATTTATGGGGTTTTTTTAATTTTATTCCTGGCAGTAGAATTACGTTCACTGTTTCTTCAATTTCGAATCTAATTTCTAAAAGTTATGGGAATTGTAATGTAATTGTCTCCATGAAATGTCAGATTGCAACTCATAAGAGACACTTCCAGGGTTTTTTTGGGTTGCTTTTTTAACGAGTGGCTCATTTAGGCTGAGTATGAGTGGGGCTGTTGAGCACTGTGGCACTGTTGGGGATGGTCAGGTACCCTTTAGCCTTTGATCACTTTAGTAGTCAATAGTATTCTGTTTAATCCTGATAAAACTTACTGAAAATAGTCAGATGTTTGTGCATGTATTTTTTTTCTAGAGATAATAAGCATGCTGATGGGAAATTCTTTGTTCCTAAGGCAAGCATAGTATTGATAAAGAAGTGATTTCTCTTGGGACATGAGAATTGAGTCTGGTTTATGTTATTTCTGTATGCATGTCTGTCCTTCTAGTCTTGTAATATTCTCTGGAATTCCCATAGTTTTCTGCAAACAGTTTTATTATTAGATGTGTGCTTTCTGAAGTCTCCATTTAGGTTATCTTCAATATCATGATATTGAGGTCGCACCTAGCAGTCAGACAGCCCAGGTCACCTGTATATATATGTGTGTGTGTGTGTGTGTGTGTGTGTGTGTGTGTGTGAGGAAAAGGAGAGGCAGAAAGGGAAAAGGGGTGGAACAAGGGGTTATGGAGGAATTAGAACTGTATAATTTACTTACCTCTATGGGAAATGTCTGCATCTGGTTATAAAAGAAACTTTCTTAGATCTTTCCTCAAACTTGATTTTTTCCTATTTGCCTGAAGTAAAGATTTTGGAGAGAGACATGACATTACAAGAGACTGTGGAGCAGATTCTCACAGGAGTATAGATTTTGCTGTTGTGGAGGAGATTGTTTTTTAAATTACTGATATACTCGAAGAGCAGCTCTGAAAAATGTGTAGAAGAAAAGGTAAGAATGAGGATAGACGGTTGATGCAAAAAACACCCAACAAAATTAGATCCAGATGGAGGAAGTGGGATCTATGTTCTTGAGCTGTAGAAAGGCTCTCCCATGTTTATCCCTGTTTCCCATTATTTTCAGCACAATGGAAGGAACTCTGCCATATTTGTATATCATGGAACTGAGAGTAAGAAAGTAGTAATGAGTCTGTTGTCGGCGTGCTGTGCTTTCTTTAATTTACAGCATCCTCACTGTGCTGTGCTGCCATAGAGGACAGAATATAGCCTTTGTCCCCACTCGGCATTAGCGGAACCAAGAATGATGCGTGCAGTTGGCAAGGGCTCCAGCAACAGAGTCCCCATTCATTGCTGCAGAGCAGTTTGTTTTAGCTGTGTTACGTAAGCCGTTTGTGGTATAACTCAGGACATTGCACAGAATAATATTGGGCATGGATATCCAGCTGTTGTGCTAGATATTGAGAAGGGAAAAAGATACCTTATTGCAGGCGGTTGCTGGAACAGGCCTTCAAAAGCTCGTTGAATTGAAGTATTGCAACCCATTCCCTTTGTGAGCATCCTATGACAAGGGCTAGAAGCAGTATTGGGCAACTGCAGTAGATGTCCTACTTGCACAAAAATATTCAGTTTTACCCTTTATGAACCTAATGCCAGCTTGCCAATGTGAGTTTTGTGACTGGAGTGGTAAGAGAAAGCTTTTTCTGAAAATTGCATAAGTTCCCAACCTCATGGTGCAAGGGTGATGAAGGGCCATAGGAACTATAAAACAGGTAACATTTTTCTCATTGAGCTCTGAAAAGTTACTGCCATTAAATGTTGGACTTCCTGAAGGTAAATCCACCTGCCTTTTGTAGTTAACATTCCACACAAGAGTATGCAAAATAATATTATTAAGTAGAATGTTTTGGATTATCATGGAAAGAAGGAAAAAGAGCAGCTGAAATACATCAGAAGTTGGCGATACTGAAAATACTGTCTTGCCATCCTAAATGTTATCTGATGAAATAAAATGCTGTGTAAAACTCTCATCAATTAAAGTGATGGTTCTCAGTGGTTTGTGTTGGAGGACTAAGTAAATGAAAGCAAGTATTTCCCAGAGTCACGGATTGCCTTTGCCTTTGTTTTGTCTGCCCTGTGCCAGGAGGCACTGGACATTGCCTGCTTGGCAAAACTTCTTGCTTTTCCCTTGCATTTGATATCACTAGTCTCAGTGTGACCTTGCAAAGCGACTAGAAATGCTGGAGAAAGTTCAAGAAAAACTAGTTTTGTTTCGCTCAGGTGGTGGGTTAAGTCCTTGATTACCAAGTTAGTACAAACAGAAAATGTAAAGCATAAATCAATTTCCAGACACAGAGACTGTTGCTATATATTCTATTCAGCCTTTTTCTCTATGATTTTGTCCAAGGTGTTTTACAGCTACAAAAGTCTGAGGATCCAGCTCTGCATGGGTGCTTTTTGCATTTATAACGATCCCTTTCTAAGGGGAAGTCTTTCCTAAGACTAAAGAAAGAAAATTTCTGATCATGTTTCTGTTGATTTTGGTTTTTTTAAGCTCCTCTTTTCTTGTTTTCTTCTCTTCAGTTATGTGGCAACCAAGATGCTGGTCATATCATATCCTTTAATCTTATCTGGGAACAGCTCTTTCTGCTGAGGAGCATCCTTAAAATTCCTGTGTTTTAGCTCTGAATTTAGTTACATCATGCACTAGAAGTGTTTTATTGAATCATGTAGCATTTTGTCTTCTAGAGGAATAACACTTTATTGTGATTATGTATGACATTAACATGCACTGTTAGTTTTACTTAGGGATCAAACCTGACATATTAAATCAAAAACAGACTTGGCCTTGGGGGGTGATATTTCTAAATTGTCTTCAGCTACTGGTCTGTTCTAGAGTTGGTCATTTTTTGGGGTTCTGGCCATCACAGTGGTGAATTATTGAAACTAATTTGAGAGTCTATTGTAACTATGAATTCATAAATATACATGGGTGGGAAGTGCTGATAAAAAGTTTAGGTTATTTTTCATGGGTTTGGGGCCTTATTTCAGTTGATTGTAAAATTGAAAATACACAGTTGAATCATTTTATTAGAAGACAGCATCCATTCCTTATATATATAACCAAGTCTTCTGTAGCTAGGCCATGCAAAAAGAGAAGATGGGCCTTTTTTTTTTTTTTTTTTTTGCATTTGAAACTAAATTAAATTTAAAAGAGGTATAAATGTAAAATTAGGGAATGTTCCAGTTCTGGAACTAAACCAAGTGCTTTGTGTTCAAATTTACCCATTTTTAAAACAGAATACTTAATCAAGAATAGCTACTAGCTGTGCATAGCTAGGCTTTGAGTGTACAAAACTTCTATGTGTCTTATTTGGGTTCCTAAGGAGGCATTCCCCAAGTATTATTTAAATATCAGGTTTCAGGCTGAATGTTTTCTGTCTGCTTGTTTTGCAAGCACCTAAAATTACTGTAACTGAGAGAACGGGAAAGAGTGTAGTTTGCGCTTTTGATAACAATATGTATGTAATCAGCACCTCCTGGTTAATGAATTAGTTGGCTGTTTCTTTCATACAGCAATAGCAGGGAAAACTGCTGGGATAATCAGCAAGTATTGGCAGAGGGATTCAGCAATGTATATATCGGTTATTGTATTTTCTTTAAATAGTTTTCAAGTAAACGAGATCAGAATTTTGAATATGTAACCCTAGGTGTCTAATTATTTTCCAGAAGCTGGGGCAAATAAAATATTATTAACTGTGCAGTATTTAATTACTCTCTTAAACCTCAAGGAAGCACACCAAGTGGTTGTATTCCCCTTTCACAGTGCAATCACAGTTTGCAGAATGAATTCTTAATTTTGATTTTGAAACATTGAACATATTTGAAGATTTTGTTTTGTTTGGTTTTTTTAACCCCGAAAGGTCTCCTATAATGTCAATATAAATTTCTTTTTCTCCTAAAGTGATGATAAAAATATGTTCTTTTCACAGATATCTGTTGCGATTGCAATATATAAAATACTTTAGGCTCAACCATGCACGCAGAAGCCCTGTTAAAATTTAGAGTGCACTGCTTAGAGCTGTCCCAGAACTTGTGTGTTAAGAAGTAAATGCATCAGCAGAAAATAAATTTATCTTTGGTCGTGGCTACTAAACCTGTGCTCTCAACAGTGTTACGTACCAGCATCCAGACTTATCTTTAGACATCGTCTCTTAGGAACTCGACTATAAAACAAGCCAAAGTGGGCACAGGGCCATTCCCAGAACAACAGAGAGAAGACAGTGCATGTATGACCAACAAGCGATGGCCATCCCTTTCTCACAGCAAGAGGTGCAGCAGTTGTGAGAGGAGCAGCAGCACAGGAACAATTGTGGTTCAGGGAAAGCTATGCTGCTGGCCTCGGTCCGATGCTTGTTTCCCCAACCCCATGATGTTCTTCAGCATGGGTCTGCTTGTGACTAACACTGTGCTTTGGGAGTGAAGTGCTGGTGAGGAAGCAAACCAGACAGCTCCTAGGACAGGCTGGAATTTAGTACTGGGGGAAAACAGTCCTCTGGAGGGAATGCTTGCAGGGGATGTTCGATAAGAGCTTCCTCTTGTTATCCACATTTAGATAGATGCTTCTGCTGATGGTGGGGATTTGGGGGATTTTTGAGAGATGTTCTTTGATTGTTGGGGTTTTTTTGGTTTTGTTTGTTTGTTTTGTTTCTTTTGTTTTGGGTTTTTTAACAGAACCAACAGTATCTTTTTGTTTAAAAGAAGAACAGTGTAAGCTTAAGATAAGATTCTTTCATCTTGGCTTTGGGAAAAACAGTAAGCCAGTCAGCTAGCTTGGAGGGCTTGTGTTTTTCCCAATTAAGAAGCCTCATCACTAGCATAATAGTTGTGTAGAGCTTATCATTTGCTGTACTTGAATGTGAGGCACAGTTTCCTTGCTTCAGTGGTGGCAGCTGCTGTCCAAGGACGTCAGTGCTGGGGAGCAGGGGGCTTCCCTGGGGACAGCTGGGCTTGCACACAAGCCAGGTGCCCTGTTGGAAAGCTGATACCTATCCAAGCATGGAGCAAGGCTTCATGAAGTGCAGAAGGCTTTGCTAACTGTGGCTTTTGGGAGGATCCAATACCTTTGCCTGCTCTGATGTGTGAAGGTAATTTAAATAATTTCAGCATGCCCTTGGGGATCACTGCCCCATTTTCCTATTGGGTGATAGTGACCAGGTCTCAGTGTGTTCTAGTGATTTGGTGTGATCACTTTCCCTCTCTACTTTATTGGTAAGCCAGTGATAATTCATTTATTATTTTCTGTTTACAAGTCCTACTGTCCTTCTGTAAGGGGTTTGGTAGCAATATAGTGGATTACAACAGTATTTTCATCAAATGTCTAGCAAAATAAGTTTCTGAAAGGACTCAGAATTGTGGGAAGGTGTTATGCAAACATCATTTTGTAGTACAAATAACTAGAGGAAACCACGCTATGTATTTTGTATTAAAAAATAACAGCAATTTAAGCTACAAATAACTGTAGAAGTTGGGAACACCAAGATAAAAGAAATGGCCCACACAAATGACTTAAAATTTTGAATCTGACTGTTTGTACTCTTCTCATATCTAAAGGCTGCCAAATTCTAGATGCTGTCTTTCCTGGGAACTAACCAATGCTCTCTGGCATGATTTTCACTTCCCCTTATGTCTATATTTGAAAAAGCATATGTGTAGTCCCTAAATGAATATAGTGGTTAACAAGCTATGGATGACAACCCACAAAACATATTTGCTAAAGCAAGTTTCATACTGCTTAATGGAAAACAAATACCAGAGCGACTAAACCAGGAATATTGCTGTACATGCATATATTTCATGTATGAGAAAAGTTGAAGGAAAAAATCGCCTTCTGAGTTTTTCTTGGGCACTCTTCTTCCTACTGGATTCAAGTTACTGTAACTCTGGGGGCAGAACTTGGTTCTTTAGTACATATTTATGTTTTTCGTGGTAAGGTAGGACATGCTATATGGCAGAAACTGCCAGTTACTGATGTTACTTGAGTAACAGTTTCATCCTTCATAGTTCCTAAGAAAGGAATCATCCTTTACATCCTAAGGAAGTAAAGCTAGCAGCGTCCCACTAAAGCAGCACTGTGAAGTCATTCTGTAGTTAGCAGTGTCTGTGTTGTTCCTAAAAGAGGCCATGCAGGGAAGCTGGTGAAGGACTGCAGTGTTTGGGGAAAACCGATGCCTCACAAGCAGTGCATCACCCCCAGGTGATGGATGATCCATCTTGCGTACAGGTGGGGAACAGACCACAGGTGGGAAGGAGTGTATTGGGATAGAGCAAATTTTTCTGCAGTTTTCAAGGGCTGATTGCCACGGGTGCGTGCAGCCCTTGCTACTCAAGTAGCACTGAATTTGGGACCTAATTCAGGTAGTAACTGGTAGCTTGAACACATCAGGAGATTAGAGGTTATATTACAAAACTCTAAAGCTTAGTAGTGTTCTTAACCTGGGGTGCTCGGTCTTGAGCCAGAGCTTCCTGAAGCTTGCTTATACCATTAGTTTGTTTTTTTTTTAATTAAAAAGGAACTTCAGATGTATTTACTTGCCTTCTTTCATCTAGTAACTCACATTGGCTTCTTCCACATGAAAACACTGCTGAGAAGGTTAGGAACCTAAGAAGTAAAACTGAGATTTCTGTAACTTTATGCTTCCTCTCTCAAATCCCTTAAGAAACTATCAAACACTGGCAAGGTTTATGATGTAATTAGAGGCTTACTACACCTTTTATAACTGCCTAATACTCCAAGTAGAAGAAAAAACTCAGTTATAACATGTTGTGTAACCAAGCACACTGGTCTTCAAAAACAGAATTTAAAGCCCATTTTTTCAAATTACTTTCAGATACATATGTAAATACACTTAGTTCTGGTGAGATCAGTGAAAGTTGTTAGATGGGCAGCACTTTTTCTGATCTGAACCACACCTTTGTTTTGTTAATTTTGGTCATTAGTTTCCAAATAGTTTCCTGATACTAGTGCACTTGGTATTTAGGAAACAGGACATATTAGTTAGCTTATTTTGGTAAAGTGGCTGTTGCAGAATGTCTGCCCTTCTGCCAGGGTTTAGCCCAGAAAGTTCTCTTGTTTTGTGTTTAAGAAAACAGCTTTATACATGCATGCCTATCTAAGTTTTTTCTTATTATTATTGTTATTCCACTGCGAATATTTGCTAGTTAACTACTGTGAGAACTTACAGTGGTTTTCTGATGAACTTTATACAAACCAGGAAGAAGTGGCCTTCCTCATTTGCTCTAGCTGAACCTGCTTTAGCAGGGAGGTTGGACTAGTCCCTTCCAACCCCAACCATTCTTTGATTTCAAAATGAATTGAGGTGTGGCTTCTAGTTACTTTCCAAATGAGTGCAGCATGACATCTCCTGTGGCCCACACAAACCTCAGTCAGGCCAGCTGTTGGTACCCTGTGAATGCAGCCAGAGGCTAGATCTGCCATGCACTTGCATGAGATTTCGGCTACTTCAGAAAAAAAGGAGCATAAATAAAAGTATAAAGTAAACTTTCTGGAGTTCAGAGTGCATGTGTGTGTGTGTGTGTGATACATATACTGATAGAAACAAAGCCCAGTATTCCAACAATCCTAATGCATCTGCATGAGACAACAAAAAGAAATACACTTTTCAGATAAGCACCCTTGGTTCTGGTAATGGTTCTGATGGACTGTTTGTTAAAAGCTGCTGTAAAAACTCAACAGTTGCTTTGCATGAGACGTGACTCCAAAACAAGTTGCTGAAACTTAGTTATTCATGTGCTGTGGACAAGACTTTGCTAAGGAAAGTGTGTGTTAGTAATGTAGTTACTAAGGTGTTTTGTTCTGCCTGGGTTGGTTTCTCAGAGAGCTTTAGTTCTTAATACACTGCCACTTGCGGTGTTGCTGGTAGCCGAAATCTTCACCAAGGCTGCAGTCCTGTCAATTTTTCCCCATAAAAGCAATCTAGAACACTTTTAATGGGATCATTGGCAAGGGCTAGTGGTTTTAAACTGACAGAGGGTGGGTTTAGGTTAGATATTAGGAAGCAATTCTTTGCTGTGAGGGTGGTGAGGCACTGGAAGAGGCTTCCCAGAGAAGCTGTGGATGCCCCATCCCTGGAAGTGTTCAAGGCCAGGCTGGATGGGGCTTTGAGCAACCTGGTCTAGTGAAAGGCATCCCTGCCTATGGCAGGAGAGTTGGAACTAGGTGTTCTTTAAGGTCCCTTACAGCCCTGACCATTCTATGATTGTATGACTGACATTTCTCCTAGCTTGGAGAACATGCTTCAGCCCTGGACTCCAAGCCATGCAGTGGAAGTCAGGATGAGCGTGTTGGGGATCCAGCCTGTAGGACACAACAGTTCGTACCAATGGTTGACATAAACCAGACAGGCTGCAGCTGTCCAGATCAGGCCAAGGCCCCTTCAACCCCAGCAGCAGTCCCAAGACAGGAGAACACAAAACATTTTGAAGTCACCTGTGTTGTTCTCTGACTTCTGCTTTGTCCTGTAAAAGCAATGTAGTTGTAGTTTCTGTCCTCTCATTTTTAAGACATTGTTCTTCAATAGTTTTGTTAAGTGTTTTCATTTACCCTTTTTTCCCAGCCCAAGGACTGAAATTGATTTGGATTAAAATCACAGTAATTTTTCACTTTTTCTATAGAGTGACTATAACTGTCACATTTCCATGCATGCTTCTGTGTTACCTGCAAGAATATGCCAAAATATGTACCTCTCTATCCTCAGTCCGTCCTGCAGGCTCTCCTTTTTTCCACCCTCTGTATGTGAAATGTGTCTTGATTTAGTCAGCCTTGATATGAGAGCAGAATCTGATGTTGCCCTTGGTATTTCAGTATTAGTCTGTACAATTATTTCTGATGGAACAGTGATGGTTGGAGACCTTTGCTTTTAAGTATTTGGAGGAGGGGGGCACCAGGAGTGTTCCCATTTTACTGGAGCTCAATATGCTTGTCCCATTGCTTTGCTTCCACTGCCTTCCACCCTGTGGCATGGCAAAAGGAAATTAAGAGCATCAGTGGAGAAGAGTAGCTAGTGGAGAACTGAAAAGTTTGGAAGGAAGAAAGAGGGAGGAGAAGAAGAAAGGGGGAAAGAACGGATTAAAAAACCTACCCTGGAAACTTAAAAGAAACTTTTGGGAGAACAGGGAAAAAATAACGTCTTTGTCTGAACCCAAATTTGTAGCTGTAGCTAAATTACAGTGAGATGGCAGATGCAACTTGTTTGGACAGCTGATGGCTGATCAGTGCTTAAAATCAAATGAGTGATATGCCTAGTTTTTGAGGGATGGTATAAATAAGTAAAATAGTTTTTACCTCAAAGTACTAGTAATCTGTGTAGACAAAATACACACATAGGAGAGGAAAAAGCTGTGTACTTTATATAGAAGCAAGGTGCAGGGAAGCTGATGTCCTCAAATAATATGCATCATGTATTGGTAAAGTATGAAGGAGTGAAAGTTAGTGTTCCAGTAGATTTTTGCCCTCTCTTATTTGTAGGCCTCTTAGCAGCTAACTGCAAACCCCTGCTTTTATTTTCTCTGAAGCTGATTACATGGACTTTGGGGTTTTATTGAAGTTTAGGTGACTTGCAGTACTCCACGTGGCTACATCATCTTTTATCATTCTGCCTTGCTGTTGATGGGCAGCCTATGCCGGCCCTCACCCAGGATTACCAGGGATAGCAAGACTAAAGTCTCTCCTCTTTCTGTATTTTGAAATAAAGGGAGTGGTCCTCTCATAGGCCTCATTGGGCACTTGGTGCTGGGAAAAGGGCAAGATGGTTTGTCTGCAGGCAGAATCACAAGGCTGTGTGTCCCCAAGGAATGATCTAACCTGCTTACCCTAAGACAGGCTCAACCAAGTCTTTGTCATTTCTGAGAGCAGCTAGCATCTCTTTACATAGTACATATAGATACATGTTCTCATTCTAATAAAAAGATACAATATATATCATATATGATGTGTACATATATATTGTATATGTATAAAAAATATATTCTGTTCATGTGCTTTTCTTTGTCAGAAAGGTTTTCTCACTGTCTTGGTAAAGTCTTTCTTATTGCAATTTGGAAATACATTCATTTTCTCATTGCATCTTCCCTCTGAACAATTGAAGACTGTTACCTTGTCTCCCTTCAGTTTCCTTTTGTTTATATTAGATACTTAATTCATCATCTTTCTATTCTTCTCTGAATATCTTCTGACTTGTCTACATACCTCATGCAGTAGTGAAACTTGACCAAAATGTTCCTACTGACATCCCAGTAATGGTGAGTATAGCAGAAGGCTTTCCTCACAGACCTCCCTTGCTGGCTGTCTGTTCCAGCACATTTGCTTTTTCTTGCAAGAGTGTGATATAGTTGATCCTTATCTAGCTTATTGTGTACTGTAACCTCTAGCTCTCTTCCACGGAACTTCTGCTTAACTGGGAGAGTTCAAGTTGGGCGGCTGATGAAAGATAGAAACCTGTTTGTAAGGCTAGCATGGGATAATGAAATAGAAAAAGGGATGACGATGGCTTAGAGGAAAACTACTTGATTAAGGAAACTGTAAAAATATTTCGCTGGAAAAAAAAGACAAAACGTGGAATATTTTTTTCACAGTCACTAAAACAGATGCCAAAAGGATTTTGGCATAAAATGTGCTGAAGTTCAGTTTGGGTATCAAGGTTATAAAGTGTTTGAGGCTAGGAGATTGCCAAAGAAATGTTTTGCTTGTATATGCAAGACAGTATTCTTAATAGTATTAATGCCAACATTTGCCTGCTTGCCCTGGTGTGTGCTGAAGTCTGTCACTTTGCAGCCCAAGTTGCTTTTCTGTGTTACCTTTTCATATTCCATGTGGAAAAAACTTCAGTTCAAGTGATCTTTGTATAAACAGTTAGATAAATTCAGTTGGGTTTTTGTGTATGCATGTTCTCCTAACAATAGTAATTTTGTACATTTCAAGAAATGGTACATTAGACTTTTGTGGGGGCTTTTTATCCCACATATCGAATGGTACAGTTGCTTGTCTGATGTTGGGAGTGAGCACCTATGCAGAGCAAGTTCTGTGATGCTTTTGGTTATTTAGAATGTGCTACACATGCACAGCAAGTTTTTGATTTCTGAAAAGAGGGGAAATCCTCACTCATTGAAACAATTTGTCTTCTAGATTGGACAAAAAACCATGGGTCTTTGTAGTGGGCTAAAATCCTGCAGAATTTCAGCACTGTATTTTTTCCAGTAATCCTAAGATTGTTTATTCAGCTGCTTTTATTCAGTGTAGCACTTAATATGAGTATTTATAAAAAAGAGAGGCGGTTAAAGCGTGGAACCTTCTTTTTCTTAAGTTCTTTGACATATACTTGTTGCTTCAAACCCCTTTCCACATTCACATTGTTGATTTTGTGTGCGTGCAAAGGAGTATGCTTGAGCCCTCTCAGGAGGGATGTCAGCAGTTTGTACTGTACTCCTGAGTCAGCAGAAGTTGCTGGAAAAAGGACAGAAGTGTAGTAACTGCTGTGGCGAATGCCGTGCTTTGCGTTATGTTGTCTGATCCCGATTATGGGTCTTAAGCCCCTACTGACAGGCGCAATCCCCTTGTTTATGGATCTGTTTCTAAATGCGTTCTTTCGGAGAGTCACACAGCTATGACTGCACCCTGGTTCATTTCAACATTTCCTCGTTAGCCTGAAGGGAGCTCTCTAAAACCTGCTACCCCATGCTGCTTCCATCCTCAGCGTGAAAGGGGATGGTCTCACAGAGCTATGCATGGACCATGGGCTGGGATGAATTTGGGAGCAGGAGAGAAGGGTGCTCCATGGTGGCTGCAAAACCATGTCGTTAAATATTGGCTATATTCTTTTATAATTTCTGATCCAACTATTACCGACTTGGCCAAGGACTGGATTGCAATCATATGGGAATGTAGGAGCTTTATTTCTCCTTAGGTCTTTCACCTTAGGTTATTTTGAACCAGAACAGCAAAAACTGAATTGAAATATATTGTTTAATGTAACATATTTTTTTCACCTATGGTACAGTCTGTTGTTAGGGGTTTGGGGTTGCTTATTTGGTTTTGTTTGGTTTTTTTTATTTATTTATTTTTAAGCTAACCAGCTGAATCCACAAAAGAGTGCACTTAGTAACACTACTATGCTTCTGTCCTTGAGCATATGCACTGCTACAAAGGGACAACTACCTGTAGAATTGACCTGTGTTTCATCTTTCAAGGCTCACATGTTGGTGAGTCCCTTATTTGTTGTTTAGGATGTTCTGTAATCTGTGATAAAATTTTAGTTGCACAGTTTACAGAAATGACGAGAAACTGCTGTTTCCATGTTATTTTGTTCTAAATAACTCAAAAAGATGCTTATACAAAGCTGTGGGCGCCCTACTGCATAATTAATACTACAATAAAACCATGGCATTTAAATAAATAGCATTAATATAAAGCATCAAAATAAATAGTTGAAAAGGAGCCCTGCCTGTCTGCTACGTACAGACAAAATTCTGTCCTACCTTTTTATTGCTCTGGAAATGTAGATCCAGGCCTCTGCACCAACAGTTAAAAATAGATAGCTTTTGCTAAAGTCCCTCGGTTGAAATTTAAGGAAGGGTAAAAAGAGCAAGAGCAAAGAGCCAATATGCCCCTGGAGAGTGGATGCAACGGGAAATCAAATTTTTCTTTCAGGAAGGCAGGATCTGTATCTCTTGGTTTTTGTAAAGGTACAGTAGGGTTTGAGCCATGGGTGGATCCAAGTGCAATAAAACAAATTTTGGGGTCACCCTGGTGAGTTACACAGCCACCAGCTTTTCCTGAATTTTTTGTAAAAGAACCCAAATTGCGCTCCTGATTGTGGCTGAATTGTGATTTTTTTTTTGATTGGTACACAAAATACTTTTGATGCTGGAATTTAAGTTGGATGTTAACAATGATTCCTTTGTGTAGCAGTCCCTTTTGAAGTAGAGAGTCCTGTATCTACAAGAAAACAGTATGCAGAGAAATAAATTCTGCTTTCAAGTCTGTATTTTATATATATATGTCTTATGCATCTTTTTTACACAATGTATGCTAACATGAATATTTACATATGAAAAGGAAATAGGATTTTAAACTATTCCATTGAATATGTAAGTATCCCTGTCCTTGTTTGATGTTTTTTTCTTCAAATAATCAGCAGAGAACTTTAAGCCTTTGGCATTTCACTCCCATCTTACACTAGTTTTCAGTAATTTCTTCTTGAGTGCTGATACTTGGTTCTGTCATAGCTATTTGATACTAAAGTTTCTCGGAAAGCTTTCACATCCATATTCATTGCTCAAAAACTGCCTCTCTGCTTTTTTGAGGTCCCCATCTTGATTTCTATGACAATATTTCCTAAACCATTTCATGTATTAATTTCTTGTTTTGGATAGAAAACCAGTGGTGTTCTCAGCTGTGGTTGAAAGCCCCAGTGCGATATCCAGCAGCTCCATGGCAGGGCTGTGACCTGATGAGAAGCTCTTCCCCAGGCTGGTCTGAGAACATCAGTAATGGTGATGGTTGCCTCTCCTGAACTCGGTTTATCACCGAGCACAAGGGAACCACCCAGGCCCTGTAAACGCAGCCACCTCTGGCCCATCCCTGGCTGCATTGCCTCGTGTCATGCAGTGCTATTGTTGGTTATTAAAGGCATCCATGCCCTCATGTTGGCAGCCTACCAGACTATCTTCTTCCAGCTGAGCCTCAAGGCTTATTCCATCAGAGCTCAAGAGAGATGTGCCTGCCTTAGCTGTGTGCGGATGCTGTCAGTCAGATGGGGTGACATGGAGTAACAGGCCACTCTTGATCATATACTGTGTACCTGATTTAAGGGCCCCGATAGATCCTAGTTCAGAAGAGTGATGTGTGTGGCTGCCACTGGGCAACGCGATTGAAACCGCACCCTGAGGACAGTGAGAAGAGTGCTGTTTGCAAGTTGCCCACAGTTGGAGCCGTGACAATGATACACCAAGAACTTGTAATGAATCCTATGAGTCATTCCATTGCTGTTTGACATCTCTGTTTCCTTTAACTTAGGGCTCACAGGGAGCCCAGAGACTCCTTCCTTCTTCACTTTCATGAGGAAGACACCTCTGTGTGGTCAGGGCAGGCAAGGCACTTGTTGTAGAGAAGAACCTTGATTTGGAACACCACACAGAAATCCATCCTGGAGAACCAGCATTAGCAGAGAGTGAACAGCCATTCTGTTGTCATCTTCCAAGAAGTAACTGCAAAGTTGTGTCATAAATACTTGCGTCTCTGATCGTCACTGCAGAACACGCTGTGTGACAGACAGCCTTGCTTAGAGGTCTGTATCTTAGAGATTGCACTGAGTCATATGGTTGATTATCTAAATGTAAATAATAATTGAGACGTTAAAATTTGAATTTCATTAGGTGGAGGCTTTTAGACTTAAGCAAATGAATTATTTTTTTCATAAAACACTGTAACATGCTTACTAGCTTTGACTAAGAGTTTTTTCCCTTGATACAGAGATAGCAGATAATAATAAGCAGACAAGGTTATGCAACAAGGGGATATTTTAATCATCTTTGTTTTGGAAAAGACAGGCCAGAGTGAGGTACCTCTTAGAAACAATCTACTTCACTGCTACTTTTCTTCAACAGATTGACAGCATCTCAGAAAAGAAAATAACTGTTTGCTATTCCTATTGTAGACTTCTTTCAATCACTGCGACAGATGTTCCAAGCATGTTGTTCCTCAGTTAGGTTTCTTTAGTAGAAAAAATACTGCAGTCTAAATATAGTTTAAATTGGTTGAGGTACCTTGTTTGAATATGATTCAAAATTGCATTATACCTAGTTTAAATCATAGTGTAACAGGACAAAACCACTGGAAAGACTAGTTAAGATTGTTTCAAACTCAGGTAGGACTTTTTATTCAATCATATTTAAAGTGGTTCCAAAGTGCTATGTTTTTCTAACATATCTTGCAATCTGATTTAGGATAAACACTAGATAGCATAGTGAACTCCCCTCCCCCTGTTCATTATTTGGAATTACCTTGACTAAAAATGGAAAAAGTACTTAAATAATTCTCTTTTCCTGTATCTGCCATGATGACTTGTAACAGCTGTATATTGGGAATACTCAGATTTTATTATCCTTTTTTTTTCAATAAAACGAAGTTTAGCATTCAGGAACAGTTGAAATGGCTGGATTAAGAGGGAAAACCAATACACATGTACAATGTACCCATTATTCCTTTGGAGAATTGGGAGTTGAGAAGGCTATGGCCCTTATGACCCTCCTTTCCTCTGCCAGGGAGTTCCAGTTCAAAGCTGTTCTGTCATCTCTCCTGCTGACTTGCTTCTGGAGGCCACTGGGAGACCTAACAGTATAGTGCAGGCTGAGTTCTGCTGAATGTGTTGGTGTGAAATAGCTCCTCCTTTTTGTTCTCCCCCTCGTTTTTTATCTAGATGACTGGTTGTTGCTCATAAGACCCACTTTTGGAGACCACTGGGTTGGGAGCACAGCTGCCTGCCTGGAATTGGGTCACGGTGGTGTGACAGTAACTGCACTGGCGTGCGTCCCTTACAAGTGCGATTCCAGTCAGTGACGTTGATCGGGGGGAACGAACGCTCTTGTTTGGATACCGGCTAGCTAAAGCTTTCTGCTCCCTCTTTTTGACATCTGGCATGAGGACATGTATACAGATGAAGTTGCTAAATTGTGGTGTCTGGGACAAGGTGCTCTTTCGTTTCCAAAAATTAAGAGTAAAGCAACAAAGTTCAAGGTTTATTTCGTCACTTGGACTTTCACTCCAGTGGAAGAGATTGGCATTTCAGCTTTAGAAAATGGAGATCTTCAGTTTGTTACCTATTTTTGTTTCATTACTAGTTAACTTCTTAATAGACTGTTAAAATAATCCTCCAAGAAGGAAGTAAAAGGAGGGAGATATAAGTGCAGTGATCTCCAGTCCATAATGACTGAAAACAGTTAGAAACCTTCATTTTGTGCTTATTTTGGGGGGAGGAGAGATAAGCTCACGTGGTAATCACACACTGCTAGGTCATTGCAAGGAATCTGGTGGCAGCAGAAATGCTCTCTTCAAGGCCCTGCTTCTGTGGGAAAACTCACTGGTAGTTCACTTGAGCATCCAATTTTGAGCCTTCACAGAAGAGAGTGGTTCACATATGCTTTGTCCTGAAGCCATTTGGGCCCTGCTATGATCTCACGCAAGGAGATGTTTTCTTCTAGGTTTGTTTTACAGATTTGGAGTTAGGATCATTCATATTGATCTTTCTTTTTCTTTGGTTTCAAGAGCTTCTCTGTGCAGCAGTGAAGATTGTAGCTGTTTACTTACTAATTTCTTTATGGTACTTTTGTTGATTTAGTCCTCAGGTATTTAAGCTGTGAGAACAGTGGGAAAGACTTTGAACACCTAATTTTTCTCCAGTTTGTTCATGTGATTAAACAGAAGTCCTATAGCATTCTCCCAAGGAGGCACTTTTTATGGGTAATTTTACTATCCATAGGCAGCTGAATGCACTTTCGGGGGTTTTTTGCAGCATGATTCTGGCCTTCTCTTAATTGTTTCTATAATGATTTTGGGGTTTTTTTTTAATGAAAGAGTGAAAGAGTTCTTGAGCATTTCAACAGGCAGTCTAGGGAAGTGGTTGAGTCTCCATCCCTGGAGGTATTAAAAAGACGTGTATATGTGGCAGTTGAGGACATGGTTCAGTGGTAGCACTGTCTTAGTGGTTGGACTCAATGATCCTAGAGGTATTTTCTAACCTAAATGATTAAATTACTCTAAGATCTACTACTTCTTGGGTTTGCTTTCCTGTTTGAAGAGCTGAGTGAGGCACGTAAGAACAGTTGTGGCATCAAGGTTTCAAACTTCATCTCTTTTGTCCAACTCCCATGCCGAGGTATACAAGCATGGTGAGACCTTTAGTTCCTGAAAGGTAGATTGGTCACATAGGGACAGACATCTGAGATAACTTTTTATTTCTTTGTCCTTACCTGTTTATAACAACAAGGTTTCCAGCAAGAAGGTACTGCCTTTAGCTCAGGATTTAGCAGGGCTAATTACTGCAAGTGAGAAGAGGTAAAGTTTCTTGGAGGTGAATGCAGTAAAGGTTGTCCTGCCTGCCCCATAGCATTTGGATATAGCTAATAAGAATGGGAAACACCTTGACCTTAATGTAACCTTCTGCCCTGGTACTTTGCCATCTGTCTCCAGACGTGCAATAGGAGATTTGCCTGCTTCTCACAAACTCTCCTACCAAGGTTGTCTCCCAGAAAGGGAAAAAGAAGAGTTATGTAACAGTGTTTTCTTTCAAAACTGTATGTTATAGAATTCAACCAAGACCCTGCTTTTAGCTCCAGTGGAAGTCTAAAACTGGCAAAAACATTTTCCAAGGTTCTTTTTTATATGTGTATAAAGAAACTTAAGGAACCAATAGTTTAGTATGCGGGGCAGAATATTCCTAAATGACAGCAAGGAGAAAGGTTTTCAGGAAGAGCCACAACATCCGATTCACTGGTTAGCGAGCCCCACCCCCCCTTCAACAGGCGATACAATTTCTTTGTCAGAAATCACCAGCTGAGAGCTTGGAGGAGAGGCGATGTGCTGTGAAACACAAACTGAGCCCCTTTCAGCTATGATACCTCCCTGTTTAACATTAATGAACTGTAGCGGCTATATGTAAGGTTTGTGCCTTGTTACATATGCTTAGCTTGTCAAAAGTTTCTCGGGGCATTAAGGGCAGGCAGCGTCATTTGTGCAATAGGCAAAGCTCTCTGCCTGTGGATGTTACAGTGACCTTACTTGAACTGATAAATAGCTGTCTTATCCACGACCTTTAATAGCTGAAATGCATTCACCATTTACAGCCTTTTTATAGTTTGCTTCGAAAGAGATTAGTGGATAAAGTATATATATGTATGTATGCATTGCTGTGTGATCCTTTCTGGCTTGTAACAGCACATCAAGGAATTCAAGAGTTTAGGAGTAGCAAAGCAATCACTTTTCCATGTACTCTCTTTCTTCCTCATTAAAGGTGCTCATTCATAGGGATGCATGGTGTTGTGCAGCCTGTTATCTTAAAGAAAAAAAATTAAACAAAACACGATAGAATGTAATGTTGGGTTTTATCCTCTTAATGTAAAATAAGACTTACTTTCTGTTTGCATTTTCTGGTTTAATTTGAAAGAAGACAGAGATGATATTAAAATATAATGAGGGCAATTCATTCTGTGGTTCACAGTGGCTTGGATTTAGAAGAAAAAAACCCCCACCTTAATCAGCACAGTACTTAAGGGCTCCCTGTAAGAACATTGTGCTTAACCTTCAGCAAATGCTTATGGGCTGCCCTGAATAGTAATGGTCTAAGCACATGCTTAAGTGTTTTCCTGAAGGAAGACCTAAGCATCTTGGCAAGTGTTACATTACGGCTTCATTTACCTTTATCATAAATCCCAGCATCAGAGGCAAACTTTTCTTTCATCTCTTGGCAGATATTGGGGTGTATAGATTTTTCCACCTCCGTTTGGCCTGCTTTCTATGGCTTTCTTGCTGCAACCTGATCAGCCCAGGCTGACCTTCAGGGTTGCTCCACATGGGCTGGGGAGCCTGCCCCCATGGCTCCGATTGCCCGATCAAAGTCTGCACTTTGCCTTTCATCTGCCGGCTCTCTGCCCTTCCCAGGGTTATTAATTTGAAGAACTTAAAGACGCAATCTTTTTCTGCTGCGCCCGTTCCCGGAGAAGTAGGAATGAGAATTGCGTGTTCTCCAACGGCTTTGCTGTGGTCAGTTTTCCATGGTGGGAGATGGGATTGGAGTGGGTTAAATCTGCATCAGCTGGTTCTTGGTTAGCTGTCGGAAATGCAAAAAAAAAAAAAAAAAGAAGAAAAAAAGAACAAACCAATCCCTTAAAAACGGGGGGAAGGGGGGAAAAAGGAAGGGAAAAAAAGGGGGGGAAGAATAAAAATGGGAGAAACAAGAAAAAAGAGGGGGAAAGAAAATGAAATAAAATACTAGAAAATTGGGGAGAAAAAGGGGGAAGAAAAAAGGAGAAAATAGGAGTGCAAAGGAAAAAAGAAAAAAGGGGAAACAAGAATAAAGGAAAACAAAATGAAAAAAGGGGGGAAAGGAAAGAAACAAAAATGGGAAAAAAATGAAAAAGAAAAAAGTTTTTTTTTAAAAAAGACAAAAATTAAAAAGGGGGGAAGGAGTAAAAAGGGGAAAAGAAAAAATATCAAAGGAAAAGAGAAAAAGGTAAAATAGGTGAGGAGGGGGAAAGGAGAGAAAAAAGGCAAAGGGAAAAAAAAAAGAAAGGACAAAAGGAGAGGGGAAGGAAAAACGAAAAAAAAAAAAAAAAGGAAAAAAACCTCAAACCAACCAAACTACACACCCCAAGGCAAACAAAACCCCAAAACTGAAGAGCACCGGGGAGGCCCGGGGCCTGCAGGCTGCTCCGGGCTGTCCCGCGGGGGCCCAGGCTGCCGGCAGGGCCGGGCGCGCTCCTCTTGCGTAAGCGGCGGCCCCGCCGTCTTCCCGCTGGCTGCCGTTGCCATGGCGAGATAGCGGGGGAGGATTCCTGGGATCCGTAAACCGGGGGAGAGAGAGAGAGAGAGAGAGAGATTACGTCTTAACCCGGCACTCCGCTGCGCCTAACGTGATGTGTCAGGGTCGCCCAGGTGTCCCGGGGGAGGGTGACCCGGCGGGCGGCCCCGCGCTGTTGGAGGCATCGTTTTAAATAAAATAAAGCTGGGGAGGGAGTCGGGGGTGGCTCTCGGGGTAAGAGGATTAGATGCGTTCGCATGGGGGCTAGGATGAGGAAAATATCGCAAGGCTTGAGGGAAGTGGGTTTGAGGAATTGGCCTCAATGGAAATGGGAGGCATCCGTGTTTATGAACATTCCTAGTGCCTGCCGAGAACTGCCTGGCAGGTGCTAGAAGGGGATTCTTTTTATCTTCATCTGCATATTTTATTATCACGGTTGGTTGTCCGTGTTTTATTTGTAAGCTGTGCACAATAAACACATCCTGAGAATCTCTAAGCAGCGAGTCCAAATATCAGCCCTATGCTGATATCGAGCCTAGATCAAATAATTGACAGATGTCTTTTACATGAATGGAAGGAATGACAGAAGAAGGCATCACTGTCTGCTTGGGTAAGTTTTCTTTCCATTATCTTTAATTATTATTAGTGGTTTACACTATCTCTTCCTTAGTCTCAGAACGGGAGCAGTCAACACTGGTTGGGTCTTCTTGTGCTTTTGATCTTCTTGCTACTCTTTGCCTGCTGGAATTCCTGGAAGCAGATGAGAATTTACTGAGCCCTGTCACTGTGTTCTCTTGTCGCTGCAAGGATGTCATTAGTGCAGGCAAAAACTTTATAAATTCTGATGTTCGATTTTAAGTTTGGAAAAGATGATGTCTGGTCTAGAAGAGAGTATGAAAAATACTGGGCTGCAAATTACTGTGTTGTAAACATGTTTCTTAAGAGAAAAACTCTGCCTGGGTTAATAATAATATCCATTGCCAGAAAACAGATGTGTGTGGGGAAAAAAAAAATCTTAAGTGAATTTAACATTCTTAAACAGTTTTACAGCAGTGGGATAAGAAATGTGTTAGGATGTAAGAGAGTACACTACTGGGAAATGAGCTTGCATTACACCCACAGAGCATTTACTGTACATTAGTTATAACCCTGTTGTTTTTGTTGCCTGCAATTAATTGAGTAATTTCTTCCATGACTGAAACTGCAGGTTAAGCATGTTTGCTTTGAAAGCCAGTCTTCTGAATCGAGACAGCTTTTACACTTACCATATTAACGAGCTCTTGCAAAGTACATTTTGTGCACTATGGTTATGAATTCCTGAAAGGTATTGGTGGGGGTTAATTCACTGTTACATAAACAGCCAGTAACAGCTTTTGATTGTACTAGAATTGCTCTAAAATAGTTATTAGCTTCAAGGCTATAATAATGTTTTGCAAATATTATTTGTATGAAAAAGACAGAAATGGACTATGAGAACTTTAAAGCATTGAATTGAGGACACTGCTGTATACATAGGCAAAGCCGTAGTGTAGCTTTACCCGTGGGTTTTACAGCTGTGACGAGATCTTTATTTCCCAGTTGTACTTAGAACCCAACAAATTCATTACCAAACCAGTTTCCCAGAAGCCAAGTATGAAGACATTTGAGAAGGGGATTGTTGCTTTAGTTAGCAAAGCTTACCTGCTACCTTATGTGCAGGCACGCTGATATTCTAAAAATGCAGAAGTCAGAGCTGGCATCACATGAAGGGGAACAGTACGGTTGTACTGAACCGTGGGAGTGCAGGGGCAGCACGGGGAGCCAGGAGCTGGGGTTTATTGCAGCAAGGTTATACAGCAGTTCAGCTCACTCCAGGTGGTGCAGGAAGGAGCTGAGAACCAGTTTCTGAGTGCCGGAGTCCCTTGGCTGGGAAGCAGGGGTGCCTGGAGGGCGGCAGATATGCTTGCAGCCATTTCTGGTGGCTTCTGGTTTTGAAACTTCCCATGGGGAATTTGCTAGATACTTTTGTTGTTGGAGTGTTTATTTAGCAAAGCAGGCCTGGTACCTGTTGAAGCAGCCTGCAGAACTGTTGATGTTGTCTTTGGGTATGAGCAATTGTTGTTTGCTCAGAGAACTGGAAGTCTTTGGATATGAGAACTTTGCTTATTTTTAGACATCCTTGGTTGCTCCTGGACTAACTTACATCTGTTCTTTTCAGGAACTGGAAATAGTGCTTCTGCTGTATTTCTAGAAGTAAAGAGTACAGTGAGGGGGTTTTTTTGTATAATTCAGCTGTTTTTGCATGTGATTGTTCATATTGACAGCTCCTTTCCAAGAGATGAAGTAACTTATATTTTGGTTGTTTCAGCTACAGGGATTTGTCTCTTGTTTATTTTAAAATGCAGTATTGTTCTGCATCACCAGCAGTTATTTATTTAGGCTGCTAAGGGAGACACATGACTTGGCATTAGCCTTTCTTTTCCTCCCATCTTCCCTGACCCCAAAGTAGTTCAGCCTGAAACTTGATAAATTAATCACAGTTACCTTGGCAAAATTATAAACAAATGAAGATGGATGAAGCTTGACCTTAAAATTATTTTGGCTGGGCATATGCAGCTGAAAGCATTAATTGCCGTTTTCGCAGCTACCTTTGACAGTGTAGGGTTTCAGTAAATATTTCCTCCTTGAAGGAAGTGAAACATGCCATGTCATCTGCTTCACTTCTGGAGCCTTCCTGAAGTTCCCTGGATTTCTGAGTCATCTTAATCGATGTTGTGTAGAGATGCCTTTCAGATATTTTCACTTCCCTGACATGGAACTAGTGTCAGTTTACTTCTGTATCTTTATTTCGGTATATGTATGCTTGTCACAGGGAATTACGTGTTTGGGCACCATTTAAAAGTGGCAGACCTTTACTACAGTCAATACAATTATAATGGAATTAATGACATTTTAAATTAAGAAGAACTTTTGCTCCTTTGTCTGTTATGTACTATGATTTGATTATAAACCCCAGCAGTGCTGATGGCCCTGGAGGTGATAGATGACAGGACACAGTATGTACTGGAGTATCGGCTGTTAATGTTGCTTCATCCAGTCCTGTTTGTATTGTGAAAAGACATTGAGAAGGTGCCTATAACTCAACCATGAAGTTTATTTAGAGGGAGACTCCAGAAGAACACCCAAGCACAAAACTTTCCATTAATATATTTGGAAGTCTTTTTGTGATAATAAGTCTGACAGTGCAAGTTCTTGTAGAGTATTTTACCAAAAGTGATGCTAAACTGTCCCCAGGTTGCCTTTCATCTAGAAAGTGGGTAGTATAGGGAGATGAAGGAGCAGAGATAAGACTTTTGGATCTTATCAAAGATCATTCTGCTGGCCCAGCCAGAGGTGAAATGTCAGGTGGGAAGTGGAGATGGTTTGAAAGACCCACATGGGTTTCTCTTGATGTAGTCTAAGTGTCCATTTGAGACACTGTACAGGTGTACCATACTGTTTCAGTCTTTTCTGTTTGGGTTTTGTATGCTATAAAGTATATGGTCATAAACCAGTTCATGCTGAGCACTGGAAGATTTTATTCTGGTTGAACATCCGTGCTTTATTATATGTCTTTATCATCGTGGGTTTATTACTTAATAATAAGTTTTATCTTTAAAGATCATTTTCTAAAAGATTGAAACGGGTATTACCTCACCTAGGAGTTATGAGTGTGATTGTTGGGAGCAGCTGGAAGTTGAGTTAGATGAATGCTGTTTTAATTGGCAGGAGTTCTACCTTCAGTTTCTGTGGGAAAATTAATTAGTTGAAACTCATCAGCAATGTAATTAGAAAATTTTAAACTATATTATGAAGATTCTTGGTTTTAAAATTAATTGCTACAAGTTGGAAGAAGAGGCTACTTTCTAACTAATTTTGCATTGGCCATACAATAATTGGTTTACATTGTATTTCAGAGATGCATACAGAAGTCAGTTGTGTTTTTGGAGAAGGGTTTTAGCCGTAGCTTTGTGTGGGCCCACTCTGAGAGAATCCTCTAGGGTCTGATTTTCAGAAAGCCCCTTGCTGAAAATTGGGCTGGTTTAAGAGAACTGTGTTTGGGTGCTTTGACTCACTGGCTGTTTTCTCACTATTTAGTACTACCTGTCAGTATGTGTAAGGGCAAGAGAGGTTTATGGCCACCCGTGGCTGCAATAGCCATATGTAATGAGATACTGACACAGGTTGCCCAGAGAAGCTGTGGATGCCCCATCCCTGGAAGTGTTCAAGACCAGGTTGGATGGGACTTTGAATACCCTGGTCTAGTGAAAGTTGTCCCAGCCCATGGCAGGGGGGTTGGAACTAAATGATCTTTAAAGTCTCTTCCAACCCAGACCATCCTATGATTCTATGAAATAGCAGCAAATCAAGCTGCCTTTAAATTTTTGTGTGTCATTGGAACAGGCACCAATAAATGAGAAGATATGCTCAGGGGGGCATCTAAGGGGCTAATTGTAGAGTATGTTGTGTGTAAGTAGTTGACAATAAGATATCTGTGTATCACTGTAAGACTTCATGTATGCATCCACTGTGTTCCTTAGAAATATAATTATCTTTCCAATCAAAGATATATTTCCCTCTGGCATCATCTTCTTGTCACGTTCCATCCTTGGAGCATGGAAATGTTTTGTGGTCTGGAGCTATAAGGCACAAAGAAAGATTGTAGTGGGCGCCAGTACCAAACTCACATATCCCATGACAAGTTCCTTAACCCTGAGACCAGACTTCCCCGTGGTAAGTAATTCCCGATGGTGTTTCACCCTCAGCTCTTCATCATCATCCCACATGTTGTCTGCCTCCCCATCAATGAGCCATGTGGTCAAAAGCAAGAATCCCCTTCCCTTTTCCCACTTGCCATAGGAGAGGGAATTTTATGCTGCTGGTAGGCGTCTTGCTGCCTGCTTTTTTTTATTGCTCTGTGCCTGGATGCTTTCCAAGGCAGTCAGTCCTCACTTTCATCTACGCCCTGGGATTCCACAGGTGCGACAGAGAAGTGAACCTTTGTGTGAGATTTGGCTGGTTTGCAGAGGTGCTTGCCACAGGGGATTGGAAGTCATAACAAGGGAGTTCCCACGGATAGGTGGATGTTGTGGGGTTGTGCCAGGAAGTTTTGGTTTCCTAAGAAAATTGAAAGATGAAATTCTGGTTCTCTTAAAGTCCTTTGGAGCTTTATAGTCAGCCTGAGCATGGTCTGAATGCTTTTCACTGCTCTTAAGGTGTTTAAGTTCAGAGCTTGGTCTCTATCCGATGTCCTCTGTTGCAAGTGTTTTGGTGGGGCAGTCAAATACTCACCTGAGTTTGAAACATGGGGTTGGGGAAGGCATATCAGCTGCACCTAATTTATTCCCTGTGAGATATTCACCTGTGCCTGCCTACCATTGTAGGGGACACATGGAAAAGAAAAAGACAAGCATTTTGAGATCCATAATTGTTTGTAGCTTTACAATGGCTACAGTGTTGTTAGTGCAAAAAGCAAAACATATCCCTATTGAAATTACTTAAAACAGGAGTATTTTCAGAATGAATCCCTATAATGTGGTAGTAAATTTTGTTCATAGGTTGGAACAAGCAATAGATATTAAATCCACACTTCAAAAAGGTGTGCCAAACCACTCCTTGTGGGTATGTCAGATGACCTTCAGATTTGCACTCTACTCAAACATCTGCAACTAAAGCTCATTGAAATTAGATTCATAGGTCATTGTTAACATTATTTTTATAAGTATTTTCCTTTGTAACTTGTATTTAATGGGAAAAACAACAAAAACTAAAATGTCAGAAAACTCAGAACTTGTCACATTCCTGTAATTTTTCTGAAATTAAAATGTGCATTAAATCCAAGTTTCATTGTTATAAATTTTAAAGACTTTGTATTAGAATCATAGAATCAGCTGGGTTGGAAGGGACCTCCGAGATCATCAAGTCCAACCCTTGATCTACTACCGCTGCGGTTGCTAGACCATGGCACTGAGTGCCACATCCAGTCTCTTTTTAAAAATCTCCAGGGACGGAGAATCCACTACTTCCCTGAGCAGCCCATTCCATTATCTGATCACCCTCTCTGTAATGAAATTCTTTCCAATATCTAACCTAAACCTCCCCTGGCACAACTTGAGACCATGCCCTCTTGTCTTGCTGATGGTTGCCTGGGAAAAGAGACCAACCCCCACCTGGCTACAGTCTCCTTTCAGGGAGCTGTAGAGAGTGATGAGGTCTCCCCTGAGCCTCCTCTTCTCCAGGCTGAACAGCCCCAGCTCCCTCAGCCCCTCCTCATAGGACTTGTGCTTGAGTCCCTTCACCAGCCTTGTTGCTCTTCTCTGGACCTGCTCCGGGACCTCAATATCCTTCCTGAACTGAGGGGCCCAGAACTGGACAACTGGACACAGTACTCCAGGTGAGGCCTCACCAGCGCTGAGTACAGGGGAAGAATCACTTCCTTGGACCTGTTGGCCACACTGTTCCTGATACAGGCCAGGATGCCGTTGGTCTTCTTGGCCACCTGGGCACACTGCTGGCTCATGTTCAGCTTCCTGTCAATCCAAGATCCCAGGTCCCTTTCTGCCTGGCTGCTCTCCAGCCACTCTGTCCCCAGCCTGTAGTGCTGCATGGGGTTGTTGTGGCCAAAGTGCAGGACCCGGGACTTGGCCTTGTTGAACCTCATCCTGTTGGAATCAGCCCAACTCTCCAGCCTGTCCAGGTCCCTCTGCAGAGACCTCCTGCCTTCCAGCTGATCGACACTACCCCCCAACTTAGTGTCATCTGCAAATGTCTTGAATTTGGCTTTTCAAGTTCTGCATGGCTTCTAATTTAAATTAGTAATAAACTTGAAAGAAAGATTTGGATAAATTTTTTTTGTTGGTTTTGTTTTTCGTTTTTTTGTGTGGTTTGTTTGTTTGCTTGTTTGTTTTGTTTGTTTATTTTATTTTATTTTATTTTTTAAGAAAATATGAAACTGGCCATTCTAGAAAATATTTTATAATGTAAAATTTGCTGAATTTCTGGCAGAAAAGTTTTTTTCGGCACATTCCCTCTGACATCACCTTCTTGTGATCTGCAAGGGAGCCTACAGTTTTTCTGGGGAAGATATGTGTCAGCTCAATGTAGGCCACTCCAAGCTGTAGAAAATTAGTCAAACTACTACAGCCAAATAATGATAGCTGTGTCCTTAGGTAGTATTAGAATGGGAGAAATGGCCATTGCATTTAGAATTTCAAAACACTGGAATGTCCTAATGAGAATCTCATTATTGACTGGTGTTAGGAAGTCTCTGTGTACCTTGACAGTGTGTTTCCCAATCATGATGTGTTTCAGGTTGTTTTGCCCTGATTTCATGGATATGTATTACTTGTTTTGGAGATAAATGTGAGGATAATGTGCCATATAATGCATTTTAATCTCCAGTTGACATTTAATGTCAACCTGTTTTCTTAAAACCTGGTTTTTATAGGGGGAATTTTACAGGAGAGCATATGGATTGATATGCTTGATCTGCTTCTTGTTACACAGGATTTGCAATATAATACTTAAAGCCCCTTTGATAATACATTGCAGAGATTTTTACTGGCCTGTACAAGATATTTCCAAAATGTGTTTGCTTGTGCAGTTTACTGAAGCCTTCAGGTTTTCCTTGGCATTGTGCCTTGAGGAAACTTTACTGTTGCACTGTTTGTTTTCAAGTTTTACTTCTTAAATATAAACTAGATGTGGTACAGAGCAAAAATTTGTACATTAATATGGCCAGCCATCTCAAATCTGAGCTAGAATTGAAATATTACAAATAAAAGTTTGGGTTGCTCTGGCTGAGTCTTGTTGAATTGTGGGAGATGGGGTGTATCATTTCCCGCTGCGTATCTTCAGCAATCAGCAGTGTAACAACGGGCTGATTGGTTATTTACTTTTTATTTTCTCTCCCATAGATCTTATGTCAACAGCATTCAAGCAGAGTGTAGCATGGTTATTTTCACTGTATCTTTGTTGGTTGCATAGATCAAAACGCAAACGGTTTTACAGAAGTTGCGTTTTTATATCCTGGCAACTTCTTATTTGTCCTTGTTCCTTTTAAAATGTTTAATTTCCCTTGACAGCTTGACCTTTTCCTTCCACTTGAAATAATGACAAGGGCAAATATTTGTCAACATCCTTTCAGCTTGATGTCGGTATCTTGGAGGTATCTGCAGCTGAGGTGGTGGCCAGTGGTGGGAATGCCCCTCTCTGCCTCCATCTCTGCAGCAGTCCTAGTGGTGATGTGCAGCTGCCAGGGTATCACCACCAGCCCCAAGGGCCACCTAGAGAGGTTGGCTTACCCACCCACCCTTCCAAAGCCCCGGGTGGCTGGGGAAGGACATGAAGAACAGGCTGCAGGTCAGTTATCTTCCTTTCTCCTGGCATGACAGTGCATTATTCCAGACCTCTTAGCTGTGTTCAGGTGTAACGTAGCGACAAATCAAGGAAATTTTACAGTACCTCCAAACCCGCTATAGCTGTGAAGTTCTTCCTGTGAAGTTGCTTTGTATTAAATGATTAAAAATGGTGTTTTGGGTGAAAGAATGAATGATACCTTTGCAGACACAGTGACTTTGTCAGGATGTTTAGGACTTTGAGCAGAGGTATGGATTTTGGGAACCTGTAATGCTTGTGAAATAGAATCAGTATTTTTTAAGAGTGTATATATAAGTTAAACTTCTCGGGAGAAGGGGACTAACTGGGTTTTTTTCTCCCTTTTATATGTGTCTAGCACACTGCTCATTATATGGAGTCCTAATCCTTCACTGGCAGACAGTGGTATGAATAGCAGTGATTTCTCCCTGTATCCTTCAGACCTGTATGATTAAAAACCTACCTATGTGACTGAAATCCTGCATCAGCATCAAAGTGATTTGGATTCCTTCATGCTTTTAGCTACCAAGGTTGCCAGTTAAAAAGACTTATTCCTGCTTACACATGATCAGAGATCTCTGTTGCACTCTGCCTGGCACAGACCTACTGATGATGGATGTGACTGGTACCTACACAGAATGTGTTCTCAAAGGGAAGCTTTCCACAGTTTTGAATGTCCTTTAGCTGAAGACTTGTTCAGGAGGGAGAAAGTATTTTAAGGAAACTGGCAGATACAAATCCTTATAATATCAAATCCTTATAATAAGGCTCCTGTGGTCTGTGCATGTGCTGCTTGACAGACCTGTATTTGGTTTCACTGGTGGCCTTTCAAATGCAGGGTTAGATTTCCTAGATGTCACTGCAGGTAAGCAATCCCAGTTATCTCCCCACACAAAGTCTCTTTGCCTTTTCATGGGCAAATACTCTCTTGATTGTTCATATCCTGTGCTTTGCTGCCGTCTTTCTCTTGCAAAATGAGTTGAAGTGTTTAATTTAGGAAGAACACAGTCACATATTGCATGCTGCTGCAAAATGGTGGTTGGGCTTGCTGGCGTAGGTAGCTGTCTTCTGTGGCTTTGGGAGGAATGTTCAGCAGATACTTGATGACCTTCTGTAGGAGGAAAAAGGTGCACAGGTGACAATGGAGGAGGTTCTTGTGAATGTCGAGGTCTCTTGCAAGTCTGGATATCTGCCTACGTTCCAGTATATAGGGAGAGAGTTGCACTAACAAGAAATTAGTGTCTCCTTTATTTGGAAACTGAAGGTCTTGGTGCACCACATTCAGAGTGCTTCTGTGGCTTCACTTCCAGACTTAAGTCTGAATAAACAAATATGTTCCAGCTGGAAAGGAACTGATTTTTCTTTAAAAAAAAAAAAAAAAAAAAAGCCTTGGAGTGCCTTGGGTGTGTTGGGTAATTGTGTACTCAAGAAACGCACTTACATAAGTGAAGACACTCCTGTAACCCTCGCCTGCCAGGAAGGCAGGCGCTGCAGAAAATCTTCCTCATCTCAGAGGAACTCCAGTAGGTGCAAAAGCGGGGAAGAACCTTTATCCTTTGCACTGTATTTATTCACAAAGAGAAGTTATCTTTGGCATGGCTGCTTGGCACCAGAGGATCCCTGGTTTTTATCCTGTGGAGCTGCTTTTTCTTGTTGGTGTTGCGGGTAAGTTTCCTTTTCTAACATGGGAGAGGTGGGTATTTTCCATAGTTTTTCACAAGGCTTCACCACCGCTGGTTGAAACAGCCCAGCAAAGTACCTTCTGGAGGCAGGATAGGAGTCAGAAACAAATGTGGAGGGAGGTAGAGGCAGCATGCAGCAGAGCACGGTGTGTAGGATATCGGTCTGGGTTTCCTAGTTCAGTAAAGAAGACCCATGCAGATTGTGAGGGACTTTTTACAAGGGCATGTAGTGACAGGACAGAGGATAATGCCTTTAAACTGAAAGAGGGTGGGTGTAGATTAGATATAAAGAAGAAATTCTTTACTGTGAGGGTGGTGAGACACTGGAAAAGGTTGCCCAGAGAGGTGGTAGATGCCCCATCCCAGGGAACAGCCAAGGTCAGGTTGGACAGGGGTGTGAGCAAGCTGATCTAGTTGAAGATGTCCCTGCTCTTTGCAGGGGATTGGACTAGATGACCTTTGAAGGTCCTTTCCAACCCAAACTATTCTATGATTCCAAACCCTAAACAGTGGACAGTGATGTCCAGATCTACCTCTCATGCTTGACAGTGTGCATTTAGGGGAGTTCTAAAAGAAGGACACTTTCTGAGCAAAACTAGGCTATACTATACTTACTAAATAAGCACATTTTCCATTAATATTGTTTATAAAATGTACAAACGGGTCTTACTGTTTGCTTACATTGCTTACGGTACAAATGTCAAATCTAAATGCATGTGAAACTTTATTTCATATGTTTATTTCAAATGTAATTGGATTTTACTGTGAAAACATTTCATGAGTTAAGTTTGAGATGTGTGACAGAACAGCAAAGATATTTAATACTTTGCTTAATTTAGAAAAATGACCTTTCAGAGAAAAAAACTGCGCTTGTCAAAAATATACTGATGAATTAATTTCTTGTGATGCCAGTGTGATAGTTGACTTTTGAGAGCAACCTTATAGATAATGAGTTTTATTTTTATCTTAGATCTGTCTGATTGTAGTGCTTCTCGCAAATCAAGTCACTTTACTGACTTTTAAAGCTATAAATAAATAGCAAAATTTGGAAGCAAAAGAAAACCAACTAAAAAAACCAACCCAAAACACCCCAGCAAAATTAAACCAAATCAGAACAAGGCAGATCTGACTGACCAGTGGGGATGGATACCTGGGATTTTAAACAATATTGCATTGTAAGATCAGTACCCCCTTTCACCACCACCCACTCCCCATCCCTACACCACCCTTACAATACTATCTAGAAATACCGTAATTTTATTCAGCTTTTAAATGTCCCTAATAGAAATGTGATAGCAATGGTATTTGCATTAGGAAAAACGAGATTTGTTTCCACAGATTAAGTCAATGACTTTTAATTTGTAAAAATCTGCAAGGAATTTGAAAGCCACTTTAGTACTTCTTGTAGGTTTTTGACTGCTTAAATTGATTTATGTTTCAAACCTAATCTTGCTCACTTTGACAAAGCTGGCAACTTCAGTGGGTTTATTTGTGCAGATAGAGTGAGAAAGATTCAGCTTTTGATATAAATACTTTAGCTTTCTGGTTTCTGAGAACTGTTTTCTTACAGTTAATTATGCATCCTTAAGAATGTGTACATTCATACGCATATGTAGAGGGAAAGATGGCAGCTTAGTTTGCAAACTATTGAGCTTAGTTTTTCCTATCAATGTTTTTAATTTTAGTTTGAGTCAAAACAATCTCGAAAATGTTAAGATAGACTCAGATCACAAGAGTTAAGAGTCAGGTCACATATATTGTCACATGTAGCATCATACACTGTATATAGGTGCCTATTACTGTAACATCAGTATGTTTCAATATATTACTTGAAAACTTTTTGCTGACTTGGTTCAAAGTGGTCCTTTGAGGTTCATTTCGGCAGGGACAGATGTCAAAACAGGAGGTTTGTTTTCTTGTAGGCCATTAGCATAGCTGTTGGGAGTTAGGGCAGGTGGAGGGGAGAGTGCGGAAGATGACTTAGCATGGACAGGCTTGGGAATGGGTTTGTGGAAGCTAAAAAGTTGCAAAACAAAAATTCCTTTCTGTGCTTGAATTAAATTGAGATGATTTTAAATAAAGTGGTGCCAACTTCAAACAGCTTACAAGTTTAAAAGTTGGTGTTGTTTAAAAGAAATACTGAAGGGTCAGTGGTCAGGGTCAGGCGTGCTTCTGACTAGAACTGAAGTGCCTGTATCAGCAAACAAGAGAATGTGAGTTAGGCAGTCTAAAAGGTTGCGATTTGGGTGAAATGCAACAGGAAAGCTAAAATGCATGATAAAACCACATGGCGTTAGCTTAATCAATAAATTTTAGCAGTATTTTAATTTTCTTGTGTTAGAAATGTCATCTTAGTTGTTTGGGTTGAGTATCACATTTGCTGAAAATACGGTTAGCTGCAACCTGCTGTTGAAAATAGCAAAGGCCCTTTTGCTGTTTGATTGCTGTGGTTTTGATGGAGTTGGTGAGTAGCGAGTCACCATCATGTTTTGAAAGTTACAGTCAGGTCACTCTGAGCTAGGCTTGGCTGAGCATTTTTGGTAATATTGCAAATAAACTCCAGCTTCGCAGCGGCAAACTTACTGTAATTCTGTGGTGATCTCCTTTTGGGTGGTAAGTTTCTTAGAATAGCTTTAGTTATTGTTGGAACAGAGGCAAGTTTAAAGGGTATTGCATGCATGTAATGGTATTTCATCTCAAGCAAAACAAAGGATGTCAGTTTCTAAAGCAACCAGAATTATTTTTAACTCTTTCCTTATTTCTTTAAAACAAACTCAGAGTGATTCATCAGGATCCTGTCTTGAAGTTACCCCTCCAAAGTGTTTTCAAGGGAGAATAACAAGTGGTTCAGTGGGCAATTTTGCAAGAACCATCTGTGGAGTAAGGTGGTTTGTGGGTTTTTTTTAACCTTTAAAGCAGTGCAATTAGCAGCTGGGTGGTATTCTGAAAATCACATCTGATCTCCCTCCAGGACGTTATCTGTTTGCCCTTATCAGGATATGTTCTTCTTAATAAAGTGTGTGCTGAGATTCCCCAGTATGCAGCTTCAGTGCTTCATGACAAAAACTCAAGAGCTCCTGTCTCATTGTGTTTAAAAGTGTTTCTCAAAACAGAATAGATCAATTAATTCATTTGCGGTAGGAAAGCTAAATCTTAAACACATGTATTTTAAATATCTGCCTGAAAGCGGGGAGGAAATGAGAGCTGACGTAAATTGGTAACACAAAATTGGTGAGACATTCAGCTCCTAAAACTTACAACATGATATTTGAAGTATGTGTTATGAAGTTCCAGTTTGGTCTTTTTTTCCCAATAATGCTCAGTTTGACCTTCCCTATTACCTTTATTGTTTGATATACCCTGATTATGTCAAATATTCCTCAACTCTCTGTAAATTAAACTGCTGTAAACTTTTAGACTCTCCTCATTGGGAATCATCTACAGGCTCCTAGGTATTTGTATTGCTCTTTGAATTTTTTCTATATCTGAACTAGTTGTATAATTATTGTCTATACTTTCCCTGAAGCAGCCCAATATTTTATCTGCAAATACTGTCGTGTCCCACAAGAATTAAAAAAATAAATCAGCAAAGTGCTCAGGAATAAACCTTGTGTGCTATGTGGTAGTTCTCAGAGAGTCATCAAGACCTGCAGGTCACCTCCTCAGTACCATAAACCAAAACGTCATAAATTCAATGTTATTAGTAGTTTAAACAGATATGGGGATTCAACCTATTTCCTTCTTTCTGTATTTCAGTGCTTTGATTATGGCTTTTTGCCTTAGCATTCTTGTAATAGCATTCCAGGTACAAACACTTTTCCGTAGTCCACAATTTAGGCTGCTAATGTGCTGGTTGGGTTTTGTTGCTCCAGCTGTCTTACGAGGAGGCAACTCCTAAGGTGCCATATGATAAACTATAGTTCAACTGGGAATTAAGCTAGGAAATTAAACTATTTGCATGCTCAGAACTATATCCTGATAATAATTTTAAATCAGTATCTGTTTTTCCAGATTTCAATCTCAATTTTTCAAGGGTTTTTTCATGAGCACCTCTGGGTTTGTCCCTGCTTTTGTGCTAAATTTGAAGCAACAATTTCCAAATATTTTGTTTACTGTAGCACATGAGGTAATAAAATTGCAGCCACTAAAATTTTCAAGATCGTGTACTACGAGTGCAAAAGCGTAAATTTTATCCGGTATATAATTGGTAATTAAGGTCAGATTCTGTTACTGAATCCTATCTTGAGTTAATGAATACTGATTAAGTATTCAATTTGAACAAAACTTGATTTCTGGAAGTTCTTAAAAATAAAACTGTCATAGTTTAATGTGGCTGGAAGTAATTACTAAATTGGTTAAATGAAAACTAAGATATTTAAAGACCTAAACCATAAACTTCACATGAATGCTGGAGGTGTAGGGTGTGTTGTTGACTTTTGGATGTGACTGATTGTTTTTATTCTTTAGGTTTTTTTCTTTGAAAGTATTATATGCTTAAAATTTATTCTACAGCATGAAACCAAAAGCCAAGTATGTGACAATCTATACGACATTGGTTAATCTTGTATCAGAATTAACCTGAGATTATTTAGTTTGTAATTATGAATTGTAGCTATAGAAGATGAGTAGCTATACAGAAAGACTGTCAAAGATATGAAAACATCAGGTCATCTGCTGTAAGAGTATTTATTTTAATTAAATTTAGTCACTGATAAAATATTGTCCAATGTTTTGTTAAAAGGGAAAAGAAACAGAAAATCATGTGTTTAGTGTTTTCCTGCTTGCTGTGATTTCTCCTAAGTAGATTCCTCAAAGTATGAACTGATTTATCACTTTCTGAGGAAAGAGGAATCAAAAGAAGCAAATCATTTAAGTGTGTCATGTCTACAGTGTAGACACTGTTTATTGGCCTTGTATTGTACTTCATAATTTTCTTCTTTTTTTTTCCCGTGTACTATCTTTTATTCTGCCTTTGTTCTCCTGTCTCCTTTCCTTTTCCTTCATCCTTTTCCACACAAAGCAAAATATTTGCCTCTACTTTTAAGAACCACAAAGAAAGAGAGAAAAATGGTCTCTGAGCTCTGTGCACACCCTGAGGTCTCCCCCAGGTTGGAGCCTTCAGAAGACTTTGACCTACTGCAGTTCACATGGGGAATAACAGATACGTGCATTTGGTGGATACCCAACACTCACAGCCTTAAATACCAGCACCAGGTGAATCTGGTGGCAGGAGATGGGATGAGGATAGTCTTGCTGATGTGATTCTTGGCGTAGAAGGGGTTAGTGAGAAAGGAAACTGGAGAGAAGTTGAAGACCACCAAGCCCAGCCTTGCTCCTGGCTTTTCTGTGCTGGAAAATCCAGTCGTTCCAGCAGTTTTGTGTGATGGTCTGTAAAAATGAGCTAAGCGAATAGAAGATAAAAGTGGAGAAGGGTAAGTCTTAGGGAAGCCACACTTGTTCCTTGGCAGGCAATCACTGATTTGCTGGTTTGGTTGAAATGTTCCTGGCATTTAGTGGGGCTCTTACAAGCATTAGTGAGAAGTTGGCCAAACCTTTTCCATCAACAGAACTCCAGGTGCTTAGGTCAGAGAGGCTCAGTGGTTTGCTAGTCACCATGAACCTCCTCAAAGAAGAGAAATCAAAGAGCAAGAGAGGTCATCTAGTTGGCCTTGTTCTCTCTCCTCCTTCCCTTCTTTGTGCATGTGAGGATTCCAATGTTATTTTTCTTCTTATTAACCATGCACAATTTTTGCCTCAGTTACCCTTGCTTGGGCAGGAAATTTGGAAAGTTCAAGCAGAAATTTATTTTAGCTGAGCTGTTGAAAAAAAAAGAGAAAAATACTTCAGTAAATAGGTAAGACATTTAAAACTGAAATAAACAGAGTATATATGGAGGGTGGAAATGTCCTTTAAAATCTGAATAGTTTGGGAAATTTTTGGCTGTTTCTTAAGTCATTAATTTAAATGCTACCAAGAAAATGTCCAAACAAACCTATTAAAAACAAACCCAAAAAGTGGTTTCAGAACATTATACATATACATGTTTCTCACCACCCCCTCATCTTCCATCAGACAGCACAAAATTGAGCACGAATTCTAAATAAAAAAGGAAAAAACACCTGGGTGATGTTCAGATTGCAGAGTGCCATCATTTTGTAGGTGTATAAGAAACAGCTCGTTAATTATCTTCCTAAGCTTGCAAGTACAAAAAGAAGATTTCACCGCTGAGCCTAGAAAAAGAGAGGAAGGGGACTAGGTATTGGACTGGCTTAGTTTTTACTTGCTGGGTTTTTTTTTTTTCAAGAATTCATATGAGTTTGCTGTTCCATAGCAATAGGAACTGTACTTCTTGTGGGATGAAGTGAATGTGAGATAATCTATACAATTTTTGCTTCATTTTTCAAAATGCTTTATAGCATATTAATAATACACTTAACTATCTGCATACTACTATATTTGCTTCCTGTTCTTTATTTACTAAACAAAACCTTCTCAGCTTCTCGTACTAACTAGCTTTTTTCTGTATAAAAATCAATGAGCTAAATTTGCAGTGTCAACTTTCTAGAATATATTTTTTTAAGAGCTGATTTGTTATCCAAGGGTATCTCGGAGGTAATAAAAAACAGGAATGACAGCCTATTTTCTTTGATTTGTTGGGGAGGAATTTATTGTATTTCTTGGAGAGGAGGGGAGAGAGCATTTCAGGGTTTTTTGCTTCAGGTTTGATGCTGATTAACATCCAGGGCAAATATTTTAAGAACCCTCATTACTCCCTCAAGAAAGAGAAAGAAGCAAATTTCGATCAGGAGTTTACTTTGGAGTCGTCATTAAAGATTTCACTATTGTACTTTCACAGTTTTCTCTATAAATTCAGTTCTTTGTCTCTGCTTCCTTTTAGTGGGTTTGTATGATCTGAGCAATTTTGACTTTTTGCAGTGGTCAGGAATGAGGACATTGCTGTCCTTACAGGTGAACCACAGTGGGCAGCATGCCTTCGGGTGGGACCAGGAGCAGGGAGCCTGCAGCAGCAGTGGTCCTAGGGCCAGCCTCCCTTCTTGGCTTCCAGGACCAGCTGGAGCAGGCACGGAGGAGGAGAGAGATGAGAACCAATGGTGGTGGGCACAGGTTTTAACAAGTGTCTTGGGACCAGCACAATCCTGCTCCAAGGAGAAATCTTCTTGGAGAAGAGAAGCAGAAGGGAGCTTGAAAATGGCTCATGCAGTTTGCAGGGTAGCTAGGTGGGTGCTTAAAGCCAAGCACAGCCTTAGCAGGCTGGTGTGTGGTTGTGACCAGAAATTATCCCTTCATAATAATGTGAACTAAATCCTTTCGGTACCAAACATTTCCCTGACATGCCTGATTTCCTCCCAGCATGCCTGCTGATTGGCCCCCTCCTTCCCCAAGTCATACCTTCTGGAATGTCTGGGAAAATTTGGATGATGTAGGGTAATTGTCCCACAACTTCCTCGCTCTGCTTAGGGTCTGCCTATAACTAAGGCATGTTCAGTTTCTGGAGAGATGGTTTATCCCCACTTCCACTGTCTTTGACAGCAATGGCACATGGGCTGCAGAACACCCAAGTGCTCAGTGGTGCAAAAACTCTAGACCTAGTTTTTGACTCAGGTCTCGAAGGAGAATGGGAGCAGGTAAAGGAAAACAATAAAATAAGTCACTGAAGTGAGGTATTCACTTAATATGTAGATTTTCCATCCGCAGTTTGTGTCTGCCCTGAGAAAGGAACATGAACTGCCTAGGGCTGTTTTGTTTGTAAGCCTCTTGGAGTGGTTAAGCCCCTGTTCATGGCTGCAGCATGCCATTAACAAGAAAAATATATCTTAGTGACTTGCTTAAGTTTTGTGTTTCAGATATACCTAGTTCTACATCAGCTTGTTTTGACTAGTTTTTCAAAGGCGTTTTTCATTTTGTTAATCCAGTTTCTGTTGATGTTTTTCACTTTAAAGCTGCAGCTAGTAACATTTCATTCAGCATGGAAAAAAGTCAGGGCAAAAATAGAAAATTACTATGGAAAAGTAAGCTTGCAAAGTCCATAGAGCAAGGTTTAGCATAACAAGTTAGTGGTGGACTTTTAGGTTTTTGTTTCTTTAGTGCTAAGACCCAGTGATGCCATTATGACAGTTGGACTTCATTCACACAGCATGTAACACTTAAAACTTATTAAGTTCTTGGAAAGACAAGCAAGCAAAAAATGAGATACCTTAGTTAAATTGATGAAAATTTTTGACTTCATATTTAATGTTTAGTTATACTAAAGAGGAATTTTGAATTTGAAGGTGTGATTTTGCAGCCCTGTTCAAAGGGGATTTACCAAGTAGCATGAAATGGCAGCTGCCCTTCAGGCTGGAAGAAGCCCTAAGCTGTGTGTTAGAGTCAGTCCAATTATAAAGATGCTACATGAAGATGCTCCAGCACTGGCAGGAGCTGGTGAGGAAGGAGTGGGCAGGGTGGCTGGAGGTGATGACCCAGAGGCACTTTGTACTTTGATCTGCGTGGTGTAGGGATGATGTTGTTTGGACGGGCTGGATTTTAAAGACAGGTTGGAAGTAAGGACAAGGTTTAAAAGAAGAAAGACAGAGTATCAAGTCAACTCTCCCAACATACCCCAGGAGAAAAATCTCTTGTGTGTAAATTTATTGAGAAGCTGATATTTACACATTTTGCAGTCGATATCTACTCCTTAACAGACAAACACTGCCTGCTGTTTTACAGTTAATAGAAATGTGCCTCTGTTGATTCCCGTTTGCTTGAGTGATCTGGGAAAAGAGCAGGCATAGTGAATGGCAGTGTTGCCGATTTGATGGAGATAAAGATGCAGATGAAAATGCAAAGGATTTCAAAATGACATTAGGTTGCTGTGCAACCGTATTACAAAATGACAAGTGAAATTCAGTGCAGATAAATGCAAAGTGGTGTCCACAGGAAAAATATTCAGACTTTTCATTTAACTTGAGTTGTTAACACTTGGGCATGAGAACTGGGGGTCATGTATTTGTGGGGAGAAGTCAACTGTGTACTCGCTAGCTGTCAAAAAACAAATTAAACATTAGGAATGTTGATGGCAGTAGTACAGAAAAACATATCTGTTACAGTAGCATCTGTGGTGTGCCTTCATCACGAACAGTGGGATCGATTCTGATGTCTTCCTCCTAATTGCCTTTCCCTTCTTCACTTCCATCTCCAAAGAGGATAAAATGGCACTGCAAAAGCCGCAGAGGTCATAAGTCTATTGAACAGCTTTTGTGTGAAGAATGATTTAAGTAGATGAGGCCCTGCAGTTTGAAGAAGAGAGATGTGAAAAGCTGCCATGAATTCAAAACCCACTTGGAGAAACTAATGTAGGAATAATCTGACATTTAAGTACAGCTCCTGGGGCTCACTTTAGACTGGCATGGCTTCAGAATCCAGGACTTGCTTTTCCCTTGACTTCTGCTATCAGCTGCTGCTGGAGCCAAGATGTTGGGCTGGACTTTTGGCTTGACTTGTAGGCTTTTGATTTGTTTCATTTTTTGTTAGTCATCAATAATTTTCTTTTTCCTTAGCCAGCAGTACTATTTATTGTCCATCTTAATACTTAAGAACTTCAATATTCAAAGTCCTATTAAAGATCTAATAATTTAAACCATTTCTATCAAGATTTTGGGATCTCAGCAAAGAGAGGATTTTTGAGGTATATGCTAAGCTTAAGAAAATTAATCTGTGTTTAAACAGGGTTGTTGATGCTATAGGTTCCTAGTGCTGAATGTATCTACTTACCTTATGTCTGCCTTGTAAACTTGGTGCTGTTTGAGGAAATCCATAAATAGAAGAAGAAATTACATAGAAGTTTGACCCCTCAAAGAACTTGCAGAAAGCCTTTATGCTGTTTTCTCAGGTGATATAACACTCTCAGTGTTGTTCTACCAGTTGAACCAGTTTTGTGCCTTTTTGTCTTGGGAAAACCCTCCCTCAGCAGCCTTGCAGTTGAGAACAAATGCTTTTAGAGTACCAGAAAGATGGATGGAAACATTTTTCCCAATTTGGCCGGGAAGTGGCTGGCTCCACTGTTTGGTTTAGGTTCTGTATTTGAGAAAACAGAGAATTAAAAGAAATCTTTTGGGCTCCATGTACTATTTTGACATATGTTTCCAGTGAGTGGAAACGTTGTTAGTTTGTTGGTCGTTTGGTTTGTTTGGTTTTTTTAAATGGTTGCAGGTATTTCACTGGCATTTATTTAATCTCTATGTCAGACTTAAAAAAAAAAAAAAAAAAAAAAATCAGTGAAAACCACACCTTTTTCCAGTTTGGGGACAACAGATCATAGGCCAGTAAACCTACTGGAGGAGGGAACCTGTCTCAGTGCAGAAGGTATGAAGGTGCTCATAGCAGCAGCTTGGAGAAGGTGGTGAACTAGAGCTTTAATATTTTAACTTCTAGCACCTATACTGGGTTAGGTATAGGAAAAAAAAAAAACAAAACTGAAAGCCAAAATTAAGCCTCGAACAGAGAATACCCTAGAGGCTGTTAAATAATTATTACACAGATTTTAGTGATAATAATCATCACCCTGTCCTAAGTAGGCAGCTGGAATGTGGCAGTGGGGCAAAACAATGCTCCAGGATCAGCATAGCAATGGGGTAATTATTGTGCTAGATGGCTAGATGGATAATTGCACGCAAATGGAATGCAATCAGTACCTGTGTTTGTAATTCGGTACCGGAGGGAGACAACGTGTAAATGAATTATCTCTGGCTACTCAGCTGGTGCTCTCAGAAGCACAACACAGGATGCCAGATCACCTGGCTTTGTGGGGCAGGTGAAAAAGGAGCTAGCTGTGGAAAGTGCTACCCTTGCACTATGCAGCATGAGAAGGTGCCAGGCAGGAGGTATTTCTGAAGATACACTTCTGAAATTTTATGCTTGGCAGCTACTGTGCCTGTCCCCACAGGTGCCTTGCTTGTTTTTATATCTTTCTGTGAGGTGCCAGCCAACCAAAACATTTTTTTTCCCCCCCCCCCCCCCCCCCCCCCGTGCTCAGTTTTTAATGAATTTAAAAGCCTCGCAGTAAAAATTCAAATTATGTAAACAAACAAACAAGAAAAAGCTTGAAAGCTCCCCAGTCATAAATTAATGACACAGGGATAGAGTAAGGTGCTTGTGTAACTTATGCACCTACACCTTGTCAACCTCATTAGGAGCCCTTATCATTCTTGAGTGGTATATGTGATGCCAAGAATAAAGCCGTTATATATTTAATTTATATACAACCTCTCCATTGACTGTTTTCATTGTATATACTGTATAGCAGATCATTGTTGAAACAAGTTTAAGCTGGAGATTTTAGATTGTATTTTCGCAACCCTCTTTTTTTCTTAAAATGGATAATAATAAGAGGAGGGATTTTATCTTCTGTTTTCAACGGGATTATGTAAAGTATCTGTCATGGGTTCTTCATTTTTAAATGCAAATAATTATATATGGCAGGGAGTATGATGAGCATTCAAAGTTGACATTAAAATGAAAATGCATCATTTTTTTCTGAAAAACTCATCAAACAGGTCATTAGGCAAGGTTATAATGACTAGCTGAACATTTTAAGATGTTTAAAATCTCATTTTAGATGTTTAAAAAGGTAGTTGATAATTTTTAATATGACAACTGCTCCTGCATCACCCTGCTAGTTGCTAAGAGTTTAAAATTTATATAATTTTTAAGAGGTCTTTTTTCCCCCTTTCTCTTTCAGCTGTACAGTCTTCAAACCCAGTAGCTTCTAATAAACATAAGGTTTAATCTGTTTCACTTGCATTTTTGGTAGGCTGCAGACATCCATGCTGCCAGTGATCAGGCTCAGCATTTGGCAACCCATTAAGCTGTGGTGCTGTGATTCTCTAAGCCCCAAACAGGAAAGGAGAAACAACAAAATAAACCATATGTCAAAAAATGTCAAATTTCCACACTATAAAATTACAGAGAAGATGAAGGGACTGTGTTTCCTCATCTGATCTCTTTTAATCTTGAGAGTTCCTCATTAAATTGGAAAAAGGAAATGTATGGGGACAGAAAAGTGGTTTCTAATTAAAAGTAGATTTAAATCTGAGTGAGAAGAGTGCTTCATTCAATGCGTTTTGTGAAATGCCTTCTTCCTGCTGTGTGCCAGCTTTGTAGGTGTTTATAGGCAGCAATGTGAACTTGGGGCCATCAAAGGCATCCTCAGATGCTCGGATCCTCCTCCCCTTGCACCTCCTGACTGCAGTGTCCCCGCCTTCAGCAGCGAATGACAGTGCTGCCGTCCCCAGAGTGCAGTTGGGACCCCGGCTGTGCTGCCTTGGTTTCCAGTTTGGAGGCTGTCCCGCTGTGCGGGGCCGCCTGCATGCAGGGGCCTGCCGAGCCTCTGCTCCTACCGAGAAACAGGCAAGAGGCAGCATCCCACCTCCCGCCCCACTGGCTGCACCGCCCCTCAATTAACCTAATGGGGGCCTTGTACAGACAAGACTCTTGGGGTTTGGTTTGGGGTTTTTTTTTCCTTTATTGTTTTTCTTAATTAGCTGGTTAAAGGAAGTTTTGGGATTCATCTCAGTTAACCAAAATACACTGGGACTACGGTGTTCTTGTTTTAGCAGGTTGCAAAGAGCCTTTCCTCCTCCTAGCAAAAGGGAAAAGACAAGCATCACAGCCCCCTTGCTGTGGGGCGTGGGCGCTTCTGCATCCCCTCTAGTCCCAGGTGGGTACCCCCCAGCTGTAGGCAGGGTGCCTTGGAATTAAACACTGCCATGGAAACCTGCCATCTGGGAAATGCTCCAAGCTTGCATCAGCTTCCTACGTCATTCATCAGCTTCACAGGGCTGCCCTTCCTTCCTGCCCTGCCTCTGCCTGCACTGCATGGGCACTGGTGCTCAGAACACGGGTCTCACCTCTGGGGGAGGTGTGTAATGGCTCAGATGGGAAGTGGTGGTGGGCTCAGGTCCCTCCCTGTCAAATCTGAGTCCTGGAGGTGTTCTAGGCCAGGTTGGATGGGGCTTTGAGCAACCTGGTCTACTGGAAGGTGTCCCTGCCCATGGCTGGGGTGGTTAGAACTATATAGTCTCTAGGGTCCCTTCCAACCCATGGCATTCTATGATTTTATGTTTTATAAGCTGGGCCACTCTGCACTGCCTGTCTGGTGCTCAGGGTATTTTTTTTATTGTTTGTTTGTTTAATTTATTTAATATTAAGTGCTTTCAGGCACTTCTCATCCAATGAAAAGTGAAGCACTTTACTGACACTTTAGCCTGGCAGGTTTCAATAGTCTGAAGATGGAGATTTCCACACAAGGTCTTGGCCTCTTATCTCTTGCCCTCTTCTTGCAAGAAGAAAAACTGTTGCCATCTGAAACTGTTTTGCAAAGGAGGTATTTTTGTGATGACTCAGGCCTAAGGCTGAGAGTTGTTCTTGTCTCTAACTGAAGGTAAAAAATATGCTGACATTTTCCTTCCAGCTGTTTTGGTTAAGTATTTGAACATATAACCCTAGCCTTTCAGGCAAAATATAAGCTTGTACTTTTTAAGTTTTGATGAAGTAACCTGTTCTCAGTATCCAATATGGTTTAAATCTGCTAATTTTCCACTTATGCATAAACTGAGTATGTGTGATTTATAAAAAAACAAACAAACAAACAAACCAAAACCAGAGCCCTCTTTATTGTTTTAGAGCAGTAATTGTATGTCTTCAACAAGAAGTCAAAAAAATCCCCTTTTTACGGTGATACAGACACATGCAAATATGCACAATGAAAAATACTCATGTTTGGGCAGTTTGCAAAAGCTTAATGAACTTTTCTCACCCACCACTCCCACGTAAGCTTTCCTGGTGGCTTATAAGTAGGTCTTCCTCAGTGACTACTTCTTCATTCCTCTGTGTGTTGTCATTGTATGGGGCGACTTGTTCAACAGGACTAAGTCATCCCATTATGCTGACATGGGGACTCTTGTGAACAAAAAAAAAACCAAGAGATGAAAACCCACAAACAAACCCACAACTGGACAATTTATTTTACTCCAGCTTAAATTACTGTCAGAAGTTACTGGTTTCATATTTTGCAAACCTCACACTTTTCAGTATTTCTGCTTTCCTTGCTGAAATTCCTAACCTTTATTTTCCTTCCTGAACTCACCAAAAAAATAAGGCCTTTAAAATCTTTCTAAAAATTCTTATGCATTTCTTATACATGTAGACATGTTCAAGTTGGTATACATTGATATATTTAAAAAAACCCCTCTATAAACTGTATTGGATTTGTGAATTAATTAAAATCTGCGAGGTTATATCTTTCAGTGAAGATCAAAAACAGAGAATGTAAAGCTATTGAAAAGCCTGGTTTATTTTTTCGTTTAAAAACCCACCACAGCACCATCATATCTAACTCAGACTGCTGGTATCCATTTAACAATCTATCACAGTGGGAGGTGTGTAAAACAAGACGCATATTTTACTGTGTGCCAGTCTCCTTCCTTGCATTTCTAAAAAGCACAGTTGCATTATATATTTAAAACCTCAAGGAATTTGATGATGTTTCCACACAGCAGATACCTGCTGGGAGAGCTGTGTTAGAGAACAACATGAAAAGGTTTAATGCTGGAGTAAGAAAAACCGTTGCACACATGTTGTTCATTTTCTTTTACATGCGTGCAGGTATGTGTGTGTATGTACTACATAGATATAAATAAAACATGATGTTACATGTGATTTGCATTTTTGTGGCATGCACCTGCCTGGGATAACCACAAGAGCTGGCTTGTTACACTACTGTCATGTGGAATCTCCTTTCTATACAGTGATGCATATGATGATTTTCTCTTTCATTGTGGCTTCATTTTTCCCCTCTACTAAGCACTTGGTGAGAAGTGTCCCATCTTAAATGAGAGTGTGTCTGTCACTGTCATTTTCCTCTAGATGTGTACTACTCCAGAAGGCTGTCTGCTGAAGGTGGGGACGTTAGGACAGCTCTTAGAGTAAAGCAGTCAAGATATGTGCTATTCTGACATTTATAGGAAATAAAGAGGGTGCCATACCTACCATATATTAGAAATTTCCATTAGTTAAATTGCTTTCTCTTATCCTAATAGAAGTAAATAATGTTCCGGTGATAAAGAAATGCTACCTTTGTAAAATTTTCGGGTTAGACAGTATCACAGGTTTAATTCTGAAATAATACAAAACCAAGCAAGTATTGGATTGGATAATGTTAGTTCCAAATAATAGAGGACCTGTCAGTTTTCAGGTCCTCTGGGGCTTTGCAGATGATTTTTGTATGATGTATTTTTTGCTTATAAAGAGTTTTCAAAGGTATGTACCATTAGAGCACCTATAATATAATTATGAAAGAATATGGTATGTTGTCTGTAATAATCTTCGTTAAGATGTTTGACGTACAGCTAATTTAATGAGACACAAGAGAAGGAGATGACTGGATAATATAAATTTGATGTAGTTACCAAGTTATTGCTGGCATACCTGCGAGCTGGCAGAAGACCTGGGGAGGCTGCCTTTTGGTGTTGATGGGGTACTTGGCTCCAAGCCTGCTCTCACCACCTGCTCCATGGCCCCTAGAGATAACCCAGTTCTTCCCTCCAGGCTGAAACACAGCGGTTTGTAAGGCAGTTGCCTATATAGGATCCATAGTTGTGAAATGCAGCAGCCTGGGAAGCAGCTGCCGTGGATTTTGTAAACATGCCTTGGTGTAATAACCAGAGCAAGTATCTGTGTGATATCAACCATTATGAGGATGTAGACCTTCAGTAAAACATTTAGCCTTAGACTGATGTTAATACCCATGCCTCATTTACAGTCCAAGTCATTGCTCTCGGCTTCCGGCACCATTTGAGTTTTTTCAGTGTTCACAGTGCTCAAAACTGTTCTGCACAGGGATACCTCCATAGGTATGGAGACATAAATGCAGCAAATATAATTCATTGGGGAAAATGTATCAGGAGATGCAGGAAGTGTAGGAGACTTTCTGGCTGTGTACCAAACACGTTTACCTAGCTATTATTTCTGCTATCTGTGGTTCTTTGTTTGGAATTATAGTCTGACAAAGAAGTGGCTGGGAATTACTGATAGGAACTGATTTTTTTCCACTAAGAGAAAGAGAATTCAGCTAAGGAGATGAAAGCATTTAATCTTTCTGGCAGTCTAATGTAGCATGGTTCCAAATTTTTCTCTATAAAATAGGATGATTGTGAATTTAAATGCATATATTTCTTCTAGCATTTATGTGAAATATGCAGATAATTATTTTAATAATGAAACTCCAGTTACCTGTGTACTTAAGTTTTGATGACTAATCTTTTACATCCTGTGAATGCAGAAACACTGTATATTGCATGTTAGATGTATCTCTAAACAGAGGGGAAGTGAGTATGACAGCCAAACTATGGGTTTGATTTCTTGTTGCTTTTTGGTAAATATTAATGCTTCATTTACAGGTTAGTTTGTTGATTTTTCTTTTTCTGTGTATTCATGTATTTCATCAACTGTTGTGCAACTTTGTGAGTTGCTTCTTCCATCACCCTTCTGCAAAGGAATAATCTGTGGGAAAACAGGATAGCATTGTTAGATACATTTTTCTCTGATAGCTTTGGTGGCACGTGTATAAAGGATGCGTTGTTTACTTTTCCTCTTATTTTGTTAGAAATGGTTATTTACGACTTATTTGGCCCTTTCTATAAAAAGATGCATTAATGCATCTAATATTTCAGCAGTAACTAAAATACAGGAAGGTGTTAAATATCATGTCTTCAGTGTTTAAAGTAAGCCTGCATAACTGGCTTGGGAAAGAGCTGGTGAAGGGTTGTTCTCTTTTGGAGTTGTTTGTTTTTGTCTTCAGCAGCCAGTAAGTCAGTACAAAAGAAATTGTGATAAAACTTCCCTTTAAATATGTATGTATGTCTCACTAGCCTGAAAAGCAGGAAGAAGTTTGGCTTTTAAAATGCAGTGGTAGTCTTTCTCATTAGAACCTCTGGGAGTCTGCCACGTTAACCTCCTTGTGAGATGTTTTGGTTAATTCTCTGGGACAATGTACAGCAGAGAAATTACTGAGCTTTAGTGAGGAAGGAAACCTGGTACTTGTTCTGAAAAACAGAAATGCAGAACTGCTCAACAAAACTCAACGCCTGCAAGAAGGGTTTGATTCAGTTATAATTATTTGGTTCTACTGAGAAAATAATTGGGAAACAAATTCAAACTTCAGCTGTGAACAAATGGTTCCAACGTGCTTGAGTGGTTCAGCTGACAAATAATAGAGAAGTCATTTAAACCCATCAATTTAGCAGTGTGTTGAAGAAAGGACCATTTTCTAGAAACCTTGTGTTGTATAGGAAGGATGAGTAAAAGTCAGACTGAGTAAAGCCTCAACGTTCGTGAAGAAAGAGGTTGAGGGCTTTGCAGAGCTATCGTCCTCCTTCTGTGCATGGCAGCCATAAAGTCTGGTGTTTCTTGAGTTGTACCAGTAGAGTTTGAGAGGTTTAGGATGAATCCAGATACATTCTGTTAATAAAAACAGCCCCCACCAAGGGAAAAGAAAAAAGATAATAGAAGAAAAAAAGGTTTTCCCAGGTATTTTGGAAAATGATCGGTTGTATCTGAAAACCATCTTTCAAGCTCAGATCTAGACTGGTCAGGCCATAGTTTGATGTAGAGCTCAGCCTCTCCCACTGCTGCTGCTTCTTATCAACACGACTTCTAATCCTGAAGCCACTCAGGGGACTGTTTGCTACCAAAAAGAAATGGGTGTCAAATATTTATTTATTCCAGTTGCCCCTTGCTTCTTGTTCTGCACATGCAAGCACATGCACGTGCAGAACGAGGTCTCCTCTTCCCACAGAACCTTCTGTGCCTTCTGTGCAACAGCGGGAGAAGCACAATTCTCATTCCAACACCAATGTGTCTGGGGGGCAGCAAGTGAACTGTGAAGACAGGGAGAGAGTAAAGACTCAAGGCCTCTTGTTGCTCCCACTGTGTATATGGAAATTTCCTGTAATTTCACAGAGGAGTAAGGTTGGGGCTGCTGCTTGCCCCCTCCTACCCCTGTGTGACAGTATTGGGTTCATTGCTTCACTTAGCAAATCCTGTTTGCTGTTTCTATCAGTGTGTTTAATGCCACATTGTCTTGTTCTAACAGCATTTTTCAGAAATGTATTAAAATGCTCTGTAATGCACCATAATACCTATTCCAGAGAGTCCCCTGACTGCATATATTATTATAGATGGTACAAAGCCACAGTGGGATTAGCTGTTGACTGCAGATCCGATGCCAGTGCTTCTCTTTCGGCAGTTCCGTGTAATTTAACATGTCAATAGCCTCCCTGGTAAAACATGATAAAATTTTATATGGCTGTATTACTCATAATGTACCACATATTTACACATGAATGGTATCACTCCTAAATATAAGCAGATATTTCAAGATGGATTGCAGTAAATGACTTACTAAAATCTTGTGCGTTTTGTATATGTATTTTAATAATGACTTCTCTTTCTTGCAGACAAAATTGAAGAAGCACAAAAGCAACTTAATGGAACAGAAGAGCAACAGAGAGGTAATAAACAAACCCAAAAAAATGAAATTGAAAAAAATGAATGTATTGTGATCCTAGAGGCTGATCCAAAGCATGCCTGTTGTGTCAGTGAAAAGACTGCACTGGGCTGGGTACTGGATGAGGCCTAAGGCATATCTGTCTGCAGATCAGGAGCTCTGTGTGTGAGGCCCCAATTCTGCTGAGGCACAAAGGCTTTGTTTTAACCACTCAAGTAGCTGCCTTGACCTTGATGAGATTGCTGAAGCTGTAGCGTTAGGGACGTGCGCTTACTGACTACAACCTGTGCTAACTCCTGCTTCATTATATGATTTACCTGATCATTAATAACCATATTTGGTTCATGGTGAGCAATATTTGATGATTTCTAAGAGATGCTGAAAGGGAACTGATCATCACAACTCATTTTAAAAAACAGGTGACCTGTGGCAGATTTAATCTGTGTGTTAGAACTCTGAAAGCTGGCAGAAAGTCGTTGCATTTCAAGGCTGGCTGACTGCAGTGGTGCCTGTTTGATTGTGTGATAAAGCTCATCTGCACACCCACAGAGATGCCCAGATACAGAGTGGGGAGCCCAAACAGAACTTTGCCAAGCTGGTACTGGGCCCATCATGGGCAAGCCATGAGAGGTCCATCTCCACAACCCAGAGGAGCACAGGGGCAGGCAGAAACCCAGATTAAGGACTCAGAGAAAAGGACATCCTGTTAGTCTCCTCCCAGGCCTGTCCCTGCAGAGCCTCAGCCCAGCATCCAGGAGTGAAACCTATCACCATGTGCAATAAGGGAGCGGCACCCCAGTTCACTTTTTGGGCTAAGAGCATTACTGGCTGGGGGTGTGGGACACATTGGGGGATGCAGGGGAAAAGCTTTAGGGAATTGCGCGGAACATACTATGGAATGTCTAGGAGATGAACCAAAGGTGGAGAAGAGTGAGGGATTTGGGTGATGTGGGAAGGAACAAATGTGGGGAGTAGATAACTGAATAAAAGGTTGGTTTGCATGCCAGCAGGGACTGGCCAGGGCACTTGTCTGGCCACAATCTGCTCCTGACCTGCACAGTCTGTTCTGTCTCCTCAATAACTCCACCTTCAACTTTCTCCAGTAAGGGGCTCTTTTACTCCCTGGGTGTATGGGTGTAGAGGGGGTTATCTGTCGTGCAGCAACTGGGGTGAGTATGGGTGTGATTGCTGGCAAAGATAATGAGTGAGTCAGTGAGTAGGTAAAGTGGGCTGGGGGATGGAGTGGGTTTGGAGGTCTCTGAGGGCCATCTCTGGGTTGAGAGTGGATGCTGGTCTATAGGGACAAGAGCACAAGAGAGGGTCTGTAGGGATCAGGGAGTCCTGAACAGGTCTGGCTGTGGGTGCAGTGGTCTGTACAAGCAAATGGGGCTGCATCCTTGAGGGCTGATATGTCCAGATTCAGCAACTGGGGAGACTGGGATCCAGGGCTGACTACTGGGCAGACTGAGTTTCTGAGCCTAGCTGCTGCTGAGATCCACCTTGGACACAAAGATATATTCCCATTAATGGACCTTAGTCCTGCTTAGCCAGATCAGAGAGCAGCATGAGGTAGGAGTGCTGAGAGTGTCTGTCTGTGATCTGTATGTCCAGCCATATATATGTACGTAGCGTACGTATGTATATAGCCATATGTATATGTTTACTCTGTGTATGTGTCCCTGTTGGGAAGCCATTTTCAGCCTTGCTACTGATTGGACCTGGGGGCATAGAGCAGCAGCAGCCTCACTTCTCTTGGGCTGCCAGATTTGGCATGTTTTCCTCTAGCAGTACCTTGTGTCAGTGCTTTGGCTTGTTCTGGGTAGGTAGTCTGCCTGTCTGGCCTGTGGCACATCTGTGAACAGTGTGCTTTATCCTTGGTGCTTTATCATTGAAGGTTTATTATCTTTTGCAACAATGAACTTCAAAACTTTTTGAAGATTGGAGAGCAGAAGAAATACCCAGGAGGGTCTCAGCAGGGTCTCCCCAACCCAGCATTTGGCCTCTAAATGGCAATGGGACATACTGTTTACGGACAGCGCATAAGCCTGGCCACTTCTTTAGTCTGTTCCCCTTATAATGTCCAGAGATGCAGGATTTAGGGATGTCTACCTCATCATTTTAGTATATAGACATTTATGGAGCTGTTATCTCAGAATACATTTGATTAAATGCTGTTTGCATCCACCATTTTCTGGCAGCAAACTGCAGTAGTTCATTAGCAATCATGTTAAAAGCGCACGATTTTATCTTTTCTCCTCAATTTCAGATTTTTCTTCGGTTTTCAGCAGATGTCCCCTGGTGCTGTGCAATTTGTTAAGTAGCAGTTCTACACTCACCTTATCTACTGCCTTCATGATTTTATAAATCTTGTACATACCTAGCTCAGCTTTCTTTTCACCAAGCTCATAACTGGTTTCATTTTTCAAGGGAAGGTTTAATACAAACTGTCTCGTCTGGGCACCAGGACTGTGATGTTACTCTATGTATTTGTAAAAGGTGGAAGAGAAAAAACATGAGTGGCTAGGCAGTAGTAGCAGTTCTTTGAGTGTTTACAGAGACTTTTTACAAACTAGACATTCTGCTAAATAGTTCTTACATATTTCTGTTTAGTGGATCATGGATAAGTGGCATTGTCATCCAAATGTAAAAAACTTGGCACGTAAATTATAGCTCTCTGTTGTTGTTGCTGTTGGCCTTGCAAAAGTAATATTGCTCTGGATAATTTTTTTAAAGGACAGGTTCAAGCTAAAGATGAGCTAACCTCTGCTTTCAGGCATTTGTTCTGATGTGTGGCCCAGTAACATCTTTGCATAAAGGAAGATAAATTCTCTAGTGTAAATTTAATTATATACTCTGAAAGGGATGAGGTTACAAAGATTTATGTGGTGGTAGTACTCAGCATCTCAGAATCAGATATTTGGCTTAATTTTTGGCTTCTAACCTAAATTCTTATGACTGGCAATAGAAAAATAAATGCTTACGATGAAAACTGATATAGAAATAACTGAGATAATAAGGTTACTCTTTTCAAATTAAAAATGTCCTCTGCTATTTTGGTTTTTTTTAGTTTCTTAAATGTCTTTATAGATCAATTTCTTAGTAACATGAAGTAAACAAATTTTTTATTTGAAACTCTAGAGTCTGAAGGCCACTGAAAAAAGAAAATCTATGTTTTAAGCTAAACAAGTAAATAAAAATGTGCACTTATCCACATAAATTATTTTAAATCACAGTCCAGTGTGTACAGATTCATGTGAAGTATGATTGTATATTTTTCCTTTTTGTTAATTTATTGTGGTTTTCAGTGCATCTAGATAACTTTGGATTTGTTTATTCCCTGTCTGAAATGATTAAGAAATGTAATTTTGTGGACTTTATCATAAGTTAACTACTGGTCTCTCAGAGTTGTCAGTGGCACAACATATTTGCAGGGAGAAATTTTTCACACGTTTAATCATGCTGAGTTTCTGCTGAGTAGCATTGTGCAGTGATCAGTCATAACTTTATACATGTGTGGGATTTAAGTTAAATTTAATAGACTACAAAAAGATGTGTAACACCTCATTTTGCTGTTAGCTATAGTAATCAAATTAAGTACAAATTGGAATAAGACTCAAATAGTTGCAAAAGACACAGTAAATGAGCAGGCATAGTTTTCAAGTTTGCAGATTTTTATTATTTATTATGAAGCTGCAGCTTAAAGTCCTGGGTTTTTTATTTTTTTTTTTGAGTGGTAGTCCGCAAATACATTCAGATTATGGATATTCAAATGGCCTTGATTCAAATGGCCACTTGAAACCAGAAACATGTTACTTTAGGGACTGTGTTCAGCTTCTTGCTCAGTGTGTGCAAGGTCGCTAATTCTCAGGTCATTCATTTCCTCTCTGCTGCCCAATTGCTACTCTGAGTTTTCAGTAGAAGTTGTGCTTTGCTTATCTTTGGTGCTATCTCCCAAGGCTGTTTTACACTTGGGTGTGCCCCTACTTTGAGGCTGAATTTCGTCTTCTGACCGAGCTACAGGGTTTCATTAGTGTGATAGAGAAGGTCTTGCTCCACATGGTGTCCTTTAAAACTTGGAAGGGATGGTGAGCTTGAACTACAGAAAATTTCTGCTTGAGAAGGCAATGGAAGTTTTCACTGGTGTGGGACCCAGTGGGTATTGTGAGGTGGAAAGCAGTCCACCTGCTTTATCTTTGATCTTCTGCTGACCATTCTCCTAAGAAAGTTATCCCAAGGAAGTCTCTCTGTCTCTCCCTTCCAGAATGGTAAAGTTGAGTACTCTTAGATCCTTGTGATTAATTGCCACAGAGGCTTCTGATTTGGTCATCCCCAGAAACAGTCCAGCCACTGAAGTTCTGTAAGCATTTGTTTCCTTCTTTATCCACTGCAGCAGTTCTCTGCCTGTCACAGCAATGTGGGTCCTGGGTACATCAGCTCCACCACTCGTGTCATTGCATTCTCTAGGACTAGTAGAACTAACTTGGTTATCCCCATACCTGGTGTCAGCAATGCTAAAACTGTCACCTAAATCTCTCTCTCTGCTTCTGGAGCTGTTTGGGGAATTAAAATTGTTGACAAACTCTAGCAGCACCAAGATTTCCTGGAAAATGTATGACAGAACCCCAAAAGGGCTGCCACATGGCCTGATGTATACTCCATATTGCCCACCAATCCTGGGGTCTTTGAGGCTGGTAGGACTCAACTACATCATTTCAGTTAACTGCTTCTTGCCTTGTCACAACCAAAAGGGTCAGTGATAAGTTTCTAGATCAGATGGAAGATGGATTTCCTCCTTCTCCTTCTCATTCATGGCTGTTGCTGTATCCACAGAGTATATGGTGGGCTGGGATGAACTGGAGGCATGCACGTGTTTCTCACTGTTGTTGGAGTTTAGACTTGCAGGCTGTCTTGGTTTTTTTGTTTTGTTTTATTTTATTTGTCAGCTGTGAATTCATCCCCCTGAATAAGCTGCTGCACTTGCTTGATCAAGTTTTTGACTTTCTGCCACGTCACGGTTTAACCCCAACTAGCAACTAAGCACCATGCAACTGCTCGCTTACTCCCTTCTGGTGGGATAAGGAAGGGAATTGAAAGACTATAAAAGTGAGAAAACTCATGGATTGAGATAAAGACAGCTTAATAGGTAAAGCAAAAGCCACACACACAAGCAAAACAAACAAGGAATTCACTGACCACTTCCTATCAGCAGGCAGATGTTTGTCCATCTCCAGGAAAGCCGGAGTCCATCATGTGTGACAGTGACAAATGCCGTCACTCCAGATGTCCCCCTCTTTCTTTCTTCTTCCCCCAATTTTATTGCTGAGCATGATATCATCTGGAATATCTCTAGAGTCAGCTGGGGTCAGCTGTCCTGGCTGTGTCACCTCCCAGCTCCTTGTGAATCCCCAGCCCTCTCACTGCTGGGGCAGTGTGAGGAGCAGAAAAGGCCTTGATGCTGTATAAGCCCTGCTCAGCAGTAATGAAAACATCCCTGTGTTATCAACTCTGTTTTCAGCACAAATACAGAGCACAGTCCCATACTAGTCCCTGTGAAGAAAATAAAATATGCCAGCCAAAATGGAGGAGCACATGCAGGAGAAGGGAAGGTGGGTAGACTGACTGGATCTATTTTTTCAATAGGTAAAATTTTAAACAGGTTACCGATTGTCTCTGCGAGCCATATACAGTGTAACAAATATGTTCTGAAATTGGACTTCCAGTCCCTCTAAGGGCATGCAGGCATCTGCCAGTCTCTTTTCCTGATCTCTTCCCAGACATGGCATCATCTCTCTCTCTATCTCAACTTCAAGGAGAAGCCTGTTTTCAGCCTCTCTTATTAGGGATTCGAGGCTTTGTACCTGGTACCTCAATAATTGCAGCTGACTTTACTCGAAAAATCGTTTATGTCTTGAACACCACCTTTCCTTCAAGATCTGTGCTCCATAGCATGGACTAGGAGGATCTGTATTCTGGTGGCTCTTTTTGTTGCAGGACTCCTAGTCTCACCAGCAGAAAAGGTGATGTAAATAGCAGAAAGGAATATTAAGTTAGTTAAGCTTCAGATCACTGCACTGTGTTAGTGACTTGCAGTTTACCATTCTGATAGTGAGTCCTCTATTTGGAGTAGCCACTTGAGTTGAAAGATCTATGTTAAAATCTGTTTAGCGCCTAGTTGAGTCTGTCATTTGCCAAGTTACTATACTTTCTCACTCCATCACTTTCACATTCCTTAAAGAGGTTTTCCAGTTTCTTGCCTGCAGCTGGAGATGCAGCATGTGGAATTTGAGGATGAAGCTGTTTATTCTCCTGTGTCATCACTTTCAGATCCTCAGCATAGCTGTTCACTTATTAGTGTATGAGGATGGATTTCTAAGTAGCTCTCACTTATTTCAGAAGTCCAAGTGGTTATGACAGATCTGTCGTGATGATTGAGTTCCCTTCTACAGGTACCATGGATATGTCCCTAAGACAGTATCAGAATTTCACATAGGTCAGTTCTCTTTTTAGAGTCTCATGCTTTGATATTAGTACTGCCTCTTCACTTTCATCCTGACATACAGAAACATTGTTGGCAGGTCCAAGTGTTTTGCCTGACTTGATCAGTGATTGTTCAAATGGCAGCAGGTTCTGTCAGTGTTTACTGAAAAACCAACTAGACAGAACCATTCAAAGCCCTGGTTTGGACTCCAGCAAGGTTGAAGCAACTTCTGGAGTGCTGTTGAAATATACCTCAATTTCCAGCCTCTGTTACGAAGCTACCTAAAGCCTCCATCAGCACTCTCAGTGGGTGCTGATCTGTCTCTGAAGCCTAAAGGTTGACAAAGTATTTGGTGGAGTGGCTCTATAGTCATAGTTTGCACACAGAATGGTAAGACTCTCCATTTGCTTTCTTAGGTCCCCATACAGGTGTGTGGAACCACCCATAGAGTGAACAGATTTTTGAGCTATTGTGCATAGAAAGAGAAAAGGAGGGAGAGATTGCGTTCCAGCAGCAAATATTCTTTGAGATGCACAATCCACATGCACATATGTTCCCCTCCCACACTCACAGTCCCTTCAAAGCAGTGTGTTGGCATGGAGGAGAGGCAACCAAAATTAAATGCTCTTTACCTTGTTTGCCCATCTGCTGTTTTTTAACTGGAATATTATTTTTCTAGTAAATTGAACAACAGTGAGATTTGAGTGAGGAAGTTTGTCTCTATAAATGAAAGCATGAGACTTTAGTTCAGAAATGTAGGTTCTGCTGCAGATTCATGGTAGACATATTTTGTGTCTTCAGAGTCCTTCCAAACGCTCCCTGCTTTGTCATCCATCTTGTTAAATGGATGCATATTGTTGACAAAATTATAGAGGGAGTTTGAAATAAATTATTATAAATATACCAGCATTCTGCTTGGATAAACAAAGTGTTGCATATGTGTTGCCTTAAAGATTGATGCTATTTTCATGTTGTCATGTCCCATCTTACAGATGACTCTCACCAGCCCACCATTTGGCCCCAAAGGAGCAGCCAGGTCACTTCCTTCGTCTCTGCTCATCACAGGCACTCCCAGTCCTGCTTCCTGCTACTGCACCTGTCCCTGCCAAAAAGCACATGGGATCACTGCATGCTGGTGACATGCCCTGCTCCCTAGGTCATCATAGAATCATAGAATGGCTTGGGCTGGGAGGGATCTTAAAGATCATGCAAGCCCTTCCAACCCTCCTACCATGGTCAGTGACACCTTCCACTAGACCAGGTTGCTCAGAGCCCCATCCAACCTGTCCTTGAACACTATCAGTCATCTACAGTCAATACCATATTCTATTATTTGAGGGAAATTGAATGAGAAGGGGAGAGATCAAACAAAAATCTGGAAATATGATGCCAAACAGTTTATGAGTTTTGATTAACCAGCTTACTTTCCATCCTTATCTTCAGCAACTATATGGGCTGGAAATACAGTCTTGTAAATGGAAGTATATCATCTTCAGAAACTGCAAGTTACACTGGTGTCCTTTATGTTGCTAAACACTGGCAAGAGGATTAGCTTGCCTTTTTTTTTTTGTTGACATACACCAGAGCTTTTACTTTCCAAATGTTCAAAATCATAGAATCAACTGGGTTGGAAGGGATCTCTGAGATCATCAAGTCCAACTCTTAATCCACTACTGCTGTGGTTACTAGACCATGGCACTAAGTGCCACATCCAGTCTCTTTTTAAAAATCTCCAGGGACAGAGAATCCACTACTTCCCTGGGCAGCCCATTCCGATGTCTGATCACCCTCTCTGTAAAGAAATTCTTTCTGATATCTAACCTAAACCTCCCCTGGCACAACTTGAGACCATGCCCTCTTGTCTTGCTGATGGTTGCCTGGGAAAAGAGACCAACCCCCACCTGGCTACAACCTCCTTTCAGGGAGCTGTAGAGAGTGATGAGGTCTCCCCTGAGCCTCCTCTTCTCCAGGCTGAACAGCTCCAGCTCCCTCAGCCTCTCCTCATAGGACTTGTGCTGGAGTCCCTTCACCAGCCTAGTTGCCCTCCTCTGGACCTGCTCCAGAACTGAGGGGCCCAGAACTGGACACAGTACTCCAGCTGTGGCCTCACCAGCGCTGAGTACAGGGACTCACTTCCTTGGACCTGCTGGCCACGCTGTTCCTGATCCAGGCCAGGATGCCATTGGCCTTCTTGGCCACCTGGGCACACTGCTGGTTCATGTTCAGCTTCCTGTCAATCCAAACTCCTAGGTCCTTCTCTGTCTGGCTGCTCTCCAGCCACTCTATCCCCAGTCTGTAGTGCTGCAGGGAGTTGTAGTGGTCAAAGTCCAGGACCCAGCACTTGGCCTTGTTGAACCTCATCCTGTTGGAATCAGCCCAACTCTCCAGCCTGTCCAGGTTCCTCTGCAGAGCCCTCCTGCCTTCCAGCTGATTGACACTCCCCCCCAACTTAGTGTCATCTTCAAATTTGCTGATGACTCAATCCCCTCATCTAAATCATCGATAAAGATATTAACCAGAACTGGGCCCAACACTGATCCCTGGGGACACCACTGGTGACCGGCCGCCAACTGGATGCATCACCGTTCACCAGCACTCTCTGGGCCCAGCCCTCTAGGTAGTTCCTAACCCAGCACAGAGTGCCCCTGTCCAAGCCATGGGCTGCCAGCTTTTTCAGGAGTGTGCTGTGGGAGACGGTGTCAAAGGCTTTGCTGAAGTCCACATAGACCACATCCACAGCCTTCCCCTCATCCACCAGGTGGGTCACCTGATCATAAAAGGAGATCAGGTTGGTCAGACAGGACCTACCCTTCCTAAACCCGTGCTGGCTGGGTCTGATCCCTTGTCCATCCTGTAGGTGCTGTGTGATTGCACTTAGGACGATCTGCTCCATAACCTTACCAGGCACTGAGGTCAGGCTGATGGGCCTGTAGTTTCCCAGGTCCTCCTTCTGGCCCTTTTTGTGGATGGGCATGGCATTTGCCAACTTCCAATCATCTGGGACCTCCCCAGTGAGCCAGGACTGTTGATAGATGATGGAGAGCGGCTTGGCGAGCTCTTCTGCCAACTCCCTCATCACCCTTGGGTGGATCCCATCTGGTCCCTTAGACTTGTGGGGATCCAAATGGCTCAGCAGGTCGACAGCTGTTTCCTCCTGGATTACAGGGAGCCCATTCAGATTCTTATCTCTGTCTACAAGCTCCAGAAGCCAGCTGTCCTCAGGACAACCTGTCTTCCTGTTGAAAACTGAGGTAAAGAAGGTGTTAAATACCTCAACCTTTTCCTCATCTTTGATAACTATGTTCCTACCCATGTCCAAAAAAGAGTGGAGGTTTTCTTTGCCCCTCCTTTTGCTATTGTTGTATCTGTAGAAGGACTTTTTGTTATCCTTCACAGAAGTGGCAAGATTAAGTTCAAGTTGTGCCTTCATCCCTCTAATTTTCTTTCTACATGACCTAACTATATTCCTAAATTCTTCCTGAGTAGCCAGCCCTTTTTTCCATAGTTGGTAGGCTCTCTTCTTTACCCTAATTTCTTTCAAAATCTCCCTGTTCAGCCAGACCGGTCATCTTCCCTGCCAGCTTACCTTTCAGCACACTGGGACAGTCTGCTCCTGTGCTTTCAAGACTTCCTTCTTGGAGCATGTCCATCCCTCCTGGACCCCTTTGTTTTCAAGGGTTGTTTCCCAGGGTACACTCTGAACTAGTCTTCTGGATAGGCCAAAATCTTCTACGCCCCCTAGAAGTCCAGCGTAGAGGTTTTATTGATGGCCCTCCTTGCATCCCTGAGTATTGAAAACAAGTGTTTGTATCTGCATTTAAATATGTCAATATATCTGTCTGAAAGGGAGTTTATTAAAATTGTTCTGTGTGTGTGAAACTATAAGGCTTTAATTCAAGACTGAACTATCTTCCTAAAATATTTACATCAGCTCAGACAACCATGACTGGCTTAATGCAGGAACTATTTGTGTTGTACAAGATCTCACATTTTCATAAAGTCACATCTATTCTTAAAGTGTTTTCTCACTGAAGGAACATTGCATGCTGCTAATAACAACAGTGACGACTTGAAAGGTCATTTCTGTCTTCAGGCACATTCAATGCAGGGTTTTGTGCCCATGATGGACAGTGAGAAAACTCTCCCAACTTCCCTAGATGCAGAAATAGTCTCTGATATGATTTAACCTCATATTTTTTTTGCACCTGTCTTCAATAGTTAGGTACATTTAATGTCCTCACTTTACCAGTGAGGGCAAACTGATAAAAATGGGGATGTTTACATGTTTTTTGCTTTGAGAGACAACTTTAGAATAAGGGTTTAAGCCAGGGAAGATTTCTAGCTCCTGTAAACCTCCTGGGTTGTGAGTCAATGTCTGTATCTGTTATTTCTATTTTAATTTTTTTGGTTAGTACATTTAGTTTAGACTACTAGCAGCTGAAATCTGCTCAGTATATCCACTGCTGGTGCTAGACGTAGCAAGAGCTGGTGGTGTTTTGACAGGCAGACAAACAGATTTACAGTTTTAAATTGAACATTTCATTCTTTGCAGCTATTATGAGAACTTGGTTAAAACATTAATGGGATGTTAAAGTAATAGTATTTTGACTTTTCCTGACAAGTATAGCAAATTTCCTGAGTGACAGTTCAGCAAAAGAGATTCCAACCTGCAAGTATCATTTTCTAAGGGACATTTTGAAAATTAACATTATAAAACAATTGTTGAAAAAGCATTTTCTTGATAGTAAATGGAAAGTGTCAATTCCAAATCCGCAGTACAGTATGTTGTTAAATCAGTGGCTATGTTTTCAGACACAGTAACATTTTGAGCCTGGTCCTGCTTTAATGAATAGAAGGCTTTCTTGCAACTTTATAGAATCTGAGGCCAGAACAAGCTCATTTTTGTGGTGGGAGGATGCTGAGCTAACAAACTGGCTAATTAGAGAGACATACCTACGCATGTGTAGTAAATGCAATAGGGTGCTAATTTTAGCTGATGCGAGCTGGGAGCAAGCCAGTTGTGGAAATGCAAGATTTTTTACTTGTTAGCTTCCTTGTAGTCTGCCTTGCATATGAGTAATGAATGTTTTTTTCATACTTTCCTGATACTCCTTTAGCTCAGGGAATTGCTGATCTTCTTTGGTCTCCTTCTGAAGGGAAAATATAATATATAAATGGATGGTGAGTTGGATATTGTGTACAGCCCTCTGGTAGCTTATAAGTTGACCTGGGTGGAGTCTTTCTTAGGTATCTCCTAAAATGGTGCATGTGTGGATGTGTCCTACCCTGGGGGAGATCATCCTTCCCACCTCTATAATGCCAGAAACACTCTAGAATGCCTCTAGAAACCCAGCTTCCATGGTTAGGATATTCTTTGTGTCTAGATTTCCATCAAATAAACTTCTCCTGCTTTTGTCACGTTCACAGCACCATTTAGTCCCAAAAGAAAGACCTGCAGTGTAAGAGTTTTCCTACTGCCTTTGGCAAACCTCCTGTTCCTTTCTCTATTTTTAAGTAGTATGGTTGTTAGGTGTGATCTCTTTCCTCCTTTTCTTTCCTCCTCAGTTGCAACAGGCAGTATGGAAATTGCTCCATTTGATCCCTACTTTTCAAATGGAAGATTATGTTAAAGAAATGCAGAGAATGTGACTAAGGACCTAGTTCTGTTTGAACATCATTATGTACAAGGATGATTTAGTTAACATCTTGTTCCTTTCATTTCTGTTTTTTCCCCTCAGGCCCATGTTTGGGCATTTTCTATTCAGTATCTCATCTGACCATGTAGCAGTTGCTCTGTGCTGATAACTCTTAAACTGACTGCTGTTTCATGAGCCTGTCTGTCATTCTGTTTTTATGGCCTTTCTTCTTCAGTTTGTTAGAGGTAGAAGTTGTTCTAATAATTTGTTAGCCAAGTCCTAACTTTCCAGTAACAACAGGACATCCTTAAATTACAAATAGGTACTTTAGTTGTGAAACTGTTGACAACATTCCCTGATATTCAAAGAAAATTTCTGGATGTCCCTGAGGCATTTTAGTGAATTTAAACAGCTTTATTCTTACATAGATAACTAGGTGGAACTGGTTTCTGCTTAGGCTTTGACTGGGAGCTCATTAATTTGCCCTTAGGGAGACATCCTGTCTTTTTGCTTGTCTTTGGAGTGCCCAGCAAGGAAGAACTTCTCAGACTGGGATTGCTGCCGATGTTAGCTATCATAATGTCGTTTCTCCACCTGTTCCTAGTTAATGTCCTTTATCTTAACAGCATTTAAGATGTGATTATTTTTCTTAGATTAGTATGAAGGGTTCTATATAGATTAGGAATATGGAGATGTTAAAGGGCTGTAATGCACAGTTATTCTGTAAATGCCATAGGGCTACTTAATATAGTAAATATTTTTAATTTTTTCAGCATGTTTAAAATACTGTAGTATACACCCTTGCTGAATGTTCATATATTGCCATTTTGTGTGCATAGTTAGGCATTAACCATAGGCTGTGTGGTCAGTGTCTGCTGTTCTTGCATTGCCTTTCCTCTGTCTTTCAATGTCAAGTCCTGTGAAACTTTACAGTGGTTCAGCCTCTGCTGGTTTCTTTACACGCATGATGGTGGGAAATCTCAATCAGTATCAAATGTCATGTTTCATTTAATGTGTTTCATGCTGGGCAGGAAATTAATTCTTTTTGGGGAAAAAAAATAATCCTGTTTCACTTTGCTCAGAGATTTTCAAATGTGCTGAAATGTTGCATTTGATTCCTGTTCACATATGGATGTTGGCATTTCTCAGCTGAGGCTCTCACGTTAACCTCACTTGTCAGATGTTTATTGCTGTTTGATCTTCATGGTCTTCCTCATCAAGCATGCTGATTTTATGGGTAAAAATCTGCTGATTGTTTCTTTCTTCACTCAAGTCAAAATGCTAAATGCACAAAATGAGACCAAACTCTTCTAAAGAAGTTCTTTCTTGGTCTTCTTAGCATAGGGCAATTATGTCCTTACACCCCATCAGAAGTCAATGTTGTCTTGATGTGAGTATCCATGACTTGAAAAGATGCTGCCAGGAAGACAACCCCAGTCTGCAGCTTATCATTTACTCTTTACCTGTCCCAAGGCCAAACAAGAGTTGGCAGGCTCTCACACCTGGGATGAAACTGTATCACTGGGAGCTTCCTGATAAGTTGAAGCTGTGTGCCTCTGGGCAAAGGTGTCTCCCTTTCTGTATGCTAAAATGTTATTGCGCAATTTATAAAGCTAATCTGCCCTGTCCTTGCTATGGTGCTACAGTATTTCACCTAGTGTGTGAGGATTAGCCCAGAGGATGCCTTTGTGGCTGCACTTACAAGGTTATATGTGTTCTTGTTTCTTGGGGACAAACCTTTTATGTTTTGAATTAGTGACTGGATCATATCTCTATCTCTTCACCATACCTTCAATCAGTCCAGAACATTATCCTCCCTTTTCAGCTGTAGTGTAACTTTGCAATTCAAACACTGGTGAGAGAGATGCTGAGACCTGAGGACTGAGGAACCCCTTACTCACTCCACCACCAACTCCTGTCTCCCCCACACTAGTTCGAAATACAGGCAGGCCTACTATTTCAGGGAAACATTACTCTAAGGCAAGAAACATTTCTTCCTTTTCTCATTGTTACCTTCAAAGTGTCAGTTCACTTCTCTTAATATAGAATTAGTGGAAACAATATATTGTATAGTTTAAACTTTACCATATGTACTAAACATTGTTAAATATTTGCCAGTTCTTAACTATTGCTTACTTCTTGATAGCCAGCAATGTGGGTATTTCTTGCAACGTGTTTAGTTGAAAACCCCCAAATTACATATCAACAGAGTGTTTTTACTTTGCATTGGTTTTGTTGAGGTGCCTGTTACTTTTGCCATTACTAATATGAAATGTGAGCAGAATTTAGTGATGTGATTTGTTTGGTGGAAGTTGCAAGTGGGAAAAGGAATTAAGCAACAAGAAAAATAGAAAAGCAGGATTCCTGGGGATGCTGTTCCTGATGCAGCCAGAGAATGTGTCATTGGTGTGTATTCTGATCCTGATGACTTAATAAGATGAAGACCTATGGAAGCATACCAGCAGTGTATTGAGTATAAACGTGAGCAAAAGTACTTTTAGACGTTCAGCTTTATGTATTCCAGTCTCATAACAATAGAAATCAATGAAAGCTGTGATGATTATCATAAAATAGTCAATAGACTGCTATGATAAAGTTACAAATTTTGGGGACAAGGGGATACTGAATGTAATTTTTTACCTTGACTTTAAGGATGTTTTTGACACTGTCTCCCACAATATTATTGTATCCAGGTTAAGGTGGTAAGATCTGGATAGGTGGACAACCAGGGGAGGAGTTCAACAGGTACATATGCAAAGCCCTGCACCCAGGCAGGAGGAACCCCAGGCTGGGGATTGGCAGTCCAGAAGCAGCTTCATGGAAAGGCCTTGAGAGTGTGGTGGGCAGCAAGCTGGACACCAGCCAGCAGCATGCCTGGCAGCAGGGGAGGCCACAGCATTGTGAGCTGTGTGAATGAAAGCACAACCAGAAGATCAAGGGAAGGAATTATCTTTCCCTGCTCATCAATCCCAGTGCAGGCTGAACATCAGAAACCTGGAGTGAGTTTAGTGTTGAGGGACCAGGGCTCATTCAGGATTGAGAAGAGGTGGTTTTGGAGGGGGTTGTCATGAAGATGGAGTCATATTCTTCGTAGTGTAGCGTGTTGAGAGGTTGAAAGGCAGTAGTAACAAGTTCAAACAAGAGTGGCATGGACTGGCTTGTTCCCAACAAGGACAGTCAAGCAGCTGAAGATGCTGCTCACAGAGGCTGTTTAGACTCTCTCCATGGAGGTTTCCAAGGTCTTATAGGACAAAACCCTAAAGACCCTAGTCTGATCCCATAGCTGGCCCTGATATGAGCAGAAGGTTGACTAGAGATTTGCTGAGGTCACTTCTCACCTGGATTGTCTTGTGATGGTACGAAATACTGATTTTTAAATTTGGAAAATTTATTTAGTCGTAGAGGTACAGTGTATGATTTCTTGGTGTATATATCAGTATACATTTTCTCTACATTTACTTGTAATATATAAGCTTGGTATGCACTGATTTTATGAGCTTGCCAGGATGTGATAGTAGGGAACAATAAAATTTGATTTGACTTTACAAAAATGAGTGCTGTTATTGAGGTTAATGGCGCTACTCAGATGGGTGCTGGTACCACATATTAACAGAGGTGCACCTTTCCTGGAGCTTGTGTTAGTAGGATGTTTGCTAGTTTGGTTAATAATGAGAAATTATGCTAATAAAACAGTCGTTCCAGTACAAAAATCTGGTGTGAAATGACCCTTTAAAGAGGCTTGGGGAACCCCTCTCTGCCTGACAGGCAATATAATACCTTTGATGGGTCACATATCAACCCAGAGCTTAGTGCTGTCTATTAAAAACACCAAGAATCATGTGTTTACAGGCATTGTGAAATAAGAAAGCCATATTCGCCTTATCCCTACCTTATGGAATTGTCTGCTATTTGCTGATATGAACAAAGGGACAAACATTGGCACAGATGAACACTTGATCCAATCCCTATCAAAGGCTTTTAGCCTTTGAACTTCTCCCTACTTTTCTTTGCAATTAATTCATGTCCAAATGTGTTTTACATTTGATGATCAAGTTTTTTTAAGAGTCTGGTCTATATATGTTAGGACTGGTGTTCTCAGTAATAAAAGTACTTAAGCATACATTAACCCTGCTGACATAGGTTCTTAAATACCACTGCTAACTTGGAGTTCCCCAGGTTCTTTGATTTGCCTGCTGACTTCTGAAACAGGGAGTGACTACTCTCTGGCAATCTCAGTAAGTCTGAAATTATGCGCCTGAAATAAGACTTCTAAAATTGTTGGTGATTGACTTTAAAATCCTGTTCTATTTGTACTTAAAATTAAGCATGGTGCTTGTGTTAATCTTGTTCAAATCTTTCTGTTGACTTGTTGTCTGTGAACATTTTCATAGTTGTATATGTGGTTATATAATTAAGATTTTGTTGTTTGGGATTTGTTTTATGCTTCAGAAAAACTATAATTTCAGGAAAAATATTTATGGCTGTACTTAACACAAGAAGGCAGTATGAAACTAAAGAGGACATTTAATAAAAAATGAAAGTTTAGTTATTCCTTGATGCATTTAGTGTAAGTTCTGGTGGCCTTATATTTGCTGACAAGACTTCTTTATCTCGTAATGATTTTCTTTATTCAAACAAACTCAGTGGGGTGATTCATGACTGCTTTTGATAGTTTCAGTGAAATCAGAATTAAATAAGTATAAGATGTCAAGAATAAGAATATTTGGAGTATGTAAAGACACTGGGAAGCTTAGCTTTAATCAGAATAAGATCCTTAGTAATGGTCTTTCTCTTTTGGAAACCTTTCCATCTTTGATTGCTAGCATTGTCAGGTGTCAGAGGAACCTGTTAGCCGTAAGTTTAAGGCATCAGTTAGTAGCTGAACACTTTCAGAAGAGACTTGATCTTACTTGCAGTGCCCTGGCAGCTGAAGTACACATTAGGAACTAAAGATCAGACACTTGGATTTGAAAATCTGGTCTCTTGTATGGAAGCCTGCAATGATTCTTTTAAATTCTGCAGCATAAAGTGAGTGCATGAGATGAAAATTATGCTGTTCATTGGGCTGCAGGGACAGATAGTGGTTGCTTGCTTCGTGCTCACGGGGAGGCACTGAGGGAGAAGGGAGCTTGGTGCCCTGCTTCGGTTCCCTCTTACTCTCTTCCTTTTTTTTAAGTGCAAGCACGTAGCTCTATTAGAAGGGAAAGAAAGAGAGTGGGTGTTATAATAACATGTAGGCTTTTAGACAGGCAGTTCTGGAAGTTACTTAAACAAAACCATTGAGATAATTTTGTCAAGACACTGTCTAGTTCACTAGTAAATGCTTTGGAAGAAAAAAATCAGATCGCTTATAACCTCTCTTTATTTGCTGCATGAGTTACTTTGCCAAATTGCTATCTACACCATCACACCTGTGTTCTTTTGCTCTATCTCCTGTGCATAGAGTGACGTGCATCAGAGAAATTGTAGGTGAAAAAAATCATGTTTGGAAATATCAGTTTTTTCTTGTCATGTTTTGAGTGCAGAATTCATACCAAAGCAGAAGAGAGCAAACAGAACAAAGCAAAAGCAGGCAAAGCGCAAAAGAGATGCTCTGATGTCCCTGGGATATGAAAGACAAGGTACTGAGAGCAGTGGCATTGTCCCCTCTTCTCCTGGGCTAGGTAACTTAATCCTATTTGATGTAATACAACTTATGAGAAAGATTCTTTTTAGACATCTGATTGAGATAACAGCACTTCTCAACAGCACCACTATACCACCAGGGAAAAAGGGGAATTACCACTGGTGAGAAGGGCTTGGTGATTGCAGAGGGAGGTGAGCAGAGCACACAGAGCATCAGGGAGAGAAAGAAAGGCAGATCAACTTCTTTTTTTCTGTTTTTTTTCCATATGAGGATGTTTTTACATTCTCTTTGTTCAGTGTCAGTTTGTTGATGTGGGTACGTGGCCCTGACGAGTCATCACACTCCTGAAAGTTGGTAGCTCTGGAAGGCAGAGGAGTGTGTAGCATTTTGGGACTGGCGCTTTCCACCAGTTTTGTTGATGCCTCTGGAAATACTGATGCAGTTGACCTTTGTGCAAGCATGTAGCTGTAGATTAAGAAATGTGTGGTGGAATATCTTCAACATAAACTAGACATACAAAGCAAAGATTTATACAAGAAGAATGACAAGCTAAAAATAAGTGAAACAAAGTTGTCAGGAGTTCCTTTTTTCCCCAGAATATGATAGAAATTTGGTTGTTAACAAACATGAGGTGAATATTTCCATTGATAATAATAAGGATTTCTAAATTATCCAGGAGTAGGGCACAGGACTTAAACTATTGTTAAGCTTTGTTAAGCCGTTGTCAAGAAAGTACAAGATTTTATAGACAGGTACACTGAAGCAAATCTGTTACTCCACCTCTGGCATCACGGAAGTTGTAGAGTCAAAACTATACAAACAAGAAACTAGTTATCATGATTTCTGTAAACTGGAATTTTATTGGTATAGAAGCAACCGAATTAGTGGTTATGAAGACTGAAAAGAAATTACTATTTCTCTACATAATGCAGTCCATAAATTGCCTTTGTTTATTCTTTTTTCTTTCCTTTTCCATTTCCCAAACCATTCTTATGCTCTGGCATATGTTGAACACTATTTTTAAAAAGTAAAGCGGAAAAGAGATTATGGAAAATTCTGATCTTGTAGTCATAATGAATTAATCTTTTTAATTGTTTGATTGGTAGATTAGAAATACATTTTTACTTTCTTTAAGGCTTCTGTAAGCCACATTACATCTTTTAGCTGTTTTGGTTTCCATTTCACCAGTGCAGGTTGAGTACGCTTTTTGTTTTGCACTACATGGTTGGAACCCAGAAACAGTAGTTATTGAATATTCTGAGGCATCAGGAAGCAGCACATCATTTGATTGTTCAATTGCTGCAGGATGAAACACCTTAGACCTTTTTGCGTACATTTGCTTGAATGTTTGCAATTCCTGACACTCTTACCTTCCTAGTTATGTGTAATCTGCCCAGCTCTTCCTGTAGTGCTCTGGTACAAACACTGGCAGTATGATCGGTGTGGGGGCGTGATTGTGACAGGATAAAAGCTACAGTGTGTGCATAAAAGGAACCAAATTACTTACACTCAATTAACATGGCCATGTTTCAGAGAGATCACCAAACCGTGGCTAAAAGCACCCTTTTATATAATTACCTTGTTATTTTCTCTTTGATTCGCGTAAAACTGTTTTTTATTGTTATTGAAGAAAAAACTGTTGCAGTAGACTATGAATTTTAAGGAATTCACCATTAATAATATCAGTGATAACTCATTACTGTAAGCCACTGTTTAATTGTGAAGCAATGAAAAGTAAAAAACACTGTGATGGAAGACTGCTTGGCTTTGAATATATTAAATCCAATCTAATAGGAATAGGCTTTGGTGATAAAGCAATAAATCTAAAGTTCATGTAAGTGAAGAATTACTGCAGAAACTTCTTTTTGGATTCACAAGAGGAGCATGCAGTCCCCATAACTAGGATTTGGAGCCAGTGATTCAAGCATTTTTTGCATAGGACTACTGAATGTGACAAAACAGGCTCTTACTCTTCGTAGTTATGCTTTCCGTAGTGGGACTGGGAGAGGAATAGATTGGGTTCTGCAGAGCTTCCACATTTGCTATAAACTATGTGTGTCACGGTTTCACCCCAGCTGGCAACCAAGCACCACGCAGCCAAGACTCCATAATTCCCAGCCACTGTGAAGATAGTTAACTCTACCCCAGCCAAAACCAGCACATTGTGTGATGTGTAGTCTCTAATCTTTGAGTTTGCAAGGTAATCTCCTGAATATCCATTCACCCTAAGTGAATATATGCGTACAATTAAGTTGGCATGGAGTTGGAAATCGGATTTTGAATTTCCAAGTGTCTGGCAGTAGCACATATCCTAGTTGGGTTGTGCTCTGGCATGGAGAAAACATAACATCTTTTTGCCTTTTTTTCTCCTGCTGGTCACTTTGCATTCTGTTCTGCTAGACAAGGTTTAAGCACTGCCTGGATTTCCTCTACATGGAGCAGGAATTCCACCCTGGATTCATCAACTGCAGTATCTCTTGTTAGATGCACACGATGCTTTGGCTTTCCTCCCACTGCAGCACGGAAGCCAGGTGGTGTTTCTGCAAGGGGATAATTGTGCCGCTCCAAGGGCACCATAGGGTTGATGGGTACTAGGATGCCAGAGCTTTCTCCACTTGCCTCCTTGTGAAGTTGACTGTGAGAATTTTGTCCCTTTACATGTTGTCTTAAGGCTGTTCTTTACCTACAAGTGCACATAAACTTCTGTTACTGAGTGTGCAGGTAAAAAACATACTGCATGGGGTTACTCAGTGCTGCTTCCCAAAATGTGTGTGCGGCTGAACATTCTCAGAGCCATCAGCCCTCTAGTCACATCAGATTGGCAAGAAGACGAATAAGGTTTTGGCTAACAGCCTGATGAAGGAGTGTGTTAAAGCTTAAGAAAATGAATTTACATCCATTTAGTATTCTTCTGCACTACCAGTGATGCTAGCTGAGGCAATGGCTATGACTGCGTGTATGTTAGGAAAGAAGTGAAACAAAAATAAGAATTAGCTGATAGATTAAATAGCACTTATTTGAGGTAGACAAAGGTATGTAACTCAAGTATCTATAAAAAAGAAAAGCTTCTAAGTATCAACACTGAAATTCGGTCTATAGGTATTTTTATTATAGAGAAAATTGGACTATCTACAAATATAAGTACTTGCTGCAAAATTATTCTGCTGAATAATACTCCAGTTCGCTTACTCTTTTCAGCCCCCCTGAAACTCTGTGTGCATATCTGCTTAAAATCAGCAACAAGTGTAGCTAGTTTTAAAATAATTCAAATTTAGTTTATTTTGTTTCATGATGCACAAATAGAAAGTCATTTAAGTGTGACTGATTTTATTCATCCGCAGTAGTTGCTCATCTGAAATGCTATTGAAGTTCAGTAATGAGAGCTCTGAAATACAGTGTTTGACAGATGGTGTGGGTGGTTGTGCCATTTCCATGATAAATCTACTTACAAATATAACCATGAGGAAGTTGTGTTCATTCCTTGACTACAGGGACATATAGATGGAAAAAGTGACAAACATGACATATGTGTCTTGGTTCTTCATTTTCCTCCTATAATGATTTGGATTTTTAAACTAGTGCAAGAAAGAGGCTTCTTTTACTTATCTGAAAAGGAGTTGCTAAAATATTCCTTCAGTAGCCTTTCTTTTCTTACGTTTTCTTTGAAGCCTTTCCTATAGTGAATTACTTTTGTAATGTCTTTGAGCATCAGTTAGAAAGCATTGCTCATTTTTGATGAAAACAAAATAGATCTTCACTAAGATACATTTACTGTTAAAAGAAAGTATTGGAGACTGGAGAGATGGACGTCAGTCCTGTTGCCCCAGGGCTTACTATTGAAACTTAGAGATGCTAAAGTGGTATAAATAAAAAAAAATACTGCATTATCCAGTTTGAATATTCTTTTTTATTCTCTTTGTGTTTTAACAGAAATCACCGATGCTGGTACTAGAGGAACCCAAGATACAATTAAGGGTGTGAAAAGAAAAAAGATTGTGTCTGAAAACCATCTTAAAAAAATACCAAAATCGCCTTTGAGAAGCCCCACTGAAGCCAAGGTTAAGCAAAATATAGAGCCTTCACCACTAAAAGCTCTTCCAGATGCCTCTGAACACGCCATGGCACAGGATCACCTGCCCGTGCAAAATGGAAATCAATGTACCAAACAAAATGGGGGAGCACTTAGTAGTGAGATAAGTGTTGAAACAACCAAATCTGAGGCATCAATGCAGACAAAGCTTTCACTGACGCATCCGTCCTTAGATTTGTGTAAGCAGGCAGCGGGGGATGCTGATGCAAACCAACTGAACTCGGCAGAGAGGAAGCCTCCCTCAAACTCCTCATCAAGTAAAACAAAGACTGACAGTAATGAATGTATTAATTTTGTTGATTGCAGTACATCATCCCCGTGTACGCGTACTGCATTCGATGTCTTATTAAAAGCTATGGAGCCTGAACTGAACACCTTAGCACAAGAGTGCCCCCCTTATGGGATGCAAATAGAGAAACTGAGACCAAATAAAACTGTAAGCACCTCTTCTAGTCTCACGTCCAATACAATAAGCGTCCAAAATCAGTCTGCTTTGTCACAGCATGAGTTTGCAGCTGGACCTCACTATTACCCGTGTACGTTGAACAATGTGCATGTAGCAACAACAGCCAAGACTGGACAAGCACAAGGCCAATCAGTTTCTCATTCACAAGACCTTATTACTAAAACCAGTCAACAAAATCACCAGGTTGTTATGTGTCCAAGTTTAACTAGGTCGCTGGTGCAACAGCAGAGTCAAGAAAACCCCAAGCTCCAGCAGATATACAGCATAGCAGTAACTTCTTCTGTCGTTCACACCTCATCTTCCACTGTAACTCAGGTTTTTTCTCAAAACCAGTTAGTAGCTAGTTCATCTTCACCTTTGTCAATTAGCACGTCGAGTTCAACACACTTGCCTATAGGTCCGGTGTATAATTCAGCCCAGATAGCATCAGTTGTAAACCATGGTGTAGAACAAATATGTAACCTCTTAAAAGACCAGAAGCCTAAAAAGCTAGGGAAATACGTCTGTGAGTATTGCAATCGGGCCTGTGCCAAGCCCAGTGTTCTCCAAAAGCACATCCGATCCCATACTGGAGAGCGACCATATCCTTGTGTGACATGTGGGTTTTCATTTAAAACCAAAAGCAATCTGTACAAGCACAAAAAATCTCATGCACACGCTATCAAACTTGGACTTGTTCTACAACCAGATTCAGGTGGCCTCTTCTTATCGCATGACTCGGACAAAGCACTTAGCATTCATTCAGATGTGGAAGAAAGCGGTGAAAGTGAAGATGAAGGCACTGCCGATGAAAGACAAGATGATCAAGAACTGGAACCTGCACAATTAATGAAAGTCATTTCGAGTGCAGAAACATTGCAGAAAGGAAGTCCTATTCCAGTAAGCAACCCAGATTGTATACCAGGTGACTCTTCATTGCACGATGCAGAACCTCAAGTAAGGGCAGCTTTACCTAAAGTAGTAGTTCATCCTGTAAATGTTTCTCCATTAAGGGCTGATAGCCCAAAAGTAACAGAACCCGCACCCGAGCTTGCTGCAACACAGAGAAAAGGAGATTCTAAAGTGACAACTCTTCAGTCAAATGTAACACATACAGCCTCATTCAAGGAGAATGACATAAAGCAGCATCAGAAAGTAGAAGTGGGCCTATTAGAGGAGCAGCTGGGATCTGCAGTAGGATCAGTGCATGCCCAGCTCCAGAGACAACAGGCAACTGATGGTTCTCAAGATCAGCAAGGAAAATGTCTTTTGAGCCCCAGAAGTTTAGGTAGTACTGATTCTGGTTATTTCTCTCGTTCTGAAAGTGCTGATCAAACAATGAGCCCTCCAGCTCCTTTTGTAAGGGGATTGTTGACCTCTGAGAAAGATCCAAATAAAAACCTACCCTGTGTGCCACGAACAAGTGGTGTGGTGGCATCAGTGGTACAAACTGTTTGTGCTGAAAAAAATCTGATTCTCTCTGGCCAAATGCGACCTCCCTTGGCAACAAAAACTCTTGAGGAGCGTATCTCAAAGTTAATTTCTGATAATGAAGCTGTTGTAGATGACAAACAGTTAGATAGCGTGAAACCAAGAAGAACATCTCTTTCGAGAAGAGGAAGCATAGATTCACCAAAATCCTACATATTTAAAGATTCTTTCCAGTTTGATTTAAAGCCCATGGGAAGAAGAACTAGCTCAAGCTCTGATATACCAAAGTCTCCTTTTACGCCCACTGAGAAATCAAAGCAAGTTTTTCTTCTTTCTGTACCATCCCTTGACTGTTTACCTATAACACGAAGTAATTCCATGCCTACCACCAGTTACTCAGCAGTACCTCCGAATGTAATACCTCCCTCTCATCCCCTTCGAGGAAGCCAGTCATTTGATGATAAGATTGGCTCTTTATATGATGATGTTTTTGTATCAGGACCTGCTACTCCACTGAACCAAGGCGGACACCCTCGGACCCTTGTTAGACAGGCAGCAATAGAAGATTCTTCTACTGGTGAAAGCCAAGGTCTTGGACTGGTGCGATCTGTAGAAGAAAGTTATCTGGGGTGTAATTTATCAAATGAATCCTTATTACAAAGGAGCAAATCCTCAGCACAGGGATCAAATTTAGAAAAAACAAAAAAGTCCCCTCAGGTGCGAGGAACAATGTTTGAATGTGAAACCTGCAGAAACAGATATAGAAAACTGGAAAATTTTGAAAACCACAAGAAATTTTATTGTTCAGAGTTGCATGGACCTAAAACTAAAGCAGCAATCCGGGAACCTGAGCATAAAGCTGTTACAAACAGTACACAGCCTCAAATTCTACACTACAGGGTCACTACTTCAACTGGCGTCTGGGAGCAGACACCCCAGATAAGGAAAAGAAGGAAAATGAAAAGTGTTGGTGATGATGATGACCCACAGCAAAATGATACAAGCCTACCATCAAAGAACACAGAAGGCCAAAGCAAGACAGCAAATTCTTCCAGTCTGTCAAAATACAATGCGACAACAGTGGTAGGATCACAACAACCAAGCAAACTTCTGCTTCAGAGTTCCCAAGTTCACCTTGTGGCTCGAGGCACAGATCAGACTATTGAGCCAAAGGTGGCTCCGCTCATTGAAAAGCAGGCAAGTTCAGCTGTGCAAGAAAAGATGGAGTTGAAAAGACAAGGGACTGGCATTTCAGTAATACAGCACACCAATTCACTGAGCAGAAATAGCTCATTTGAGAAATCAGAGTCGTTTGAAAGACTATCACCAGTTTCTTCTCAAGAGCCCAACAAGGTTGCAAAGCACCGCTCTTTGAATACAATCGTAATCCAAGAAGACAGACAGTCTTATCTGAACAATCCCCAGCATCATCAACCCTTGTCGTCAGAATCACCTAGAGGGGAAGTTCAGGGAAGCCAGTTGGTTTCTAATGAGAGAAGCACGCCACTTCAGCCGTCAAGACTTGTTCGACAGCATAACATCCAGGTTCCTGAAATACTGGTCACAGAAGAACCAGACAGAGACCAAGAAAACCAGTGCAGTGACCAGGAAAAGACAGAAAGGTTTAACTGGCCACAGCGCAGCGAAACACTGTCAAAATTACCAACAGAAAAGCTTCCACCGAAGAAGAAAAGAATTCGCTTGGCTGAAATGGAGCATTCATCTGCTGAATCAAGTGTTGACTCCACACTTTCTAGAAGCCTAAGTCGGGAGAGTAGCTTGTCTCATGCCTCCAGTTTCTCAACTTCACTTGATAAAGATGAAACTTTGAAGGCTGAGAACCCTTCCAAAGCAGAGCCTGCTAGTAAGTCGTCAGAATTCCTCATGATTCCTGCTGGTTCACACGCACTGTCTGTGCCTGGACCTCATTACCGGGAAATGAGACGTGCTGCCTCAGAGCAAATCAGCTGCACACAGCCCTCCATGGAGGTGGTGGACTACAGAAGTAAGTCTTTTGACTGTGGAAGTATGTCTCCGTCAAAACCTGTCCCGCTTGTAGAGATAGCCACTCCAAAAGTGTCATCTGCAAATGGAGCTGCTGGACATGTGCCTCTTCTAGAAAGGAGGAGGGGGCCATTCGTAAGACAAATATCTTTAAATATTGCTCCAGAAAATCAACAGCCTCAAGTGAAATCAACCTCTTCATTGCAGACAGCTAATGCTACAGATGTGCCCACAATGCCATTACACAAGCTGCAGACCTCTGGGAAATCTTCAGTGGACTTTCCTTCAAGTACACAATATTCACAGACTAACTCCAAGCCTCACTCAGCAATTCAAAGTTGTAATTCTGTTAGCCTGTCTTCGGTTCAGCAGCCTCTAGATCATGTGTTGAATAATCAAGGGCAGCCATCCTTGACTCATCAGCCTTCTCAGCCATCTACTAAAACATCAGCCCAAGGGGAGCAAGCAGGCACAGACTCACTTTCTTGTCATCCTGATGAAAAAAAGGATTGTTTTGCTCCAAAGTATCAACTTCAAGTTAAAACATTACATATAGGTCAGCCATGCTCTTCTAAATTGCTAAAAAGTACTTTATCAGCTCAGACTGGTCCAAGTCAAGTTGGGGTGGATCAGAATTCATCCTCCTTTGAAATGCAGACTAAACTGTCTGACATGTCTAATCCATACTCTGTGCCTCCTTTAAAGCAAATTGTCCCTAATAACTGCAGCAGTCAGATTCCTCCTTTTGTGGTTCCTGTCCGTATTCACAGCAGTATGCCATCCTATGGCTTCGCAACTGTTACACCCCTTCCTCACATTTTAGTGACCCAGGATCAGGTAAATCAGTCCATCTGCAATACAAATGTTGTGACAGTGCCAACGCTTGAAGGTAAAACTCAGCTGCCAAAATCTCACAAAGATTATCAGAGGACTTTGCCAAATTCATTTGAATTTGAAAATTCACAACCAGAAAATGGAACCAGAAACTCACCTTTGTCAAGCTCTTCGAATATCATTCAGAAAGTGCCAGTTAGTGGACTCTTCCCTCAACCAGAAGCTACAGCTTCAAGTAAACGAATGCTTTCCCCAGCCAACAGTTTAGATATTGCCATGGAAAAGCAGCAGAAACGTGTTAAAGATGAGAGTGGAGCTGCTTGTATGACAGATGCTAGACCATTGCATTCAGTGAATGTTAGATCTAATGACCCTACTAGTAAGCAAAAGAAACCAGTTTTGGTAAGACAAGTTTGCACCACGGAGCCTCTTGAAAATCACCTCTTGGATCCTGACAGTGTTACACAGGATGAAAAAAGCAGCAAGGCCAGTACTTCAGACCTGCCTTTGCCTGACCATCATTCATCTGACACTGGGGTTTCAGAAACCCTAAAGAAGTCCCCAGAATCTGAAGACCTTAAGTCTTCAACATCACCAGTGTTTGCAGTTAGAAAACCATCTGAATTGTCTCCAGTGAATAACCAGAGTTCTCTTCTCAAGGCTGTAAGTAGCAGTCAAGAAAGAAGGTCCCCAAGTAACAATAATGAGAGCAAGCACATCAACAGCCCGGGCCAAGCAAAGCCTGTAACAACACTGACTGCCATGAATGCAGGAGAAATGCAGAGGTTGTCATTTCCAAGCCTCAAGACCACAACAAATTTTACCTGGTGTTATCTCATGAAGAGAAAACCATTGCATCTGCTGCAAAACGATCAGAAAATCTCTGCCTATTCTACATGGACCATTAATCCCAGCAATCCCAATCCACTTGGTTTGTCGACAAAGGTAGCTCTCTCCCTCCTCAATTCCAAACAAAAAGTTGAAAAACCACTGTACACTCTAGCAAGAACTACTCATCCCAGATCTGATGTACTGGTCTATTCAAGCAAGTGGAAGAACAGCTTAACCAAGGTACTTAAACAATGCTTGATGTATACTGATCATTTACAGAGGATTTGCTTTGGAAATTGTGCTTCCTCATATTTTAGAGAATGTAATATGCCTGACACATACATTATATGTGCTTATTTATTTTAGTTATGCTGGATCAAAGTGCTAAAAAGATCTTAAGTAATTCGATTAAGAAGCCTGTTCATAAGGATTTATCGCTTTTCATGGAAATTAGTTCCTGGGTTTAAATCCGTATATAGAGTGTTTATTGTGGCAGGAATATGTTTGACTATTTTTTTGTCATGCAACAGTAGAACAAAAATGACTCTGATAGAAATATTTTTAAACACTTTTAACTTAAAACAGGTTAATTTAAGATCATAATTGCATATTTTGCCTTAAAGGTCATTTAGTATTTTCCGTTACAAATCAGTGCTCAGCGTGAACATGTCTGTGGAAACATCGTGAAAACAGTTTTCACAATTGCTGATCATCTAACTGTGCGAGGAGGAGTATACCATTTCCCTTTCTCCCATCTAGGTTAATCGGTGGTGTGAAATAATGACAGAAATAGCAAAATTTACACTGCCGTAAAACCACCAACAACTTCTTGGATAAATATGGCTCAAAAGGTGATGTTAAATCTTGCGCTGAGGAATATAATCCAGGCAAAGGTTGTGACCCACATAAAACACTATATCATTCCAGAGTCTGAAATGTCAGAGCAAAGTACTCACTTTTTATTTCTTTAGCTGTCTCGGGGCTGCACAGTTGTGATCAGGATTTTACTTGCTGGACAGACAGGATGAAAACTGTGCTGGTTTGGACTGGTTTTGGTGTTTCTTAGTGATTGAACCACTTCTGTGAATGGGTAAAGGTGGCTCCTTGCCCGATAGTATGGCAGCAGCTGTCTGTGTCTCTTTAATGGACCCAGTACCATATTTTATTGTCTCATCTAGTGAAATCGTAAAGCCTTCTGAAGTGTGCTTGATTTCACACTTTTCTTTCCTCTTTGCTGTGTACACCGTGTCTTTGGTGTCAAACTCTTCTTTGGAACTGGCAAAAGCGCAGCATCAGTCACAGTCCTCCCTTTCTCCAGGATCCTTCAGGGCATGGAATATTTTTTTGATGGGGGCATAAAAGCAATTGTAACTTGTCCTACTCCTGCAGGCTGCCATCAGCAAAATCCCTGGTCATTGAGATGGGACTCAGGGTCCGTACTGCCAGCGGTCCCTCTAGAGGAGACATGCCACAGCCTTGGGAAAAGACCTATATCCCTGTGGGTGTTGAGTGACAGAGGTTAGGTTTGCTGTCAGAGGTCACCCTGGAATGCTTCTGTGTTTGCTAAATGTTTTGCTAAGATACAGAATTGTCAGTGGAAAAAAAAAGCAATAGGATGAGAGGAAGCAATTGTATGAGAGGGAGAAATAGTTTCAGAATTACAGGGCGAGTCGAGAAGATGCACTGAAACCCTTAAGGCCAAAAGAACCGTAGAGTTAAACCTGGTCCTTCTGAAATCAGTGGGATACTTTGCTAATATTTATATTGGAGTTCAAAACTTTATCCATAATGTCTCATGCAGAAAATACATACAGGCTGCAGGCTTTAATTGAATTGAATTGTTGGTTCCATGTTAGCGTGCTGCCTTGGTTTAAACTCTTACTACCTTTTTTTTAAGTCTACTTCTTCATACATTTTATGAGGTGTTGTACTTAATAGCGCCAAATTAAAAAAAAAAAAAGGAAAAAAGGAATCAAATGTTTAGCCTTTTTCATTGTACGTAGTTGAACAAGTCCTTCTAAGGCAAGTCTCACATCAGTTGTGTCATTGACTCATGTTTGTTTTATTTTTAAAGAACAGTCTATCAGAAGAAACTCACTGATAGCGAAGCTGCAGCATGCCTCTTGAAGAAAAGATTTTGTCTACAAACAAACTCTGTTTAGATTATAAATAATGGGTAATAATTTTTAAAAAAAATATTTTGACAGCACCGTTTTAAACGCTGCAGGAGTGCTTAAATGCTGTAATAGGCAGCTGTCAGGTACATTTACAGTGCTTCTACCACAAAGAACCACAGTTACTAATCTTTCTTCAGTCTTGCTTGCTGACGTTTTGAATGAAGCGCATGAGCATTATGAAAATGAAGAGTTCTTAAGCTCTGCTTGTGGCTGATTTACAGGGTTTGCTCAGAGCCATTGTGAAGGAAGAAAGTGCAGTGAGAAAGCACCAATAAAAGTTTAATTGGCACTTCAGATGGTGTGAGCGAGGTATAGGAAGGCAGAAATTAAAAATTTCTAAGACCTGATAGGTGCTTTGACCTAACACCTCCAGAGCTTGTCTGCTTTCCTTTCTAATGACTCAGGCAGCGGGATTTCAGCTGCTTTCCGAAATGATGTTGCTGCTGTTGCTAGAATATACTTCTCTGTTACCAGTCTCCAGTCAGACCTGGTAATGGAATAGCTCATGCCATCTTGGAAACTTCCTCACAGAAGCCATGTTTGAAAAAAGCACAAACTGAAATTCCTCATTCAGTTCAGGCCCAGTAACTCTACTGTTTTGTTTTTTTTATTTGAGACTGAGGATGGAAAATGTTGGAGGTCCTTTTGGAAATTAACATTCCATTAAAAAAAAAAGCACAAAGCCAAAAAACAAATTATCAAGTAATTCTAAAAAAAAATGTGATTGATTTTCTGCTTAAAAGGTTGATGGGGTTCTGAGTTCCTTCAGGAGCCACAGTTTAGATTGCAGGTCTCTGGGAGTTGTGTTTTTTCAAGTGGTTTGCACATTTTAACCCTGACCTGATGAAGAGCTTTAAGTGCTGCTATAATCCAATTTGCAAATAATAAAAATGCAGCGCCTCCTCTCTCATAGACTGATTTGGCATATTCTGCTCATAGGGCTTTAACTGCTGATCTTCTCATTGAGATAAAGCGACTTGCTGAACTGTTCCTGAGTTTACCCCCAGAACTAAGTCATGTTTACAGAGATTTCATGCTACTGCATAACCACTACTCATCGGTGTCACAAAAAAAGCAGTTCTTTCAAAAATAGGTACCATGGAAAACGAAGATACACGTGAACAAAATGCAAACAATAAAGAACCCTGGGTTTTATTTGCTCTTCACAGTTCACTGCTCAGAGGCAATGGGTGAAGTTGCCACGTTCCAGTGATTCAGAAAACAAACCACAAAATGTTATTATAAAAGATGCTCCTGGAATGAGTGCAGCACATGAAAATGTAACAGGCGGTTTCACCTGCACAGAGGCGTATATAATCTCCCTGCTCTTTTTATTTTGTTGTTCCATTTATTATTATTTTTCACCAGTTTTCCTCACCTGAAGTCATTAGTGTTGTATCAGGTCTTCTTCAAGCCCCCATATTGATCTTGGCTCCACTTCCTGAAGTGAATCAGTAATGTGTGCAATATTCCAGGGTGATGATTTTTGAGCAAGAGTAGGCTGAAGAATGGAAAGTTTCTCTTAACTGTGGAAAGCTTTCCCTTCTTGGATGATGTGCCACAACAGTCCAGCTCACTACTAGAAAGTAGTTAAATGCAGAAGATTTTTATGTGTAAACTAATAAAAGTTTAAAGACATTAAAAACATTTTCCCCAAGTGGCTGTGTGCCAATGGGAAAAATGTTTAATGAATATTCTAATCTGAAATTTATGATGTTGATGATTCAGGCTGTGAGCATGTTTTTTTTCCAAAGGATGTTGTAAAGTACCAGAAGTATCTATTGAGCTCTGGTCTCTGGGCAGCCCTAAGAGCAATTTTTTTTTCAGTTTTATACCAGTAATTGAGGACAATGGAGTTAAATCGGAGCAAAATGAGTGAAGTAGAAATGAATCATGGTCCTTGTCTCTATGGGAGAAGAGAGACAAGACTGTGTTAGAAACGGAAGGCATAAGCAATGGTAGAGAGGAATATTTTACAGTGCTGCTGTTTTTCTGCCCTTTCCACCAGTACATGTGGGGGTTTGGTGGATTTTAGGTGAGGTACATTAAAGGATTTCCACACAAGAAACCTGTGCTCCTTAGAGATGGCTGCTCTTTAAAAGGTACAGAGGGCCCAAGTCGTTGTTATCATCCAGTTGGAATTTTTCATAAAAAACTAAACAGACTGTTTTTGTCATTGTCAGTGAGCATTTCTGTAGATTTCTATGACAGAAACTCAGTGTTTCTGGTAGAACATCTTTGATAGCAGCATTTTGCATGTTTAAGACACTGAAGCAATTTCTAAAATAGCATATAACCAGTAAACTAAAGTATATCAGGGGAGGTAAATAGTAATTTGAATACCTGTGTTAGGCTATCTTATGCCTGTACATAAACACATGTGTTTAAACAAAAGAAGGGATGGTAGGAGAATCAGAGGTGTTTGGCCTTGTGTTAGTTTTTGCAGTCGGGATGCTTTTGTGAATATACAATTTATTATAACGCTGTTTCATCACAGCTTGGATAAAAACGAAATCTTTGTTTTGGAATCTTTCTTTTTTGTTTGTGTTTTCATTCCTAAAAATTGAATCTGGAAAAAATACTTAGTATTTAGGATTGAAAGATCAGGAACTTAGAGATTGCATTATTCCAGCTGCTGTGAATATTTATGTGGTATTGGTTTTATTGTATGTATTCTGTATTTTCCATGGCTTTTCCTGTTTAACTACAAATGTCACCTTGTCATTTTTTGTTTGCAGTGAAAACAAAAGCAATTCATGTATCAGGTAGTGTATAGGAACTACAGCATGGCTGAGTTGCCAGGAATAAGCTTCACTTCTGATATTTCTCATCCACCTTGTATGAGTGCTCTTAAAACATGCAGGGTGAAATTTCTTTCTTCCTACACACAGGCAGAGTTGTCATGTGTGCTTTGGTAGAACTGCTTGGATATTTGAAAATGCAGCCCAAATCAATCCAGAGGTCTGTATGAAGGCATATGGATTGGAGTAGTGCTTGTGTGTGTGCGTATTTCTAGGGCTTTGAATTGAATAGGAAGATGATTTTCCTCTGATCTGTGTTAATTCCTTATCAGATGGGAAGTAGAAGTAAAAGCAGTGTGTGAGGCTGTGTGAAGGACAATGGGCAAGGACCGGGTGCCAGAATGATGTCACCTTTCAATATATGTAATGAACAGCATAATTGATCAGTCATTTTAAGTCAGCCAGTGAAGTCATTCCTCTTGCCAAGAATTCGCAAACTTACAGCATTAAATTTTATAATGAGTGAAAAACATAAGGCCAGATTTTTTTTTTCCTCTCATAATTTTATTCACTTATCAATATGAGCAAATGTGGTAAATGTGCCAGCTACGTGGGTAGAACAGTTTATAAATATAGCAGTAATAATTGCTGGCTAATTGGACGGTTCCTTCATTGTTACCCATTTTATAAATATCCTAGACTTGGAAGGAGTAGATTTCAATTAGGAAATGTTCGGGGAACTCATCCTCTTCTAAAAAAAAAAAAGTTTCCTTTATTAGTAATTTGGGAAAATGGAGAAATGTAGTTTTGTTCTGCTAGGCAACTGGTATGCTTTTTCTTGTAATTTGGTCTGTCAGTAGTAATGAACTGTGGAGCCTTGCTTTGGAAGGGTAAACCTCACCAAATTGTGAAGTCATTTTCGACACCAAAACAGGTATATTTTTTAGAAAATAGTAGCACTCAGAAATGTTACCTATTAGTATCTTCCCTTGGTATACCTCTCCTTCCCACTCTTCTCCTCTTTGCTCTGCCATGGGAAGGCAGCTCCTTGACTGGCAGGCAAGTTGGTCCCACTGCCACATCAAGTGCAGGAGAGCAATGCTGTAGCTGTTCAGGAAGCACCTGGATTTGAATGTACACATCTTTCTCTGTAGAAGGCTATCTGTAGCTAAAAAGCATCACCTTCACCTTCCCAAAAGAAAAAAGAGGCATCTCCTACTGCAGGTTCAAAGCATCCCTAATTTCCTACAGAGCCATAATCTCCATGTAGATTTAGCTGTCCACAAATAGACAATGCATATTAGAGAAGTTTGGCAAAAGATGTATTTTGTTTCATGTATCTTAACAGTTTCAAAACCAGTTATTAGAATTGTGGCTTTTATGATGCTTTTATTCATCATAACTTGAATTTTTGAATAGCATATGAAAGACACTAATTTTAATGATAAGCATATCTCATTTTCTTTCAGCGAGCATTAAATAGAAAAAAATTGACTGCGACTGAATTCAGCAATAAGGAAAACTCTGAATCAAGCACTGAGCACGATAAAGAAAACTCCTTTGTTAAAACTGTACCAAGAAGAGTTAAAATATTTGATGGAGGGCAAGTATTGTACTTTGTATACTACGTATCATCTGAAAGATATTTTTCCTTGATTCTAGACTTTACTGAGATATTGCTTCCTGATTGATTTATTTTAAGCAACAGTTCCCATATTGTGGTCTGTGGATGTTGGTTATGTTTCCAAGAAAAATGGAAAGTCATCAGAATCATGGAGCCATGAGAGTTACAAGAAGGAGTAATAAAATAAAAAACAGTAGGCAGTGCAATTCAATTTTTTCCAAGGAACAAGCATTAATCAGCAGTAAAGGCAGCTAGATACAGCCAGAGATGTAAATTCTTTTCCTGTATTTCTCTTACATGATAAATAACAGCTATTTTGCAGTAGGGCTGTATAACTCTAACTAGAGAGGATATAGTCCAGGGGCTAAGCAGCAGCCTGTGGTACAGTCTGTCTGGCAGTTTGCTGTGGCATACATAGCCTGGAGAACTCCTGATTTGAAAAGTGCCATGGAAATATTTACTGAGAGCCCTAGTCCCTGCACCATAATACTTTAAATCTGTTGCCTGATACGAGTAACAGTTACTTTAACCACAGTGTTGCACTATGTACAATGTTGTAGAAAACAGATTTTTTTAAATAGAAAAATACCAGTGACACCTCTACAATTTTTGGAGCACAAGTGGTGCATATTTTATTGTTCTCATAATTGGTGGTCCGCTCTAGGGCTTTCCATTTATTGGTTCCCAGTTGGAATCTAGTCTAGGCAAGCAGTTAAGCTATTACCAGCATTGCTGTGTCTCTCCACAGATCCAAACGTTGCAGGGACCAGGTCACAAAAGCTAAGTGCAACCTTTGGCATCCTTGACTGGAAATATGAAGGGTGTAATTGAATCTGAATGACTTTTTTTCATCTAGAGACAGTCCCCATAGTCTGAGTCCAAAAGACATTGATAGGGAATTTTAAAGACTTTCCCATTGTCATAACTAATGTTGTTCCTTTTCTGCATCCAACGCAGAGCCTCAAAGATGCTCTTTTAAAGCTTCCGCATGGTGCCCAAACCTGCTTCCAAGAACTGACACCTTTAAAAAGTTCCTGTGTTGCAAAGAGGAAATTTGAAATCTTTAAATGCTAACTATCAACGGTACCTTTATTAAAAAAGATAAGCTGTTATTCCTAGACAAATCTGATTACCTAGAGAAAAATATTGACATGAATTTAACAAATAAATGCAGAAGCTGAGCAGAAAAAGAGCATGATTGGTTTTCTCAGTCATTCATTTTCATCTAATGTGTTATTTTAGAAATTCTAGTAGATTGGTGTTTCTAACTAGAATCATTTTCCCATTACAACTGATTGCCTTACTCTTATGGTGCTGTTACTAGGTACAAGTCAAACGAAGACTATGTGTATGTTCGAGGGAGAGGGAGAGGGAAGTACATCTGTGAAGAATGTGGAATACGTTGCAAGAAGCCCAGCATGCTGAAGAAGCATATTCGCACACATACAGATGTCCGTCCTTACCACTGCAATTACTGCAACTTTTCCTTCAAAACTAAAGGCAAGTGCACTTTACTGTGTACATTTTTCCCCTTTTTTCTTTCTGCTTTAAAGTAGAATTCTTTTCTTCTCATAATTGGCTGTTCATGAACTAAAGAGGTTGCCTCTCTGTGGAGTTTTATTGTCTAGTGCTTCAAAATATTTGTAATTTCCCATTTCTTGCTTTTCCTTTATCTTCTGTATGTTTATTCAGATAATCACATCTACATGTGAATTAACTGTGTGGCATGCCACAGTGGGTGAGAAATTGGAGTGGGAGAGGGAAATCCTGGGAGTATGATAAAAATTAGGTGAAGACAAGTGAGATGGTTAGCTGCTCATCCTAGGTAGGGATGGGACACAGAGTTTTATGTCTGAAGCACTGATCTCTTGGAGGTATGAGGTGGACATATATTGTACTCATATTGGCACTCAACCAATTGCTCTAGGAAAGAAATTAGCCTTTATTAAATTACTGTATTGAAATTATTTTTTTTACCCTTGAAGAACAAGGTTCACTTTCCACTTGACCTTTTAAGACCCAGAGTTGGACCCCTACTTTCTAAAGCCTGTTTACAATAGAGACTTAAATGCATCCTAGTTTAAGCAGGCAGTATAATAAACAGTGGTAGATCCAGGCAAGAGAAATTTACAGCCAAAATACTTTCAGCAAAAGAATTCTAAGCCGTAAAATTTTTCTTGGCCTTGAACATAATTTAGCAATAATCCCCCCAGCTGTAACCTCAGAAACATTTGTATTTTTAGTGGGTTCAATGCTATTCAGTGGTTGGGTGGAAAACTTCCAAGAAATAACCCAGTGCTGCACAAAGTGGGATGAATAGGCTTTAGATGTGTCAAAACTTATCACTGCATCCTGACAGACTGGGTCATCATGTTGCCAATACGATGAAATGCTGGAGTGCAAACCCAGTAAATTCTCATTATGGTTTTTGCAGAGTAGGGGTGCTGGCCAAGTTCAAGTAGTTAAGTTCTGCCCATGTGAAGTTCTCCTGGTTTCAGCTGTAGCAGATACTTGTATTCATGTCCTCTTCTGCAGCTGGTATGCCCAGCTGTTGCCATTACTGCTGGCAGAGTCAGTCACACAGTTGGGTGCTCAATGTTTGGTAAACCACCCTTCATAACAAGGCAGTGTAGTCAGCAACTTCATGCAGTATGTAAAACTGGAAAATTTACTATTTGTGAGTCAATATGTTCATAACAATTATTTCAACATTTGGGGTGAGTTACTACCTTCATTTCAAAGCAGAAATAAAGTACTCCATAACCGTAGAAAAGTCAGCATTACACTGTAATTTCTCCCATTTAAACACCTCAAAGAAACTTTTTTGAGAGACAATAGGAAGTTTAAGTATAAAGTAAGCAGTTACTTCTAGTAACATGCATTTTATAAATCTTGTCATTTACAGATCTGAGCCACTCTTAACTTTTTCTTGATGATATTTGCCATATTTTCTTTTCAAAGGACAAGGGGGAGCAGCCTGTCAGGCCTCTCAGCTACGCATTCACTTTTGAGATTCAGATCAAATATGTTCATGTTCTGATTTTGAATAAAATTGATGTGTTTGCTTAAGTCGGCAGTGAAAATGTTTACACTAAAAATAGGATTCATCAAATACTAAAAGAACGGCAAGATATGAACTTTAGTTTCATGTAACAGTTTTGTCAACATGACTTTGAAGACTGAATCAGCCTTTTTTATACTTTGCCATAAACAAAGGAGGGATCTCTTACACCAGTGCAAAATACATCATCATCTAGGATTTCCATCCTATTCTATTGTATCTCAGTAAAAAACTTCTGGAAAGGTAGCCAGAGAGCTAGTAGCATTCAGGGTGGTGAATCTACCTCACCCTGGACAGCTTGCACTGAGGGACAAGGTTCTAGCAATTGTGAAATCAAATCATACAGGTTGTTATAAATGTACCTGAAGAAGAGATAAAAACACTGAGTTTATATTTGTAGACATTTATAGCAACAGAGTAGTTACTGGTTTATTTTTTTTTTTCTTAAGGAAATTTAACAAAACATATGAAGTCAAAGGCACATAGCAAGAAATGCATGGATTTGGGAGTCTCAGTAGGCTTAATAGATGACCAGGATGGGGAAGAAGAATTTGGTAAGAAATAAGTCTTCTTTCTTTACTGAATTATTGTGGTTATTTTGTCATCCCAATTTCTTACCCTTTCTTTTCCAAAGCTTTTCAATTCTTGTACAGGGAAAAGATACAGAGATAAAAATTTTAAGAGCTAGTCCAAGGGAGCAAGAAACACTGGAAGAACTTTCAGCAAAAGAAATGACAAGCATATGCTAAGGATAAATTGCTGCTGAATTTTTCACAAAGTGTTATGCAGTTTAACTTTATCACTTTCACAGATAAATTTGACAAGACTGAAAATACCAGAAAAACAGCTGTTTGCCTAGAAAAAAATGTAGTCAAATGTAGTGCTTCTTTGAAAATAATTGTGCATGAAATGGTCCAAGTTTTGAGATGCATATTTCATTAAAATGATGTCACTAACATGCAACACAAATCACAACTATGTTGCTGAGTGCTTTGCAAGAAGGCTAGTCATCTTCCAATGTAGCATTCTGTCCTCCTTCACAAATAATAGGGATAAATCTGCAGATAGAGATCACTTAGAAATTAAAAAACATTATTCATCTTGACCTGTTCTACTTCTTCATTACTGATGAGAATGTTATCAGAATGAATGCATTTGCTAATAATTGGAATTCTGCACTTCCTGCATCTGAAGAGATTTCCACTGGAGAGGAGATGAGATCAAGGACAGTCAAAGAGAGCCAAACCAGGTTCATGAGGGATTTGCTCGGAGTGATAAGAAAGGTGTGCCTGCACCAGACGCAGTGAGACGGAAAACAGGATTGTGCATTAGGACTGGTTTGGATCTCGGCATGTCTCAGTGCAGTGGTGGCATTTTTTTCCTTCCTCACATTTCTCGGTGGTGAGATGAGTTGTATTGCCTTGCCTTGGTGTATTTTTCTTCCTCCAGTGGAATAGTTTATTAGATTGCGGATGAGATTTTGAGAAACGAAAGCAGTGGGGGTCTTTATTTAAATAGTAAAGGGAAAGAAAGATGAATGCACTTACTCCTGTATGACAACTACTAGCAAAATAAGCGAATCAGCTTGAATCTAATTCTGAATAATGATGGCAATATGACTCAGCTGGTATGATTCAGTAGTGTGCAAGGTAGAGAGAAACCTGCATTTTCCCTTTTTTGGCATTCTTTGATACACTCCTTTTTCGTAAGCAAAAAACGTCTCTCTTCACAATTTGAGGTACCAAATAAATAACACAAAAGATAAGTGTCAGGACGAATTATTGTCCTTTTCTTACAGAGGAAGTTTTTATTAACATTTTCAGCCTTCGAATGACAGAAAATGTGTCACTTTTTTAAGTGATGTTCTGTAGCTTCTGACATTTTTGTTAGTTTTAGAAACTACAGCTGAACAGATATTTTCGTTTACTAGGAACTAAAAATATTTCATTGATTGATAAATTGATATTCCCAATTGCATACATTAAAAATTGCATTTGTCTTTATAATGTAATGGGAAATGTTTCAAATCTTGACTGAATTTTCAGTAACTCTGGGTAGAAGGAAGCCATTTCAAGCATTTGTTGAAAGAATGTTTTCCTTTGACTTCATGACTATTTAATTGAGAAAGAGAGAGGCTCTCTCTTTTTACATAACATGTACAGGCATGTTTAACCATAGTATAAATATATTATACATTTCCTGAATATGTTCTTTGCTTCAGCACAGTAATTACTTAATAAATTAAATATTCCAGTTTGGAAAAAAAAAAAAAAGCCAGACGTTCAACAGAATTTGCTTCATAATCCTTGAAATTATTCATGGAATTTAATTTTATGACTGCAATGCCTTCCCCCCCCCCCCCCCCCCCCCCCAGAGTAGAGAAGGTAACCTTTCTTTAACTGGAACCCCAAACAAAAAACAACTTGGTGATAAAATCCGTACCTTCTCCAAAGAATCTGGCTCAAGTACCCATAGTAAAACCAGCTGTGCAGCACAAAGCTCAGCAGTAGAGCCCTATCCAAGAGGCAGGGTAATTAAACGTATGATAAACATTCATTTGCTGCAGCCAAACCAGTCCAGCTTCTCCAGTTGCTGCAATGCACAGGGCATTTACAATTATCCATGTAAATTCCGTGAGTAACTGTACACTTCAAAAATGTTATTTAATTTGTCAGCTCACCTACCCACGCATGAAGGTATTTTTCACAATAATTCAGAGTCTTGGTTGTCAACCTATTTTTAAGGCAGAATCGGGAGGGGAAGAAAGTGCGATATATTTGCATACATACTTTTTTAAGTGTAAGTGGTTCTGTTGCCCTACCTGAAATCCTTTATGTGCTAATTTGGGCTATATTTGAATGTGATTGAATATTTTTTTGAAGTGTCTAGGCCATCGCAGTTAACGGCTCTTTGGCTGCCCTTTCCCCACACCAGTGCAGGAGTATGTAACCCACAAAGGAAAACGTGATGCGCCATGGGTATTGAGCTGCACTTGTTGTGTTACCTCTTTGGCCCTTTCACCCTCTCCCTCTGATGTGTGTTGCTGGCAGGTTTGGGCCATATATCCTTCAGTGTTTTGAAAAACCTCTTTAAAAGCATACATTTTTGTTGTGTGGTTGATAAAGAAGTTCTGTCTCTTACAAAGTGTTCTGCCTAATCCCATCCCTTTCCTCACTTGGAAGACAATGTGAGATGTGGAAGGCAATGTGAGATGCAGTAGAGTAAGGTGCAGAAAATCTGATAAGAAATAATTATGACCTCAGAAAAAAAAATTCTTCCTGTAAACTGTGAGATTGGCTTGTTTCCTGACCTGTAGAATGTCTGTCTGTCTGTCTCCACCTAATTCATTATCCTAACATTTGGAATACTGATTATTTAAGCACCTTTGCTTAAAATAACTAAACTGTATGTTTTTGACTTTGAGTTAGAGAATTTACAGAGAAATTTAACAAAAGCACCAATCCTTTTTTTGTGAAGGAAATTTGCTGATTCTATTTTTATGTAGTCTTTTTTAAAGGGTAGGCAATCACAATTATTTAAATACATAATTCTTTAGATTCATAGGAGAAGCCAGCTTTGACTGACAGCAGTAGAGATGAAGTGCATGCAGATTGAAGAAGGAGTGCAAAATTGTGCACAATTCTGAACACATGCACACACACACACACACACACGCACACAGAGCCTGGTTTTTTCAGTAATCTGAGAAGCTGAAATTTTGTTGTGCTGTAGAGTTTAGGAAAAAAAGAAAAATGCTCTCTAGCTGTCTGAGACTGTACATGATCAGAGCTTTTAACATAGCATTCTTTGTATTTGGACTTGTCATCATTTGGATATTAGTAAATACTTTCTGGCCTGGGTTTTTGTATGCAAAACCATTCCCTCATCCATTTATCTTTCATCTTCTGCTCTGTGGAATGTTCTTGTCACCAAAATACGGGGTTACAATGTGAGGAATGTTAATATCTGAATTAAACTGTCAGAGGAGGTGAACTGTTTAGTGTGACAGACCGCAACTGGGGATGTCCTCTTTGGCCCTGCTTACCCAACATTTTGCCATGCAGTCTTAAAAACAGCAATAATTTGTGTTCAAATTAAAATACTTACAAACTTTAAACTTGTAATATTTCATATGTAGGCTAAAATATGAGTACTATGGTATGCCTGAGTAAACTTGCACAAGATAGTTATTTACTAATGAAATCAGTAGATGGGCAGAACTTATTAGAGTGGTCTCTGTGCAGAAATTTTACACCAAAATGTCTTTTATTTTACCAGTAGAAAGACCTAATTGTAAGTTTCAGATACGTATTTTTATATATGTGTATATATATGCACACATTAAAAAAATACTTTCATTTTCTGCAGTATTAAAAAGGCTCTTCTGAAAATACAATAGTTCTAAGTTAATTAGCTATATGTTACTTACAGTAGATATTAAGTAAGTTTCAATGGCTCTTCATTAGCTTAATCTTGACTCTGTGTTTTCATTGCACCTACATTTAAGGAGTGAAAATAAATTAAAATCCTTGCAATAATATCCTCCTTTTACGAAGAGAATGGAAGTCTGGTTCTGTATAGATTACAGTAAAATTATTTTTTTTTTTGTTAATATCAGTGTCTAGTCTTCAACTAGATGTATGTTAGATGTGTTGAACCCCTACACCTACAGCCTGACAATAGACTACCTAGTGCTAGGCTTGATTTACAATATACAGGTCACTTAGGAAGGTTTTGGTGTAAATAATCTGTTTAAGCAGTGGCTGCTGTTCTTTTGGTTTGCTTTACTTCATTACTTCTCATGCTCTTAGGAATGAAAGTCAAACGCCCACAGATTTTTTTTTTTTTCCTCATTTCTGAGGAGCCCTGGCAATTACCAGTCTGAATTTAACCCAGTAGATGTCACTATGAGTCCTGTTTGAAGGTGGTGAGCAGTGGACAGGAGCTGAAGCAAGACTGAAATCAGTTAATTAAAGCCTATGAACAGATTTAGAATGACAGAAAAACAGCAAGGTTAGGTATAGATGCTAGCATTGTTTGCTGTACTTTTTTCTACCTTTATAAGAATTTGTTTGAATGGTTGTGGATCAGTCTATTACAAGACTAACAAAATGGATGAAAGGCAAGTCTAAGCTGTAATTATTTAGAAGAGTAGAGAGAATTGATGACATACAGACCTTACTTTCAATTTATGGTCATATAATGTCATACTAAGAAATATTTCTGCCTTTCTTACTGTAGTCTACATTTTTTCTTGAGTTTGATGGAGAATATATAATATAAATCAGATTATTTTAAAATGCTTTTACATAGCTATTAATCCCTAACTGAAGATAATCCCAGAATTTGAGGTGATTTGTATTACTCTGAGGCTTTGTATTAATCAGGTGCTATAAACCAATAAATGTAGTAAATTTAAATTTAGATGTTAATAGATAGTGAGTAGATACTTAGTAAGATATGTCTTTAATCTGCATAAGTAGAGCTAATAGCAATCCTGTCATTTTCTACGTAACTGTGCATTTTCGTAGGAATGTGTAAAACTGAACAGTCTGGACTTGTATTTTCAGGTCTTTCTTGTCTTTCTGCGAGTGAAAGAATGACAATGAATATTTTGCTCTTTATGTGAAAATCTACTTAAATATGATTAAGTTATAACCAAATGACTAAGTTATAAGCTGTTGAACTTTATCACTGGATTTGGTAAAGAAATTGCTAAGTCTGTAGCAGGTCCTCAATAAGTCAGGTTGTGTGGCAATAATATTGCAATTAAAATTAAAAGCTGAGATTCTGAAAAACCTTTGGTTTAGTGCTTTGCAGTATGGTGATAGTTAAAAGTACATAGGGAGACTTATTTCAGTTTCCTAATTCATAGCATCCCAACTGGAAAAAGCAGTATGTGGACTTATCAGCTCCAGGCACTTCACTAATGGACATACTAGGATGCTGATAATTCCAGCTAATGCTATTGTGCTAAAGAACTTACCAGCTTTTTCTGTTCCACTTCGGGGTAAAATGCCGGTAATAACAGCCTTAGCCAACAAACTCATCATCACCACAAGCACAGTACAGAGCTCACTAACTGAGGACCGAAAGCAAAACAAATGAAGGACTAAGATGATTTTTTGACGATGATTTCTTGACGATGATTTCTATACGTCAATACATAGGATTAAAAACTCAGTTTTCTTAAAAATAATTGTAGCTCGTGTGCAGGCAAAATTCCCAGTCAAAAGTTTTGTCCGTGTTTCTGTTATGCCTTTCTTTCCATCTGTTCCTAATTTTTACAGAGTTCAGGTCTGTAGACAAAGTGCACTTTCTCCTGTGAAGTCCAGGAAGAAGAAAGAGTCTTTCTAAGGGTTTAAAAGACAAGGTTGCAGCAGTTGACAGAGAATGAGAGGCATTCCCTACTCTTCCAAAAAGACTATTCATAAAAAATTGAGGCTGTCTTGAACAGTCTTTCTGTTAAAATGGTGAGAGTTAAGTTACAAATTCAAAAGAGAAGTAGCTTTCATAAGCCTTTGCTTAATAGTGTGAAACATTTTTCCTGTTTTCTTTTTTAAAAAAAGAAACTGTGAACTTTCATGCCAAAAGCCATTTCTCCATATGTTAGTGGCCTTTAAATTTATGACACATCCTTCATTCTAAAATATCGCACACCGTTTTACAACTTCATACAAAGTTAAACACAGAAGTAATTTTGTTCCCTTTGGAAATTGAGTCAGTTCTAGTTTTATATATATACATATATGTGTGTATATATATACATATATATATATATATAGGCTACATAAGCATATGGTAATAATTGTGCATAGTTCAAGATAGGAAGCAAAGAATTAATTTTTCCTCAATTAAAACTGCAAGGGAACTTTAGTAGGCAGTCTACAATTACCAGGATGGATTGAGGCCAGTACTACTTGCTTAATAAGACACTGCTTGGAAAAGAGTCTTTCAGGACAAGGAGTGGTCACAGCCTCAGCCCGATGCCTCCTTCAGAGAAGATCCATTACCTGCCTGGGTCTTCCACCCTGCTGAAACTGCATCATCAGGTCCTCTCACAACTCCACACTGATGCTTAACGGGATCACTAATTGCAAAAGCTTGGGCACCTCTTGTTTCAGCAACCATACATGCAGGTATAAAAGCCAGAGCAGTGTGTTCCTTTGTGCATTGCCAGAACAAGCAAGTCAGGAATTTTTTTTCTCATCTGATGTTGCAAAGCGGTGTGGGAGTAAGGGAACCACATTCATTGCTGTCACCTCGCCTACACTGCAGGCTCTGGTTCCAGGTAACCACACTCAAATAGAAGCTGGCAAATGCACAAAGGGTGGAGGTAAACAGGGAAACAATAGAGGGAAATGATATCCCATGGAGTTCTGCATGTAAGGAATCTGTTGCACACAGAGTTCCTCTTTTCCTTTCCATGGTTTTATTCTAGAAAGCCAAGATGTATGCAGAAAATTCCTACATAAGCAGCAATTGCTAGTAAATCCCAAAGCATTCTTAAGTGTTGATTTGAAAAAAGATTGTTTCTTCTTGTAAATCGGGGCATTGTTTGCACATATGTTTTCCTTGCTTTGCAAATGTGACAAGTCAGTCTAATCATTTCAGGTAGTTCCGCTTGCCAGTAAAAGCAGTCATTTGTGATTGACAGGAGCTTTCATAGAAAATGTGATTCATGTGGAGAGAGGGAGAAAAAAGAATGGAATCAGTAGGATTTCCCAGAGAATAGTTATGTGATGTTGGTAAAAAGATTGACGATAAGAGAGAGTCCAGAGTGAATTATAAGACTTTGCAATGCTCCCTGCATTATTTAAGGAGTTGTAGGATCGTGTGGATCACCCTTTAGATGTAACACAGAGAAAAGTCTTCGGGATCTGTTGTGGAGGCATTGAGGGAATCACAAATCACAGAATATTCTGAGCTGGAAGGGACCCATAAGGATCATTGAGTCCAACTCCTCACTCCCCACAGGACAGCCCAGTGAATCACACCATGTGCCTGAGAACGTTTTCCAAATACATCTTGAAGTCTGGCAGGCTTGATGCTGTGACCGCTTCCCTGGGGAGACTGTTCAGTGCCCAACCACCTTCTGGTAAAGAACCTTTTTCTAGTTTCCAACCTAAACCTCCCCTGACACAGTTTCATGCTATTCCCTCAGGTTCTGTCACTGGTCACCATAGAGAAGAGATCAGTGCCTGCTCCTCCTCTTCCCCTCATGAGAAAGTTGTAGGCTGCAATGAGGTCTCTCCTCAGTCTCCTCTTCTTCAGGCTGAACACACCAAGTGTTAGACCACTCCTCATGTGGTTTCCCTTCAAAAGGCCCTTCACCATCTTCATTACCCTCCTTTGGACACTCTCTAATGGCTTAATGTCTTTCTTATACTGTGGTGCCCAAAACTGCACACAATATTCAAGGTGAGGCCGCACCAGTGCAGAGCAGAGTGGGACAATCCCCTCCCTCAACAGGTTGTGCCTGATACCTGATGCTGTACCTGATGTCCCCAGGACACAGTTGGCCCTCCTGGCTACCCAGGGCACTGCTAACTCATATTACACTTGCCATTGACCAGGACTCCCACATCCTTTCCACGGCACTGCTCTCCAGCTTCTCATTCCCCAGTCTGTCTGTATATCCAGGGTTGCCCCATGCCAGGTGCAGAATCCAACATTTGTCCTTGTTGACCTTCATATGGTTGGGGATTGTCCAGTCCTCTAATTTGTCAAGGTCTCTGTAGGCCCTCCCTACCTTCCAGGGAGTCAACAGCTCCTCCAAGTCTTGTGTCATCTGCAAACTTGCTTAGTGTCTTTTCCAGTCCTGTGTCTAAGTTGTTTATGAAGATGTTGAAGAGCACAGGGCCTAAGGTGAAGCCCTGTGGAACCCCACTAGTGACAGGTCACCAGTCTGATGTCACCCCATTCACTGTTACCCTCTGTGCTCAACCTGTGAGCCAATTGCTCACCCAGCACATGATGTGTTTATCCAGCTATGCTGGACATTTTGTCCAGAAGGATCCTGGGAGAGACAATATCAAAAGCTTTACTGAAATCCAAAAAGATTACATCTGCTGGCTTCCCTTGATCAACTAGGTGGGTTACCTTGTCATAAAAGGAAATCAGATTTGATGAGCAGGACTTTCCCCTAATGAAGGCAGAATAATCTTCTCCATAACCTTACCAGGCACTGAAGTGAGACTAACAGGCCAGTAGTTTCCAGAGTCATCCTTCTTGCCCTTCTTGAAAATTGGGAAAACATTAGCCAGCTTCTGGTCAACTGAGACTTCTCCAGATTCCCAAGACCATTAAAAATCATCAAGAGAGGCCTCACAATTACGTCAGCCAGCTCTTTAAGTATTCTCAGATAAATCCCATCAGGCCCCATAGACTTATAGGGATCCAGCTGGAGCAGCAGGTCCCTCGCAACTTCAGGGTCAACTGGGAGTTTTTCATTCTCACAGCCATGGTCCTCCAGCTCAGGGCACTGGAACCCCACCTAGCCCATCATCAGCGTTGAAGACAGAGGTAATTGTTTCCTTTCAGAAATCAAACGTATGTAGAGGTTCTAACATTTTTGCAAATTAATGGTGAAGAAACACTGTTTGTGTGAAGAATAGAAATGACAGAAGTATATAGAGAAAAAAACCCATCCAAGTCCATGTGTTATTGTTAATAGTATTTTTAACACTCCTACTTGCCATATTTTTGGAATGGACCTCACTGAATCAATGTTTCTACTAAAATGTATTTTTTATTTCGAACAGCTTTGTGAATGAGAATTATAAATGAAGACTATTTAAAATTCTACAAAATATTTCTATTAGGATCATTCCAATGACCTGGAGGATTTGGGGTATTTTTAATAACGTCTGACATGTTCGTATCTGCCATAGTGAGTGGAGAAAATCTACAGTTTCCATATTTAGTTAATGTACAAATTACTGTGTAGGCAAAGAGGGGCAAAGTCATTATAGAGGGATTTTTTCAAAGAAGCTATTAGTTTCATTCCTAATTGCATTGCTCATTTGAAACCATAAAGGCTTGTAATGCTGTGTAACTTACTTAAAGGTAGCTCAATTAAACCCATTTATTTTACCTGGAGTTCAAGGTACTTATTTTGGTTTTGGTAACAGCAGCCTAAAGTATAGGTAGTATGTTTGACTTCTTTTAAGGGTCTGATTTTTTTCAGAATTGTTCATTTTGATGTTAAGTTGCTGTGTAGATTTCCCCAGAACAGGATCTCTGAGATTTTAACTAACCAGCCCTCATGGCTTTTACAGAGCCAAATGATTTTTATGCTGATATTTTTTTTGGACAGCTCAACAGACAGACCTTTAATCAAATACAAAATATTAGTTCATTCAAAGCATTTTGTCTTTTGTAAAATATGATCCCAAACAGTCTGGCTTGGAATCAGTACAGCAGATGGAATTTTCTGTCACTTTACTAAAGACAATTTTTTCTTTCCAAGTCATGATACAAAAGAAGGTGAAAAGCTGCAGTAGAACTGTATTTAGTAGAGAAATTTACCACTAGACAGCAGTTTAGCTTTAAGACTTGAAGTCAGGAGGGCTTCTTCATGTGAACAAAGATTCATGCATAGGTAAATTTTGATCAGATTAGGGCTTTCTTGCTTCCTAGGACATCTTGGGTGATTTGTTCATAAACCTTTCAAAACATTAGCAAAGTGAAGAAATCTGGTAAAGTCTAATTTTGCTCTCTTTTGCCTGTTAACGAGACAGATTCCTGACTAACAGCCTCCAGTCTTTCTGTTTGCATCCTTCAAAAACCTTTGCAGTAGTGATTCATATTAGGTACAAGGACACCCACCACCCACTTATGAGTCAGAACCAGCTAAGGTTGATAGACCAGCTTCATATATCGTCACTGGGAACCTAATGAACCAGGAATCTACTCACTTCTCTCCAAGTGAAAGAGTGAAGGGTGACTTTGATCAAATGGTTATAAATGGCTTAAAAGAAAACAGCCAAATCCAGAAGCTTGAAAACAATACAGAAGCAGAAGATGAAAGATTATGTACTGTATAGTTAAATATGTATGGTGGAAAATAAAAATAAAAATTGAAGTCTTCCCTGTTTCTTTGATGCAATGGGATGTGACTGAAAAATACATGTGCCGTGTGCTTTTTTGGTGTTTCTAGTTACTCTCTCCCTCTTCCTTCCCAGTCAGTCCAGGACCTTCATTGTCTTACCTTCTAATTCCCACTTTTGCAGGTGAGAAGCAAAGAATTGGGTTTGACCGGTCAGGATATGATGTGGAGGAGTCTGATGGTGGAGATGAAGATGAAAATGACAATGAAGATGATGATGAAGACAGCCAGGCTGAGTCAGTGCTATCCACAACCCCCTCAGTGACGGCCAGCCCCCAGCATCACCCCTCTCGAAACAGCCTGCAGGATGCCGCCAGCACCGATGAAGACATCAGACTTCCAGACTGTTTTGCTGGGGTTCACACGGACTCCATGGATGGTCTGCCAAAAGCGCTGCTGACGAAAATGACCGTCCTTAGCACAGTGCAGTCAGTTAGCAGGACCTCCAGTTCACCAGCAGAATTCACCCATCAGGAAGCACATGAGGATAAAGCCCAAGAGAGAGGAGCAGATCCGCACGGTGCTGGTGTGGCACTGACGGACATCGCTCCTACATCCCCAGGTCGACATATGTCTGTGGATTACCCCGATCCAGAAACATCCTTGGGCCACTCCTTAATATCAACTGCAACTCTTACAAAGGTAGGAGTGCCTGACTTCAGGGAAAGAACAGGATTTTAAACCCTCTTTCTGAAGATCTTCTTAGAGATTTTTGAAAGATCAAAATGTTTACCTTTCCTTTTATTCTTAAAGTTGTTGGATGATGAGTCAGAAGAGTTGAAAGTAATCAAAGCACAAATGTGTAGGACTCTAGAAACAAGGATGTTGTAGGAGCACTGCTTTTCAAATGCTTTGATTTGATTGTATTCTTCCTGAAAGGATTAATTGTAATATGGTCATTTCAGCTGATGTTTGGAGCTGGTAGATTGTATTACAAATAAAAAGGACATAACAGATATGGCATAAACAATATGTTTTTTATTCCACATATGTCCACAATATGGGGAATAAACATATGCTGGTGGTTATGAAGTTTTCGGAGAAAAGTGATAGAATTCCGAAGTCTTTTCACTATGAAATATGATGATATAATAATTGGTGGTTCCCAAGGGAAATTAATCTAATCCCAAAGGTTTTTGCCTTATCACTATAAAAAAAATTGTGCAATTGCTTATATCTCCTCCAAATATGCTTAACAGTAGAATTAGAAAGAGCACCAGATGTTCAAGGAAACTAGGAGATTGCCTTTTGCACAATAGCAAAAGGAGAGATGAACACAGAACTGAGATCTCTCAGTGCTCTCAGTTTTTCTCCAAACTGAATATTTTAATCAGAAAAGGATAAGTTTTGCCTATGCATGTGCTAGACACACAGCTTTTCAAACAGTGTGCAGAAAGATGAGGTCAGTCTGTGTGGAAGGCTGCGGGACTGTTCAGTAATTTTGGCCGGTGTTGTCTTTAAAACTCTACCTAGGAAATCACAGAAGGGAACTGGCAGGTGTAAAGCCTTTTTACTATTCAGTAGTAGTTTTAATGCACTCTGTTGGGGATGGTACAAGTCACATACCCGACTGACCCTAAGGTTATCTCTTGAAATTTAAATTCTTACTGCAAACCATGAAGGCATTTGAGCTTTTCAGAATACTGCTCAGAAAAATGTGATGCAAAATGTAGTTTAATTAAAGGGATAATTAAAGTACTGCCTTCTCCATGATAAGTGAAACATTATATAGAATCATATCATCTAGGTTGGGAAAGACCCTTAAGATCACTGAGTCCAACCATAAACCTAATTTTGCATGCAGTTATACAAAAACCAGTATCAGGAAATTTTCAAAAACATAAACAGTAAGTAAAAACTTAATTCTGCTTTAAGTACTTATTGACTTGTTTTTTCTTTGGAAATCTGTACTACTGGATTTACTTTTTATGAAGTTTAAGATAGCTAACTATTGGCAAGAAGAAACAGTAAAAATTATTGCTGCATTGCATTGTTTGACAGAGGTTCATTTCTGCTTGTAAGAACTGTGAGTTCATGTGGCAAATGTAAATTGGAGCAAGTTTCTGGTGTGACAGAGAATAAAACAAAGTGGTCTCTGATCATCGTATATACCTTCCAGAAAAGGGGTAGGGTCTTTAATTTGGATTATGAGTTCCAGTTGTTGCCAATGGATACCAGAAAGACATTTGACTGAGTTTACTCTCTCGTTAAGTAGAACCACAGAAACCTCAAGTAAATATTCATACAATTAAAAAAGGTCTTCATTTATATAGCTCTGATAATTGTCTACATTAATATATTAAAATTTACAAAAAAACCCAGAAGGTGTGTAAGTAATACAAGGCAGCAGTTCCTTTCCAGACTACCTGCTCCTTTCCCAGACCAAAAGAAGTGGCAGCCTTGTGTCTCTGATGGTTCATCTACAGTCTGTTCCTGTTGTGAATGGGTGTGGATCCCGCTTCTTGTGATCAAGACAAGGAGCCAACACACCTCCAGAAGGCTATTGTATGTTCCTTTGAAAGTATCTCTACCAGTTTATCAAGATTTATTGAGAGATGTCAGTTCTGAGAAAGATGCTGGCTACATTCTGACACCCATCTTCCCATTTAGGCTGGTTGTCACTGCATAGTCAGTTAATCATATTCTCCCTTAAACAACATTCCCTACCAGCAGTTTTCAGAAGCATTTCTATTTGTTTGTCCATTTTGTGCCTGCTCTAGAGATCTCTTGAGAGTTCGGTCAAAACTACAGAATTACTGTTTAGGACTATATAAACTAAGTAAGGTTGCACCACTCTTTGTGTGTTATGAATATACCTAAAACTAAAAGATAACTGTGACATTGCAGTTGCACTTCAAGACCACTCGTTTTAGGAAGTTTTAGGAAAGGAATTGCCAGCCTTGGTCAGTAAAAGGCTGTATGAGGAGAAAAGGGATTATCAGACCAGGTATGCGCACCAAATAAATCACGGTAAGCAGAGGCAGCAATGGGATGTGAGTCCCACATCTCAGTCCAGCGTCCACCTATCACCTCCACCAGTGCAGGAGCTATAGTTGTCATCCATCTCTTGTAATTGCATATCTCCTGTCTTGCCACTTTAGAAGCACCTACAGACAAATGTGTCATGATGCTGCCTCTGCCTGCCAGAGGCTGTAATGCCTTCAGGAGAGGAACCCAGTGCATCAAAAATGCCAGCTTATGCTTATTTAACTTTCTTGCATCAGGTGATTTCCACATAAAACAGTTCTCCAAAGCCTTCTCACTTCTTAAAAAAACTCATAGGAAAGATATTCAGCAACGTTTTCGAGTACTTGTGTTTGAGAGAAATTAAGCAGGCTAATTAGGAGAGGAAAATTCAATTAGTGGGTGAGGAAGAAGTCAGAAAACGAAAGGAAGGATATCAGTTCATTGTTCAAGTTGAGCAGCATATACTATGAACCAGTTTGTTGGTTTTAGTTAAAAGGGGTATGGGAAGCATTCCAGCTACCTTGTGTTTTCATTGCACTGGGGGGATAGTGGTGGCTGCTGCATTAACACACCTGTGTTGTTCTCTCCCAGAACATGCCCTCCATCAGTTCCCCCTCCTCGCTGGCAGACCACAGCATGCAGACAACAGCGCCGTCACTCTACACCGAAATCTCTGAGGAGAACCTGACCAGGTCCCTGCAGCAGGCTGCCGAGCTGAGGGCTCCCCAGACTCACCTCTTCAGCCACCTCCCTCTGCACTCACAGCGGCAAGCCAAGGCACCCTACGGCATGGTACCCGTCGGAGGCATCCAGGTGGTCCCCGCCGGCCTGGCCACCTACTCCACCTTCGTTCCCATCCAGGCCGGGCCGGTGCAGCTCACTATCCCAGCCGTTAGTGTGATTCACAGAACTACCAGCGCCCTTGGTGAGGCAGGTGGTGCGGCCACTGGCACCACCACAAATCCCATGGGGGTTGCCGAGGTGAACAGCGTGGTGCCATGCATTCCCATTGGCCAGGTGAGCGTTCCGGGCATTCAGGGTCTCAGCACGCCCAACCTACAGCCTCTGCCACCTCTGGGCATGGAGACAGTGAACATAGTGGGCCTGGCAAACACCAACATCGCCCCACAGATGCGCCCTTCAGGAATTACCCTCAACGCTGTGGGCCTCCAGGTGCTGACCGCTGGCACGGCCCCACAGGGCACCCCCAGCCCACAGGCACACATTCCTGGCCTGCAGATACTGAACATCGCCCTGCCGACCCTCATTCCCTCCGTCAGCCCCGCCAGTACTGAGGGACATGGAGCCTCTGAGGCACCTACTACAGGCAGCAAAACCTGCGAGGTCCAGCTGGAGCCAGCTCCTGTTGGCTTCCCTGCGGCCGAGGTCGGCCAGCCCAACCGGGATGCTTCTCCTCAGGTGGTGGCTGGCAGCCAGCAGTACAGTGGGAAGAGCCATCCTGAGCCTACCCCACTGACCAACCTCAAGCAACCCATTGGTCCAGGGAAAGCGGATCCTGAAAAGACTGACCTCGCGAACCCTACCAAGCCAAAGCATGACCTCCCTTCCCACCAGGTGAAGAGGGCTACCCCAGCAGAGCCCCGCTCCAAGGTGATTCCCAACACATTAACCAAGTCCCCGGTCCACCGAACTGTCACCCCGGACAGACAGGTACACAGACCAGCTGCCCCGCCCCGGCAGCAAAACACGGTGCAGTTTAGCGATGGCAGCAGTGACGATGAGGATAGACTTGTAATAGCAACCTAGTTTTTGTTTTGCATTGTGTTTTTATTTTTAGGGGTTTTTTGGGTTTTTTTAATAACACTTACAGGTTTCTTTGCAAACCTTCTTTTCCTTAAAGCACATTTTTCTGACACAAACCCATTACTAATCTTCGTGCAATCATGAACTCTTGACCAATAATTGTTGTTCCTTGTCAGCTCCAGCCATTTTTGTACATGTTGTATAGACGATTGTGCCTTTTTGGAGTTTTATGTTTAGAAACCTGTACAGATTGTTGAATATATATATATAATATATATATATATAAAATATGTATATTAAACCCAGGTAGTTGCTTGTGTTTAGTAAGTAAACATCCTATGTCAGATAAATAAAGAATTAAATTATATGTTGCACTGTTAAATGTAAATTTTTATGGCTGTGGGACAAAGTTTCTGTGTACAGATCTAGTATGTAAAACTCCATATTTATTGTATCCATATTAGTCTTGGAAAAGGGTCTGTCCATCTTTCTTGTGTAAGACGGTAGCTTTACACTTCAAAGAGAAATACAGTATCTGTGTTACAAAATATTACAGTAAAATTTTGTTTACTGACTTTACCATTGCTTATGTTGTGCCTTCTTGATGCAGCCCGGTAGTTGGAGAGGTGCCTGACTTGTTCCTTTCAGTACCCTTCAAGCTGCATTCAGCTTGAAAGGATCTGGTGGTGGTGTATTCCCCTGTGGTTTCACCCGCCATGGCAGAGAGAGAGAGAGAGAGAGTATGCTCATCAGGCTTGCTTGGAGAGCAACCTTCTGTTTCAAAACATCCGGTGATGGCAGAATGGGGAGGGAGTCCTTCAGCTTTTTGTAGAGCGAGCATCCATCCACCCCGTGTTTTTGCCTAATTAAAATTTGAAGACTTCCCTGAAGGAAAACAGCAAAAGGGACAAGATGAAATATTTTTTTATATGTAACCTTGAACTATAAACCCACTTTTTATTGATATTAAAATGTTGTTACACAAGAAAGGAATAATTCTTTGTGTGTTAATTGCAAAATCCACCATACAGTTGGTGAAAATGCCACTGCTGTAATGAGGATTTGGCATTACCATCAACATGTTACAAGACTGCTTTTCAGGTGATATTCATTTACAGGTAGACAAAGCCATTTTCTCCCTAATTTTGGCTTTGTCTTATTCATGCAGGGCAAAAAAAAGGGACGAGAGGTCTTACACATACAAATAATGTGCCATTACATCAACAAACCTGTCATGGGCATACAAAAAACCATGGATGGATCCCAGAATCATGAAATTTAACAAAATTCTTCACTATTTTTGCACATAGTGGAAACAATGTAAAGTATACCATGTATACCACTACATTTTTGAGGCGTTCAACTACTGCAGGAGACACTGTCACAAGTTACAAGGCTAAACATTCCTAGAAGTTTCAAATTGACATTGGATTTGTGCTGTAATTTTTAAATGGAGTTGGTTTCCTGCTGTGTCCTTGTATCACATTCTTACATAAGTTTATATAAGAACTTTAACAACAAATTCCAGTAGAAAACTGGAAGATGTAAATTAAAAGCATGATCACCTTTACGGAAATAACAAGGATGAGTGCATATAAAACAACTGGAAGAACAGGGTAGGAAGCAAATCTGGAAAAAATATTGGGAGTGAACCTGAAAGTGAACTGGGCTTCATTGTGCACAGATTAACTCCTATACCCAGCTCAGAGAAGTAATTCGTACCTCGTACTGCTCTTATTCAAGAACAGCACTATCCTAGATCCATTTTTAACTTTACACCGGCTTTTGTACTGTACTCACATTGTACTCATTACATTATTCCGTTACAGTGTGTTGTAAAACTGTAGGCGATGTTGAGTGAGCTTTATTAACTTTCAGGAAGAGTGCTTCAGTGCCAAGAAATCGTTTTTATTACTTGTGATTATCAGCCAATTGTACTAATCTAGCAATTAGAAACACACATACTAGAAAGGAGAAATTACTCTCGTTTCTGACATGAATGCTGGTAAAATTCCTTAGCGTTCAGAGCCTCGCCGAGGGCCCAAGCGCCTGAACGACAAAGTACTCTGAACTCACATTGAACTTAATGAGAGTTAAAAGTACTCAGCACCCCGCAGTGTTGGACTTCAAATTTTTGAGTGTCTTATGTGCAGCCACTGTGTAAAATGTCACTGTGCATTTGTATGTTCTTTTTATAAAGATGTAGTAGTGATGTCAACGTGTCTTAAATCATTATCATTTATACCTATGTGAAATTACCTGAACCAGCCAAAGTTGAAAACAAAACACTGCTGTCTTACATGTGCTTTGAGAGCCTGAAGCTTTTTCTAGGAGAATCAAGTGATGGTTTGTAGCTAATGAAATCAGGAAATTTTGCATTAGTTTTAGCATCTTTGAAATGGACACTTACACTTAGCAGTAAACTAGAACTATACTGATTAATTTGAGCATATTTATCTACAGCATGACTAAAAAAAGATGACTGAATCAGATTTACACCAAAGTAAAAGTATCTCCAAAATTTTGAATGCCATCACAAGTTATTACCATTTCTCTGAGTTTTTTAAGGCAGCAGTAGGTAAGAAATTGCTGTTCCACATGCCCTGAAGTATGATTTTATTAAACTCAAGAGATTTACTGTGTACACATCTTAAATATTTACTTGACTAGCAATTTGTGGTGTGCTCATTTTCTGCTCAGGATTAATTCCAGGAAGTCACTAATTTAACAGAAAATTTAACCTGGTGAACCAGGTGATCTGCATCTGTATTTTCTATTCTAGGTGTTTTGAAGACATCAAGGTCAAGCGATGAAAGCAGTATCTTGAAGAGTAAAAATGACATGACAACAGATATGTCATAAAGAGGAATGTTAAGACGTGTCATTTGGTAAGTTAATAGCAGGACAATAGAGAAAAAGGACCAAGAGAATGGGTACTGATTCAGCTAAGGCCCAGAAGTTGTGAGTTGCATCTGAGGATGTAAAGGTGCAGATTGAGAGGTCTGGGGACAGATACTGAATCATCACACCCAGGCAAAACAGACAAGCCATATTTGAAGCAGTAACTCCACTAACAATCAAAGATTAGGAGGTAGTTACGGATGTATGTAATGTTGTTCAAATAGAAGTTGAAGGAAATCACTTTTCTAGATTTTGTTTGTGGTCCCAAATGCTATACTATTTCACTACCTTCTAGCATGTTTCCAAATGTATATTCCTTAAGATGCTTCTACAACTTGTGCGAAAGGAAAAAAAAAAACAAAACAACAAAGCAGGAGTGTGACCAGACCTGGGAGATTAAACTCCGTTCCTCTCCTCTGTTAGTGTTTAGCAGTTCATTTTAATCATGCATGTAACCAACATCTATACTATATGTCAGCACACATATAGTATGTATATATACTATACACGTGGGTGTCCTACATCAGCACAAGCCTGTGACCTCTGCATCAGCAATTATGTTTTCATTCTGAATTAATTCCTTTTATTTTAAATTTTGTTCTATCTTTATTCTCTTGTCCGGAGTCATTAGCGATAGAGCATTCGCCTTGCCACAAGGATTGTTCTGTTCAAAGCAGTAGCAAACATCTGAGATATCTGCCAGTGCAGGATTAGGCTGCTCTTCAGATGGTGTGAATTATCACAGCTGAATTGGAGTAAATATCACCGAGGCTGTTTACTCAGCCATCAATTTTTAACAGCTCTATCACATATCCTCTGGCAAATCCAGCACAGCTGTTTAAACATTAGAAGGCCAAAACAAGTGTTGCTCCTCAGCGTACCCAGGCGCAGTCTGGCATCTTTACACAACCTGTTCCCATCAAGAGAGTGCAAGCAGGTGCTAGCTAAAGGCTGGGTACAAATACAGCTACAGTACAAACATGGCACAGTCAGCTTCTGTGAGACCCATGCAGATGCTTCCCTGTGATTTGCCAAAAGCTCTCACTAGAAAAAGAACCAACCAGTGGCCTGTAGCTCTTCTCTTTTGACTCAGACCTCACTTGATTTCTCGTTGCAATACATGTTGCTTGCTGGTGATGTGGGTACCTGATTTTGAAGGCAGCATGTCTATATAATAATAACAACAGGTTTGGAACATGAACTCTATTAAAAGTGTCTGTGCTTCCCATTTGGGCTTTAATAAGCTATAGCATGACCTACTTGTCACTTCTTAGGACAAAAACTAAACCAGAGACAGACGCTTTTCATGTAAGTGTCATCAGATCTTTTGACCTGTAGCATTACATCCCCAGACACAACTCCAAACTCCTGGACCGTGGCTGGAATAAAGAAAACTCTACTAGGTTCAGGGATGCCCTGCCCTGCATTGATTACTGCTGCTGTTCACACCTTTGCTCCTTTTCTTTCTCAAGTAGTTTGCTGAGCTTCAGGTTGCTGTAAATTATGCCCTGAGGCTAGAGCAGCCCACAGTTGGTCCATATCACCAGTCCCCTGCCAGAAAGTCTGACAGCAGTGTTTTGCATACAAACAAATTCAAGTGCCCATCACATGCATTTCATCTCAGACAACCTACTTAGGGTGAACACAATGTGGCCCACCTCAAAGATATACCATAAAACAAAGACATACCATGCTTTACACTTCACTGAATGTTTTGTGTGGTTTCTTAAACAGAATTTATCTTGCCTTGAGTTTACTGACATATATGTTAAACAGAACATAAAATTAATTTGTCACTAGACATTTTATTCCAGAAGTCTTTATTTTTTTGCAAAATAATCCCCATTAAGGCTTTATAAACACTCTAGTTTAAACGTGTAAACTGCCCTTCAGACAAATTTTTAACATGGGGACAGTTTCATCAAAACAGGAAAAAACCCCTCAGTTTTAGCATGAGTGACTTGCCAAAAGCCGTGGAAACCAAACAATCCACAAGTAAGATTACTCCCTCAAGATACTCTTCAACTGATTTAGCTGATGGGCCACTGCTTCTGTTGCTTTTGAAAGATCCTCTGAGACCAATATGACCATCTCATAGCAGGGAATCCTTTCCTTGCTTTTATGGTTAATAATACGAATAATAGGTGTCACCATCTTAGGTGATTTGTGGTCAATGTCTAGTTGTGGATGTTAAATTATGAATTACTAAAAATAACTTAGAATTGTCTTCCCATGTCTTAGGGAAATTTCCTTTCCTTGTAAGGAGGCTCAGCACACACAGATGGCCTTTTTTTTAATGATACATAAAATACCAAAGATTTACACCTGATAGAAACCATTTATGGCTTATATCTTTGAAGATGAGGCCACTGTCTTAGGTCTAGACTCTGGATTGCTAATTCTGTTACTGACTTAGGATGAGAATAAACTACTTTGAAGTACTTCAAATTGATTATTAGGTAATTTTATATGAAATGAGTGCGTGTGGATGACCAAACAGCAGCAAGGATGTAACAGCATGCAATTAATTGAATGGATGTTCATGTTTTGTTCCAGAAATGCTGAATCAAAAAAAACATATTTATGGCAAAGGTGCTATTGCCATCATGTTTGTCCATCCACTTCTCCTCTCTATACTGGCCTGACTACTCAAAATGTTATGAGATGGCTGCTGATTTTCAGATATTCCATGAGATGTAAGGAAACCATGCTAGCTGAAAGAGGGCAAGGCTTTACATTCCTACAGTTCAGTCATGGAAACAAAACTTAGAGTTCTAAGATGAGTCAATTAGCTAGGCATGCTTAGTTTTCTTTGGTAATAGTAGGCTTGTTTTTCCCAATAAGGTCAAATGTTAAGGCTTGTTTGGTTTTGTGGCTGTACTCCTTAGTGTATTTGAAATCCATTACCACGGGTAAGGCATTTGTGCTGGAAACAGGCCAACCTAAGGCTGTTTGTAAAGCAGAATGCCCCTAGCATTTCCTCTTTTTGTTAAGTTAAGGCAGTTACAACATCCCTTTGGGCTTCAGAAGTTCCATTTGCAGGTCATTCAGGTCTAAGCTGCTTCGGTGTTGGTACCTAAATACCTTGCCGTTGGATTCCTCCTGAGAAGCAAAGCATTTGGCATAGGTGACAGCTACATCTCTTATACAAAGCTCTCTAAAAAAATCACTGGCTGCTGAGAGTTGGTCCCCACCCCGTCAGATCCCTGCTCCAGATGCAGACATGCAAGCGAGTTCACAGCCCTCGCTTGCACAGGACTGGTCCCCATCGCAGCAACAGCAGCCCCACCTTCATGAGGGGGTTTCCCCGGGGTGCCTGTGTAAGGCAGGAGTCATCCTGGGACGAGAATGTGCAGGGAGGGACCCAGCATGGAGGGAGCATCACTGTGAACATCCGCTCACCTCCCAGGAGCAGAGGGCCACAGAGAACCTCTAAGGATTTTACTCAGTGCCAGGCGTCATGCAGGTGCAGATTTTGAAAAAGGAGTTAGGCATCGTTGCACGGGCATTGGAATAGATAACCTTTAAAAGGTTAACTCGAACACAGTTTCTATGAACAGGACCTACCCAGATCCAAAGCAGCTAAGCGGAAAGCCATCGGCTTGAGACTTAACCCTTTCTATTCCTTATGATCGAGGTATATCAAGTCAAAATGAAGTATTAAAAGGCACCTTTTGACAGAAATTTTTGACAAATCAGGAGGAATTTTGACATGAAGCCAAAATTCCCTATTTGAGCACAAAATTACTATGGTTCCTGTTCCTGCTGATGCTCAAAAATTCACCAGCCTGAGCTGCTACCTGTCTGGCACCCAGCTCTTCTCAACAGGATTAAGCAACAAGGCAGTTTGCTTCAGGAACACTGTGTCCAGAGAGGTCATACCCTTTATACAATGCAATCACAAGGTCTTCATTCTGAACACATGAGTGTGAGGAGAAGGAGTTGGTGATGTCCACTTCTTACTCGCTCAGCCACCGATACTGCAGTGGTGGCACCCTCTGCCACTCCATCTGTGAGATGTGAGGAAAAGTAGAGTCACCATCCTCTCATGGGAGGCTGAAGGACACCAGTGCTGCACCAGCTCTCTCCTCATCAACCAGGGGCTATATAGCAAGGGAGGCGGGCACCTTCGTTGGTTACACCTCTTTCCCAGGAGGCTGCTCCAAGCTCCTGTGCTCTATCCAGACCAGCTGCAGGCACTTGCTGGCAGAAACGAGGCCATGAGAGAAGAAAGAAAACCGAAGCTGCAAGACAGAGCAAGCCAGGGAGAGCACTGTGTTGTAACCAGGCTGTTAGGTTGTTTGGGCACAGGAAGGCAGCTCTTGTATTTCAGACCTGTTACCCAGTGTGTTAGGTGTGTCCCTGGTTTGCAAAAAACAGTTTAGGTGCCAGAACAGAGGCAAATGTTGAAACAGTGCCTCTTTGCACAACAGTCATGTTTTCATCTGGACACCAGACAGTTTTGCTCCACCAAAGTATCAAGTGGGTGGTTCAGAAACCATTTTTGACACTTAGAGGTTTAAATTTTGTTTCTCTTTGTTTATTCACATACCTATAATCATCCATGACTCTTTCTTATTTACAGGGTTCAGAGCAAGAGCTCACACAGCTAATGCTGATTAATTCTGCTGGACTGGATAACTGGCTCCCCTGTGGATATCCTGTTTTCCTGTGAATCATCATTCCTTCTTGAGACATCCTCCAACTCAGATCAAAGATCCAGAATGTATTAGATATGAAGACATCAGACAGCTCAAACAAATTAAAAAAGACACACACAAAGAAATGCATCCCAGTTGTCCCTCCTGTCCTGCTGAAAACTGGTACGGTGAACACAATTCTATGCACTTGATACAAAAGGATAAAGACAAAAGGAAGAAAAAAAGAGAGAGACTTTGGAAATGTAGTTTACCCAGAGACTTCTACAAATTGCCCTTTCTAGGTATTTGCACTTTTGTACTTATCTAGTTCTCCCTTGCAGTTGGAAACTCCTCAGGCTAGATCCTCAGCTGATGGAAGCTGACATCCGTAAGCTTCAGCAAGAACTGCACTAACTGCATCAGCAGAGGACTTGGTACTTTCCATTTAAGTATTGAGCCTTGCCTACAAACACACAAATTAAAGGAACATGAAAACCTGTTTTCTGTTTTTTCAAGTTTATGTAGTCTGTTGTGTCATCTATGGTTTTATTCAATTTTTTCATTTAGCTATATGAACAACTGAAAAGATCCTGTAGCAGTGAAATGCCAAAACCTAAGGTCGTGAGGTCAAACTAGATTATCTTAATAGTCTCTTCTCCTCTTGCAATCTTTGAACACAGGTTTTATCTGATAAGGGAGTTAAAGTCTTTATTTCAGCAACGTTTGATCTTGAAGATTGCACAAATAATTAGTCTTTTAAGATTCTGAACTTCTTTTAAAATAGAATTTTAAACTCTCCTTTTAATGGATGCCTTTTAATCCTTATGTTTAAGAATAAGAGCCATGTTTGATCTAAGACGACATACAATGTGTTTGGATAGTAAGAGAGACCATTTTTATGGGAGTGTTTGAACAATATATTGTGTTTTTTCAAGAAGCTGTTCCTCCAGTCAGTGAAAAGTGCTGAATGAAGGACTAAAGGACAGTCCTTTTGCTGTCATTAAGGTCATATCAAAGGAAGATAAAACGTGCTGCTGTTACATCTTAGAGTGCACTGTGTCAGGCTTTTAGTCCTAGAATTCTAAGTCTTCTATTAACCTTCTACACTTGGAGGGGAAAAGAAACACTTTTAACCTTACACACTGTGAACACTCACTTAAAGGCTGTGGAGAGAAGAACACTCAGCAGGAATGCACTCTGCAAACACTCATCAAAATCTTTAGATTTGCATATTCTTAATCAATGAGGTTTTGGCAAAATAAAGGGGGGTGTTTTTTATCCAGACGATAGTTTGTCCAAGTCCCTGGGTGGGGTTCAGCTGTTTCTGTTTTCTTTGAGGAAAAATGTCCTCAAGGTCCGGTGCTGAGTTGTTCTTTGCCTCCAAGAAAAACCCCAGTGTGGGAGTAGCAGGATATGGCAGGGTTTGAGAGGCATGTGAACTGAGACCAAAGTTTGCCCCTTGCTGTAGCTTCCCTGTCTGGGGCAGCCATCAGAGCCACTGCAACCATCCAAAGGAGTTGGGAGTGGGTTTGAAGGAATAAGGGCCAAATAACATGAAAAAGATAACCCTCTGCATAGAAACAGAAACCTCATTGCCCACTCCTGAGAACAAAGGGATAATCCTTTTTGTTTTCATAATAAGTGGAATTTCTGTTGTTTTCATGACCTTCCCCCTTTAATTGGACCCATGTATACAATACACATGTGCTTAGCAATGCACTGGAAATAATGATAACATCATTTTCCAACTTTTTAAAGAGAAAGGGGGGCAATTGTTGTTCTGTCCAATCTAGAAAGCAATCTGTAGATGCCAGGTGGGAATACCACAGCATATGCTTGAAACTTCACTGGACATGTAGAACATTATACCGGATGCTTTACCTCCCCCAAATTCCTCCCTGTCTGTTCATCCAGGTCAGTGATGAGGGAGCTGGACACTGCTGACTTTTCACCCAGGTACCAGCTGGTGCCTCAAAATGGTTCAGACTTCCACTTCATCCTACTAGGGACCATTTATTGAGCACAAGTTTTGTTCTGTATGTGCATGATAATGCAATTTTGTAACTTGGGCTGGAAGGGACCTTAAAGATCATCTAGTTCCAACCACCCCATGTGGTGTACTGACCGGACAATAAAGCTATCTGAATAATGATGGTGCCAAACCATCAATGCCCAGGGTAAAAGTGGAGCTGGGCTAGGTTTGCGTGTGTCTCGCTAGCAATTGTCTTGTGAGTTTCTGGCACAGGCATAAAAGAGAGAGCTGTCTGAGAAGGGGGTGGATTTTGATGCTTTGGAGGGTGATAGGAAATACTTCCAAAATATTTGTTTGGGTCAGAAAATTAAGACAAAGAAGACAAAGCCTGGCCTCTGCATTGTCATTGTCATGAGCAGTCTCCTGCTGCCTTCAGGAGAGCCAGGATTTCACTCATGGATTCTTAAGGCTGGCGCAGAAAGAATATGTTACAACAGAGCATGGGTATTTCTGGCACAATGGGGATTGCTTTTAATGACACCAGAAAGTGATTTTTTTTTTTTTAACCCAGCATTGCTCCTTCAAGCAAATTAAAATCCGATACATTTGCATTTCTACATGTCATTAAGCCAGCCACCTACTGCAGCGCCTAAAGCTTGTGTCTGCTGGAAAGACTAAATCCTACTAATGTGCTTTTCCTAACGCACTGAGGGAATCTGGAGCCTTTCCTTTTGAAGCTGACTTGCTATTTTGACTAATTGCTTCTGGTAACAGTTAATAGCATTTTGCAAAGGCACTTCATCTGCTGACAGCAGATTGATGTAAGGAAGGGACACAGTTCAAGTTTCCAAAGGGAGCATCGGGAAACCCATTTCCAGCTTCATTAATCTGTTAATAATAAAATTAAAGTACAAATAAAATGTGACAAATTGAGTTCTGTTGTGAAAGTCACTTTAACAGGAGGCTCTGAATAAAGGTCAAAACAGACTCTGATTTCTGCTGTGTTCTAATAGTAGAATCAGAGGAGAGCAATGTAGAAACACTGTAATTAATCTGCCAATACTATAATTGTCCCCAAATGATACAGAGTTTGAGGAATGATTTTTTTTCTTCCTTGGGAACATTTACAAAACCTGGTACATAAAGCTCCTTCACAGAACATGTAAGCGCTAATCCAATTTCACAGGAAACTTTCAAGAATGTAGGTATGGTAGAAAGGTTTGCTTTCACTGCCTGCCTTCTTGTGGCTGCTATCTCAGTCATAACTCAAGTTTACCCAGCACAGGGGCAAAAGAGAGAAAAAAACCCTGCAGGTATAGATCTTGTAGCAATAGTCAGAGAAATGAGCCTGACGCCTGAAACAGGCTTCATGGAAGAGTCAATAAGCCAAGTCAGACATGCCTTTTCTGGCAAGGGTGAGGTTGGCTTGCCAACCTTGTTTAAAATGAAAATGGTACTACTTTTAGGGTTATCCCCCAAACCTGTATCCCAGTACCCCCTACATCAGCCTTACTAGCCACATTCTAGGTTAGCAGGAGATATTAGTCTAGACTCTACTCTTAAATAATCCTCCCACTGGGATCTTCAGCTAATACCATGGAAAAGCCTCCCAGTCTCTCCAAGGCACAGTGCTAATGGATTCTGTAGAAAAACATCCAGTTTGTCCAAGTCCTTCTTATTACCATTGAGCAGTTACCCCAAAAGCAGTCAGTCACAGAGCATCATTTGGGAACACAGCTGTGGCAAATGGAGGGCTTCCTGCAGCCCAGCAGAGCAGCCGTCTGCTGGGATCACCTGAACCAAAGGAACACTATTAAAGAACCCAGCCAGGCAAGCAAATACATAAACATGCTAATGTGAAATGTTTGAGGAGAATGTCTCATTAAGTCAGGCAGGATAACGATATGGAAAACAGATAGCTCTATTTTAAAAATCAGCAGGAGGAAAAGGAGAAGGCTGTCTTTTTGGTTTATGGAAGCCAGAAAGAGTCTGTACAACCTCCTTGCCTCCAGTCATTTTAGGGATAATCTCAGACACTGAAGAAACCAGCTTTCCAGTCTGAGAAGCACCACATGGAGCCAGTTATGTCAGGAAAGAGGCAAGGGGAGCATAAAGAGTAAGGGAAGGAGGACACAGTTGTCACCTGGTCCCTGAGAAGAGCTTGCAGTTACTCGTATGGGAGGTGTGAACAGCATGGTGAGGAATTGCCCTAATGTTGATGGGTTGAGGGCCTGGGAAGGGCAAGAAGCCTGGAGAAGATACCTGTCAGTGTGAAAACGCTTATAGACTGGAAATCAGATATAAACTGGACTTACAGGCCAGGAACTATGTGGGTTGTGAGATGAGCTATTAAGCAGGGAGGCAGAGTATGGAAGGGAGAGAGGGGAGCAAGAATGCAGCCTGCTCTGGATGGAGGAACCTTTCAGTAGTACAGTGCTCTCTCAGAGGAAGGAGGAGAACAGAGGCTCACATAAGTGAGCAGATTTTTTCCACAATGTATAGTGAGAATTCTTCTTGTGCTCGGTCTGATTTTAGCTGCTTAATTTACACTAATTTTCCATTTAATAGCTATTTGTGATAATTATCAAGTCAGATCTCTAATTCTTGTGCTAGTGATTTGAGCACTACAAGTGGTACTATCAATCTGATTCAGTTTGGGTTCACAGAGAGCTGTCCATACCTGGACACCACTTGAGCGAAGTGATGACAGGCAGGTCCAGGATTACGGCTGCTTTGGGAGGTGACAATTGCCTGATTTGAATTTACTTTGTCAAGGACTCTCTCCTGCTAAGAGAGCACTATCTCCTACCTTCTTGTTCCCATTTACTATCAGTATCCCTTTTCCTATACTTCTAAAATGGGCCTCTCTCATGCAGTGTTTGTAGTGAGGTGGGGAAGGCAAGCTCCTCCTGGTTTCTCTCTTTTCTTCTGCTTGTCTCTCTTCCATCCAGCAGAAATCTGTGTGTACTTGAACCAGTATGAGCCTGAGGGAGATGGCCATAACAACTGTAAAAAACCTCCCCAGGTCTGTTTGATACCCCCAAGTTTCTGAGTCTTCCTAAAAGTCTTTGCTAACCACACCTGCTGCATCACAAGGAAGGGAGCTTCATATTGCTGTTGCCTATGTATGGGATCCTGCATCTGCCTGTTGTAAAAGCAATCATGCTCCAGGCTTTTATTCTCTGCCTTTTTGTATAGTATATAGCTCTCTCACAATTACTTTCTCCTTCCCCAAGAGTTCTGCCTTGAAAAATATTAGAAAGAACAGTCCTGTGAAGAGAATTAATATCAAATAAGGAAGATCTAATGCCTGAATGCCCAAACACAGCTCCTGTAGTCCAGTACAGTATAACTCTGGGATCAGCATTTACTCTAAGTAATTCCAACTCTGTGATTTAATAATTTTTTTTTTTTAGGGTGGGAAGAAGGAAAGGGCTGTTCAAGCTGGCAAATAAAGAAGCAGCAAAGACCTAAAGCTGGAAGCTTAAGTAAGACGTGAGTTGTTACAAAGAGAGAAGACAAATGAGGATATATCCAAAACGAGTACAGTTTAATATGGGATGTTCCCCGTTCCTTTCAGCCTTACGTCAATATTTGGATAACTTTCTGCATGGCTCAATCAGAACATCTGAGCTTGACACAGAATTTGTTGAATGAGTCTCTTTGGCTCATATTAAACAAAAGATAGCATAGAGAGTCCTAGTGTTCCCCATGGCTGTAAAATTTATGAGCATAAGAATTTATGGGGATGGAGTTTGCTTTTAAGATCTCATTGCCTGGCTGGTTGCCTGGTGTGGGGGAAGGACATATCACCTTCAGGGATATGTGCTGGACACTGAGCCATGACTGCTCTCAAGGCACTCAATGTCACCAGTATCCTCAGCTGAGAGCTGGACCTGACTGAGTATTTTCAATACATTTTCTAGGGGAGAAAAGTCTAAGCCTGAAACGTGCCATGATTTATGTACTGACACATTGTAAGCAGTGCCTTAGAGACACTGGGGGAATGGTCACCACATCAATCGCAAACCGTAAAATCAGGTGTATATCAAGTCAAAGGGGTAACTCATTGCTTCTAAGACTAAAATTCAGCAACATGAGTGAGTCTTTGAAGTTCCAGGGCCCAAAAGGCTCCGAACAAGTACAGACAAGAAAATACTGTTGAGCCTTTTTTTGCAGTCATGGGAACTGTGGTCTCTTAATCAGTTTAAAAACACAGATTATACCTTTGTGCTGGAGGTGTAAGGAAAGATCTACTGTCAGAAAAGATACTGATAACTGCTGGATGGGGTTTCCTGTTCACCAGCGGAAAGTAGCATCTCCCAGGCTGGGCAGGAGCCCCAGCTGAGGTCCCCCAGGCAGCAACACCAAGATCTCAACTGGGGCATGGGGACAGTCTCGTGAGAAGGGGAGCACTGGTGGCAGGCAGAACCATGAAATGCCTGTGTCCTTGTACCTGGAAGAAAGCAGGTGTCATCAGAGCATAGCCAGAGGATGGGAAGAAAGGTAGGGCTGATTGGGTCAAGGGCTTGGGGGTCAGCAACTTTGCAAGTTTTAGAGCAGAGGAAATAAAGTCCTCACATGTTCAGGGAAGCAGGACTTTATAACTTGTCCTGTAAGCAAGTTCACACCAGAGACATATGTGTATTTATTTGTACAGATCTCTGCTTCAACTGTCCTCCTACAAGGAAAAAGAAAGCTAGTAAGGCTACCAGTTTAGCAGGTGCTTTGACAGCCCAGCCAGGAAGAAACACACAGCTGGGATACAGCTATCAAGTCTTCATCAGGCCCATGGGAACCTCACTAATGGGATTCTCTTTCCCCCTCTCTCCACTCTCCTTTTACACTTACAAGTCTTAATTTCGTTTTAACTGTAAGTCTCTTTGCTCCTGACATGTCCTCATACCTTCCCTAAGTAAACCTATGTTTATAATATTAAATACATTCACTGTGTATTGGTATCAGACAATTGCTTTTAAAAGATAATCCTCCATTTTCTGTTATTACCCCTTTATTTCCACTGCTATTTTTCTTGGTGAGTTATATGGGGAAGAAATTACTGCTATTTTGTCTTGAGGTTTCCCTGAGGAACCATGTCAAAATGAACAGTCCTTTTACTATACTTTCCTATACAGATTGAATAAAATGAAATAATTAAATGGCTTCTCAAAGAATTCAGTGCCTAAAACCCTGGGGAAAAATAATGGTTCCATCTACACCATTGTGAAAGCCTCTACTGAAGCACAGTGTTTATTTTCTGCATAGGGTCTTATAGTGTCATCCCCACCACCAGCAGATCTGAGTGCTTTCCAGGCGTGCGTTTAAGTGACGTGACTAAAAAGTGTCGCCTGTTTGTTCTCTCAGCATCTCCCCACTGGGAGAAACCTGTGTAGTTGAGAGCCTTGTTTTGGACGTATATTGCTTTTGTTTGAGTCATATTTTTATTCTTGTTTTTAGTATACTTGTTACCATCTGTATGTGTTAAAGAAGTTTAGTGGCATTTAGGGATTGAGTGTGTCTCCTGGCTGCCTGTTCTCCTGAGTGCTTTGTTCTGTAGTAGGAGATTAAGAAAAAAATGAGTGTTAGGGAAGTTTTTCTCAAGTTAGAAATAAGAGGCTGAATTTCACACTAGTAATACATGTAATTTGTGCCTACAAATAGGCATGATGAATAATGTCTTGGCTTTTTTTGCTGTGCAAAAATACCCTGCATCCTTGCAAAGTTATGGTCACCACAGCCCCGAGCATGGTTGTGGCATGGAAACCCTGAACTCCCTTTGTCTTTTTTTTTCCTTACAAAGCATGTGAGGTTTCCTCGACTTTGGAATTTGCCCTTCTTGTTGGATCAAACAGTCCAAAGCTGTTTAGTTTTCTGGCTCATCTGTTCCCCCTGCTACTTCTCAGAGAGTGAGAATTAATGGGCTCAGTCCTGAAAGACACTGATCTCTCTGGCACCAGTTCAGCAAACCACTTATGCAAGGGTTTAAATTTTAACCACCCATGAGTTGCTGAGGTTAATGGGACTGTAATGGGACTGTACCAGGGACTGCAGTGGGATCATCTTCCCTGACCCCGCAGCCTGACCTGCCAACATCCCTCTGACTCCCACGCTGCCATAACTTGGGGTGACCTCAGCACGTTTGTTTATCCTGGAATTAAATGAGTATATGGGGACTTTGCTGAATCTGCCTTAGACTGCCCAGCCCTAAAGTTCAGATTCCTACAGAGCAGTCCCAATGGAAAAGCAGATGGGCAGGATTGGCTCCGTAATGTTGTCCAGAGGCTACCTTGGCCACAAACCATTTCAGGCACCTAGGACATGGCCAACCTCTTGGGATACTCTCTCCTTCTCACTTAACAACTACATTTTCTGAGGGTTATTTTGCATTCCAAAGGGGTTTCATGGTAAAGGGAGAGGGCACCATGGTTTGGGTACTGCAGTGCCATGTAATGGTGAGAGGACAGGCCACTACCTCAAACAATGCCTGTGCACGAGTATGGGCTCTCACAAGTTCCTTGGTCATTATGGAAACAACAAAAAAATTCATCTTAGGCATGATCACTCACAAAATCTATGAACCTTCAGAGGCAACTAAAATTGACCCACCCCTTTTCTTGAGGGGGGAGGAGGAGACAAGCTCCTGTGGTCCCTATTACTCTGTCCGCTAGAAAAAATATTTCTGTGTAATAACCTCAATACGGAGTGATAGACTTCTTCTGTGTATTAAATTAAAATCTCTGGGGGACATTAGGCCATGTAATTCATATTTCTCTGAAGCAATTTAAGTCTTTCATCAAAAAAAACTCATAATAACTAAGCTCTGTGATACCTGATAGCTACATTTTCATGTGGAGGATGAAAATAGCCAACAACATGTTAACGAATTCCATGGGGAGAACAATTGTAATGATAAAAATAATCTGACAAGGGCATGAATTTGCAAATATGTTTCTTTATGGATTGCTGGGAACAAAAAGGCTGTTTAAACATTTTCTTTATGTTGAGATACAGGTGAGGACAACCTCCCTAGCTTGCTCATTAAGGATGGAGTACATGAACAGTTTCCAAAAAACAGAGGCCCAAAAGGATGCATCTCTATATCTTATTTAGAAAAAAATCCCATGTGCCAGGAAGATTGCTTGCAGAAGTTGTCATCACTTCTGCTGCATTAAATTGAGTAAGAAAAGGAGAGTTCCTGTGCAAAGAACTGATGCTGGATCAAACCTCATGTTTTGAGGAGCACATGTATAATTTCAAATTGGATTCTTTTCCAAAAATCGTCTGTGAGTGTAGGGCAGGCCCAAACCTCAACAGGCTTCCTCCGCCTGCATCCTGAGAGAGCACTGATATGGTAGAAAACATCAGCAGAAATGGACCTTAGACACAATTTAGCCCCTGGAGTGGGTAGGCATTTTCTGATGGGAAAAGAAGCATTCCTCCCTCTCCAGCTGGAAACTTTATCTAACACCATTGCTTATGACAGCACATTGATGGATGCCTGTCTCTGCAGCAGTTTCCATCTGAGAAGAAGCAGAGCCTTTGGTAGGACTCTCAGCAATTCCACTCGGACTGAGGGGTGTTTCTGTGCAAATGCAAATGCAAAGCTTCAAGCTGATAGCCCAGGTCAAGGAAAGCGAGGATATGGCTGCATGTAAAGAGGGGTGTGGGAGAATAGGAGAAAATACAACAAAGTATTTGTCAAAATAAGAGACACTATTGCAGTTCAAGCAGCACTAAAACATCTGGAAGTCTCAGGGAAGGATAGTGGCTTTGCCTGTATATTCGCAGCTTTTCTTAAAATAATTTTAATTACGATTTTAAGCATAAACCTGCTTTACCAGGATTCATCATCTGTTGTTGAAACATTTTCCACTGGAAACCTTGGTTTTTGCATATCTCTAGATATTTTACTGCTATTAAAGTAACATATGAAAATATGCTTATCACCCCATACAAAACATATTTTGTTGCACACAAATGCTTTAATCTATTTTTGAATTTAATCATCTATAAATAAGCAAACTAACACATAGTCAGATAGTACACATGCAAGCCATGTGTACATCAGATACTAATTTTCAGCACACGCTCAATTTGTCAAAAAAACCTGAGCAGAGTGCTCAAACATTCTGTTTAGTAGGAAATTGGGCTGAGGCAGAGTACAGTTACAGTGGCCTATGAAAAGCAGAACAGGAAATCAGGCCCATGTTGTTTATTTTTCCTGATGGAATTGTGAAAGACAGAGTTTGCAAGGAGATATTGCTAGTGAACGATGCATCTAGAGAAATTACCTGGAGTGGACATAGCTGTAGAGCTTGAGCTCAGCCTACAGGTACAGGTTTATCTGCTGAGATAAGGCAAAAGAAAATAATTGTGCCCTGCTAAAAGCCTTTTCTAAAGATAGTACAGACTGAGGGGACCTAACACATTCTTCTATGGCCCAAATTATGTGGTTAACCCTTTGAAGAGAGACTATGACTCATCAACACTCAGTCCTTAACTCCTTATGTCTTGCAAGGTTGCAAGGGAAATTATTTGTTTCACCAAAGCCTGTCAAATCACTTTATCCCCAGAAAACTATCTGGAAAACCCCAGAGGACCTGTAATAAGCATGTCCACAGGCTGGGGAGAAGCCAACTACTGTTCACGCAGGCCAGGTCACCTGAAGCCATGGAGAAGGAAGGGGTAGACTGACAAGAAGTTCTTATTTTCACCATTGCAAGGACTACTAGCCATTTCCTTGTGCTTTCTTCTTCTCTCTAACTGTAGCTATCTTAGTGTTGAGTTTATGTGACTCAGTTTATGCGGAGCTCATCAACAGGCTGTTCCTGCTATAATTCCCTTCTCCAGCCTGTACTGGGAGAACACCAAGGAACAAGTCTGAAGGAGATGAACTGCCAGAGAAATAGTCCAGTGTGTTACACAGAAACTCCTTTGTAAGCAAGAATATTAAAAGGATAAAAATCGATTCATAATGAATTCAGGAGGCTTTCTCTACATACTTTAACGGCTTGGTATTATCTCATTGAAGAGGCACTCCAGGTTCACTAGTGTACGTTGTTACACAAGCAAAGCACTCCAGCATTGATTTTTCTCTTGCTAAGGATTATGAATCAACATGATTTAAGCAGCTCTATTGCTAAGAGTAATGACCAGCCCCTGAAAGTTTAGCCAAGCACAGGAACTTTCTGGACAGAGGTAGTTTTGTATCAGTGCTTTTAATTACATTTTAAGACATGGATTGTCCATTAATATTTGACCTCTAATTATGTTTTTAAGAGGTGGCTCTGTTGAAAAACAGTTATATCATGAAGATGTATGAAGCAGCTTAAACTAAAGCAATTTCTTTTTTTAACTCTACAACCCTTTCAGAACCTTCACCTGAATGAGCAGATCTGCTTTTACCAGCAGACCAGGGGGGCTCATGAGTGCACCATCAGTCAGGTCCCAGAGGCTTGTGAACCTGATAGGGGTGTTGTGTGCTAGGGGAGTCTAAACTAAAATGCAAGTAGCTGTTGCCCTGGCTTGCATCTGGAGGCACTGAAAGGATGCAGTTGCATAGTGGTAGCTGTGAGGTGCAATAGCTGCAGCAGGCTCCCCTCCACCTGCATGCGCATCCCATGGCTTTCCTATCAACATGACTGAGTTGAACTTGCTCCAAGACATCCAGTACCCATCTATTGTGCAATATTTCTTAGTTAGGCAAGAGGGGGAACAAACCCTCCTTCTGCGGATTCCCCAAGAGCAAAAATAAAAGCCATAGCTATGGAGTAAGTACTTAGTGCTGGAATCGGGAATGAATTTACTTGGCCCTGCACTTCCCACTGTGGCAATCAGCAGCTATTTGCTGTCTGTGATGGCTGCCAAATGGAGTGCCCTTTTGGATAGCAAAGAACCAAGCAAAGCCCTCCTGGGGATGGCAGAATTTGTAGTTCTCTCTCCAGGATCCCACTACCTACCCTGAGCTGAGAAAACCCTGAGTTTCTTTGCCATTTTTCTCTTCTTTCTGCAAAAGTCTCCAGTCTCTAAGCTGTCCAGATGTGCTCATTACATCCAGCAGGCCTTGTGAAACTTTCCTCTTGAAGAAAAAAATAAAAAAATAAACGTTCTGCAGTAGCAGTTCCTGTTGAAATTTATTATTTTAATAAGATCCTCTGAAACACTCAAAACTAAAGTAACAGCTGTTCAGAGACCAGTTGTTTCCTCTGAATTCATTGAATTTCTGAGTGAGCATGGACATTTGGGTTATAAATTTTATCACTTCTAAAACCAAAACTCTGAAAACATCCAAACCAGAAACAATATCTTGATGAAGTTGAAAACTGAATTTAGCATGCAAGTCCCTGTTTCCTTTTCCCTCTGGACAGGAAAGAAAAGAGCACTGGTTTATTGCTCTGTTACTAGTGGCACAGAGTAGCTTTAGATGTAACATAAGGAAATCTCTTGTGTTCGAATGAGGGCCACATTGCAGGGTTACATCAGAATTTCCATTAAGAAACTACACAGGCATATTCTCTTCTGTGCTTCCTGTACAGCCCCTGTAGAATTCACCGTGCTACTTCTGACTTACACCAGCACAGGAGAAAGGGAAACCAGTCCCAGTACAGCAGACATGACTGTGGGGTGATGACAGGCATCTACTGGTGTGTCTACAGGTCTCCTGCTTGCATGTTAGGAAGGAGGGACAAAAGGGTCCTCCAAGACAGGAACTAAGGATTATAAAGCAACAACCAGGCAGCCAATTTGAAATGAAATGAGGGTATATTTTCTTCACACCAAATACAAGTGAGCCATAGCAATTGGCTGTGAGATGCTGTGAACAACAGAGCTCATCTGTTTTCAGAAATCTATGTAACTCAGTGAAATAAGAATTTATGGAGGGCTGCTATATTTGAAAGCACCATCTCTGGCTCAGGAAGCCTTCTGTGATTCATAGGGTGTCTCAAACTACTACATTCTCTGTTCTCCTGCTCCTTCCTAGGAATCTACTTTGGACTGATGTTGGAGGCTTTTGGTCTGACCCAGCACAGCTGTCCCTGCACATGGAAAGGGATTGTGTCAGCATGACATCCTTCCCATAACAAATGATTCAAGAGGCACAAGGGATTTGAAGGGGATGCAGTGTAGCACCTAGGCCCTGGAAAAGGGTGAGCAAGGTGAGACAACTCTTTGGAGAAGAAATTAACCCAAAATCTTGTGTACCTTTTTGGTTTTCCATCTGCTGGTTGACACAAACTCTTCAGGAACCCACTGAAGACCTCCATGGCAGCTCAGCCCTTCTTGGGTTTTGACTTCAAAGACCTGCCAAAATTTCCTTTGTTTGTTTGTTTGTTTGTTTGTTTACACAAACAGTGTTCAGGATTATGTTTACCATGCTTAATTTAACAGAGATAGTGGAAGGTTTTTTTAATACAGACATCCCTTAAGAATTAATCAGACTATTTTCCCTACTGCCTGAAAAAAGCAAAAAGCCTCCTGTCTTAGGACCTTTTTGTGAAGATTTTTCCATGTTGTACTTTGTTTTGTTTTTCAGTTAAACATGTCATTGGATGGCACGATTGATGTGGAAAGGCTGTTTCCTTTACATTGTAGATTCAGATGAAATTTATTTCCCTATGTATCACATGTGATTAAGCCCAAAACCTTGGTCTTACAGCAGGTCTGCAGTATAATACCCATAGATCCATGTCATCATCCTTCATAGGTATGCAGAGGAGTGTGAGACCTAGGTAGTTCCAAGCAACTGTGCGAGAGTGTAAACTGTTCAGAAACTGTGACCCAGGCAGAGTTTTACTTGTAGAAGTAAAGTGAACAAACTTGCTGGGCTGTGTAGGGAGTGGACTTTTCAAGTCCAGCATGGGTGACCTTGTGCAGGGGTGTGGGATGAGCTACTAAGATAACTATGTTCCTCTCTGATCACTTGGGTGGATGTCCCTGTTTTGGGTTGGATCAGGCATTGTTGTCCTCCTCCTCTGCATTCGACTCTTGCGCTGTCACACGCTGAGCTGTGCAGCTGTTGTCCTCAGCTTCCCAGCTTCCTTTCTGTGCATTCCTTCTCCAACAAACTTTCCCTAGAAGACAATGGGAGAAAGCTGAGTCCCTAGAATGCTGCCACAGTGCCACCCTTTTCTTATTCAGAGACAAGGAAACACCTCTGTGTATTTTGCCACTAGTACTCAGCTAACCATGAACTCATTTGGGTTTTTTATACAGCAATTGTGGATGATGAGGGAAAAGGACTTTTCCAATTCCAATATACTTAAATCATCTTTCTTGAGAGAAAAACTTCAGTTATACACATAACTTTAAAGGCAACATCTAAAGGTCTCAAGGACCTCAGATAACTACAAGCCTTGCATGAATTTAAGCAAGGCACCACACAATTTTCTAAGTAGTCCCTGCACTTCTTCTACACCCGAGTTTGAAGATGAACTGAAGAAGTAAGCATATCCCATCTGTCTACTTAAAGACCTAAGCCCAAAAGAATAACTATAGGCTAATTATTCTTCTCCTGCACCCCTGTGAAATGCTTTGCAAGAGCCACTTGTGATCCTCTTATTTCACCCACCGATGGCAGAGGAAGCCAAGGAGCCAGCAGGATGTGACTGGAGACAGAGCATGTTATCCATCTTTGGGAAAAAACACAGTATGCACCCATCCTCTGGCTGAAGATGACTGAACCTCCCTATGGATGTGCCATTAGTTGGATTGCTTCCTTCAAAGCCTCAAAATTATGCAAGCTGAATCAGGGCCTAAAATGACATCCTCACACAGTTTTTAGTGACTGTATATGCCGTGGTTTTGGGAGAGGCTGCATCTCCCCCACACTCGGGGACCTTAAGTTATTTCATCTCAGTTATGTGACCACCTCTGCTGCCATCCCCCCAGCTTTCTTCTCTTCCTCCCTTTCCCATCCACACCACAGCTATATCTGGCCTCAGCTACGAGCTGTAATCTTCTTTTTTTTCTACAGGCTTATTTTCTTCCCCTTTTAGAACTGCGTAACCCTTTGGGCATGCCAGATGCAATGAGGGATGAAGAAGTTCAAATAAGGGCAAAGAAGTCAGAGATATTCCTTATAATTTATCATAAAAGCCAATTTATGAATTTAGCCCTGAAAAATTTTTCCAGGTACAGCCCAGTGGAAGGAAGGAGCCAGAGCTGTCAGCTAATTACCCAGCCCACTAGAAAAGCTGTGACAAGCTCCTAAAACATATCTAAGGAGAAAAACAACAAAAGGCAATCCGCTGGCATTGGGAGTTGTCAGGGGGGGAAGGAATAGGTTATTTCAGAAGGATTAAAAGGTCAAAGGACTCAGTGTGGAGAAGTCAGCCCAAATCCACCCAAAGCTGTTAGCATGGGATCGTCTGAAAAACAAATCCAGGGGCTAATCCTTCAGCCTCCTCAGGAGAGCATGTCAAAGATGTTCACCCTCCTCCTGCTAGGCATGTCCTGCATCTAGATGAACTTGTGTGATGACCCTTCTCAGATGTCCATCCAGCTGTGACACCACCTCATCCTTTGTCCCGGGTTTGCTCCCTGCTGAAATGCAGGTACATGGAAACCTGTAGGGGCAAGCAGGAAGCCCAAGGGTGAATTCTTCCTCCCTATAGTAAATACAGGCGCTGTCACTCATCTCAAAACAGGGTATACCAGGAAAGAAAATAGCTAGCCTTCCAAGACAGCTCTCGTCTTTCCAAGTAGGAGTCAGGGAGCGGTGTTACTCTAGCATGAGGGGGACATAAATGAACACACCACGAGTAGGTGGGAGCTGGGGTCTCTCAGCAGTGTCAGGGCTGAATTGGACTTGGCATGGCTATGTGTGCCAAATAGTTTGCTTCAAAGCGAAGTGTGTGTTCTGCTTCCTAGCTGTACAGTGGAAAAGGAGGAAACATGATGAAGAGTTGTGCTGTGATCATCCCAAGGCTGTGAACATCCCTGGTGGATGTCTGTCACCTTCCAGATGTAAAGAGAAATACCAAAAACCACTTATCCCATACCTAACAAACTCAGTGTATCTTTTGAATTCCAATCCCTTCCTCACAGTCAAGGATAGGAGACAGCTTCATACCGTCTATTGCATCCTTTGCTCCACAGGTGTTTCCAAGAGTTGTTCCTGCCACACACCCCCTAGACTTTTCACACAGTTCAGCTTAGCAAAATAGGCTGCAGAGCATAAAAGAAATAGGCACCTGCTCCTGCTGATGACCCACTAGCTTACCCACTTCATTTTTCTCTTCTAACACCTCACTCTGAAAACTATGAACTTGGTTACATCTCCTTACAGACAGCAATTCTCTAGACAACAGGGCTTTTCAGCTCCTTCAAAGCAAAACAACTGATGGTTTTCTTTGGGATGTGGCTTTAAGTGAAGGTGTCTCAGTCAGCGCTGGGTAAGTCTGCATGTGGGGACGAAACGCAGACATGTCTGTCTCTGCAGGAGGAGGATCCTTCTAGTTCCAACTGCGCCTCCTTTACCTAATGCTTATGAGAAAGGGGCCTGCTTTGCTGCCTCTACCACGCCGGGAAGGGCGTGTGATGTGACTGCTGGCATCGACCAGCCCGAGGCTGCTGCTCCCCGGCTCCTGGCACCAAACTGTAGATCCAGGCACCACCTAGAGGCACGGGAGCTGTAGTAAGCCCGGAGGTAAAGCGTGGCCAGGCTACGGCTTTTTTCCACCACAATAACAATGTAGTACGACGCCTGTCACTAAAAATAAAAGCCTCAGAGTTCCCATTTTCCTTATTTTTATCAAAACAAGTTGATTAGTTTGAATCATAAATGCAAATCTGAAAGCCCCCTGAGAGAGCAAGATGTGAGTCAGATGGTTTGGGAGGGGAAATTCAGCCCACAGAAAAGAGTCCCGTGGGACACTTTAATTGGGATAGCTCCATAATCCAGGCAAGATGTGCTCAGTTTACCAGTTACTTGATTTGGGCACTTTTTTGGTGAAAGTCCCAGCCTCAATTTTTAGCTATTAAACAAAAGCAGATTTTAGTAATTAGTTGTTGTGGTCACTCACAACATCACAGCTTTGTAGTCTTGAATAGCTCAGCGACCTCTCCAGGCAGAACAGACCAGGATTCTAGCACTACTGAGGGAAAAAGCTATTCCTCTTTTCTGAAGTCACTTCCTTTGGGACCTTGATGCTAAGTTGAATTATCAATTCCGTGCTCTAAACCACCTGGGTTCCTCTCCTTGCATTCAGATCAACTCTCCAGAACCTGGTGAAGTAGTGCCTTCAGAAAACAGGTCCATATGCCTTAACTTTCCACCCCCTTTTTATTTTCTTCCTTCCAGGTTGTCCTTCTTATTGCAACTTTTTTTTCCACTATAAATCTGTTGCTGGTTTCTCTCAAGTAGGAACTTAAAAAATAATTGCTAGGTCTATGAAAGCAGAGTTGGGTTTGTTTGTTTTATGCCACAGGGTTTGTGGCATGAAGTTTATTGCATCAGTGAAGTTAGCTATTGTAATGAAGTAGCTCTCCATAGCAGTAACTGTATCACAACTGAAGACTAGCTCTGGATATACTTGTGCCTCCAAGTTGCTATTTTTCTACAGTTGGTCTCCCTGACTAGAGAGAAGCTTTCGAAGAAATGTCCGTGGCCACTTTTAAGATCCAGAATGGTGTCCTGTCTAATATTTCTAACATCCCCAGACATGTGCAAAACATCACTAAATCCTTGTGGTGAGAGAAGCACACCTCTGACAGACCTGAATGGGGAGAAAAAAAATTTCCTGAAGCCTCTTAGCCTAAGATCAAGCCTCCTTAAAGAAATAAGAGAAATTTCCTCTGCTCAACGAAACTTCTGAGCTTTGGATTTTATATGACAGGGACACAGTCCACAAGAGGTAAGTGACCACAGTAGGGTGACAGTATGCACCTGCCAGCCCATGAACTTTCCTTTCTTGGTATCCACAAGAACACAATACTTCCAGAGGAGTTTTAAATCCTTCTGTCACATGGACTCTGCCATGTACTGGCACTCCAAAAAAGACACACATCCGACCCTCATTCTGCAAACACTTGAGCGTGTGCTTGAAGATATTCTCAAAGCCAGTGGAGCTGGTCATGCACTTAAAACCACTGAGCGCAGGTTACCTGTTCAAAGGAGCACAGCAGCGCAGACCTTGCTATTTCAGCAGCTACATGGATCTCTGTTGGAACTGCCTCTTGAATGGCCCCTCATCAGTGTGTATAAGTGCCTATTTTAGGGCTTGATCTCCTGAGATTCTCATCCTTCATACCTCTTTTATGGTTTGTGATGCTCTGGGATTAAGTTAAACATCAATGCTACATTGCATATGCAGCACTTTGTAGTTCCTTCATTGCTCAGCTATATTTCTCATGCAGTGGGTCAATGTGTCTGCTTTAAGACTCTGGGCTGTTAAATAACCTTTGAGAAAACCGTGCCCTTGCTGATAAGACCAAAGAAATGCAAAATAAAATAAATAAAAAAGGCTTTGTCACAGCAGTTTATATTGCACGCACTAATCAGCACCTTCTTTTGCTACAATGTACTTTGTTACAAGGAAATGTACGGCAGGTTCCCTATTTCAAAGCAGCAGTTTACCTACTGTAACTGTTCTGCAGGAGGAGCATGGGGAGACAGAGTTCCAGTTCCATGAACCCTGCAAACTGGTCTCTTTTGAGGAGGTCTCACGTTGTGGCCAGCCACAGGACCGCATTCTCTGCCCTCCCAGCAGCAGCTTTGGAGATGGACAATGAGGACCCCACTTGGTGATTTCCCAGAACTTCCCACAGCACAGTGCAATTTGGAAGGTCCAAGAAGCCAGCCCATTTACCCTAACTGCAGTTCTACCCATTTATGTTCTGTACAGCACACATGCCAATGGTGATATGGGTGCAGCAAGCAAGGTCTTAGCTGAAGACAGAAAGATAAAGAAACACAGGTGGTTCAGGTTGGAAGGCACCTTTAAGATCATCCAGTTCTACTCCAACTGTCATGGGCAGGGACATCTTCCACTAGACCAGGCTGTTCAAAGCCCCAGCCAACCTGGCCTTGAACACTTCCAGGGGTGGGGCATCCACCATTTCTCCAGGCAACCTGTTCCAATACCTCACCACTTTCATCATAAAACATTTCTTCCTTATGTCCAATCTAAATCTTCCCTTCCAGTTTTTAACTGTTGCCCTTTGTCCCGTCACTACAGGCCTTCTTAAAAAACCTCTCTCCATCTTTCTTACAAGCCTCCCTTATATGTTAAAAGGAGGTATTTCCAGAGACTCAAAGATGATTGTTTCCAGTAGAAGTCTCTCTTTTCTACCAGCATTGGAAATCCCACCTTCTCATTGTGAGGAATATCTTTCACAATCCCAAGCAAACTGTAAGGAAAACAGGATGCTATTTCATTCAAGTGTCACAACTGATATTTATATTAAACGAAAGAGTGGAAAAACCGCGAGCAGTAATGGCAGCAAAAGGCAGATGGCCTTAGGTGCCCTGCTTCTTCCTATTCTTATAACAAGGGTAAGTGGATGAAAATGAAACAGACATCTGGTAATTGACATAGTGTAATTTCTCTGGAAAAAGGAAGTGAGGACTTCCGGTTTGCCTGGTCCTAAATCATTTTCATGTGACAAAAGTGGGTTTTGAGAGGGTCACTTTGCCTTGTTGCTTTTGACTTCTACTTTGCCAGAGAAGCAAGCAAGCTGTAAAGAAACAAAGAAAGCTTTGAGCTGTGTCATGGTCCCATTCCATGAGTGAAATTCTTTGAATCATCAAAGGAAGCAAAGCATTTTATTTCTGTTTTCTGTTATGCAAAACAAAACATTTTCAAATTTACTGCCAGCTCCACTTCTTCTGGGAAAAGATACAGTTCTGGTAAGCAGTGGCTGAAGAAAAGCTAAAAAACTTGGCAACAGGATCAAAATTCTCGAGAAAGGAGGCCTTTGCTCTTCCTTGAGTCTGACCTGGAATTTCTCTTAACTATATTTATTTGTCCTAGAGAAAAGTGTGATTTAAAAGCCATTTTAAAATCTAGGAACAAAACTAGATGTATAACTCACTGCTGAAATGTGCTGAAAACCCAATACTGAACTTGTTTCAATCAGAATCACAGAATCAACTAGGTTGAAAAAGACCTTTGAGATCATGGAGTCCAACCTTTGACCTAACACCACCTGTCAACTAGACTATGTCAGGAAGCATCATATCCAGTCTCTTCTTAACTATCTCCAGGGATGGTTACTCCACCACCTCCCTGGGTAACCCATTCTAGTGCTCTTTCAGTAAAGAACTCCTTCCTAATGTCCAACCTAAACTTCCCTTGGTGCAGTTTAAGATTGTTCCCTCTTGTCCTACTGCTGGTTGTCTGGGAGAAGAGGCCGACCCCCACCTGGCTACAGCCTCTTTTCAGGGAATTGTAGAGAGTGATGAGGTCTCTTCCAAGCCTCCTCTTCTCCAGGCTAAACACCCCCAGCTTCCTCAGCTGCTTCTCATAGGACTTCTGCTCCAGTCCCTTCACCAGCTCCGTTGCCCTTCTCTGGACCTGCTCCAGCACCTCAATGTCTTTCTTGAAGTGAGGGGCCCAAAACTGGACACAGCACTCAAGGTGTGGCCTCACCAGTGCTGAGTGCAGGGGAAGGAAGAATCACTTCCCTGGTCCTACTGGCCACACTGTTCCTGATCCAGGCCAAGATGCCATTGGCCTTCTTGGCCACCTGGGCACACTGCTGGCTCATGTTCAGCTTCCTGTCAATCCAAACTCCCAGGTCCCTTTCTGCCTGGCTGCTCTCCAGCCACTCTGTGCCCAGCCTTAGCGCTGCAGGGAGTTGTTGTGGTCAAAGTGCAGGACCCGGCACTTAGTCTTGTTACGCCTCATACCATTGGATTCAGCCCATCTATCCAGCCTGTCCAGGTCCCTCTGCAGAGACCTCCCACCCTCCAGAAGATTGACACTACTCCCCAACTTGATGTCATCTGCAAATTTGCTAATGATACACTCAATCCCCTCATCCAGATGATTAATATCCAGATATTAAACAGGACTGGGCCCAACTCTGAGGCCTGAGGGACACTGCTAGTGACCGGCTGCCAACTGGATGTGGTCAAGTTTGGATCCTCCTTACTATTCTGCCTTCGTAAACTAAAATGAAACCACTTTTGCTAAGTTTCAGATGGTGTGAAGCCAGCTTAGCTTTTCAGAAAGAGTCTTTCCACTTGAAAAAGGAAATATATCTGCAAGAATTTGAAGAAAGCTGGACTATTCTGTCAGTTGATGGTTTGACCTAACCTGTGTGATATATGCAGTTCCTATTTTCAAAAGACTCATCCTAGATCCAGTGCAAAAATCTGGTCATTCCTGTTTGTATCTGTTGAAATTGAAATCAATGCTACAGTTTTACAGCATAATCCTGTTAGGAAAGGTGGAATATGTTTGTCTTTAAATAAGAAGAAGACACTGTTAAAAACTGTGAAGAAATTATAAATGTTGGGAAAAAATTGTCATTATGAAGAAATTCTTAAGGTTCACATATAGTTATGCCAGTGGTAACAGGATAACTACAACTCAGTTAACTAATCTGAACATTAATTTAGTCAAAGGATGATGAATGGGTTTCTGCATATACGGTACAGGTAGCAAGAGTGGAAAAGTCTTCATCATCCATGCCAAAGCACAACCTGTCATTTGCTCTGGGATACCTTTCCCACTGAGGCTTCCAGCACTTCAGCTGAATACAACTATAATGCTGAACACTTATAGGAAACTGAGGAAATTGCATTGCCCTTTTTTAGTGTAGCAAGTAAACCTGGTCAAAAAAGCAGGAACAGAAAGGTCTGGCTGCAGGCACCAAGACTGCAGAGGAGTTCCCAGAGGCATTAATTCAGGCTCTGACAAGCAGTCAAAATGGAAATGATGGTGAAAAATTCATTATAGAGACATGCCTCAAGGATGCTTAGTAAAAGCAGCCAGAAATGCTGGCCTTATTCCTGTATGCTATTTGTCATGTATGTCATATGGCAAATATTGACGTACAGCCCTGTCAGGCATCTCGATTTTTAGCTGCTCATGGGAACCTGGAGTCATATATAGACCTTTCCCTTCCAGTGGTGTCTCACCCTCTCACATTTCCCAGGCAGTCTGTGGTGTGCTGGGGCAGTGCTGATGCTGCAGGTGGCATGTACACTTCAGAACAGGCTAGTTCTTGCAGCTGAGTGTGGGGAGAGGGGGTGTAAGGTAATCTTAGCTCAGTGCTGGGACATCAGCTGTCCTCAGGCTGCTGTTCCTGTTTTCTTACCCTTGACATGTCATGAAATCTCCTTCTTGTCAGTGTCACTGGTGAGCAATTGCCATAACAACCCCTGGATCTGTGTGGTCCATATTTTGCCTCAGACACAGTGCAGATATTTTAATGCATATATGTCCCTTGAAAAAGAAAAGGGTATCTCTCTTATTGTTCCTTTATAAATAAGAAGGAGAATTTCTGAATTCAACTTCTTTTTTGATAATTGCAATTAATCTACAGCTTCTCTCCTCTGTCAGCTTTTGCTGTAACTTGTTCAAGCTCAGACTGTGTGCCAAAAACATCTGGATCACGTTTAATGCAGTGTTTCCTCACAATGCTGCCTTCTCCTGGGAGAAACAAGGGCAGATAAAGACTAGGAACTGCAGATGGAGAGAGATGATCAGCACTTCTTTTACAGTTAAAGTATGTTCTGGACAAAAAAAAAACCCACAAGCATATGCCTAAATGCACAACGAGTATACCTTTGATGCTAGAAGCATTGGTTTGGAATGAGGCTACTTTCCTGTCCATTTTCCAGGCAGTCATGCACAGAAGCATAATGCTAGGGGATCTGGGAGCAAAGCAAGTACCTGGAACAAGTAACCAAAGAATAACAAACCCATACCCCTATGGCTCAGGCTGCATCTAAACCCATGGTGTTTCCTAGCACATACCCGTTTCTCTCACAAAGAAAAGATTGGAGGCAGCAAGGCCACTTATCTAACTCCAGGCCCAAAAAGGAGGTGGCAAAACAGTCACAGCTGGGCTATGTGTTGGTAGCCAAAGGGCTGTGCTATAGAGAAAGTTCGACAAACATCATTTTTGGAACAATGCATTTTTCTAATTACCTTCATTTCATCAAAGCTTCTATGCACTCAGGAAAGGGTAGAGCCACTAGCTCTCAGAAATCTACTGATTTGAGTCTTTGGAGACTCATACAAAGGTGGAGCAGGCCACATGACAGGTGGAAAAACTACGGACGAAAAATCAGTTAAGTTCATTAACTCAAAGAAGTGTCTCTGAGCAAGTTGCATGAAGATCTCCCAAGTACTTTTTCTGAGAAAAGCAACATAAATTCCAAGAGATGGACAAATCAAAACAGCAAAAAAAGTCAGGTTTGATAAGCAAACCTCTGTGTACTTGGAGGGCTGATAATATAGGAGGAAGGATACCGGCCGTGGGTTTGAGGAACTCAGCTCCTTTCTGCACCCACACAGCAATTTCTCATGGTCCCATGGGCAAGTCACCAACTTGGATTCATCACCAGCTAACTCCAGATGTCAAGAAGAGGATGGTCCCTAAAATTTAGGACTGTCAGCACCTTAGGCCCCTTTCCATACTCAAGAGGGCAATCCAGACACCAGGCGAGTCAAGATATTCCTCTAATTTAGAAGGCTTAGTAGAGTATCTGCTGTCAGACAGGATGAGGACTGTCCTCCTCCCTTCAATTCACAGCTCTGGACATTGGGATGGCATCACTGATTCTTTGCCAACACCATGGGAAAGTGACATTTGTTAAAGAACATGAAACTCTGAAATGCATTTTTGATAGAAGCAAGAAATCAGTCGGAGCACTGTGCACTACTCTTAGCAATTTGCTTTAGAAGATTTTCTGATTGGAAGCACTGGGCTTGACTTCCGTGCAAGCCAGACTTGCCAAGAAGTAAGTAAACAAACCTGATAAAGCACATTTTCCACTAACTGTTATTTGCAAATAAGTGTTCAGTCATATGCTGCTGTATTCATTGAAGAGCTTGTATACGGAACCAGATCTGGCTTTCTACAAGTGATGCCTTTTATTTTGCATTTTGCTTTTCTTTGCTAAAGCCTTCTGTTGCTGGCTTTTCACCAGTCTCTTGTATTTGTTGATGATAGTCTTTATATAGTTGAACTCTTAATTGCATAACCCATTCTTAAGAGGCTGATTATTGACACATGTAATATTTTACCATCTTTTCACACTTCTAGAAGACTTAGTTCATGCTGTTTGTATTTTGAACTTGACTTGAGGAATGGAGCTGAACACTTATGGAGAAAGTTGCTATACAAGAAACTAGGCTTCTGCCCAAGGACTCTCATATATTTAAGGATAATTAAATCTATTATAGGCTGGATAGTGACAGATCAGAATAAGGTGATTTCCAAGAAGCCTAAGTTATCATGGAATCCTAGAATGCTTTGTGTTGGAAGAGACCTTTAAGATCATTCTGTTCCAACACCCCTGCCATGGGCAGGGACAACTTCTACTAGAAGGTTGCTCAAAGCTCCATCCAACCTGGCCTTGTGGCTGGGACATCCACAGCTTCTCTGGACTGCCTGTTCCAGTGCCTCGCTATCCCCACAGTAAAGAATTTCTTCCTGTTCTACACCCACCCTCTTTTAGATTAAAAACATTCCCCCTTGTACTATCACTACATGCCCTTGTAAAAAGTCCTTCTCCCTCTCTCTTGCAGGCTCCCTTTAGGTACTGGAAGGCTGCTGTAAGGTCTCCTTGGAGCTTTTGCTTTTCTAGGCTGAACAACCTCAACTCTCTCAGCCTGTCTTCATAGGAGAGCTGCTCCAGCTCTCTGAGCATCTTTGTGGCCTCCTCTGTACTTGCTCCAACAGGTCCATGTCCTTCTTATGTTGGGGTTCCCAGAACTGGATGCAGCACTCCAGGTGAAGTCTCACCAGAGCAGAGTAGAGGGGAAGAATCACCTCCCTCAGCCACACTGCTTTTGATGCAGTCCAGGATACAATTGGCTTTCTGGGCTGGAAGCACACATTGCGAGATCATGTCAAGCTTCTTGTCAACCAGTGCCTGCAAGTCCTTCTCCTCAGGTCTGCTCTCAATTCTTTCATCCTTCAGCTTGTATTTGGGATTGAGATTGCCCTGACCCAGGTGCAGAATCTTGTACTTGGCCCTGTTGAACTTCACGAGGTTCACATGGGCTCACCTCTCAAGTCTGCCCAGGTCCCACTGGATGTCCTAGTTAGCTCTTTAACTTGTATGTTACGTAAAAAATTTGTTTCTTGTGTAGTAAGGGGCACAGGGGGACTGGACAGCCCCTAAGAGGAAAATAAGGTGCAAGAAGGGCAGCAAGTGAAGTAAAGGGACAAGTTATGCAACTTTTACTTAATTGAGAATTGTGTTTCAAATCTACAGAAAACAGCACGTTGCTCCCCTTGCTCCCTAGACAGAAAGGCACAGTTTTACAATCTCCTTTTATTGTTTTGCTGATAAGCAGGCATTTCACATTTCTGACACTAAACAAAATGTCCTTTAGAAAACTCAGTACCATGGCCTTTTCCAGCTGGAACGTTACAACCACAGCCTGCCTGGCCAGCTAAGTTTTCACCGCGTAACACAATGTCTCAGCTGTGGCTGGCCAAGGTGCTCCAGCTAGAAAGGGACAAAGCCTGCTGTGGGAGTAGTCAGCCTCAGTTCCTACTTCCACCCTTACCCACAGGGGTAGCAGTGCAAATATGTGTAAACTTCCCAGCCCTTGGAGCGAGCTGGCATGGCATGCACTGGGATGATTGGTTGGGTACCTGACTTCATATTTCCATCTTGCAAACCCTGAATGCTGGACTAAATTTAGTCTTGTTATGCATATTTTATAAGACCCCTACTGGGACCTCTTCTGTTACAGACTCATCCTTTAAACAGCTTTAAAGTGAGCAAATCTTCCTTCTTTGTCAAAACTCTCAAAGGGTATTTCTACATGGCACAAATCTGCCCCCTGGTACCTCCCAGTGTCAAAGAAAGGGTCAGGGTTACCTCTTCCCAGGGAAACCCACCTCCTTGCCTTGAAATCCTGGCAGCCTGAAATGACCCATCTGGGCCACTGGTAACTGAACAAAAATTTGTTTTTGCATTACACAAACAAGCAACAGGAATAGCTTGATTCTGGTTAGTCTCAAGATCTGAAAGCGGAGCTATCAGAAATCGCTGAATCAGAGGAAATGGATCTCTGACAACAATAATATTTGTGAATTCTTATGAAAAATTACTGTAGATGTTTTTACTTAAAAAAAAGATGTAGAAAAGAATAGCACCTTCAGAGGTGCCTGCAATGTGTGTTTGTGCTCTGTCAGTTACAGGAAACATGTATGTCGTTTTTGTCAGCTGACAAAATACTTTCTAACAAGGCATTTTGACAAAGCTGAAAATATCTTACACTGAGTCATTTTGGCTTCAAGTGCACATCTCGGAAAAAGGAATCTCAGGAAAAAAAAATGTAAGTAAGTGCTGGCATGAAAGACAAACCTTCAAGTGACAGGCCTGGAAAGGCTATGCATACTTGTACTCAATACAGAATGATAACTATCTTTCAACCCTCAAAAATGCTTTGTGTTTTTTCTTTTCTTTTTGTTCATTTGCTTATTTTAGTTCTGGGTTTTTTGTTGGTTGTTGGTTTTGGTTTTTTTGGTTATTTTAACCCCACCCCCCCCAAATCATTTAATTTCTTTCCCAACTTTTGGACACTAATAGAGTTTATTACTTCAGAGGGCTGTGATTACTTTTTGTATGTAGCTGTGTGACCTCTGCTGGCAGATTCTTATCATGACTGCAGCAATTCACACACACAGGTACGGATACATTGGCATTCCGGTAAGTCCTGCCCTACATTCACAAGGAGACAAAATACACAAGATGAGACAATCCCTGCTCTGAAAAACAGACTCCCACGCTGGAAAGGTGTGGAAAAAAAATATTGTATAACCTAGTTTTCTCCACTCGCAGAGGTTTTATAGGGCAGTTTTTAGAGAACCTTTGATAAAGAGATACGACCATCTCAGGACGGGGCCACTAGTGTTTATTCAGCATAATGGTCTAAATGTTCATTACTGCTCGGAAAGCCCCTACACTTCATCCTGTTAGAAGCAGGGAAGTTACACCGAGGAAAGGATTAGTCTCTACTTGCATTCCTTTCTTGTACTCCTTCTCATACCACCAGCTAACAGCCATTGTGGGAGAAAGGATACCAGCTAAATGGACCTTTATTCTGACTCAGCACGGCTGCAGACAGTCTGTCCGCTATGATACAGTGGCATAGTATAATTTCATACTTTAAAAAAAATGGCCATTCACCTGACAGATCACAATGCAACTTGAGCTTAACAGCCTCAGTCTTTGTGATATTCAAGGTCATTTCTATTATTACAGCACAGTGCACGGAAATTCCACAAATACCAAGAGAGCCTTATCTATTTATCATAGGTGAAATTGGCACGTTTTGCGGCACGACGGCTCCACAGCGGATCATAGGCATTTGAGTTCACTTAAGTTTATATTCAGGGGCTGGTTTACTCCGTTAGGAGCTCAGTGGATTCCATGCATGTACATATCTGTGATGGCACTGCCATTCCTCAAGTGTCCAGCTTCCACACTGGCAGCTACTGCACCTTGACACAAGGCAGCAAAAACAAACACACCAGAAGAGACCTTGCAGTGAGATACGAAGGCAAAAGATAGGCATCGGCCTTCCCTCGTTCCTTTTACACACCTCCTCACACCTAAAATACGCTCTGTGGCACTGTACCTTGCCTTACCACACCAGAAAAGGGGGATTATACCCCAGTGTCCCACCGCGGCTGCCAATCCCAAACCACTTGAGACCCCAGAGCCCACCCAGCAGGGCAGAGTCCCACGCAGTCAGACATCCTTCATCCCCGCCAAAGTGACCTCCCGTGTCGCACGACCGAGTTCTCCCCCAAGGCAGCAGCGTGAGCATCGGGCCAAGCCGAGAGCGCTGAGCCCTGAATCCCTGAAGCCCTAAAGCCCCGTGTCACTGAATCACTGAAGCCCCGAACTCCCGAATCCCTGGACCCCTGAAGCCCTAAATCCCTGAAGTACTGCAGCCCCGAATCCCCGCGCCCGGGATCCCAGATCCCAGAGCCGCCCTCAGGTGCGCTGCGCGGGCGGGGCGCCCCCTGGCGGTCCCCGGCCCGCGCCTCCCGCCCCCCGGGCGCCCGCGTCTCCCCCCCGCCCGCCGCCGCTCTTGAAGTTTGCAGGCGATTTCCTTTCCAGCCCCGGCCTTATCTCGGCCCGCACGTTGCCGCGCGGTGACTAATAGCAGAATAACATTGTCTCGGGATAAAATAGCGCCGGGGCTGTTTACCCGCTCCATGGGGGTTCGCTATAAAAGGGCGCCGGGGACCGCCGCGCCAGCCAGACGCGCCGGGGCGCACCGAGCCGCACCACGCAGGGCACCCGCCACGGCGCTCAGTCCTCACACCGGGAGGCACTTTCCGCGCTTTTTTCTCGACTTTTATTAATTTTTTCCCCCTTTTCCACACCCCGGGTTTTCCGTCCGCCCTCCGCCGCCTGCTATGGATTATTCCCAGATGATCGTCTCGCTGCTCTTCGTGCTCTGCCCGGGGCTGCTGCCGGCAGGTAGGTGCCGGTCCGCTGCCGCTCGCGGGAGGGGTGGGGGGGTTGCGAGGCCGCAGCCGGGCTCTGTGCCCGGCTCCGGGGAGGGATGCCCGAGGGATGCTGCGGAAGGGGTTGCGCGTTTGCCTAGCCTTGCCGTGGGTGCTGAGCTCTGCCGCTCTCTCCCGCAGCCCCCGGAGCCGAGGTGGACGCCGCGCCGCCCCCCGCAGCCGCCGCCGCGCACCGCCGCGCCCGGCGCTGCTCCTGCTCCTCGCTTCTGGACGAGGAGTGCGTCTACTTCTGCCACCTCGACATCATCTGGATCAACACTCCCGAGTGAGTGGAGCGAAGGCGCTTCGGCAGTTCCCCAGCTCTGGGTTCCCCTTTGGTTAGGAAAGAGAGAAGGGAGGGGAGCGTGAAGGGAAAAATTAAGAACCAAAAATGCCCTGCAGAAAATGGGAAGGGGAGGAAGGAATATTTCTTTGCACACTTTCTCCTATTGCTTTGCCCCCTCGCCGCTCCTACTTTTCTGCCGAGTTCAGCAACGAGACTATTCACCGGGAGAAAGCAAACAGGATTTGACCGCTTAGATTGAGCAGATAGTTCCTAATAGCCCTAACACACCTGCTTTCCTAAAATCTGGGCAGGAGTATTTCCTTTGGGTGCTGCTCAGCAAAGGCTGCAGGATACTTTTCAGTATGAATCAGAAGCAGACAAAATGCCAAAGGCATGATTTTGCCAGCCTGAATTTGACCGCCTTTCTTTCCAACCAGTTAGGAGGCTGGAAGGTATACTTTGACACTGGGGGGCTCCTAGCTCCCTTTTGCTGCTCTCTGCTGCAAATTAACACATCCCACGTATTAACAGGATCATGCATAGTACCCATTTCTACTCCTTCCTCACCAAAAAGTAGTGAACCGGAGCCTAACCTAGGGCTGCAAACACTGGCTGTGGTGATTTGTTCTGCTACTGGGTTTCTTATGAGTGCAGAGGATTTGTTCCTCACTTCTATTGCTTCTTTCAGTGTTGGCAGTAGCCAAAGTTCAAAGAGATGAGGTTTTATTGCTTTCTATTGCACAGGGAGGCACAGCAGCCTTGTGAAAACACAATTAAAAGGTCATTATCCTTGTCAGTAGGCATGCTAATTAATACATTGCAGGATCATCAGAAGCATTTGCGTTGAAATTGTGACTAACCAGGCATTCCCAATCCCGCAACTTTTACTCCAGCAATCAGTCCCATTGATAAGACTGCCCAAAATATGCCAGAGTGCTTTGGAGGCACAGAATTATTTGAATGACTTTCATGTTGTCCCTTTGATTGTAGGAAGACTGTTCCATATGGTCTCGGAGGCCCTTCTCGATCCAGAAGATCACTGGAGGACATGGTGCCGGAGACACTCACTGAACCCAGCAGCAGATGCCGATGTGCAAACCAGAAGGACAAGAAATGTCTGAACTTCTGCCAGACAGGAAAAGATCTCTGGTGTGTCTCTTGTTGCTACTCTTTAAAAGGCAGTGCATGTAAAAAGGATGGATTGTGGTACACTTACTCATTTTGGCACTTGCTGAGCGAATTATCTCCCCAAAGCCCTGCCTCCTACCTCATAGTGCTCACACTGCTATGATACATACTATGGTTTTGCCCAGAAAGATCGCTTATTACATGCCTTGAGAAGTGGTTGGTGAGATGTCTCACCTTGTGGACTGCAGACTTGGTTGGTTTTTTTAATAGCAGCACCTTTTCACTTTTAACAGGGCTCAGTCCACTGTGGAGAAAACCTCACATCACCGCATCAAAGCCGGCAAGTGCATTGCACCCAAATGCATGAACCGACAGCTTGTTGACAGCAAGAAAACAAAGCGGTGAGTTTCTTCTCATCCCATTGTAGTTCCCCGAGGCAGCAATAGAGAGCACAGTTCACCTGCCTTCAGGTCATCATGGGCTTAGCTGGTGATTTCAGCTTGAGAGTTACAGAAGAATTAGTGGGGATATCTTGACAGCTTCTTCATGCACTGGGCTTTTAGCTTGTGAGGAAAAAGGTGCTGAGCTCTGCCTAGCATCCTCCACTTTGCATTCACTGGTCGACCACATGCCCATGTAAAAATGTGTCATACAAAAGTTTGCCCATACTAAAGAAGGCTCTTTAGTTTTGCTTTCACAAGCAGAACAGGATTTATGGGAACAAGCAGCCTGATGATTTTGAGTGAAACTTAGGCCCTGGAAGTCTTAAATAATTTTTTGAAAATGAGGCTTGCTTGCTTAATTACGTGAAAAATGTACCCATTCATTGGAAGCAGGATCAGGTTTACCTAAAAGAAACAAAATAGCCAAAAAGAGTAACACTGGAGACCTCTTGACTGGATACATGCTATTTAAGGAAGTCCAGAGTATCTTTATTTGAGTGAATATTTTAACTTATATTAATGTTTGCATTGAAATTATGAATACAATATTTCAAGTGGATTAGGTTAGCCTGATTCTGACAGAGGTATAGCAATTGACAGTTTATGAGGATCCCACGGCAGAAATCTAGACTGAGGTTTATTTGATCAAAAACCGAATGTTTGCACACTGGAGAAGCATCTTCATTGTCACAACGATAAATGTATAATTTCTTGGTTTTGCAGGCTGGAAGCCATTGGTAACAGTATCAAAACTTCCTTCAGTATTGCAAAGCTGAAGGCTGAGCTCCAGAAAGGACAGAAGCTCAAACATAACAGGGCGAACAAGAGGCAAAGCATCTGGGAAAGCCTGAAAGCATCCTAGTGGGAAGATCACCTGAATCTTTCTCCAAAACGTTTGCTGACAAAGCATCACCAAAACTCTCTCTTGATTCCAACATTCCAAGATGGTGAAGGGCCTCTCTGTCCAAGTGTTTGCCCAGCGGAGCAAAATGATAAGGAGACCCTGTATTTGGAGGTATAAAACCAAAGGATTTTATCATTTTTGGAATTCAGATGGATGGGTTGAAGGGAAATCCACAGTCACATACATGAAAAGACATCTGTTTGAGGAAATATTTGAATATTGCTTCTGGAAACTTACGCATCGGTTGAGCAGCTTTCAGAGTCTACATCAAAAGCATCTTGCAAGGAAGACCTCACAGATGTGCTTAGAAAGGACAGAAAGCAAGATCTAAGTGTACAAACTTCAAAGCGAAGAACTCTACCTTTTCATTAAAATGCAAAAATGAAAGCCACAGTGCTACTTTAATCAGGACTTACTGCTTATATACATGTCTACCTCGCGTACTGTTTGTTGCACTCCTTCTAGAGTATTTTTACACCTTGTTATTGCCTTTACTAATCAGCTGCAACCCTTTGTCTTTTTCAGAAGTCTAGTTTACTTGTACAACCAGAGTTATCTGAATGTGGGTTAGACACTCTGGTTGTTTGCATAGTCAAAGTCCTTTGGTTTTGGATACCAAAGGACTCTTCAACATAAAATAAAAGTTAGAGGATACTACTAAGTTTCCCATAACAAGGATATTTGGCTAACTGAAGTTCTAATAATAGAGGTTGTTGTGTCTCACATGCCACCAAAAATGCATTGAAGTGGGGATGTACCAGAGGCTATTGTGAGATTTATTCAGGGCCTTTTTTGCTGGAAATAAATTTAAACAAAGGGTTGTTTTGAATTAAATCAAAAGGCTAATATTGGGTGAATGTTTATAGCAGTGAATTTGTTCACATTGTTGAATTTGCTGACAGGTTGAATTCTTATGTGCTTATTTTTTGTGTTTTGTATTTATATTCACACAAGTTCTTCATTATATTTACCATGTTGAATACACATTGAAGTAGGCCATATTGGTCTATGCATGTTTTATGTATTTCTGTATGAAATTGGAAAATGCTTTATGCCTATCAAGGTAAATATCTTTGGAAATAAATATTTTTAATTACTGTATTGACTTGTTTTTCCTTGGGCTGTGGCTCCATGATCATGAAGACAGATTGCCCCACGTACAATGCTGACCTAGGTGAAGTGTGTGCACATGATTGCCCTTCTGTCAGGTTAGCCAGACCATGGCACATAAAGTTTGTGCCAGATGTGAGACAGGTGATAAAACTTGTTCTCTCTTCAAGCTTGCTTATCAAAACTTTATGGCAAACTTTGAACTGGCCAAAGTAATTTATCTTGCTCACATGGCTGATGTCTTTTTCACTCAGTAGGATGAATTCTAATGTTGGATTTACTCTACCATTAAAATATGGGCAATAGGGGTCTGGGTATAGATGAACTAGAGGATAAAATACACACTCTGGATGCTCTTGTGGGCTCTCTTGGACTAGGCGAGGTTATATTACTTATTACCATGCTATCCTAAGAGTGTCAGCCCAGCCCATGCAAGTTTAAAGATGGAGACCTCAATGGAGCTTCAATGGGGCCCAAACTCAGGAAAGAGCTAGAGAAATAGTTAAATTTTTACATATCTCCAAACGTTGTAAAGTGGTTATACCTAGAAAGATGCTTAAAGCAAATAAATGGATTTAATCATCTCTGATCCTATAGGAAAAGAAAAGTACAAGACTTAATCCACGAAAAAAACTGAGTCTGGGACTTTTTAAAAACAAATCTTTACAAAGAAATACAATACAAGGATTGTGACACAAGTAATGGCAGTCACCACTGAAAATTTCTGAATTTCTGGATTTCTTGTCAATATTAATTTCTTTGCAGCATTTTCACACCCAAACACTCTAAGGCTGAATAAACCCCTTATCATGTTTTCTTTGCACTATTCTGCTATGTATTGGAGCAGTAGTTCAGTGGGGATATGACATTGCTGGCAGCCCTGATCTGACAGGAGCACCTAGCCCAGGCAGTGGGAAGCAATTGGATGCTGCTGTGCTTCTGCAGGGCAGGATGCAGCCCCTGGAGCTGCTCTTTGATCTTTGCATCGCCCACACTTAACTGCTCGGGATGTGCCTGGATCAGTGACCTCTGTCAGGCGTGAAGAGATCTCACTAATGCTCCCTGATTTTCCATTTCTTCTCCTACCAGTGGTTGCCTTTGGCAGGGAAAATAAACAAGCAAGTAGTTAAGGCGCTACCTCTCACTCAGCCAAAGTGACAGGCAAGCAGGTGGTGTGGGATGCCCCTGCTAGGGAAGGGACAGCATCCCATCCCAGTTGCTCCTGTTTTATCTTCCAGAAAAGAGCATGAGGAAAGGATCTGTTCTGGGAGTGGAGGAGCACTGCAGCAGTGTCTGTGCTGTTATTAAGGCTGGCTATTTTGATTTTGTAGGTGGCTGAGCTAAATGATGTCATGGGTGGGCTTTAGTAGCCCATATTCCTGGCTAGCTGCTTAAAAGATTCTTGAGAGACCATCCTAAAAATAAACCTGTTCCTCCTAGGGTTTACTCTGCTTGTACTTGGACTCAAAAGCTGGCTTCCATTCTCCTCTCCTTCCCAGGAAACTGCGTCCACTGCTGGCTCATGCTGCAGCTTTGTGAAGTGATGGGCACCCACTGGCTTTTTGGGTTAGGCACAGTTCCCAGCATCGTGCAAAGTAGAGTCCCACACAGCACTGAGCCTGAGTGGCAATGCAAAGAGCACAGGAGGCAGGGGTTTGCAGGCTTTGGGAAGAGTGGCAGAAGCCATTTTGTGCTGTCCAACTGGCTTCAGTGGCCTGCTGGTGTGCAGCAAGGGTGAAAGGGGGCACACCTCTGCTTCTGCCCCCACCTTTACAGTTTGCCTTCTGGCATAGAAGCATAAAGTGCAGCTTACCCTGGTTTGCATTAATGAGCTGGACCAAAAGCCAGAATTTAATAGTCTGTTTGTCTCGCTGAATAAGCAAAAGGGAATGTGAAGCATTTTATCTTATGGCTGGTTCATATACAAGTACCAGGGTCTGCCCCAGAGGTTTGCTCCCTCTCAAAGTGAGCTCCATGGCAGAGAGAGATTCAGTAACTTAGGCTAGAGCCCCTGGTGAAAAAAGAGAAGCATGGTATGTGCTGGGTTTTATGGCAGTGAACACAGAGCAGTGTAAAAGTACATTCTTATAATAAACGACCTGAGTGAAAAAATATTCTACCTGAAGCCAATGGAAACATTGTGCTGACTGCAAAGGCAAGGCTGCAGAGTAAGAGCTCTCGTTCTTCTAACTAGAACTAATCTCACTTGTCTGAAAAAGTGAACCTTTCATGACTGTGATCGATCTTATTTTTAAATGAGAGGTTCTTATAATCCATGAGGAAATTTGAGAAGGATAAAGGGAAGCATGTAGAGAAGAGGGCCACCACTTTCCAGTGTGGCCAAAAATGCACCTGACGTTATGGCTGAAATTCCAACTCAGATCAAGAGCAAGGAAAAGCTCCATTCCTTAGCTGTTACCAATATGTATCACCCTCCTCTGATTTTTCCTGGGTTCAGCATGGTAATTTTTGAAGTTACAAAAAGTTTCACAGGAAAAGACAACTATTCTCCAAAATTAAGCTTGGGGTACTTATTTTTATTCAATGCTGAACCAGCTTTCTCAACTGGTTTATTTTCATTTTCACTGGATAAAGGCTGTTTTGACTATAGATCAAAACAAGGTATACAATAAAACAAAGCTTTGACATGTGAGTCAGGCTTCAAGTCAGGAAAATACTACAATGCTGCTGAAATTCTTTCCATCTTATCTACATAATTCTGACCTAATTTTTCCAGAAATGGCAACTCTAATCTGCACCATGTTCTCATAAACCACCCCTAAATAATTCACGCAGGATGTCCTAATGTTGCCTATAGAAGTTACCAAATACCAACCTCTTTGTTCATGTTTCCTTACATTAGGATAAATTTAGCCACTGCAACACACTTCTGTATTTACAAACACAGAATGAGCTGGATAAACCACTGTTTGAATGCTATCTGATGTTTACTTTCTTCACACTCAACTGTTTGCCTCTGTGTATATAAAACTGTATCAATTTTGACTTGGCCTGCATTAAGGCACTATTATTAGGTTCCTTGGGGAGAAATCCAGCTTCCATCCTCAGCCAATGCCTTTATTTAATGTACTATTCTTCCTTCGTGACCTAGGAAACAGAAGGACGGACTTTTTGATTAATTAGACGAGAATGCTTGGAAGCTGTGATGCTAAGTGTAAGTATGCAAAGAGACTGAAAGCTGCAGATAAAGTACAAAGATAGTGGCAGGATCGTTTTTCCTGTGGTAAACATCGTGAGAATGACATTTCAAAACTTAGCCAGAATGGGTGTTCATGTCTTTCTTTATTTTATATCTCTAATCAAATCTGAGCTAGGTGAAAAATGATATTTTGCTCAATATGGTTAAACAATCAGTTGGTATGTCTTAGCAGTATGCCTGAGACAAGCTCCTCTGCTCTGATCAGGTCAAGGAGACCTGAATTCTGCCTGAAGTCCACTGATGCAGTCAGCCGGCCAACAATTCCCTCAGCTTTAGAGGCATCATTTATGCCAGTGCAAATGAGAGCAGATTTGACCTAGAAAGGCTTCCTTCTTTCTGGTATCACTGTGCTGGGGACAAATAGACACTGATTTGCTGGTGCTAGTACAGGCCTTCAGTGGCTCTTGCTGCTCTTGGTCTGGGTTTGGGGCGTTTTTGTTGGTTGTTTGGCTTTTTACTCCCTGCAAGCATTTCCTAGTAATAAATTAGATAAATTTCACTTTGGTAAGCAATGGGGCAGTTTGCCTCTGGCTCAAAAAGCTGCATTCATGGATGAGCCCCGTGGAGTTTGCGGTTTCGTTGACCTTTCCAGCTATTTTGGGGGCTGCAGAAATGATTTGAGTTCATCAACTGTAATTCAAGCCCACACTGTTGTTGTTGTTGTGTTTTTCCCTCCAAGGAAATAAAATAAAATAAAAAAAAACCCCCAACCCTAAAACTAACTTTTTTCCTAGCTAAAGGAAAAATATATGTTATGTGCCAGTCACTAGAAACAAATCCAACTTCTAGTCTGGCAAGAAGAAAGCAGCACTGTATTTTGGTCATATATATTGGATTTACATTTTCCTCTGCTTTCTTCACCTCTTTTCACAAACACAATTCAACTGAGGACTTGGTGAAGTGTCCATCATGAAAAAAAGGCCAATGTTCTTGTGCAAAGGTAGCCACATGCATTGATGCATTGAATGTTTTGATGGACCAGAACTTCTTTCTCATCTTTCTTTCACTCCTATTGTTGCAAGAAGCCTGTTTTTCTTCTGCTTCATATTTTAATCTTCTCTTATATCTAACAGAGGTGTGCAATAGTGATATTCACAAACTAGACAGCAAACTAAAGTGGACAGAAAAACTGGACAAATGGTACATGTTGTACTCTTATCAGAAATGTGCAGGCCCTTAAGGTATGTATTTGCCTGCGGGAGGATTTCCCTTGAGTAGCATAAACAAGCACGGAACAAGAACCACGATATTATATACTGAAGAGGTGTCTTGAGAGTACCCTGTGGGTTTTTTCCTCATGACTGTACCTCTCAGCTGACCTCAAAGGAGACTGTGTTTCCACACACAAGGACTACCCAGCACATCCATCAGGCAATTGGTTAAATTATGAGACAAGGCAAGCAGGGATCAAAGAACCCATGCTGCTGAAAAGAGTGATCATTGCTGGGTTGCACAGAGCCTGCCATGCTCGATGCAGATGCCAGCATACCCCCTGGGAGACAGGAGATAGGGTGCCTGCAAGTTACAAGCCACACCAGCAGCCCTGATCATTCCCCTGGAAATGCAAACCGCCCTTCCCACGTGGCTGTGGGTTCACTCTGGGTAATGCTGTGTGGGTGGCTTTGTGATGGCAGATGCTCTTTCCATACATATTGTCCCAAAATGACCCCACAGGTTTTATCAGTACCTTATAGCAGATTTTTCTGAGAAAACATCTCAGTTGGGAGGCCTCTCCAGTCATCCCATCTTCCCTGTGAATGGACTAAACTGGCATTATTCAGGTGAGTTCGGAGGAACACCCCTTATTTCACCAGCCTGATAGTTTTACAGTGTATCAGTCATGCAGCAATAGCCTACAACTGTGAAATCCGCCTCAGCAATGGTCTATGTTTCTTTCATGTAATCATAAGAAGAACATTTTCTTAATTTTCCCAGAAATTTTACTCCCCTACCTTTCTAAAATCTTATGGCTTTTCCTGAGAACTTGGCCTGCTGTTTTTCCTTCTGGGTCTCTGCTAACTATTATGTCATTCTCGGTACACATTCAGCTGGACACTTTACAGTTATGTGCTTTCCAGTGGCTTCCAAACGTGCATTAAGGCTGTTAATTTAATTTTACTTCACCCTGAGTCTGGTTTGTCATAAGCACAAGGACGTCTTTCACCTGGCTGAAAAGCAAAGTGCTCATGAGTGCCATCCTTTGCCCTGAATTGTCAATAGATTATGGATTACTGGTTCCAGTGTTGACCCTTTAGGAAAGTCAGAAAGTTGGCTGGGTATTACTATATGGCAAAAATTTATTCTTTGAACTAACCACTTTCTGCTGAGTAATCATTTTCCTCCACAGACATTTCTATAAATGTCTGTACATGCACAGGGGTCAACTTTCTAAGCAAACTCCAGTCTTTCCTGTATTTTTATTTTCACGCAAGTATTGCTGTGCTGGTTTTGTGGCCAAACATAACTTTTGTGAGCTGCTTCTATATGAAGCTCTGATAGTAGCTGTTTCTTCAGCCTGCGATCCGTGAACACCTGAAGAACCATGAGATGTAATTAAGGGATGCAAGTTCATATGTGCTTTATGACAACCTGCATATGTGAAATTCCTGGAAGAGTTTGCACTTCCACTGGAAATTTTTTGGTGGCCCACATTACAAATTAATTAACCTTGTGGTTAGCCATGCATAGTAGGTTTGGAAACAAGTTGCAAAATGAAGCTGTCAGCAAAGGAAAGTGCAGAATTGAGTCCAGCCACATAGGAAATAACAAAGATACTTTTATTATAAAAATATGATTGTATATTAATACATTATCAGGTACTGCAAAGTGTGTGTGCAATCAGGTACATCAGGGAAAATTTGAAGCATTTAGCAACCCTACATGTGTAGTTGTAAGCACAGAAATGTGTACACATGCAACATAATGTATTGCAGTGAAGGTCTTTTCAATGTTGTACAACACATTTTGGATCTACATCCCACTGTCAGAAAACTCCAGAATCAAGGGGCTCTCTGTCTCGATATCTGGGGTTTTTTTTAATCTCTATTTAACCTAGCAGAGTTCTGGTCAGTATAGCAAAATTCTGTGGGTGCCCTTGCAAAGGATGTCGCAAAGGGTGCAACTGTTCTTAGCACCCTTCCCAGGCACTGCTACACAGAATGGTTGCTTTTGCCCAGGCTTCTCCTCTGTTCAATCAGTTCATGTTTCTTACATGTTTGTTTGTTTTTTTTTTTACTATGAGGTCTATTAGGAGAGAGTATATTTGTCCTCAGTTTTCCCTCTCTGGACAGCACAGTTGGGAAGCTCTGAATGGTGTATAGGCTAATTAAAAACAGACCACAGGTTTTGGTTGCTTTTTTTTTTTTTTTTCCTTCTTTTTGTTGCATTCCAATTTGTTTATCTGCTCGGCAGGGATTTGACAGGGACATTGTTAAGGAGACAAAGAACCTGTAGCTGGAGTGACATGAGTGTGCTAATTGATGCCTCCTTTTCACCTGACAGCCTAATCAAATTGGATCAGGTATCAGAAGGACTAATGAAACATTGGAGAACATGAAATATTTAGCAAATGAGTGACCTGCAGATCCTACCTACCCTGTCTACAGTCACAACTTTGCAGGGGAGCTGAAGCAGAACTACCCTTCTATCTCCACCTGACAAGCTCAAACAACTGATAAATTACCAGAACTAATTGTTGCCCTGACAGGCCTTTGATCCCTGGAAGAGTTAATTTATAAATGATGAGCTCCTTTTTCATGCCACTGCTGATGGAGCTGTTGAAATAACTATAAAATCAATAATCCTTGAGGTCTGGGGATCCTTTAGTTTTCTTCCATTTATTCAGGAGACAGTTCAAAGTATCTGCAAATGCTCATTTCCGCCTCTTCCCAGCACCTTGCCCAGAGAATATCAGGCATTGCTGCAGGAGTGAGGCTTGGTAAGGGCAGAGAGAGAAAGCATCTGAGAAGCAGGTCAGTCTAGATGGCATTGAATAGGAGGCAGGACAGTCCTCAAATCTTACTCTCAGCTCCTTGGGATGGTCTCTCTAGGAAGAGAAAACTGTTAGAAACTACTGCAGCAAGGTAAGGTGGGAAAATTTTGGATGATAAGCAGCATCATGGGGAATAGCAACACCTTCAAGGTGGTAGTGGAATAGAAATCCTACTTATGGCTCCCAGTATCCAGCCCCTACAGGGAGCCCGGCTGGTCTGTTTGAGAGGACATGCTGCATCTCCCAGAGGCAGAGCTCCTGTCTGCCAGCATACATCTCCTTCACCTGTTGCCATCTGGTTACAGCACGGCAGAGGCATGGGGTACAAAACTCTGCCATGGCCTCACCCGCATGTGGCCAGAGTCCACCCTACTCAGCAATGACTGTACTTTGCTCAGTGCAAAGCTGGCTTTTCTCATCTGGAGGAATGAGCCAATATTTAACATTTAAATAGGGTCCCTATAGGGGAGAACTCATGCACAGAATTTGGTCCCAGACCCATCCTGCAAGAGTGTGTCATGACCACCACATGATGAAGAACCTAATGGAACCTCATCCTTGGGCTTTTTAAACAGGTTGCTGGTGCTTTTACAGCAGAACCCTTTACAGAGCGTTCAGGATAGTCCAGAGGTCATGTTTCTCTTACATAGTCATTTGACGGCTTCTTTTTTATCTCTGATGAGAGAGCATTTGTTAGAAAAATGAAACACCACAACTCCAGTGTGTGCATGAGGCTGGAGCTACAGGAAGTGTTGACTGATGCTTCACTTTCCATTCTCCTCTAAAAAGCTTGTTCACAAATGTGAGGTTTTGTAATGAGGTTTGGTGGTTATTGCAAGGCCATCTGGGGTTTGGCCACCGAGGCTTGTCCTCACCACAGGCAGAAGAGGTGCTCCCTAAGAGTGAAATTCCCCTCTGGTGTCCTCCAGACTGAGGAACACTTGGACAGAGTCACAGCATCTGTTACAGAAAGGAAGAAAGGAGACCTTATCAACTTTAACTAGCTGTTACTACCAGAGTGAAGGAAATGGCACATGCACGTGGCTTATACAGTGAAATCCTGCCCTTGCCCACACGAATCCTTTGCTGTCTTACTAGCCTTAGAAGTTCTCCAGACCTTCAGCCTGTAGTAATATGCAGGTGATCCATAGGGAGTTTCTTCTCCAGACCACAAGACCTCAGGGCTGGGAAACCTGATCTGGAGGACAACCCTAACCACCATACACTCTAGGGAGCTACACCTTAAAGAGGCAACAAGACAGAGGTGGGAATGATGCAAGAGTCAAATGAGACTGAAGAGACTCAGTCTGCACAGCCTCTTGCGCCAAGTTACTTTCTGACCCTAAGGGTCTCATGAAGCTACCAACAAAGAACTGCCTTCCAAAACAGAAAAGGCAACAAGAATGCACCAAGATGAGCAGAGCTGGGTGATCAGTTCAAAGTTCCCAACAAGGTATTAATTTAGTAGCAATTCAATACTGTGCAATTTATTCTCGGTATGCTATTCACCCGAAGCCAGTATGCTTCCCAGCTGAGTAACGGGTTTAGAAGCAGACACATTTGCAGATTAGGATCCACTAAACAAGCAGTGAGGGTGGAGGAAAGGAGAGTTACAGCCAGACTAATTTTATGAGAAATGGTTAAGTGCAAAAGTCTAGGGGATATTCTCCAAGAAAATGAGATTGTTGCCAAGACATTATGCTATAGGTAAACGATAAAAGAGGTGGGTATGAGCCAGGAGGACAGGTTGATATGGAGAGGCCAGAAATAGGATGGCAGCAAAATATACAGGAAGGATCTACTGGCAATGTGGAGACACAGTGGGAAAAAAATGCCTAATTTAGTCCTACTTGATTTACATAGATCACTGATGCAGCAGAACTGAGAGGAATTTTTCTCTGGAGACATCTGACTTTCTTCTTTGACCTTGTGAAGGAACCTATGGAGGAATATCCACTTTATCCTCATGGAGTAGCATTCAAGGGATGAAACCACATTAAATAGATGGAAATGTATTCAGTATCCAATTTTCTTACGGGAAACACAAAATTCTCACAGAAGAATAGCAGGACAGCCATTTATCAGTTGTTTTCCCATAGGTAAATAACAACCTTCTGGTATGTTTTAGAGGTAAGCAGGAGCAAGATTCACTGTATAACAGCTATGCAATAAATTGAAGGTGTGGTGAAGGAAATAACATAAAGGAAACTCTTGGCAGAAGAAACTTGTCATCTCAAGCTGAGTTTCTGGGACGGGTGTCATTGCCATGAACTAAGACTAGGACATCCTGAGGAGGCAACAAGACAGAGGGAAGAAAGGAGAGAGAAGGTAGGCTGAAGAGAATTTTATTTCCATGAAATGTTGAATGAAGCAGTCTGACCTATCACCCTCACATTGCTGTGCTGACTCAAGAGGAAGAGATTACCAGTTTCAAATATCATACTGAGAAAAGAAAAAAAAAAAAAAAAAAGAAAATTTCTTCATGCTTTTTTCTGACTTAGTCAGCTATTTGAAGAGCTTAGAACACCCAGAAGTTATTTATATCACACACTTCCAGGACAATTTTTCATTGGGAAATCTTCTCTGAAAAAAAAAGGAGAAGAGTGAGGTAATTCAAGGACAAGTTTCAATAATAAAATTAGTGGAAAATAGTAATTTCAGTGTGATTAGAAAGGATGTAGAAACAGCACTGGACTGTCGATCTCGATAGCATCAGAGTATACACGAGGATCTCACTGTAAATCAGTTCTCACTGTACTCACTCTCAGTTTGAAGAAACCTTGTGAAGGCATTCCATGTGTACTACCATCAGAAAGTCAAATTATTTAGACAGCACTGGCCTATTTCTCAATGTAAGTTTGGCTGGTGAGAAAGTCAGGATGGGTCAGCTGAAGTTTCCAGAGTAGTATCAAACACATAGGACAGAACAGGTCCAAGCCCACTATGCTCTACCCTGAAACATGTAGATGAAGAATTATGCTAGCTTTGAGCCATGTGGGTACTCAGTGAAACCTAGTTAAGTGACTTCAGTGCTGAAGAGAGAGAACAAAGTTGCGAGATAGGGCCACCTTGACTTGCATCGATTTCTCATTAATGTTTGACAGCAGAGGGTACTGCCTGCTGCTGCAAAAAACTATTGTAATGGCAAAAATATTCTCCTCAGATCTCTAATATTCTCAGCCAATCCCATGTGAGAATGTGTGTCTCTTGTTCCTTTGGATAAGCTTAAATACTTTTTTCTCTTCACTGGATGAGATGATAAAAATACAGGTAACTTCTAAATTGATTTTGACCTTTCACTGAAGATGAAAACAAGGAAGAGGACAATAGTCTATCTCTCGGACTCTTATGAACAACTGCACATAAAGTTTTGTTGGCTTGTGTCTTAATTCAGAGACCTGTATTCAGCTGCAATGGTGGAGCAAGTTTAGCTTATCTCCTGTCTGTTTAATGAGCAGTTTACCTGGCAGAGATGCTGCTCTCGAGTTCACTCGTGTTTGTGTTTTGCAGCATTGCAATGACACAAAGAGCTCTGCTGAGGTACAGGGAGCTCTGTTACTCATTGGTGGTTGTTGTGTAGAAAAGGCTGAGGCAGTGCCTGTAGACACTGAGGCAGTGTATTGAATGAAGAATAACAGTAAGGACAGCACTTGCTAGAAGTGAGTTTTCCAGTCAGGCACTGTCTTCTAACACATCCTGGGTAAATGGTTGCACTGGTACAAAAAGCAAAAGAAGGTGGTTAGAGGGATAAAAAACATGGTCCAACCAATCCAATTTCTGAAATGTTTACAACTGTGGGAAAGGGCAGAAGAGAAAGGTAGACAGGGATGGCATGGAAGTTACACACTAAGATTCCAGATGTGTCATGAGAAGTCCAAAGTACTAGAGATATATGCTGGCTGTACATGACGGGACTAAAGCCCCTTAAGCAAGCCCTGTCCCTGTTGTATTCTTCAAGCCCCATTGACTTCAGTGGGACTTTGGCTTCTGCAAAATAATATCAGAGATGGCTTTTCATGTGGGCTTCAAAAATTCATTGAACTGGGGTGCAAAATCGTGGGGAGAGCTAGACAGACTTAGCCCCCCAGTGAAATGCACAGTTACCAAGAATTAACGTAGCTTTTTTCCAGCTGCTGATATTAAGCCTTCCAAAATTGTCTGAGTAATGCTAGCATTTTGGCAGTGTTGATACATCTCTCTTTCTCAGTTTATTGATTTATCTTTCAAGAACTTAATATTGCTAACACACTCATAACAGTTTGCCGTTCTGTTCCAGATAGCAACAAGTGACAAGGATAAGTTAAGTTGAAAGGGAGATTTGAGTCTTCAGCCTTGGCCCTTAAATGCTTGCAGTGACATCTTAGATGTATGTAACCAATTTTTTCTGGTAATATTTCAGTTAAAGTCCGATTCAGACTAATTTGTTTGGGAAATTTTGTTTCAAGCTCACTCTTTCTTCCTGCACGGTTTTGCTGGTTTGCATCACAAAGATAGATTTCATTATGTAATTTTGCATTCAGATATAAATGAAAACTGATGTGCAAAGCTGAGTGAGCCGAAATGCTTCTGTGTTGCATCTCCAATGTGCAATGCTATTACGGGAGAGAACTGGTGAGAAATGAATGCTGTCATAAAAGAAAGATTTCAGTACCAGAGTCCTTAATTTGGAACAAAGTAATGCTGACATAAGACATAAAAATATTTTCCGTTGTGAATCAGGTGCCTTGGCCAAGTTCTGGAAATAACTGAATTCTTTTTCTCTTTATGTTTGAAAACAAAAAAATGTACTGTTATCAGGACTTGACATAAAAATAGACGCGTTTTATTTAATGTGTCAGCACTCTCTTCTTTTACAGCTCTGCAGTATTCTCTGTGTTTTCTCTGACTTGCTAACTAAGTTTCCAGTGCAATTGAGTTACAACTCAAGAACTTGATATTCAAGGTTCCTAAAAATTTGCAATTTTGTGGTATATGAATGCACCATCTGTTCTTCCTAATAAGTAGCTATTTTTAAATCATATTTTATAGGGTTTCTGCTGTTCTTTGACAGAGAGTCTAGGAAGTAGCTTAGTAAACTCTGACACATCAGACAGAAATAACTTCAAAAGAGTTTTGAAAAATGTTTCCCTCCAAATACAGGAGTATTCAGTCACATTGATTTATTTATAATGTATGTTGTTTAGCAGACACTGACACACTTACAAGGTAGAGAAATGGTTTTCAGTGGTTTATTTCACAGAGCTGGTGCTTGATTTTAAATAAAATACTCTTCATTAAGTATTTAACTCTCTGGGAAAAATAAAAGCCTCAACGTTTGGTTTTTGAAACATTTTTTTAATTTTTTTGCATGAAATGGAAGAAACAGACCTTTTTCTTCCAGGACTCTCTTCTATGTCATTAGTGTCCTCTATATTATTTTCCTGCTATTTTCCTTTCCCCCAGCAATTAAATCGTTAAATGGGGGGAAGAGGGGAAGGAAACACGAATAAAAGTTGAGAACAGAGAAGGGAGAAAAGTTTCAGTCCCGGTTTGTTGTTAAAAATAGGCCAGCTTGTTACAATGACCATCTCCCTTGTTGCAATTACTGGTGTAGCAACAGCAAGTTTTCAGAGAACTGATAGGAAAAAGTCACTCTATTGCCACCATGCCTCAAGGACTCCACTCCTATTTTAGGTTGTCTTGATGATTTTACCTAAGTAGGCAGGGGAGACCTGGGAAGTTCGATTTGGAATAGTTATGCAAAATGCAGCTTTCTGAAGATGTCAATTTTTGGAGAAAATGAGACAAACTAAGGGTTCAGTCTTGCCTCCCCCTTTTTCTCAGCTGGCTGCATCTCTCAGTCTCTGGGAAGGTACCATCTCTCCCCTACTGCAGTCTTCATCCTGTGCTTTGTTCATCTGTTTGGGATAGAGTCAACAAATACATGGCGGCTGAATTCCACATTGAGAAATGCTCCTGCCCACAGGTCCTCAGGAATGCTCACAATTGGCAGGAGTGGCAGGCAGCCCACCACACCAGCAAAGGGACTTGCTCAGATCATTCTTCAGGGACATCAGAGGACTGGGAGGTGTATGGAGGAATAAATCAATGGATAGCTCAGAGAACTGAAGAAGTGAGGCAGAGATGGAGCATACTCCTCTACAGATTGAGTTGCAGCTCTGATGGGAACCAGATATGAGACACTTGGGAAAATTAGGGCATAGAGCATCTATCTTTCTCCAGCTTGCCTGGAATACAGCCTGCCATTTCACAGTTGTGACTTTTTCATAGTGTTCTTTTCAAAAGAAAACAGGTCTGTCCCCTAAAGAAGATTTACCACAATCCAGCCCCAAGTGTCCCCCTCTAGCTGGTCTCTCTCTATCTTCCAGCTGTCCATCTCTTGGTTTTAATGAACTGAAGCCATAACAAAGTCCAGACAACACAAGGGCAATTCAGTACTGGATTTCTTTCAACAATGCTAATTCCTCTGGCCTTTACAGGGGCATTGAACCAGAAACACACCTCAAATGGGTAGAGGGTAAAACAACCCAAACAAACAAGTAGAGGAAACAAACTAGAAGGTTAAAGAAAAGATAACCTAAGCTTATTCTTGGGAAAGTAGAGTGTTTTCTTACATCTATCTCAGTTCATCCCATGGCCAGGCAGGTCAGGACTGCTGGTGCTGGGTAGCTCACTTATGAAAACAAATATTCCCTTGTTAGATAAACTGCCACGCTGTTGATATTCAATGCCTTTTCAGGTTTTAAGGCTCTCACCACCAAGTAAAAATCATCCAGGCTAATTAGGATGTGCAAGTCTTTTGTCCTGGTTGTGTTTTGTGTACCAACATACATGTAAGAAAGTAGGACCTCCAGGAGGGTGCAAGAACATGTTTGAGAGAGAAAGAAGAGGAGATGAGCGTGTGAATGCACAACAGACAAATGAATGTGTCTATGTGAGCAACAAAAAGAGATCGAGGAACCTCTTCTTATCATTGAAGATATACTAGAAGATTTCTTCTTTTAAAGAATGACCAGGATGACACATGATTTAGAAATAAGGATAACAGGGCATTTAATTTCTATAACTCATTCCACTAAGTTATATAAATCGCGATGTCTGTTCATGACTTAGTCTCAAAATGATGAAGAGAGATAACAGATAATAACACACATCAGCAGCTTCTGCAAAGTGATACTCAGAGCTCTAGAGTTCCTTCCCAGTCATACCAAGAGACACTTGGAAGTCAGGCATACCAAGAGACACTGTGTGTGCAGTGGGAGATGCTGTCTTACCTGGAGGAAAAATGCCGTCAACTACAGCACAGGTTGAGGTATAGCAGCAGTACTGCACCATCTGCCTCTGTGCAGCAGCTCCTGGCTCCCACCAAACCCAAAGCTGACCAGAAACTGGGAAGCAAAAGTTGCTATCTCTTATAGACACCAGCCACAAAATACTGTGACTCACAGATGATTGCTGGCCCTGCCGGTTGCTGTTCAAAATCTGGCCAGCCTTTGGCAGCCCTGTGGCAGATTGCCTGCTACTGCAGAGCATTATCTTTGGGCTACCCATAATTTTTGGACAAGAATTGACTCACTGTTAAGACATACTCTGCAATCTGCAGGAAACAAAGTGTCAATCCGTGCCTGACATCATCAACCCAGTCTATGTAGGCAGAGGAAGAGCTCTTGAGTTAACAGTTTAACTCTTTCTCAGTTCAGCTTGGACCTGACATAGTATTATTCAACCAAATTATTTCTAATGCCACTGTTGGGTTTCCATTGTACTCTTTCTTGCCAAAAGAGGACTCTTCTGGACACACAGGCATGGACTATTGTATAAAAATCAACAGTTTTTTGGGAAAATAGCACACCACTGTTCACTGGCAAAAAATTATAGTCTTCTTCCCCGGAGACACTCATAAGCTGTTTGGACATAGTCCTGAGTAACATGATATAGGGGACTCTGCTTGAGCAGGGAGGTTGGACAAGATGACCTCCAGTCTTCCCTTCTAACCTTCGCTGTTCTGTGACTCTGTGATCTACGAGCTTGCCTAGAGACTCTTCAGGTAAATCACTAAATCCAGGGAGCCTACATGTAAAACTGAAGGAAACAAAAGACCAAAATCACTTTATTACAGTGCAAGTCTACAGCTGAGCAAAGTTTCTAGGTTCACAGGCAGGAGGATTCATTCATGCTACTAATTACATTTCTGAAAGGCATGCATTGACCAAGAAAAAACCAAAACCCTCTAAAAATAGGAAGGAAGCTCTTCTTCTAGAATGAAATATACTATTTTTATACACCAGAAACCAAAGAATCACCAAGGCAAAATAGCACCCATGTAGTTACTGAGCAAAACAAACCAAGATGTTAATTAAAATGATTTTGTTTCTAGCAGTGAGTGCTTTTATGTTGATAAAACCCATAAACAGGGGCATATGCTGGAACTGTGATCCCCATGACACTCCAGTTTTACACATCATATACTGACATAGTGCTGCAGTACTAACTGGCACTAGCAGGGTGAAAAAATAAGGCTTTTCTTATACAGCCTCAAGTTCCTACAGCTGGCTCAGATGTATGATACCACAAAAATGTAAGAGAGACTCAGACCTGTTTCTCTTCACTGTTTCTCCAGGATGTATTTGTTGGGCATGTCCCAGATGTGTTTCTAGTGAAACACTAGTGCTAGTTGAAGGCCCAGATGTTTCCTTGCCTTTTGCTGTCTGAAGTGAGGCTGACAAATTCACTTGTCTGTGCCAATCTGTTGAGCAGCAAGCCTGCTTACTGCCGGGACAGCTGAGCACAGATCTGAGATCTGCTAGGAAGAAAACTCCTAACAACTTCCTCCTGTCAGAAGCCTCAAACCCGAAATCTTCTTGCTCAGGAAGTGAGGAGGAGTAGCTTTTGGTTTTATTTCCCTTGTTACTCAGTTGCGACCTGATTCTCCATTAAAAAAATAATCATATTTTTTTCAAATGCTGCCCTTAAGTGGAAGTCAACACTGTCAAGAAGACGTGCAGAGCATGTACCTAACCACAGGCACATGCATAAATACATTTGCATGCATTTATACATACTTACGTATACATATGTGTGTGTGTGTGTATAAAAACTGTATGCATTGGGCCTGACCATCAGTTCACTGAAGGAAAAAGGTTCTGTGTCTTAGAATGTTTTCTTGCAGTTATTCTTTAGACTCCATTTGGACCAGGATTCAGCACTTACCCAGTTGTAGCATGAACTTACTAGTGACCAAAGGGTTTATGAAATAGCTAAGACAGAGTAGTTGAAGTGCAGAAACCTGGAATCCATAGTACTAGGTTCATTTATAGAAGGAAAATTAAGGCTTCTTCATTAGAAACATATTTTGCCATTCCTGTCCATCAACCCAAAATTAACAAACGTGTTTTGGAGGTCTCCTGTTTACCAAGGATTCAACATGTCCTCCTGATTTGTACACAGTAACAGTGGACATTCACATGAGGACACTTAAATAATCTGACTTCAGACCTGTTAACTTCTGCAAGCAGATGATATCATAGCTACACATATTTCTTAGGAACACCAGCACAAATACAGTTGTTCCCCCTCTTGAAGGCCCTGTTCTGCAGTCTGTATAGATTTAGTCTTTAGTAAAAGTTGTGGTGAAATCAATGGGTGCTTTCCTGGAACAACAATGCAGTAACAAAAGGAAGGGACCTATGCTTAGTTTATCCAGTTATTTCTGCTCTGTGGAAAACCTGACATAATTTCAGCATCAGCTAACCACATACCTGTCCCACACTTTAAAAGGGGTCATTTGTATTCTGCACCACAAACAAGGTAAGAATACTTTGACTTTCCTGTGTCCAAAATGGGTTTGTCCTATCAGAAAATAAGTGCATAAAAAAAGGAGGCAGAAAATAAATTGGAAAGTATTGAAACAATGTGCCAACTGAGAGAACAGAGATTTGCACCGTTTACACCCTTCTGGGGCCTCCTGGCTGCTTTCTGAACCTTCTATTTTTTCTCCCTCTAATTGTTGTTATTTCAGCATGAAAGCTCAGCCTGGGCCCTACTAGTGACATTGAGCAATTTTGACTCTGCTTAAACTTCAAATTCTTCACCAGAGGAATTTTACTCTTTTGCAGAAATGACAAAATGTCATTCCTGATCAAGGATACAAGTTTCAACAAATGTTGGCAGGAGTGTTATCCCGTGTGAACAGCAGATACAAGAGCCTTGCACACCGTCAGAGCTTTGCTGTCGTTCTGATCTGCTGTGCTGCTTCTGAGAAATCTGTTAGCTGTCAGTCGGTACCTCAGCTACCTTGTTAGTCTCACCTGCATGGTTGAAATAGCTGCTGTATGTGGTCTTCTGCAAGAAAGCAACATATGTATTGGAGTTTTTTTGCTACTTCACCAGAAACTGAGACTTTTCACCAGCTAACAGTCCCTCCCAAGAAATGTCAGCCTCAATTTCCTTGTGGGCAGCTTATACATAAAATCAGGGAACTAGTAAAAGCTTTCTAGCTCTCTGTTTCACCCCCCAATATCCTCAGTCCTATTCTAAACTACACCAGTTAGCCAAGCCCTCTGTTAGTACTTTTCCAGGTAGTTTGATGCTTCCAACAAAACCTCCTTTCTTTTTCATGGCGCATAAGGTTCACAATATACAAATTTCTACCATCTCCTCCAGAGATTCCCTTATTTCAGGAAGTTTCCAGAAAATTGCTTTCTTAGCTGATGTTGCAAGAAGAGCCTTATGATACAAAAAAGGAAGAAGCAGAATTGGGATTCTTCTGTGTTTCTGGTTTTTAATGCAATAATTCACAATCAAGTGACTCAGGCATCACTTTGTATGATTTTTATTTGTAATTTTTATTTGTATCACTTTGTATTATATTTATTTGTATGATTTTTAGTTTTTTAGTTAACTTTTACCTTACAGTAATTTAAATAAAAAATAAAATTTAAATTCTTTGTCCAACACACACGATTTGGTAATGTGGGAGATATTTGTGACAGTCATGTATGACCTCAGCAAAACGCCTTGGAGAAAGCTACCCAAAGTTATTTTGCTGAAACTTGCACAGGTGAAGAGCCAGCACTTCTCTCTGTGGGAGGTCTGAAATGTTTGACTCAAAGGCTGTGATGCAATAGCCTTGGGGAGGAGCAGAAAGCATCCTGCATGCCTGCACCTCCCTGCTCTCACCCGGATCAAGTTCCACTTGGAAAGCTGAATCCAGAAAGGCACATAGGTACCCTCAGAGCAATGGAGAACAAATGTTATTACCTGGGACAACCTGAAATTGAGTGTGAACTTTTTTGAATATATCCATCAGAAAAAAAAAATCTCTGTTTTTCTGGCTTTTTCTGTGCTGCTTCCAAAATAACACAGATTACATGTGGGTACAGGATCGACTGCCTATCATCGCAACTGGTGACTTATTCTGAGCAGGACATGGTAGCTAACCTGCTGCAGTAAGGTCTGCTTAACAGAGCAATGTGAAGGAATTTTTTTCAGTTGAACTTACTGGAGGAAACTTGGTATATATGGGTAAAACATGATTATTTGAGTTGATTTGATACTTAGCTTAAAGCCCAACAAAACCATAGGGCATCCCTGAATACCACTGCATTTCAGCTGGCTTCATACACAGATTATCCTCAAGGCAAGTAATGAGACATCTGCAACAAGAAGAAGCAGTCAGGATCTATTCTGGGTTGTATTTTATCTAAAAGATGGCTATAAAATAAGGACATAAATTTGTCTCATGCAGTTAATCAAATCACTCATGGCCAGCAACAAATGTTCAGGGAAAGAGCGTAGAACTAGGCAAGTACACAGCTGTCTGCCTCCCACATTGGGATACTTATACCTTCAATCATTTCAGTTTATGGTTACATAGCAGGATGCATGTTCCAAGCATTTTTGTCTTTTTTTCTTTTTTTTTTTGTGAACTACTTTCTACCTTTGTCTGTCAAAAATTCTGGAGTGGCAAGGAGCTCTAGAGCTTCTGTGCTTGTGCAGAAGAAATACTTTCTTTTGTTACTTTTTGTTTGTCTTAACTCTTCTGCTTGGTAGGAATGGGATAGAGTCCTCACTTGGGAGGTTTTGGAAAGGTGAGTAAAGGCAAGTTTACTGAGGTGAGTGCTCTGCTCTGAAAAAGTATTATTCCTTGTCCATAGACATCAGTAGCCATTAAGCACATTGGTTGATAGCTTGCCAAATACAAGATAGATGCACCCATCTAATCATAGTTGGCAACAAAAATTACAAAATACGAAAGCGAGCATAAGATAGCTCCACTGTTACACGCTAGCAACTTAAAATAGCTAGATTAGTGAGTCCAGGGAAAGCACAGCACAGCAAAAATATTCACAGCAGGCTAGAGGAGATCTGAGCACACAGGCGGAGAGACAATAATTGTCATTAAAACCGATGTGGTGGCACTAATGACTTGCATGGTGTCTGTTCTCACTTTGCTAGCAGTCAGTGCCTCATGTACCAAGGCTAGGGAAACAGTGGTGGGTGACAGCTGATTTGCATGTTCCTATCTTGTCAGATATTCTGAGTGCCCAGATTTTTATATTTTTATTTGCGCTGTCTATGCACCACCTACCTTTCCAGTGAGAGGGAAGGAGTGCCCAGACTTCACTGGATGCCATTTCCATGGTCTGTGAAGAAAAGACATGCACTCAGCAATCCTCTCGCTAGTATTATCAGGATCTTCTGTAGAAGAACTCATCAAAGAGTTTTGTGCAGGAGGACAGATAGGGCTGCTTTGAGACTCTGTGCTTTCAGGCTAAGCTGCTCCTCACTACAAAGAATTGGTGCCGACAGGGTTTCCCAGCTGCTGAAATGCAGAGCTTTGCCAGTTTACATAGGAAGAGAAGACCAGCCAGGTCTGTGTCATCACAAACAAGCCAAGCAGTAAATGTTTAATCCCAACAGAGCCCTGGAGCATCCTCTCCACATGCCACTGACTATTAGAGGCTTCAAAATAGCTTCCTAATACCCTCTGACAAACTAAAACCTATGGTAAAGACTGAGAGCCCATACAGATAATGTAGTATGTAAAGGGAGAAGAAGAGATCCATGGGAAGCCCATGTCCAGAAACAATAATGCAGTAGGAAAATGTTACTTAAAAGTCTGAAATAGCTCTAGGAATCAGATTGTATCTCACACACTGCAGAAGAAAGCAATATTGCTCTCCTGGAGTGGTCTCCCTCGGCCCCCAGTCAAGTATTTGGCTTAATCCAGACATCATGTACAACATGCTCTACAAGATTTGATGCTACTAGGATTTGCAATACATGCTGCCATATCAGTAGTATATGTAGAAGCTGACTTCTGGGAGGAGTTTGACAAGTTTGACTGCAGTGTTGAATCTTCATCTTCTCCTGGGATTGGTTCACTGAGCCCAGTGTTTCCCTGAAGCTGAAATCAGGGTAGCTCTGCTAGCTCATGCCTGCTGTATATCAGTTTAACACAGTGACAGCTTACAAGCTGGCATGTGGCTGACTTCACTGTAGTTGCAATTAAATCTGGTGTCCATTATTCATTCAAAATTATTTTATAGATTTTCTTAGGCAATTTCAGGCATTTACCTTTTGAGACAGATTTTCCTTGCTAATCATGCATGCATCCATTTGAGAAACTCCTTATTTCTTAAATGTAGAATTAAAATTTAGATTTTAATTTGAAGAAAACCTTCATACATCCCTCAATAGGAGCAAAAATATTGCAAAAAAGCATATTTTCTCACATTTTCCCTATGGTGTGGGGTTTTTTGTTTGTTGGTTTGGTTTTTTTCCCCAGTCACAGATTTTGCTCTGTAATTCTAGGGTACAATCACTGTGTGAAAGTTTGCTACCTGATACTGGTGAGGTTATTGGCCACTGGGTTTGTCTAGTATGTATAACCATTGTGCAAACCTGTGCAGCATGTGGCGAATACAAGTTAATTACAGATGCAGTCCTCAGAAAGACATGTGGTTCCTCCAGCTGAGGTCTCTCCTGACTAAATTTCTCACTTCAGATAGAGGTTGAATAAACAACACTAAATCACCTCAGTCTTGTGCAGTCTCTTGCCTCTGAGAAAAGTTCACCTCTGCTTCATCACAAGCCATTTCTAGTACACATGATAAGAATAGCCCAGTGTGAGATACCGCACTTTACTTCTTATGGATAGTTAGCTCCAGACTTACATCTGGACATTTCAACAGGCAAAATGGACAACTACGTAATTTATAAGCTGTTGCTTATGACAGAGAAGAATCATGGATGCAGTGTATCTACACAGAGTTGTCAGTGTTAGAGGAACAGTTCAGAGGCTGCTTTAACTTTCCTTAAAGGCATTCATTGCTGCAACTGCTGCAGAGCACGAGGTTAACCATAGTGAAATTCTGTCTGTGTCCTGAACTGAGCAAAGGACAGACAGAATAATCCACACTCAGGGTAGTGAAAACAAAACAGAGGGAAAATATGGCAGAATCAGAATTCCTTAGTCATTTACTTTGAGTGGAACCAGCGTGTCCTTTTAACAACTGGCATTATTTTGAAGGGCAGCAAGTACAATAAAATGGACCAAGGCAAGGGAGAAGCCAAGTACCATGAAATAATGTTTCTGTGAGTCAACTGCAGATTTGATTTCATCCTCCTAAATATTAAAGGCATCAAATGTCTCTGCAAGCTGGTGTTGGCAAAGCATATTATTTCCTTCAAAAGAATGTCTAGTAACTGGTGTTATATGCACCAAAGCACTGCCCAAAGACCCTTCTTGGGACGTGGTTTGGTATGTCTCTCTATATACTTTTTATCTTGACTGCAGAACAGCAGCTGGGCACCTGCACGCTGGGCACCTGCACACTGTGCAGCAGGAGGCATTTCTCCATCAGACTAATTCCAGTTTATAAGGAACCTCTTCCATGTTGGCTAAAACAGCATTCCTACAAGGCTCCCCTCATCTGCAGGGGCAATCTTGTGTTGGAACAGGTAAATAATGGTGATGGTCTTCCCATAACTACTGTGCTGTTTGCCATATTTCTCTGCTCTGTCTCCTTCTCAGCCAGCCAGGTCTAATGAGTAAGTTAACCCAGAGAATTGTATGTACTCTCTGTCCAACCACAGTCCTTTTGTGCATCAACACCTTTGACTGATACAACATCTGTGAGGAACTGAGACAGTCACGGAGTTGATTCATGTTTTTGTAAGAATAATCAAATAGAATAGAAATTTTACAGAGTTATCTCCAAAATGTCTGAGCTGGGAGAAGGTCACAAGTAGTACTTTTCGGTTTTGGGTGTGAACAGAGAGAACAAGTTTTTGTGTTGCATTCACAGTCTGTCTAGATTATCCTATAGTAATCCTTGTCTTTTAGCTTCAGCCTTGGCTACAGCACTCCCAGAACACAGTTCTGGGCCAGCAAAGGGCTCGAAGACAGAAGGCGTGGGATGGACACCACCTCCCACAGCTGGTGTTTAACACATGCTTCTTTCAGCTCCTACTGAGTTCTCTCTGCCTGCCTTTTTGAGGATACTGGGGTCCAAAATTACTGCACTTCTTCTCAAGGGTAAGTTGACAATCATCCCCAGACCACCATGTCAGCTCCTCTCCAGAGGTTTTAAAAAGCAAGCCAGTTTTAACCATGCAATGTTGCTGTGAAATAAATATTTTTGTTCCAATTGAATACAGGGGGAAACAAAGGCAGAGTCGAAACTATCATACATTTCTTTTAATGGAAGGCTGTTTGTCTAGTGAAGCATGCCTTAACCTTTTCCCTCTTCGACCTGCATAAAATTCTTACAATGATAGATTTTCAAAGTATGCTGGAATCTAGAAGGAAAGAAGCTGACCAGAAGGAAAAGCTGACCAATGGCAAGGCCTGAATGGAAGCTGGAAAACTTTTAAAATATGCTTTTTTATCTGTGAAGGAATCTTTGCAGTGATCTTTTTTCCAGACAACTTACAGCTCTTTCACACTGCTGAGAGTTTTTGAAAATGTGTCTCGCTACCTTATAGAAGTGATGTTCTCACCTGTGCTGTAAAACAACAGGCAGGATCCTCAGAACACTGGATCTTGTGGGACATCTTATCAGAATGCATGGTCTGAAAAAAGGTTTGGATGTGGAGCAAAGGGATATGGACACCAGATTATGTTAAATCACAAGTATGAATTTTTTTACCTCTTTCACATTTTAGACTGACCTCCATTAAAAAAAAAAAAAAAAAGGCAGCAAAACACCACCAAGTCAATGCAAAACTTGGTGCATGATCAGTTTTGAATAATTCAGAACAAACCTGCACAATTACTTTAGAACCATTACTCTTCAAACAAAAACAGGACCAAAAAAGGTCTAAACATCTGATCATATACTTTCAGAGTGACTCTCTGTAGCATATTTTGTACTATAAGTTCTCTCAAATGCATTCTCCAGAGTACTTTATCATGACCTGTCATTTTTGATAATTTAATAGTTCATCCCAAGATATTTCTCTCATCTTTTAATATATATGTGAATTTCCTGGATAAAAGCAAATCACTATTAGATCATCATCTGTCTCTACATCATGAAAGTAAATTCCTTGCCAGTGTTAAGCCAGTATTAGTTGTCCACAAGCCATTAATCCAAAAAGCTTAGAAAAGGTCAATTTTTTAAGCTAATAGTATAAAACCCACATAATATAACATTCAGATAGAAAGTTTAGGAAGTCTCTTTTGCAACTTAATTTAAATCCCCTGTAGACCAAAATGTCTGGATAAAGCCCACAAAAGATTAAAGACACTGGAGGACCTGATTTTCTAACCCATTGCATTTTCTATCCCTGTGCAAATCCACGTAAATCTTTACCTCTTTGAAGTTGCTAGTAAATCTCTTGGTCTTTTCAATAGTACTTACAACTTCATTTCTGGTAATTACATCAGCCTGCCACTGTGGAACATCACTCCTGGGAAATGTTAATAATATAAAGCTGCCCACTGCCAGATCCTCTTTATACCAAAGCCATTTAATTTAAGTAGTTTTTTCTTTTCCTTGTTAAAGACACGAGGATGTTACAGACTTCACAGTTGCGCAAATTGTTTTTAAAAGGGACAGGCTGATCCTTTTAATAAGAGTTTGAACTCTCACAATATGTTTCAGAGAGCAGAGTGTGGCTAGGCAGTTAGCTCTCCGTGGATCTTCCTTCCCCAAAATATGGCTTCCCTCACACTCCTGGCGTTGCTTTGCCTCTTTCTATGCACCGTGGTGGCTCAGCAGTAAATGGAATTCAAATAGGGTAAGGAACTTTTATCAGTACCCGGGCACTCAGACAAATCTTTCCTTTGTGAACTTCTCCAAGTTAATATTATGCAGCTGCAGGTTATGTTGGCTAAGGAACTGTAACTCATCCAGGGCTAATTCCCGTTGCTCACATAAGAAAAGGCCATCTTCTCATGGCAGCTTGACAAAAAAGGAAAGAGAAACAGAAGATGAAAAATGAGCTGCAAGGGAGGGAAACACAGTGATGAGTCCCCTGGTTCTGCTGATTAAGCTTTCTGCCAAAATATTTCATTAATGGAAGCATCATGCTTTGGGTTTTGTTTGTTTGTTTTGTTATATTTCTCCATTAAATTTAGATACAGAGACAAATGCACAAAGGAAAACCAAGCAAAATTAAAGACAATGTATCACTAAAAGTCTGAGGTTTCTGATGAGAAAGTTCAATTACAAACACTGAACTCTACGCCATCTGCATCAACAAGCTGTTGTCCAAGATGGAATTCACTATAACCTCATTGTTGATCGTTGCCCAGAGGCTATCTTATCCAGTAAAAATGTGCTTTCTTCTTTAAAATGGTACGGTTTTGTGGCCTGGCAGTTTGCTAAAGCAAAAAGTTTATCTTATACTGGAGGCTGCTTTTACTCTTGCTATTGCCATTTCTTTTCTCTATGGGGGAACTGTTGACAGAGCAGATGATAAGTCAGAGCCCAGATGATGATCTCGGTGTCGACAGATAAGCTCAACAAGTTTGTTGTCTCAACCAAGGCGCTGTTTATCCCGTGCAATGGTGGGCTAATTTCACTGGCACAGGCTCTATACCACAAAGGAATTATTACAATCCCACCCGAAAGCCAGTGCTGCTCCTCCCTCTCTTCTTTCCCTCCCACCATTCCTCCTGCTCCCCACCAGGTAAATGTCAGCTGAAATTCCAGATGCAGAGATTGCAGGCTTCATGGTTTGTTTTGACCCATACAGATTTGCTTGGAATATTAAAATGATGCCAATCTGCCACCGTATCAGCTGCAGGTAGTCCTCACTGAACAGGAACCTCTCTTTGTAAGATTTAACATATATTGCTCCTGAGGCATCAGGAAAAGCACACGGTGATAAAATAGTATGATTTGAAGCTGGAATAGCTCTCAATTATGTATTAAATCATGTGTTATTCCAACACCTTTGATGACTCTACAGTGGATGTAGGCTTGTGCTTCTGAAGGTAAAATCAGGCCTGTTTTCTTCTCTTTAGTCAAAAACACAGTCTTTTGGGAACTGCAAATCATTTGCATGTCTGCATGAAAAAGAATTATTACACAGAAGAGATAATTAAAAGCATCACTTCATAATTCTCATTTGAATCACTCAATTAGTTTTGCTCCCAGGTGATAAATGAGGGCTTTGCCAGGAAAGAAAGAGTATTTCTTACTCTTACTTACTTCACCAGAAAACATTTGCTGAATTATGTCAAATCTCTTACTATGATATTTGACAAGTGCTTGTAACTTCTTTACTTCCCCAAAAGACCCCTACCTGCCTGAAGTCTTTGGTGTGAGACAAGGTCTGTTCCTCAAGTCCCTCTCTCGCACCTCTCCATCCATCTCATCTTGGCAATAATCCCAGAACGATGCCCATTTCTTAATCCCAGCATCAGAAATATATCTAAAGCAACACCCAATCCAAACAGCAGTGAAATAGATTAGGAAGTAGCTGCTGGAAAGTGATGAATAGGGAGAGGTGCTTTCTGTAATGATAATCAAAGCTGAAAGGAAAATATAAGGAGAAGAATTTGTGTTTTCCTAATGAATTCTCTCTGATGGCATCTATGCTTCTTTCTAATGTTTGTGTTGCACCAACACCTGAGTGATAAGGATTTTTGTACCCACACAAGCCAAGGCTTGGTGAACCAGACTTAGGATTGCTCCTCCTTCCAAATGGACTGAAAGGGGGGCAGGAAAATTATCTGCCCCTTGGTGATCTACCCCACTGAAGGGGAGTGGGCTTTCAGCCATAGTGGTGGCAAGTGCCAGCTCCAGAAAAGGTATACCATTGAGTTATGTAAAATCTAGTAGTTTGTGAGGCTCATGGTGAGATGCAGCCCTCCTGTATCAACTCCTGTGTCCATTCTTGTGAACTTTATGCTAAGGACAGCAGCCTAATTTTATGGTCACATGGGAATTATCTCCCTTAACTTGTGACATCTTATCTTAGGTTCTGTAAGGTATAATTGTTTTAAACTGCTAAGATAAGAGGTAATGGATGCTTGCTACTGGATGATTATCATTAAGACTCACTATTTTATTTATAGAATTATTTCACTGTAACTTCTGGTAAATTTCCCCTCCATTTATGAAAAAAAATGGAGGTGGAGTCTGCCTAACCTAAAAATTGTAAGGGACAGTTGTGTTGGTTTTTTGTTAATAAACATGGTTAACTGGAAACTTAGACTTCTTTTACTTATCAGACTGAGTCAGAACTTTAAAGCAGAAACTGTCTTTGAAGTGGGGCCCAAAGTAAGAAAAAAGCATAACAAAACCTTTAATGTTTTATCTACAGGTTTGCTGACCAAATCCATCTGCTTTATTTGACAACAGATAAAGACTGGCAGGTGCTCTAATGAGATGGCTTTGGCTGCACTTGCAGATCATCCTTTCGAAACCTGCAGCAATGTCGTTCTCCAAATAGCTGAAAGACGTGATTGACCTCAATGTCAAATGTCTCAGTGAATGTGTGTGCATGACCATTCTTGTGAGTATGTGTAAAACACTCTCCTGCACCCCTCTTGCTGTGGCTCCCTGACCCTGTGGCTTCCATCTGCCCTGTATTTTGTTTTTTCTCTCTTCCAGTTTGGGTCCAGTGTTTCCTGCAACAGGAATTCATCTGTAACAGCCTGAATGGAAATTTGCAAAATGGTCCATATCACCCCAGGCCTGTGCTACAAGAGGACAAAGGAGTTGGCCGGTGACCTGCTCCCTGGGTGCTGTTCTTACTTAGGCAACAGAGCTTTGTCATTTAAAAGGCAAGATTTAGGGGAAGAGGCAGCATAAAACCACAGATCCCCAAGAATAATTGAGATTGGAAGAGACATCTGCCATGTCCCTTGCTCAAAGCAGGCCCAGTTTGAAAGTTAACATTTTCAGTATTAATACTGTCTGAGAACAACTCATGCACCTTCATCTCTCTGCTTTGTAGGTACCAGCTGGGAATATCTTTTCTTTCTCACAGACTTTAGTAGACAGCATAATCAGGTTAAAATTAGAGCAACTGTTCCAAATTTGTATCTATCTTTTCAGCTTCTATTTTTGACTTGAAGAAGGACTTTTGTACCCAGACACTTGTTTGCTTTTTCAGCTATATCAGCTAGGCTGATAAAAATATTACCCCCTCTGGCAAATCTTGCTGGTATTCTTACTCTCTCAGAAAGAACATTATCTTCAGTGAAGTTTTGACTCAGCAGTGACCAGAGAATTTTTGTCCCTGAGATTACATACATTTTATCTCAGACAAGCTGCTGAAGTTGTTATGCGAATAAGCAGATTAATCCTAGAGTCAATAATGCTATCTGAAGGCTTAAATGGTACAGAAATTAAAAGAGAAACTGAAGTAAAATAGCTACTGTAAAAACAGTGATTCTTTTTTTTTAACGTAGTTGAAATTAATTTGTCCCAGTCATCCATCCCCTTTATATTTTGATGGGGTAAAAAAATTCCACACTTTTTTGATGCTGAAGCTGACAACATGTTTGGTTTGCTCTTCCAAGTGAGTGGTTGGGGGGGGGGTGTGTGGAATTAGGTGAGCAAACTAAAAGCAGCAGGGTTGGGCAGAGATGTAAGTGGTAAGATGTGCTTCATCTAAAGTTCACTTATCCTAATTATGGTGAATGATTAAAGGACATTACTTCATTCTAATCCCTATACTGACAGTTTCCTCTTAAAAGTAAAAGTTAACAGCTGACACAAAAGCTATGCAATTATCTTCAAATTAGTCTTCGCAACCAAAAATAAAATAGGAAAACCTTGTCAGTTGTTAATTTTTTACTGGGTATATTATGGGAAGCCTAGAGTAGAGATTTTGCTATACAGACCTGCTGTCCCTGACATGACTAAGCACACCCCCCAAATTTTTCACTGTAGTATAATCTTGCTGTGTTGAATCAAGTCAGAAACTATAAAAAACTCCAGCCATATCACCGTGAGCAATCCTTGACCTTCGCAATTACATTTTCCAACGCTTGAGGAAAGAAAAAAAAATTAGGATGAGCTTTTCAGACTGCTCTGAAAGGAATGCAGATTCCATCAGTGTCCATTTGCATCAGTCAGTGGAAATGACCCCAACAAAATGTTCTTGGAATTCCTCAAGCTTTACTTATTGGATTAACCACACTTTTTACTGGTACCATGTTACTACTGGTTATGATTAAGGCCAATGGATTCATCTGTGGGCACAGATGGGGACTGTGGGCACAGTCCACCCTCCAAGCAGTTCATAGTGTAACCACAAGAGAAATAATGAACAGGAGAAAGGAACCATTATTGGCATTTACAGATGGGGACATGAGGCAAAAAGGGAGGTTAATATCTTGAGGGGCAATTTGTGATGGATTGGAAAAAGCATACAATTAAATGGGCTTGTGTAATGAAATTCCAACCTCTGGAGCTCTGTCTTGTGCCTTGCACCAGGAGTAGCTCAAGGAGCATCCCTGGTCTTGGCGAGAATCTGGTACAGAGAGCAAATTTATTCCTCAGTCACAGGTCTTCCCTCAGGATGATACCTCTTGAAATATCCCATCACAAAAGCATGAACACCAGCAAGTAAAATATTCTCAGGGCTTCAGCAGGCCTATAGAGTAGGCAACCTGCAAGTTTATTGGAGGATTGTCTAATAGTGTTTTATTGCCTGTGCCACCAGGTACCTCACCGCTTTACAGTGACGGGTCCCTCTATCCTCTCCTCCTTCTTCTCCTTTTTGCCCTACCTCCTCCCAACTAATGCTGATAGGGGGGCTTAAACAGAAGAAACAGGAAAATTTTTATTTGTCAGAATAAGGCTGCAGAATTTAGTGAGTTGCCTTTTGGACATTAGAGTTCACAATTTGAAATGCACAGGAAAAGTAAGAACAAGTAGTGGAATAAAAATTCTTCCCTTAGTTTTCCTTCCCACATATTAAATTTGAATATGCCAAATAAGTGGAAAACTTATAATGCAAGTGAGTCACAATCCTGAAGGACAAGGGAAAACAAAATATATTGCTATTCCTGGAAAACTTAAATCTGAGGGCTGGCTGGATAACCCTAACAACTTCCACTAAGCCATTGAGCCATCACACTCAGTGCCTAGAAGATTCTTTAACCATAAGGAGAAGAGCAGTCCTACCCAGGAAAAATAATTAATCTCAGACAAAGAAAGTAACTCGTGGAAATGAGTGGCTGAAATCCTACCACAACAAAAGTGTGATTATAATGTTGTGGCTTTAAGATTTATGAATATGATCATAGACTATATTTGTCCAAACAATGGTTTTGTTCCTCCCTTCAGATTTTGGCTTAAAAATCTGCATCAGGACATTATTGTTTCACGATTAAAAGACTTGGGCAATAACTGCTTGCTGTGAGCAGGAGGCACAGGCACGAGGCACAGGCACAATGCACAGCCACTGCACATTTACAACTCTTCTTTGAGCAAATGCAACAGGGGCTGAGGGAACTCCCTGCGGAGTTCCTCCTTTAAATGCTGTCCTGGTGATGACTGGATTGCCACAACTGACCTTACTAAAGAAAGGGACTGTATTTATTGCGGCCATCAATAAATTCTGTACTGTGTCCTCTAACAAGAGAACTGTGTTACCAGCCGCTTTTTAGTCTAATTTTTCATCTGAAGATGGCAGTGTATTAAACCTCACATCTGTTAAGTTAGTGAGATACTCTTATATTTTATATAAAACCTGTGTTTTATGAGAATTAGGCTCAAAAATCCAGCTGCAGCTCAAGAGCAAGAAAATTATATACTACGCAAGCCTTTATCCAAAGAAATAGGCAAACCAAATAAACCTGTTTCTCTTTAACTGAGAAGGCAAACTGCAGAATGAAGTGATAACAGGGTAAAGGTAGCATAAGGAAAGGTGCCTGCTAAATAATACCTTGTCAACCAAAGAAAGAGACCTGTGAATGCCTATATTTGAGCTAGGAGAATTGGATGTACATGTTTGCACACATACATGGAGGAGTAATGTGAACGGTGATGAGGTCCATTTACTTTGATGTCTACTGGAACCCTTAACAAAAAGCAAAACAAACAAAGATGCAAATCTGAATTTCCACACTCCGAAGTAACCTGTTACTATAGGATTTGAGCCTCCTGTGGTGTAATTCTGGCTGTAATTACATGGCAACAGCATTTGTGGTAGCGTCAGGACAAATATTAGCTCCATTAGGTCTTGAACAAACATGAATCGAGAAGTGTAGGTGTTCTCCAGCTTACCATATTCGCATAACACCAGTCAATTGATTTTATTGGGTGCTATGGGCACTGAACCATTTGGAAAACTTGTGTTTTGAATGCCCTCTAGTGGTCCTTCCCGCTGCAGGAGTCCATCCTCGGGAACCCTTCGTGATCCCAGAGGCCCGTGGAATAAAGGTAGAATGGGTTGACCAGAGGCAGTGCCAGGTTGGCCGTCTTACTGAAGGCACCACAGACAGGGTATGTTCGGTTTCGTTCAAAGAAATTATAGCTGTCTTATAATGATTTTTAATAATTCAATTAATGCTTGTAGTCATTAACTTTTTTGGAATGTGATTTGTCATAGAGGAGTGCAAACTCTCCAACTGTCTCCTGGAAGGAGGAGGCCAAGAGAGGGAAATACTGTGGGCTGTGTTTAAGTACGTTCAGCCATGGTATTTACTCCTACACCTCCTTATGTCATTTGCCTTGCAGCAATTCTCTTTGGATTTTGTACAGCTCCAATTTAAAGCTTATGCCAGCAAATTAGCATTTTGGGGGCAAGAAACATTCTCAGTGAAAATCGCTTCTGTCTGGGTTGCACTTGCATGCAAAGGCAGACTCAGCCTGGCTTGCTGCCACACACCGGGCATCTTTACTGCACAGACAAACCAAGTTATCCAGGGCAGATGTGCTCAAAACCTGCACACAGGCACAGTCTTTGAAGCTTTTCAGAGCTGGCCCTATTGTCCTTCCAGTAGCAGATGCAAATTAGTCTGTATGTTTTAATAATTAACAGCAGTGATAAAGGTCTGCAAGGTATTTCTAAGTTAGTGTAAGACCTTGGCTGCTTAAATAAAGTTTGTAAACTAGACCTCTATTGTTCCATCTGCTTTTTGATCTGACAGCTATCTTAATATGGTAATCAGCAACAAGCAGGAGGGTGTGTTAACATATTACATTTGTTAGCATTGCTACAGGGCAGAAAATACTTGAACTTTGTGAAAAGAAGCAAAACCAAAACAATAGAGTAAGATCAAAGTGAAATCTGATGATTTTTCTTTCACAGAGAGTTTCCTTATTTCGTTCTCATATTTTCTGAGATATTTCTGCTCTTGGAGGCCACCCTTAGCTATTTTTTGGAGAAGAATTACACCAAAATATTTATAGAAGCGTTAAAGCAATCCCCAAAAAGGAGTTAACGTAGGACTAGATCTGAGGACAAAATTTCTGCCACAATCAACATCAGTTGTTCCACTTAGCTTGTTTTGCATACAGGAACTCCAGCTGTGGAGCCAATGTGGCAGAAGTAGCTCTGAAGGTAAAGCATGTGAGGCATCTGTGAAGCGCACTGAAAAGGAAAGCTTTGCTGAAGGTTCTTCTTTTTCTTCTTACAGATACCATGTGGCAATACAAATGATTCACAGTTCTAAGGACAGATCATTTCCCAGCTCAGCGTGCTGCTTAGTAAAGCAGATCAATCCAGAAAAGAAGCACTTTTCACTAAAGTTAGTTGTTTCCCTGCATCTGGACTGTGTGTGTAATTATTCTGAGTCCACAGGCAGTAGATCCTTAGTGAGTACAATGCACTATCTATCAATTGTTCATCTTGATTTTGTTGGAAAAGTGGAACCAATAAAGTAGATTTTATAATTATGTACAACATTTTAAGTTAGAAGAAACTGATGGTACATGTAACTGGGATACTGGCTTGGCAAGAGGAAATCAGAGGGTTTTTTCTCTGCTCTCGGCCTGATACAAAGGCGAGTCATTCTACTTCTGTGCATCAAACAGGAGTCTTGTACCAAAAATGCATATAACAAAACTGTCTCCTTCTAGAAAGGGCATGGAAATCTGCTGAGGGGGAGGAAAGTATCTATAGGCTAAAGGATATTATCCACATACAGTAATATGAGGGCAGAACTTGGGCCAATGTCCTGGGAAATGCAAAACATGCTATTGGTCCGGTGCTTCAGATAAAAATGTTTTGATGGGTAATTATCAAATACTTCAAGTGCCCACCAGTACTGTCAAATGAGCTACAGTCTGAGAAGTTACAAAGCAAACAAGTCCAGTAAAATTCAGAGAAAAAATACATTACAGAATCCAGCAATCTGGTCAAACTATTCTGGAGAGAACAAGGTAAAAATCAATTAAGTAGGCTGTTAATTGCTAGGCAAATGCATAACTCCAGATGCAAAATAATGGTGACAGAGCAGCAAATATAGCCCATGTGTGGGCCTTAAACAGCACCCAGATCAGGTGAGTCACATCATGTCATGCCACAAGTCTTCAGATCAGTGTGGCTGCTACTAGGAGATCAACTAGTCAAGTTTGTCAGAGCAGCTTTCCAAAAAGTGGAACATTATAGAAGCAATTCCTGCCCCCTCAGCTCTCTGATGGGATGTGTACTGAAGCTTTCAGGTATATGAAAGCCTTGCCATGGTCTCTAAAGAATCAGAAAGGTTCATAGTGCATTTCTATTGACCAGAGGTTGTTGGTGGACATAGGCTGTGACGGAGGAGGTGGTGGTGGTGGCCGCGTTACTGTTCTTGTGCTGTGGATGGGAGGTATAAAGGTGGGAGTCATACTAATGGAAGTGATTACTGGAAGCCTCATGCGTGGCATGGCTCAATTTGTGGTTTCACCTGCATCTGCACATTGGAGCTGATGACCACAGTCAGTTCTGATTTATAGAGAACTGATACAGTTACTTGGCTCCTGCTAAGCTGAAAATGCAGATTTTGACTGTGCAAAACTGTAATTTCTGTGTGTTGTGAGGACTGTGAGAGACCCCTATGACACAGGGACCATTAGCTTAAACCCATACCCTTTCCTAGTTTCTTTAGCCATTTCCTCTGGTTCACTCATATTTAAATTAACATTGGGACTTTTTTCTTTCCCATTCCCATCACTTATGTGTTTGACTGAAGTATATTGTCAGGTAAAGCTGTTTCATTCAACTATAACTTCAAAATAATAAATCCTCCTAATATTCCATCACACAGCTAATCTCCAAGTTGTCTTCTAGAATCTCATTATCTTACTGTATATCATGGTGAGATTTTGATTCCCATGTTAAAATATAGTTGCTGGTAACTACCATCTGCTTAACTGTTCACAGAATCCTAGTGTCAGGTTGGAAAGAACCTCAGAGGGGTTGTCTGGTCCCACCTACCTGCTCAAGCAAGTCATCCCAGAGCACATGGCACAGGACTGTGTCCAGATGGTTCTTGATTATCTCCAGTGAGGGAGACTTCACAACCTCTCTGAGTAACCCGTTCCAGTGCATAGCCATTTGCACAGTAAAGAATTTCTTCTTCATAATTAGGTGAAACTTCCTGTGCATCAGTTTCTGCCCATTTCCTCTTGTCCTATCACTTGGCACCACAAGAAGAGCCTGGGTCCATCCTCTTGACACATTCCCTTCAGATACTCATAGACATTGATGAGGTCCCCTCTCAGTCATCTCTTGCCAAGGCTGAACAGGCCCAGGTCCCTCAGCCTTTCCTCAAAAGAGAGATGCTCTCCAGTTCTTTAATAATCTTTGTTGCCTTCTGCTGGATCCTCTCCAGGAGCTCCATGTCTCTCTTGTATTGAGGAGCCCAGAAGTGGACACAGCACTCCAAATGTGGCGTCACTTGGGCTGAATAGACGGGCAGGATCGCCTCCCTTGACCTGCTGGCAATGTGCACCCTAATGCATCCCAGGATACCACTGGCCTTCTTGACCACAGGGACACACTGTTGGTTCATGGATTGCTTGTTGTCCACCAGGATCCCCAGGTCATTCTCCACAGAGCTGCTTTCCAGCAGGTCAGACCCCAGCCTATGCTGGTGCATGAAGTTATTCTTCTCTGGGTGTAAGACCCTGCATTCACTTTTGTTGAAATTCAGGCATTTCTTCCCTGCCCATTTCTCTTTTACAACTTTCTGTTCAGAAATGCTTGATTTCTGTTTCAGAGTTCATTTTAGTTGCAGTCTGAGGTTAGCTGACAATTGTTGCTTGACTTGTCCTGGCACCAACACAAAAGCCCCACCTAGGGCTGAGGTATGAGACAAAATAAAGTATAACCTAATTCCACTGGAATGGGCTCATGTGAAAATGGTACCACTGCCATTTTGCAAACTTTGGCAAAACATGAGCTTTATGAATAGAAAAATCTTGTATTTTCCTTTTTTTTTTTTTTTTTGAACAATGTAGGGAAAGGCATGAGAGAGAGATAGGGAGAGCATTATACTATATTGCAAGGTCTGTTTATCACTCACAAACATGTATTTTCATTTTTGGGTACCTAAAGTAATTTCAAAATGAATACTACCTTGACTTCACATAGCATCTTGACTGCAAGTGTATTTTGTGAAAGAGACACAATCTAGAGGATCCATTTTTCAGGGTCTTTTCCTTTATTTCTAGTGAATTCCTGTTTTCCCTTCTTCAGATTCAATACTTGAGGTGTTACCTGCTACCCACAAAGAGAGTTAATCTTAGAGTAACCCATCCTCCTACAAGGTTGTCTCTTGGAGCCTCAGTAGAGGATTCCCCTAGTTCTCAGAAAATCTAAAAATCTCTTTTTTCTCACATTCCAAATTGTGATAAATAAAAAGTAGGTGTGCTGCACTGAAAACACCTCTCCAGGTGGTACTTTGTTTCCTTAATACAGCTTGAAGTGTCATTTGTCTCTTAGTATTTCAGCCCTTGGTTGCATTTTCAAGATTTGTGCCTCATTATGAGGGCAAAATACATGCTTTGAGGTGCAGTTAGCACTTTGAAAATAGTATCATAGAATATCCTGAGGTGGAAGGGATTCACAGGGGTCATCAAGTCCCACTCCTGGCCCTGCACAAGACAACTCCAGGAACCACATCACGTGTCTGAGAGCTTTGTCTAAACAACACCTTAGCCCAAGTTTTTATGAAAAATAACTCCACAAGAATTGTGTGACTTCATAGGATCACTAGCCCGTGAGACTGGCTAGTTGTAACACAGTCAAAATATCTTCAAGTGCAATATGGGCCCTCCAAATCTACCCACCACTAACCTGTGGGTAGTTTTCATGATTTTTGCATTGTGTGCTGGGTAGAAGAAAGAGAAAGTTTAGGAAATGTTATTGCTTCATGCAATATCTTAATACACATCTACCACCCACTGTGCCTATCTAATGCACTATCCACCACCTGGTAGAGCCTGATATTGCACAATAACAAAATCTAACAGCCGTTTGGAAGAAGAAAAATGATTTCTCATCTCATGAGTAGGCCTAAGTCTCTCCCCTCTCTGTCAGACAGATCCACTTAAGTTCTGCTTGCCCTGCCAGGTCTGAGCTGTTCACTTCTGGTTGATTTACACTTGTGATTCCTGGACTGACCCATTCTGATATGCTTTGCATCATCTCTGGAAAGCTAAGGCTTTGTTTTCCTCAAGTCACTTGACGTCAACTGATTTCAGCAGAATAGCATCTGCATGGCTGAAACGATGCAGTATACAACTGGCAAAAACAAAATTAGGCCATGTAAACTAACCTTTGTGCTGTTAAGTTTATTGTTTATGCTTACAGCTGCCCTGATAAACCATAGGTGTCAGTTGTTCCAAAATTAAGCATAATACTTTGCTCCAGGTAGCAACTTGACGTAAAAAGGCTTGGCAGGTTATTAGTTAATAATATCATTTAATCTGTTCCAGTAATTTAAATATTGTCAGCAACTGGAAAAGTGCCTGTTGCAAAGTAGCTGCTCTAAGGATGCTTAATATCTCGTGGAGTGCTTTCGAGATCTACTGATGAAAGTTAGGTGGTATTACTATTATTATTGTTGTGTCATAAAATCTGGGCGTATACTACAACATATTTTCTATGAGTACTCATTAGAATTTGGACTTCAAACAGATTGTTCCAGCCAACTTGTATTTCTTTCAAGCTTGCTTTCAAAAAGTTTGCTGGCTGGTAAGTTTACAGGGTATACATTTTAAGTCTGAATCTGCAAGCATTTGTTTCATGAGTCCAATAGTATAGGTGACTGTTGCACAATGAGAAAACAATAACAACGTCACAAAAATGTGACAGAGCAGAGGAAAATCAGTCTTTATACAGTGATGAAGTAACTAACAAACAGGTGAATAAGTTTATGTGCTGAGCTTTCCAGTCAGAAGCAAACCCAAGCATCTCTCCTAGATTAAGGGTTCATAAGCTCTGCTTGCCAGTATTTGTTAGAAGGCCCCAGCAATTGGTTGTGCCTGTTGTCCTTCCTGGAGCAGAGCTCTCATGAGTTGCCTCAGGTCCTCATTGTGCTTTGTGCTTTGCATGACTGGGAAAGAGGATCCCTGTCTATTCAGCAAAGCATTTCAAGTCCTGCACATGTAAACAGGGTAAAACATCATAATTAGTCACATATTTCAAGTCTTTTGCTCTTTAGGCAACAAAGTCTGTGTGGAGAAACCACAAGGGCTTGGTCAGAGCCAAATAGCTGTTTACACAGACGTAGGAGGCTAGAAACCTGCACTGATGAGCTGGTTGGTTTCTGGCATCTTCAGCCACAGAGAGCTGCGGAGGACCAGACCAGCCACTTAAAGGCAGAACACACGAGTAAGAATGTTATGTATGGGTTTTTAGTGGTGTTTTTGAAACCCATAGCAGTAGGATACCAACATAATTTAGTCCCATTTTGAAGCTCCACTGTGTTTCCAGCATGATACAAAGCAGGTACCTCATGTGCACCCAGAGGGTCTGACTTAAAGTTTTCAATAGAAATGGTTGCTCTGTTCTCGTCCAGTGATACAAGTCTGCCACAGAAGACTCTCACTGTGCCCTCTTGTACAAACTGTCTGCTTTCCTCTTGTAATTTTTATTATTCTGACCTGAACAGCTCTTAATGGGTAATGATACTGTGGGGAAACAGAGGACACTGCATTGGTTGCATGCAGGCACCCCTTCATGGTTGGATCCAGGAGTGGGTGAACCTTCAGCTCTCCTTTTAATGATATTCTTAAGGTATGTACAACTGACTACTATCTATGCACTACAACAATATACACAGTAACAAAACACATATACTATAATTATAGTGCCTGAACATTCCAGGTGCTCTATACTACTGCACTCTCTGGGAAGGCACTGCAGGTTAAGGAAGCTGCATGTGAAGTGATTGGGAGAATGATCAAATCTCAGCAGAAGAATCACCTCAGTGGTGCTGCAGGTACAGGGTTACCTTCTCTTCACTGCACATTGTCTCATGGCTCCAAGTCAGGCCCCGACTTGAGAGAGCATATTCCGAGGTTGATGAACGTGTGAAGAAGTGTGTGAAAATGCACAGGGCGCAACCCTAAATCTACATATGTTTGTGACTGTTATGTCCATCCATGTTGGCTGCTAAGATTTGCTGTGGGAATGCACTGCTGATAGGACTCAGCCCATTCTGTGTGCCAAGCAGCCCACCAAAGTAGCTAAGACTTGACCAAGTGGGGACAAACTGACCTTGGGATTACCAGCTCCTTGCACAGAACAGCTCAACAACCCTGTGCAGTCCAGCTGAAGGGTAGTGTGAGGAAGAAGCTGGGTTTGCGCTGAGCAACACTTCTCCAGGGAAGGCTCTGGTTACCCACCATGACGTGTCTCTAATGATGGCTAGAGGGTGAAAGTTCCTGTAGCCCATACCCCACCCTGAGAATTCCCCCTGCCTCCTGGGCTCTTCCCTTTCTGTCCATGGAGGCTTTGGGAGCCTCCTAGTAATGAAAAGTCAAGGTCTATAAAGTTGAAATGAGAACAACAAAGCGAAGAGGATGCCTCAGTGCTTACTCTCCTTTCCGTGGCTTTTCTGGGCTGTGGCTGACTGTGTCAAAGAGCCTCACTCCATTCCAGGAAACCAAAGGCTGTTTATGCGAGGGGAGAAAAAATGTACTAGTAAAAGATTAAAGATTTAATAATCATAAATGAAAAAATGCTTTGTAATGAAGTATCAACACCAGTTGACTAGTTTCTGTTGTTTTGACAGTCACCAGGTGTTTTGCAGTAGCATGATCTGCACCTGCTTGTGTTGCTCCAGTAGCAGTGAAGTGCTCTCCTCCCCATTGACCTGCCTCTTGCCTTGCAAATTCCCCCTGAGAAAGGTGGGAGCGCTTCATGTTTGCTATGTTGTCATGGAACCAGAAACCCCTTTGGGCAGATAGTTGTCATATTTCCCTGTTTGTACTAATGCAGGAGTGCTCCTCGTCAGCTTTTGCCAGGGCTCCCCCTGCCCACCCTGCACTCCCTGGTACCTCTAGGCTCTGCAAATCTGGAGCTGGGCCAGCTCCCCAAAGACCTGTGTGTGCCTCTGGTACCTTGCCCTGGTCTAATCTGTCCTGCAGAAAGCTCCATGCTCCAAGGCCAGTGTGTGTGTGTGTGATGAGCTTGTGAGGGGAATGGGCCCACAGGCTTTGGCTTGGGGGTCTCCTCAAACACAGAGGAGTTGTGGCAGGTGTAGTGCCTTGCTGCTGGTGCTACCACCTGAGCTTTAGGAGTGACCATGGCTCCAGTTCAGGAGCATATTTGTCTCCGAATGTCCTTCATATTCATAAAATTAATCATTAATTCAAATGTCCTTTCTTTCTGGCACTGAATTCTGTCTACTAGAACCTATAATACTTTTGACATACTTTTCACAGATTTTTTTCCCCCCTCTGTCCCTGTTTCTGTTAAACCTTCCATCAGCTCTCTTTGCTCCAAGGTGCTGGTCAGTGCTGGGACATGGATAAGAAAGAATGAGGAAAGAAGCTGATGCTGAATCTGGATTTGGTTTGTATAGCTATAGTAGCCCTGTCTTCTGGCAAATTTCATCCCATGTCTTGTCTTTCTCCATGCCTAATCTCCTGCTTAAAGCCTGATGCTTTCCCCATGCACAGTATACCACTGTGTTCCATTCCTAATACACTGTAGGTCACTGTTCCTAGAATGTGAGGGTGAGGTCAGACAGCAGAGCAAGGTCAACATCATCCAACATCAGTGCAGGGGCTGTGTTCCCATTCCTATCCCTCTCAGTAACTCCATTTCGCTCCTTCCCTGCTCCAGCTTTGGCACGTGTCTGTCTGCACAGACTTATTCAGCCCACTAGACTGGACGGGGCTTGTTCCCCCTACTCTCAAGGTTAGTTTCCTGCTGGATTACTGGTTTGAATTGGTTTATTGGCCCGTCAGCAGTGCACCAGTGCCAACAGGAGGTAGCAAGGAGGGGAGGTGGTCTGGGGTGGATCCCCCCTCCTGTGGCGTCTGCAAGCCTCGGTATCGGCCCAGTCCTGCCATCTCACCACACCCTCAGACAGAAAAGAAAAGGACACTTCAGCTATTCCCAAGATAGATGTCTAGATAGATAATAACAATAGACAATACGAGCTGTGTACTGCACACAAGCATTCTTGGCAGATAACAGCAATTCGGATATCGGTGTCTGAAGAGCAATGCCAAGTCTGGCTGTAACTGCAAACCCACTGACACAGAGGCATGTGCCTCTCTGTTCCCCCCCTTTGCTCTCTGTTGCACTTTACCTTGATGGATAGGGAACTGTCTGAATTAATTGCATCCTATTATCATAAAGGCAGTTACTTTGTAACTGCTGGTAATTACCCTTTTGAAATATGCTTCTGAATGATTGGCACATCTGTTACAATTACTATTCCTTCCATCATTGCATTTCAAAAATAAGTGTGTATATATTCAAACTGGGTTTTGAAATTAGATTAATTGCTGTATTCTTGAGCCTTGGTCCTCTATTCAGAAAGATGCACATGTTCCCAGAGAGGTATTTTTAATAAGCTTTCCTAGTAAAAATTCAGATAATCCTTTTGGTCTCTTCCTTCATCACCGAGCTGGATGAAATCTAGACTTTCAAAGCTGCAGATTTAAGCAAGATTCAACTAAACTTCTGTAAGTGAATGTAGCAGTAAATGTGATTATAGTTAACAGTGAACCTAAGTCTGCCTAGGTTTTTAGAGACACTAAGATTGCCATAGAAGTGGCCAGTTCCTGTGAAGATACGTGAACTGCAGCCTCCACAAGAGTCCATAAAAACTGGAGCCTTCAATACTTGCACTGGCAAATTGAAAGCTGAATGTATTTTCTCTCTCAATTCTTGGTTCAGAGAACATTTAAATAAATGGGTAATCCTATTTCCATTCAACAGGGCATTTAATTTCAGTAGCGGCAAATGAAAAAATGCTTTACCCTATGGAGGCTCTGAGATGTATCTGAGAACTGGAGGACATTATGATTTGCAGTTTGAAATCTCTTTTGTGATGAATTGCATTCATGCTTGATTCCTATGGGCATAAGTCCAAATTTTTTTCTCATTTAATCTTAACAGTTAAAGCTAAGCTCCTAAAACTTAAGCATCTTTAGGATGAACTTCCTTCACAATTTTCACAGATAGTCAAGTTTTCACAGGTGCTGAGTGTCTCTGCTACTGGTAGAGCTGTGTGGCAGAGGCACCCTGCAGAAGAACAAGTAGAGCTTTATAGCCTATTCCTGGCAATCAACTGCCAGCTTGGAGAGGCAACTGGCCACCACCCATGCAGAGGTTCTAGTGGGTTATGGGACAATAAAATATTGCTTGTAACTGAAGGGCTAAAGTCATGCTCTCTTCTTTTTGAGAGCCTGCCTGAATTGTCCATAATCTTCTGTTTATCAACTATTGCTAAAGTTCATTTATTTATAACCATGACAAATAACCCCCATGTACATTCCTCCAGTGATTTATAGTGCAATTGTTTTGCATTCCTGAAATGTAAAACAAACCATCAAAGTAAGGCAAGATGAAAGATATTAATTTTTAAGAAATAAACGGAGGAGAATAGTTCCTTGAAATGGACAATGCAAAACGTAAACCAGCTGCTCATACAGTATGATAAGATTTAAACTGAAAAGTTACAGTTCTGCTGAGCTCTCCATGAGAAGTGCAAGCTGTTTTATTGGAGAATAGATAATGGTTATGTCACTTCATCACAATGTCACTTAGCTATCCAATAATTCTGCCTTAAAGATTGAGCTGTTGCTGGGCAGCCTGGCTATAGAGCCTGTGTCCCTCATTGACCTGTAGTTGCAGAAAGTGGCTCATGTGACCTGATCCAGTTTTCTTTATGGAACAAGAGGGCTGGATCAGGCACTTTGTGCGTAATGTCAATGGTCATGTCTATGTCTAATCTCCACTTCTCATCCTCCACTCCTGTAACAGTATGTGCACCAGGAAGCTGAGCTGCGATTAGGATATCATAGGAAAGACATGGAGGTTGTAATCCTCTCTCCCAAGGTCTTCAGAGACACGTAAGACTGGGCCTGCCCAAAGAGTGTTTGCTGTGCAAGGAGGTGTTGTTTACTGGCTCTGCTTATCTTATCTGTTACAAACAATCTCACCAGGTAAGGAAAAGCCCTCAAGCTTTTGTGTATAAACAAGCACATCATGCTCACCCAGGACCCCATGGTCACCCAGTGCACCGCACAGAGGTATTCATCTAAGACAGGACTGGGACTTTCTTCACAAATACTGGTTTTGAGGACCCTTGGATTAGCGTGACTCCCTCAGTCAGTCCTATGTTATTTGACCAATATTACGTATGTACATATATCAGATATTATATGGTGCGTATGGTTGTGGGGTCTCCTGGGTAACTCAGGTCCTGACCATCAGGACAAGTGATTGTGTTACTGTAGGTTATACCACTGGTTTGTCCAGCACCACCAAGCTGCAGCAGACCATGCGTATGCTGGAAAGCCCGCTGGGATTGTTAGGATCTGCCTGTGAGCTCCTGGGTTTCTGATCACTTGCAGCAGGCTCCGAATGAAACTTTTCTTGTTCTATCGGGTGTCTTCTCTGGGAAGGTCATCCAGTAGCCTTTCCCTTGTCTGGCCCTTTTCTAAGGGGTATCTTATGTTTGACTGTCGTGTTTGCAGGACCTTAGTTATTCTTGTAGCCTATGCCCCTCCATCAGGCTGGCTGAGATTGATCAGTGGGTTCAGAAACTGCTAGGGGAGGACACACCTGTATGTTTGCTGCCAAATACAGTCACACACCCATATGAAAATATAGATGAACGTACACAGTTATTTTCCTAGAAGTCAGGCAAAAACCCTACGGTCACTCCTTGCCCACCCTTGCTATTGCGAGCAGAGCCACTTTCTCAATATTCAGGAAGCCTTTAGTGAAAGTGTCCCTAAGTTAAACAAATCAAATGGCTGGCTAACATTAACATAATCAAGCTTCATCTCAGCAAGAACTGAAACAATGTACAGAGCTCTAACATTACTGGAAATCTGTGAAACGAGCATACTGTTTCTTGGTTGTTTTGTTCTGTTTAATACCAATTGTTTAGAAAAGAAAATTCTTCTGAAAAAGGAAATCAAGAGTGTTTCTCCATCCCTACTGTTGCTGCAATAACAGGAAGCAAAATTCACATATACAGAGCTTGGCAGATAAGAGCTGAATGGCAGGTTGTTTTTTTACAGCTGATGGTGAGGGATCCAAAAGAAAATAGAATCACTTGTCCTTCTAATTCACAGTGAACTGAGCCCTGAACCCCCTGGGTGAGACTCGTGCAGGCAGCAGGATGGAGCTACCTAGGGATGAGAGCTGCAGGAGACCTCTCTTTTGAACTGTCAGAACAGCTCCAAGCTGAGCAGTACATGATCATGGTTGGCAGCTGGTAGCACCACCCGTGTAAGTCAACCAGGGCACTCACAGAGGGAAGGCAAGAGTGGCTGTGAGCAGCTGCCTGGGTGAGCACAATGAGAGTTTAAGATGTTAGAGCCCCATTTCTACAGAACACCAAGAATTTTTTTCCATACCTCTCCCTGTCAGGAGCTCTACAATGCTTGACAGTTTTCCTTCAGGCTCCTGTGTCTTGTCGCTTCCTTACGTTTTCCATCTTGTTACTTACGTTAGTATGTAACATTTTGTTCCACATTCACATGTACAGAGCCTGGAATACTATCAGTGGATTTCATTTAATCCTTTCTTTTCACCTAGTCTGAGGGCTAATCCAGCTTTGTGATAGCATATTATTGTCAGCTGATGCTGGCACCAGTGAAACATACGCTGTCTGAATCAGGGCTTGCTTGATGGCTGGTACCACTTGGTGCTCGTGTATGATACCATGTCAGTGAAAGAAATACAAGATTACATCTTTAGCAGTAAAATCCAAAGCATTTTAAACAACTGGAATGCACTCTGACCATTGTGTCGTCTGGGGCTGTAAAAGTGGAGGGAGCCTTGAACAAGGCCTCTGCAAATAAGGACCTGTAGGAACTCGGGATTCCTGCCTCAAAGAATTTACTATTTGAGAAATAATGTACTTCTATAATGTATGTGTCTAACTGAAAGGTCCAATTACGCAAGATGTTTTAAGGGCTGAAATTAAGCCTGATGGAGCAGCCTTATTAAACCATTTGTCTGTTGTTGCCTTTAGGCTGGGCTGCATTTCAGACGTGTTTGCTGGCTTAAGTACTTTGAACCAGTTTGCCTGTCTTGACACAGCAGAAAAAACCTGCTGGGTTTTTTAGGGGGTGGTGGAATACTTTGAATAGCATCCACCAAACTGGGATTCCTGTCCATATGAATTGCACGAGATAGAATACTCGTCTGTATTTAGAATGAGCTCTGTGTGTGTATATATATCTATGTATATATGGTCTGACAGCAGCCTGTTACTGGCCCTGACGTTCTATTCTGTCCACTTGCCCCCTGTGCTTCCAGTTTCTTCCACAGCATCCTCTATTTGGTGTATTCCCTATCTGGGAGTGAATGCATCTTTTACCTACCCTTTATTTACCACCATGGGATAAAATGGTTTTTTTTCTCTCTCATGAACTATAAAAACAAGCTCCATTTAAATGTAACAATGATATCACAGATAGCCTTATTACTAATGTTACCAGTGCAGTAAATCTTTGACCCCTTGTGAAATGATGGCCAATGTTCTGTTTGATACCTGGGACATTTGAATTTCTATCAGGTGGGTTTTAACTCAGAAAGTTGCTTGTTGCTGTGACACATGGCTGAGCAATTCTCACCACTTCTTATCAGGGAAATACCTACAGCCCAGCCATTTAATTGCTGTTACTTTTTTTGACTTAACTGGGAAACGTATCATTTTTAAATAATCTGTAGGAAGTAACTGAGTTGGCAGCATTGTTTGTGGAAGGCCACTGCAAGTGTTTGACATCTCCAGTCATTTTCATTGCTTGTATATGGAACGCGCAAGGTGTAAGCTTAAATTGAAAGCACAGTGATATGTACCCTTATGGCTTCTGAAAGCATATGGGTTTATATAGAAAATAAGAAAAATAAGAAATAATCCCAAATCCTTGCCATGGGGCTCAGCACACAATTTCAGAGCAACACCTCTCTACTAGTGAATTGTTCTAGAGTAACCAGTTTCTGCTTGTAGAATCATACAATGGTTTGGGTTGGAAGGGACCTTAAAGATCATCTAGTTCTAACCCCCCTGCCATGAGCAGGAACACCCTCCAGTAGAATGGTTGCTCAGGGCCCCATTCAACCTGCCCTTGAACACTTCCATGGATGGGGCATCCACAGGTTTTCTGGACAACCAGTTCTAGAACGTCATCACCCTCCAAGTAAAGAATTTCTTCCTAATATCTCATCTAAACTGAACCTCTTCAATTTTAAGCCATCCCTCCCTGCCCTATTACCCTTGTAAAAAGTCCCTCTCCAGCTCTCCTGCGGGTACTGGAAGGCTGTTCTAAGGTCTTCCAGGAGCCTTCTCGTCTCCAGACGGAACAACCCCAGATCTCAGCCCATTTTCATAGGAGAGGTGCTCCAGTTCTCTGATCATCTTTGTAGCCTCCTCTGGGCTCTTTCCAGTAGGTCCATGTCCTTCTTGTTTTGGGAGCCTCAGAGCTGGACACAGTAACCAGTACATGCTCCTTGCTGTCTGGTGGGTACCTGCAGGCTCTGAATGACATCTTCACTGAGACAAGTGCAATTGTCTTTTATAGATATGGGAGGCCAAAACCTGCCTAGAACTGAGTCAGCACTTCTGTGGTGATGCACGAGGTGGGCAAGACCCATTGCCACTTACCAGAGTGCTGAGGAACCTCACGCTAAAAATTCAGGTATTGACAAGGCTGGAAAATGCTCACTGCAAGTAATCAGCAGTTCCCTGAAAACAATTCTCGATTAATAAATTGTTGGAAGCTTTCATAGTGCCCAGTTTAATAGAATTAAAGACGAGAGAGGATTAAGTGCAAAACAGGAAGCATCCTGCAAGAATTTCCCCCAGAGCACTGTGGGCGAGGGAATGAAGTGAGAGAGGGAGCCCAAATGTTTTTGCCGTTGAGGAATGCGTTCCTCTTAGGGGTGGTGCACCCTTCTACTCCCGCTTGCTGTGTCGCCCACCAGCGCTGCTGGGAGAACCCAGGGCTCACTGAGGAGCAGGTGGGCAGATTGCCTTGAATTCATGAGTCACTGAGATGCATTTTCCCTTCTCCACCCCCTGCAATAAAACTGGCCTCTGCAACTCTGGAAGAAAGGCTCTGATTTTTGGGTAGCCTCTCTAAGGAGTAGGATTTTCAGAGCAATGCTCGAAGCAACATAACTGAGTAATAAATGTCTTAATAATAATATTTTCCTGACCTACTTGAAATCATCTTGGTGACAGCATGGCTACCCAGGAAAAAAAAAAAAGGAAGTCATGTCTTTCTGCATTAACTAAACTAGCATTTTTATTTGATGCATAAAACATTGATGAGAAACAACATCTGTAGATATAAAAGGTAGTTAAACAGAGAAAACAAGTGTATTGCTTAAATAGGGAAGCTTGACAGAGAATAAGTTATCAAAAGCACAATGATGCTTGAAAAATGCTGTGAGAATGATGGCAATTTTCTGCCACGTAAGTGAAATTATGATCCTCCTGGGCCACAGAATGTAATAATCCAATGTAAATCATTCCCTCCCTTTTCATACAAGCACTTTTCACTTCCAAAAACTGTGCCACAGACAGGAGGAAATAATTACTCTGTGAAACTCTGAATAGCACTTTGTCTCCAGGTATCAACTTCAAATTGCCATATCAAAGAAGAGTCACACTAACATCCTTCTAATTAATGGTCATTAATTTTGTGACCCTACTTATAGTCCCCAAAGAAACAAATAAGGGCATTTTTCTTTTCCCAAAGCCAGAGTGTGGTTACAATAGTGGTGTAGTAGCTATGCACACAGTCCCAAAAGAGCAGGAATGAACAGAATTACCCTTTAAACTTGGGGCTGTAACTGGCATATCAGTAGGAAAAGGAAAGGGAAAATGTTTGAATTCTCTTTCCAGCCTCTAAAATTCTGCAAAACAATGTTAGTTCTCTACTATACTAAGTGATAGGAGCATGGAAAAAGCTCAGCTTGCGAACAGCAGTATAGACAGGTGGACCAGAGCTTGATAAAGTGCCTGTATGTGTTTACCAAGTAGTAATGCAGTACAGCATCTTGTCTTCCCTGTACATCTGTAGCACCCATTGCTGTATTAAATTGAGTAATTCTGTGGGGATTTTTAGTGTTTATCCTTGAAATACCCCTTAAGATAAGGAAGTGCTGGCCTCTACAGTCCACAGGAAATACACAAAGACTATAAAGGAGTCCTCTAAGGTGAGGAAGAGAAACTGTGGTGGAGCAGAAAATTCAACTTATACCTACTATGTTTCCAGCTACTGTCTCATCTGATGAATTGCCTCTCTCCTTTCCCCATTTCTTCCTTTGGGGCATGTAGGCATGCAAAGTGGGAGCTAGCAATGATTCTGGTTCAGCAAGCCTTGGGGAGAAAACAATGGTTCTAACTCTGTAAAATGAATCTGGACACACTCGATATCCAGTATGTACCTAGAAGAAAAAATTGCTATCGGTGACTTCTATGAGAAAAAAACATCTTATATTTTGTAACCAAAACTTCCTCCTCCAGCTGCATCAGATAATGCTTGTGGTCACCTTTAGCTGAAAGGGAACTTCCCATTCCCAATAAATACCCCAACTCAAAGGCAAGTTTATATACATGTGAGGTTTTGTTTATTCAGAGATGTCAGGATCAGGCTATAAGTCTGTAGAAATGAGAGACCCTGTTACTTTTTCACTGTAGATGTGCAACTGATGGGCATTCAGCCTCCAGGAGTTTAGATGACCCAGATAAGGTTTCAGATAAACATCCAAATGTTTAGATTTTTATCTAACCCAAAGCTCTGAACTTTTAAAGGATTACCAACCTCCAGGGATAATCCTGTAGTGATTTCAACACCTGTACTGAGTCAAAGTGAGTTCAGAGTCTCCTGGCCACAAGAAATGGTTCAAGCTCATCCTATCATTTGTTTTGGATGGTTAAAACAGTCTGTCTGATCCGAACATGATTAGCCAGGCACTCTGATTTTAAATGACTTCATCACAGGATAACTCCAAATAGTCATCAATAGGATCACTTATTGCCAAAGAAAAACAACCTGTGACACTATATGTCTGTGGCCTATAGAGCAGACATGCCCGAACGTTTTCATGGTGAATCAGAAGCTCTAAATACCTCGCCATTTTACAGATATTTTAATGAGTTGCTTTTCTGTCAGCTTTTCTCTTTGGAAGAAGACTTTACTGCCCTCTCTTGTAGTTATCATGAAAATGTGTTCATGTTGGCACACAGCAAAGTTCCACTGTAGTTAAGTGTGACTGATCCTAAAGATACAGGGATATCCCTACACAGGGATAAAGAGATATACCAGCCCCAGAGAAAGAGCAAGATATCTCATGAGTGGCCTCTGCTACTGCAAATATGTTAGCCTTAGAGGGGACTGGTTTTAGTCCTGTTTCAGCATTCACACAGCGCAGAGCTCACGGCAGGATAGGCTGTGCACTCCTTTCCTTCCCAGGCATCAGCTTGTCCAGGTGCCCTGAGGAGCGATGGGACTTTGGGCTTCATTTAGGCTTCTCCTAAAAGAAGCATAACTCTTATCAGGGTTACCAGAATTCTTTGCATATCTGACAAATTAATCTGGGTTTAGTTTCGGTTTTAGATGCTGTAATAATGATTCACAAGCAAACAGGAAATGAGTGAAAATAAAAGAAATTATGGGTAACGCTGTGTATGCACCTATGCATGTGCACCTGTACTGCATATGCACGTATATCACACACATTATTTCACCATGGATCTAAAATATTTTGCAAGTGCTAATTAATTATGCCACAAAAATCTCCTTTTCCTTATTAAAAAAAAAATAAAATCAATGGGTGTTATTCTGACAACAAAATTATAGATAGAACACAGTCTTCCCTGAGGCCTTTTGGCAAATCCTTTAACCTTATTTGGGCTGAGTCTCCTGTTTGCCTGAAAGAAAGGCAGAGGTTTTTTAATAGAAGGATTGCCCAGTAGAATGAGCTGTTGGGTTTGGGGATTTTTTTCCTAAATTTAAGCAAGAAAAAGAGGGTTCACTATTTTTCATTTAAGAAGTTTGTCTTCTGTAAATTAGCATATCTCTGAAAGCAGCTTTGATCACTCTCCTGAAGTATATACAATGGTATTTGAGGAAAATCTGATCTTATTTTAATCAGCAGTTCTTACCTCACCTCTGTAATTACAAGGAATGCTTGCCTCAACTGTGCTCAGGTGGAATGCACAGGAAACATATGATTAAATGGTGATTCTAAGTTTAGTATTTCACTTCCAGAAAGCAAAACTAGTATTTAGGTTAAAATGTTTTCCGTAAAGTCAGAGGACATTTGAAAGAAGTTAGTTAGCAGTGACCTGCATAATATGCAAAGACAAAGGACAAAATAAAAGACTGTTAAGATCTTGAGGTTGCATTCAATAGGGCTAGATATTCAACCCTTCATTTTCACTCTGGTTCCTCTCTATAGATTTCTTTTGACAATCATGGTGAGGTGAGTTTCAGAGAATATAAATAAGGAAAAAGAAAACAAGTACAAATTTGCTTCACTTTGCCATCGCTATCTGGATCAGCCTGAAATAGAAGCTTTTCTCTCTCATGTTGTGCATACTACTCTTAGGTAACAAATGTTTTTAACAGAGTTCTGGTGATTATGGTCTCCTTAATGTGTTGTAAATCCCTGGAAGTGGAGGAGGATGTTTTCCTAGAGACAACAAACTTGTTTTTCCTTTTAAATAAAACTGTCTTTAGTAACTATGTTGATCTGGCCACTGGCAAGCAGACCTGTGCAAATATGTGTGTTAGGAGTTTGGGAAAAGTTAAGATATGTTGCACCAAAAGGTTAGCATCTAACTTATGTAAAGATCATGGTCTAGGGAGTGTTTTCATCCACATTATTGTTGTCATCATAGAATACCTACTCTTTGCTTCAATAGTTCATTGTTTATTTCCCCACCGTTCCAAGAAAATTTACTCCCAGTAGGAAGTCAGCAAAACTAAAAGGAGAAGTTACTTCATGAACAGGCAACACTATTTTTATTATTTTGTGTACTAGGCAACCAGAAGGAAACTAGGGGTTCCAAGCAGCTCTTTCTCTTTCTTCAGTGGATGCCTTCCACACCTCTACGATATTCTCACCGACCTGTTCCACCCTGGAATTTCATGTCAAGTGAAGTAAAATCCCATGTGTACCATTTGAAGCATACAAATGTCCAGAGGACTTGATATACAGCCATTCACAGATCTCTTTTTTGAAATTAAGTTGAGCAAAGTCTTGTCTCATGCTTATTTGTGTTTGTAATTTTAGCTCAAAGGATCATCAGAAAAAAAACGGTGATTTACTAAAGTGGATTTTAGAATCCACACTACAAAATATGACACACAAAGAATCTGAACAGGCTTTCTTGAAACTGACAGATATTTAATCTGGAACATTTTCTTCCCCTATTGAAAGGAATAAAATGTGTAGTCTTAGTTTTCAACTGTAGAAAACTATGGTTGGACCAGGATAGTGATTTCCAATGGCAAAGCATTGGTAGGAAATTAAATACTACGAGTTTTTTCCAACTCTTTTCAAAACCAGTTCAGAGTAGAAAGTCTTATTAGCAGTAAATTTACTGAACAATTAATTTATGCATTTGACAAATCACTTGAAATCTCTAGAGAGATCCAGAGAATAATTTAAAAGTTTCTTTAACTCAGAAGTTCTGAACCAGATGCAGAAGCTACCTGATTTGAGGGAAGAGATTGACTACTTTGGAGACAGACCAGATATCTGGGTTTAAAATTTAATGCAGATTAAGTTCAGTTTTTCAGGATAGTTTCTCTTAAATGGCTTCTTGATTTCAAACTTTGATGTTGGTGTGACAATTTATTTTGAAGAAAAAAAATCTTTATAAAATTCCCTTCAATTCCATTTATTTCCATTTGCAGAAGAGCTCTGTGTGTGTCAGAAGACCCCAGGAGTGCCTGACTCCAGGACAAAGACAGTAAGCCTGTGATTACAGTATGGAAAAGTGAGGAAGAAAGAAACTGGTGAGCCCAGAAAAGGAGTAGGAACAACTTCCCTTTTACCACCTCTCTGAGTCTTCGTTTTTCTGTGCTGTGACTGTCATGAAATCATGAGGTTACATCAGCTGGGTACCTCAGTGAAAGGACTGGAGATACTGGGCTTGGTCTGCAAGGTAAGGTAACAGGAATTTACCTGAAAAGACCATGAAACAACACACTGAACATACATATTTTAGACCTTACAAACCAAGTTTCAGGCTGCACGATGAACAGGTTTTGGCTGATAAAGTTGCCTATTGTTTTTAGATGGGTATTTATTATGTTGTTACATGGTGGAACTTCTATAGCTGTTTATTGCATAAGAATGCTTATTTTAGATCTAGTGATTGGTAGAGACCAATAACCCGAACTATTGCATTGCTGCAGCATGTTTTTTATCTGACATTTAACTGGGAGGATTTTTTTGTAAACATGATTCTCTTTCTGTTACACTCTGGCTATTTATCAGTTATGTTACTGCCTGTTGCTCAGAGGAAGACTGACATAGTTATGTAGACACATCTACTCACCCAGTAAGTGGTAAAATATACTCATTTTTGCACACTAGTCAGGAAAATCTAAGCTTCCCAGTGCAAAACATTAACAAAGTTGCTTTGATACCTGCAGTTCCTTGGTATCATTGAAACACTTTAATATATATCAAATTACATTTTATAGATGAGTAAAAGGAGTCTCAGAAAGGCCAGCCTTGATTTCTCATTCTCCAAAGTTGAATAGCCAAAGTGAATACAAATGCTAATCTTTTTCAGAATGGTTGTTTGCGGAGCAGGCACTTTGCTGACCTGTCTCCTGTGCCGTTTGAGTGTAAGAGAACAGCTTACACCCGATCAATTACACTTTTTTAGTGTACATATCAAGCACCAATAAGCAAATAAACTATTGAAAAAGGAGGTGCAACTGTAAGTCCCTCTTACCCCACTAGTGAAGCCAGCATTCCAGCCATCTGCACTGGTGAGGCAAAACTTAGCTTCTCCTATTATGAATGGATTCTAAAATATGTCTGCTTGACAGGGGACAGTAAGAGAGGAAAACGGGCAAACGGACAGGAATAGGAGGAAAAGGAGAGTAACAATGCAGTGCTTTGAAAAGATAGGCTGGGCTCCAGCTTAGCTTCAAACACCTCTGAGCTGCGCAGTGGCTCAGCAGCCAGGTTTTCCTAATGACAATGTGCATTGTGCTGGAGTGGCTTCTACTGCTGCCACACAACCAAGCTGCTGAAGGCTCTAGGGAATTACCTTGGTATTTGATTTGTTGTTATGAAAACAGTGAGTTTGACTGAAGCAAGAATAGTTTCTTCCCAAACAGTTACCAGAATCCTATTGTTGTTCTCCTTCTTGTTGACCTTTTTGCTGGTTTTGAGATTATAATGATTTTCCTGGCTTTGCTATCTTGAATTAGCTTGATTTATATTGTGTCTGGAACTCAGAAAGGGGAAAAGCAGCCCATCTCAGGCAGAAATTCTGCTAAATGAAGGATTTTAGATAAGTAATTTTTTTGAATGGAAGTCTGATGGGAAGAGCAAAATTTTCTTCTCTATAAGCATTTAAATTTTATATGGCCAATACAAACATAGGGTTCATTTTCAGCCCCAGCATTATGCTATTACCACACAAACTGCTCAACTGTGGCTTTTCTGAAATTACATTAAAAGCAAATACTACTTCCTTTAGAGTGTAAAGGCTGTGAAAATAATTTTCAGTTCTGTTCTCCTGTGTCTTTAGAGATTCAGAATTTAATTTCTCAAAGTGCCCAAGACAGTAGCCATCTTAGGAAGGTGTTTTCTTGGCTGGCCCAGAAATCAAATTATTGTAAAATAGCTGTTAAATATGGCACCGGGGCAGCTGCATGAGCTCCCCCCTTGCCCTCTGTTGCTGGTCCATGACATTGGCACAAGGAAGTGTGTAACTGTGCTTCCACCTCATTCAGCTCACGTCCTCTGTTGTATTTTAAAGTCTTGCATGACATCCAATACACAATCAGCAAACCATAAGCTAGTGAAAGCGTCTGCTAATGTGGGCACAGATTTGTGGAGATTTATGATGTTATTTTGAAAGTCAGTTGTAATAATGAAACATAGAATTATTCTTACATTTTCTACTATAAATGCTCTTTATTGCTGATAGGTGACCATATTTGAGGTAACATTTGCATACAAAACTATGCACCACTAAGATAAGATAACACAGTATTATGATGCTATTTACTGTGCTTGTACAATATGCTGATTCAGCTTCTGAACATTACTTTTCCTTAACCACTTATATCTGTGTTTAAAAAAAAAAATCAACAAAACACAGAAGCGTACTAATTTTTTTTTATTTATCTATAAAACTATGTTATCTGTCCTCCACAAAGGAGGAAATTTTAATTGACATTTCTTGTCTACAAGGACGTACTTTTCTACAATAAGGGCAGTGTACCATAAGCTACTTATGAAAGTCCTATCAGGACACGATTATGTTCATAATTTTATATATATATTGAGATTAGAATACTGCTAAAAACATGCTATCCACTTCAGAAGTACGAGAAGAGATCTCTCTATCCTACTCCAATTCTCCCAAGATGGCTTGCAATCCACAGAGACGAAGCCAGCAGGGAACAACTGAAGAAGGATGCAGGAGTTGGGAGATCAGTGTGGCTTTGAGAAATGTCACAGTCTTGAATATAATTTATTAGGATCTATACAAAGAAATTATATAATTATCGTGTCTACTATAAATATTTTGTTCTTAAATTAGAGTAACGTAAGTGAAAAGGCAAACATCAGTTGCTGACTTGCTATCATCTCTTCCAGAAATGATGTCATTTTGACATAGTTCTCTAAAAAAAGAAATAGCTTTATAGCTATTTCTATTCCTTTCTATAGAAAGAAGCTTTTTATAACTTCTTTCTTGAATTTTGTGTGTAGTAGTGGTGTATACTCTGCACAGTATATACACTAGACCCTGTAAAGATGGACTTTGTGTGCCACATTACAGATTTTTTTATTAGTTTATTACCAAAGGTACCATCTCACATAAGTCTCTTTTTTCCACAGGGTTATTTGCAAGGATATTTGCAGTAGTAGGTTTTAGCATAAGATAGGTCAATACTTCAAGAAAAGCAAGGTGCTGCTGCACTTTAATGAAAGAGTCCAAACTCCACATGGAGAGGCCACAGAAATGCACTCCCCTCCATTTGTTATTTTGCTCCATTTTCTCATACTTGTCCTTGCAGCACAGATGGGAATGACTTGATAAATCTCCACCTGGGGAATATCAAAACCTAGACAGAGCTGAAATATTGGTGACTCAGAGAGAGAGTGAGACACATGTAATATAAAATCAGGAAAATTAGTTCAATTCTAGAATAGAGTATGCCAGTCCTCTTGCTTCTCCCTTGCCTTCCCCTGGGTCACCTGAAACCCATGTCGAGCATAGTTGCTCACTTGTTTCAGACTCCTGGAATTTAAGTTCATGCATTGGAAAGTCAGAGTGGGTTTACGGAACCATGACTCACTCCAAGGCACAGAAGAAAACAGTTTTACCAGGACTCTGGTCTCGGTCTAAGTCCATTTCTCAAGGGTGGTCTTGCAATCAGCGGCTTGGAGGAAAGACTTGGATCCCTGCTGCCAGACCCAGACAGGTGGACACTGACCCAACCAACCTCTTCTGGTAAAAAGCTCCATCCTGCAAGACCACTAAGACCTCAGCCTTGGTGCGGTAAATGGAGAGACAAAATCAAACACTACCCTTCCTAATGGCCTTTTGGATGCTGTCCTCAAGCATTAACAAAGGGCCCAAAACACTATCAGAGCAGGAGGCTACTCTGTGTCTGTTGCCAAACCAAATGTTCTTAGGAATCTGTTAAGATTTCTGGAAAGGATTATACTCTTCACAGAACGATTTTCTTAACACTTTGCAGAATGACTGTCAGGCAGGGCACTGCTTTGATTTTCAGGTTTTTCAGCATTTTCTTCCTGTGCACCTACCAGCATAGGGAGAAGGCAGCTGGAGATGATCTGCTTAAATACCAGGTGCCACAAGAGGAAAGAAAGAACTAGGAGGTAGGAAGCTTTTCCCACTACCCTTCACTCCCTTTCAGCTGGGCTTTCTGTATGGCAGTGCACCAGTTAAATGAGTTGGGGAGAGCCAGTTGCTTGAGATTGCACAGCTGAGGAAGGGAAGCAAAACCGAAGCCCTGAGCCCAGCCTGCAGCTAGTGTTTTCCTCCTTGTGTGCCAGCACTCATCTTAGGAGCTGCTTAGTTGCGTGGTTCAAGGCAAGAGTTATCTTTCGGTTGTGTGTTTGTACAGCACCTAACACAACGAAGCCCTTCTCCTTGACTGCAGCTTGGAGTCATTATCACAACACAAATAGTAAATAGTAATCAAGTTAAAGATAACACTGAATTAAACCAGAGCAATATGTCTATTGGAGGCCAAAAGGTACACAGTGCCAGCTCAGGCAACTGGCTCTCAAAACTGAAAGAGAACATTCCTCCACAGTAAAATAAACACTATTCTTTTTTCTCTTGAGCTAGATAAAGCATTGTGTGCTTCTGATAAATCCATATGGTTTGCTTGCTTACAGGGGAAAACATGAAGAACAACAATTACCCAGATTTCTTCCTCAGAAGTTGCATTATCAATAAATGCCTGTGATATCAGTCTGGTTCTTTAGCCCACACATCCGGCCAGTATCTTAATTGCAATAACTTCACATCCCAAAAAGTCAATGCAGTGATATACAAGGGACCTGATTCCTACCCCTAACCTCTCAGAGCCCGGAAAGTCTTTCAGCATTCCTGTAAACTTACATAAGAGAGAAGGAGCAGATAACATTGTATGCTTGCAGTTAAACATGCAGGATGCTTGTGCCCTCTTGCAGAAAGGAGTGAAAGAATGGCCTGTTAGGAAGTTGTTCTGAATTAGAAAATGGCCTTACAACTCAAGAATTTGGAGTGCAAGACCAAGGACCCATGGGATTGTCTGACTTGTTTTTTCAAGTCTCCAAAATGATTTCATTGCACTTTTTTCTACAGTCTATGACAACCAAAAACCTACTGAACAAACAGACAAAATAGTGTTTGTGGTCTTTAATATACTGAGCTAGGCCTTAATGGCAGCATTATATGAATTGGACATAGGACAGACATGACTTATTTTTAAGTGGGGAAGGAAATTCTCTTGACTTAAAATGTTTCCTTTTGTTTTATTTGCCTTCAGAATTGGAAACTACAGACTAGGATTAGGAAGCCAGGCAGGTCTGACTTCCATCCCTGGAAAGGTGGCAGATGGCACCATGTACCGCTTGGGAAGGAGGCACCTGTGGGAAAGGGAGCACCTGTCTCTGGGTCTCTAGGAGGGTGTTGGTAGCACAAGGGTGAAAGGAATCTTATCTGTGTAATTTTCAAAAAAAAAGAATTTTCAAAACATCTGTCTTTTACAAGACACCACACTAAAGGCTACTGAAGAAACTAACTGGCCAGAGGATTACAGTCAGCAGTGGAGAGTTCCCAGGGGTGGGTGCTGGGTCAGTAATGAAGAGGAGAGAAGGGAATGAATGGTAAAATGTGCAAGTTTGTAGATAATAGTAAGCATTTCTCCAAATGCAAATGCATGCCAGGTTCAGAAAGACCATGTGAGTGTACAAAAAGGGAGCAGATGAGATCTGGGTAGATATATAAAATGTAATGCACCTTTGGAGGAATAGTCTAAACCATGCATTCATGATGCTAAACTCCTGTAGTTCCAGTGCAGGAAAGAGACCTCGGCATCATCAGTGACAGCTCTTAGACATCATCTGCTCAGTGTGTAGTGGCATCCAGAAAAGCCAGCAAAGCACTGGCCATCACAAGGAGGGGTATGGATAATGAGGGAAATAGTGTTATTTTCCAGCTACAGAAAACTGATACCTGGAGAATGTTGTGGAATTTTGCATCTCAAGGAGGATATAGCAGAGCTAGATAAGATCCAGAGAAGGGCAAGGAAAATAAGTTCAGATACCTCTGATATAGCAGATCTATAATTCAAATGCTGAATGGTAGCTTGTGAAGAGAGATTAAAAAGATGGAATTTCTTCAATCTGGAGAGAAAAAAAACGGGATTAGAGAGGAGATGATAAAACCTTACAGAATCACAAACATGGTGATTGGGCAAAGGTGGAAGGGTTATTTACCAATTTCCTTAATGCTGTGACTGGGAGGTACTCACTGGAACTAGCAAGAAATCAGTTTAACGCAGATAAAAGAGCATAATTCTCTCACGTGAGTGGCAACGAAGTTTGGGATTTGCTGAACAGAAAGTTCCAGGTACACAGTGAAGGTTCAGAGAGAGACCAGACAAACTCAGTGACAGTAAATCCACAAGTGAAGGCCAAAGGAAACTGCCCCCTATCATCATTGTGGGTCTTGGAGGAGAACAAGCAGAAGAGACCACGAAAAGTGGCCAGGCCCATTTGCTGTCTTTGAACATATTTTTTATGGTTTGCTCCCCTTCCTCCCGTTCTTTTGCTTCCACTTAGTATTTAGTTGGCAAAAAGAGCTGCACAGTACTATTTCTCTATCAACTTGCAGCTAAAATGGTTTCTTTGGGGGTTTAGTATGAAACAATTCAGAAATTCAAAAATTATTTTATTGTTTTTCAGGAATAAGGGAGGCAGAAAGGCCTCATCAACATGCTGACATGCAGCACCACAATTATATAATGGCCTTGTATCAAAGACTCTCTGTTTAGGAGTAATGGGAAAGAGTATTGCTGCACTTAAATAGTTTTTCTTCTAATTTACTTTTGCACATGTTAATATCATTGAATTTCATGAGTATACAAAAGAATGAAGAAGTGAGATGGCACTTCAATTAGCAGTAAAAGTAGTTAATTACTACACAATTTAAGGACAGGCAATTGTTATTTGAGAAATTTTTGGAAGGGATCAGGGTGAGGGTGATCTCACAGGTTTTTGTGAGCTAAGGGTCTAACGGTGCTTGAGTTTGGTAAGGACCAAACTGTCTTCTGGACCTAAAAGTTCACCTTGGACTTTTCTCTATGGCTGTAGCTTTACTTTTTTCTTGTCATCCTTGGGATTGTTATTATCACCCAGAGTGACTTCTGCATTCTGTGGCAGTCCTAAGATACTCTTTGGTTGTACCTTACAATGTAATTCCTCAATGTTTGCATGGTTCCTGTGAAAAGAAAGAGGGGCTGGGTTAAAATGCTTATTAGAGGCACAGAGGAAGGATACCTTGAGTACTATTTCAATGCAATGAAAAATGTATATCCAGCTCTGATTGCTCTTGCAAGTAAGTGAAAGTACTGCCAGCTTTAAAAGGCTGATTTTACCTGCAGGACAACACTGTGGCTCACAAAGTCTCAGTCCACAGAAAGTGGTATCAGTGTGGTCAGATCTCATCCTGAAGTCAGAGTTTGATACTCAGTTTCCAAGCAGAAAAAAATTTATTTGTTGTCTTAACAAAGTAATTTTTACCATAGTGAAATATTGTTGTAGCAGAAGGAAGTAAGTTCTTGAATTTAAATATACCAGAACTTTGCAATAATTTAGGTTTGATCTAAAGTTAATGTCGAGATCATCGTTCTAGTTACAACATGTTGAAAATATATTGATGATCTCATATTTTACGTGACTTACTGTTGCTATTGTTAAGGGTTGGACTTGTTATCACTGAGAGTTATGCAAACCATAAAAAAAAAATTTAAAAACCAGAAAAACCCACCCAAAAAAACACCACTTAAAATGTTGGGGGATTTTTTTGTTGCCCAAAATAATCTAACCCTTTGTCCAAAGCCATATGAGCAATGTATCTGGGCCATATATATAAATATGAGACAAAGTAGAAGATTAAACATACTGACTATCAGGCCAGTTCTGAGTGTTTGTAGAAAATACAGGCCAGGCAGATTTGTGAGCTTCATTAAGTCTTTACACTTCTGAAATTCTAAGCAATACTTCTAGTAGCTGTTAAGAAGGAATTTGCGTCTTCCTGGCAGTTACTCTGATCTACCAGGTGTGTGTGGTCTCTTCCCTTTCTGAGGTTGCCCTTTTGTTCTGACTCCTTTAGCCAAAAAAAAACCTAAAAAGGCAGCTGGACAGCTTTAGTCTGTTAAATAGTCCACATTACTTACACAGCTACACTCCTCACTGACCCTTAACAGTTTAGTAGCTGTGAGCTTTGAGAGGCTCAGTCTTAATCTTCTGTCTTCAAAGGAGTCAGAGCTGCTGCAGAATGTGGCCTTTTGATTGTAGCTTTCCCTGAATTTTAGAAACCCACCTTTGTCAGCTGGTCACTTCCATTCTTTCATCTAGATGCTGACAACAGTAAAATTAACATAAATTGCATAGACTTGTCCAAGGGCTTTCATTGGTCCTTGATGCTTTGCTCTCCTCCTGGTATGAGCTCTCTCAAATAGTGTGTTAATAACAGACTGCTATCAAAGAGACAAAATGCTCAAGATCCTTAGACGCACAGCCCAGATAAAATACGCTGGCCCAGGAGTGCTCTGACTCAAAAGTATGTCTCTTGTATCCTTATTCTGACCTGAGGAAAGGTGTCACACAAAGTGATGTGAGGAAACTGTGTCTCAACATGTGGTTTCAGGGACTGTGTTTCTGTAATCTGCACAGATGTCAAGACTGGACCCAAAGGAAGTTCGTTATGTAGCCAAAACAGTAATTTTCAGCAAGACAAGGCTGTTGGGCTGGTGGTCTTTTTTTCCCAGGGATAGTACTGCTCTGCCACAGTTTCACACGGGTACTGTTTCCCATTTCTTACTCTCCTTGACTTCTTTGGATTGCTGTTCTTTGGGCTGTAAGCACTGAGAACTCTGGGCATGGTCATGAATCTGGACTGTTTCAAAGAACATGCACAATATTGATATTTAAGGATAGTGAATTTGACCCTTTCCTATGGTTCTAAGATGCACGTGAGTATCTCTGTGGCATACAGAGACCTTCATGCCTGCTGTAAAAGCTCAGTACCACAGAGAATATTTTTCTCCCTGGGCTTAAAATGTAAACTTCCTTTGGGCTTCCTTTGGAGGTTTTGTTGCTTTTTCTCACTTCTACTGAAGAGGGCAACTGCCACCAAGTGTGGGGTAAGCACAAGAATGTTCACTCTATTCACTCTCTGGATAAGTAGCTAAGATGTCAGGTTATAAAAACTTTCAAAAATTTTAAATAACAAACAAACAAACAACAATCAACAAACAAAGGAAAATAATAAGAAGGAAAAAAAAAGGGGGCGGAAGAGGGAGTGTATCACGTTGTAAATATAGTTTCCCCACTGTATCTAGGGTCCCAAAGTGTGGACCAAGGTGTAAACTACTTGTCATGCACTGCACTGGAATTGCGTATGGCCATTGCCGTGCTTTTGTCTACAGAAGCACCTCACGTGAGCCTGCTGGCTTCCCTCAGGTGCTTGCACAAACACTGGCAAGCTGCTGTTGGGGGAAGGCTTGCAGGATCAAGCTGTGAGGGCCTGTGCAGGGCTTCTGTACAGTCAAACCCCATGACTTTGTTGCGCGACATTCCTTCATATCCTGTCCTCTCGTCTTGACCTTTCTTCCGTGTTTTCCATGTGACTGACAGCCCCTAAAAACACAAAGCAACAGGATAGTGTCGGATGGTGGGAGGAAACTTTGTCATCAGTCTGGGATATCATTATTGAAACAGCTTCAAGTTATCAACAGCTTCAAGGCACAAAAATGCTGATATTTGTTTTTTGCCTTGCATACTATTCCCTATTCATTAATCCATTTCTGGACTCTTTGACCCACTTTCCTACAATAATAGTTCTATGGAAAACCTAATATTTCTTATCCCCAGGTTGAATATTTTTAATTCTGCTTGCTGGTTAACCCTTCAAAGATGCTTCTGACTGTAACTAAACAAGACCTTTCCTTCCTAACAGTTTGGAAACCATGTCCTAATCTTTCTTTTTGACTGGCTTTTATTCATTACTCATCACAGCTGCTAGAAGAACTAAAATGTAATTCTGGAGGAATTATTTGATTTTGCTGAAATCTTAGGGACTATAGGGGGGACATTGCATGAAATCCCTAGTCTCTGGGGTCATCACACTAATTGTCTGCGTAAAACATCACCAAAAGCAGTTTGACTGTAGTAATTAGTGTTCCTAAGCCTGCCATTTATTTAATAATCACAGTGTTTTGCGAATACTCTTTAATTATATTCTCAGCAGCCTGGTCTCTTTAATTTTGCTTCTTCTAACTTGGTGCTACAATAGCCACTCTTTTTAATAAGGTAATTAGTAGCCTCACTTTAGCATTGTATAAGCTGATAGAGAGATTGCATTTGGTGGATGCCTGATTAAACTGCATATGTGGTAGAGAGAGAAATTAGGTCTGCATCTGACTCCTTTAATTCTATTTTGACAACTAGGGTAATCTTGCTTTTCGGTTCTGTAAGTTCACCTGGGGTTTTCCCTAGTGCTTCCATACGGCACTAAGACAGAATATAACAAAATATCAGAACAAGAGGTTGGTAGGTAAACAAGAATTTCCTTTCCCCATCCCCCAAAGAGCCATGGCAGAATGCTAACTGATGACAAGTCTCTCATTTAAGGGATGTTAGGAATTGAGTTGCCTTAAAATGTTGCCAAGATCATAGGGAGTAAGAAGTATTTGTGAGTCAACCTGATGTAGAAGAGAAACTAGCCTTAGGGGCACAGAGTAGTGGAGAGAACAGGTCGTGCAGGAGCAGGGACCTTTACTATGTAATAAATGCAGTGGTTCATGTGAGTGTTATAATTGCAACAGCTATACTCATTGCTAGCTGGAGAACTACACTACAATTAATAAGCTTTGTGTACTTTGGAGATCAGAGAATACACCCATTTGAACCTGTGATTGACAACGTGAGCCATGGAGAGTCCTGTCCTGAGGCCCGTAACATGCGGTGCAGTTTCACAGTCACTGTGGTCCAGTCTGGGGCCAGCACGCTCCTGCTTTGCTCACTCCCTCCAGTGCCTCTCTGCATTTGTGTTTATGCTCCATTCCTTTCACTAACTCGAGCGAATGTGAAGCCAATTGAAAATACCAAAAGAAGTGTAGTTTTCAGTCTGCTCCAAAGTGTTGAACGAGCTGGGATGACCCAGCCATAGAATAAAAAAACCCCCCTAGGTTTGAGTGGGTAAACCACCTGATTACAGTCAGGATCATCTAAAGCATCTCTCCTGATGATCCCATACAGTCCTGAATCAGAAATGTTGATGTTCGGAAACTCCCATCATAACTCCTTTGTTTTGTATCTGGGATAAATTAGCTTTTTCAGGAGCACAGTGATACCATCAGCTATGTCACCAGAAAATCCTCCTCTTTGACAGAAAAGAGATTTTTCCCCACTTGTCATACTGGATGCTGAAAATCGTGGAGACATATACAACCTGCCCATCAGGTTCCAGTAGCTTGATACAAGGACAGGTGAGAGGATAGGCTTTCAAAAATAAAATATCAATTACATACCTTGCCTTTCTGTGATAAAAGTCGTGGTCTAAGTAACATTTATGATTTTTAAAACCTATAGGAGGGGCTCTCAGTGGTGACAGCAAGCTTAGTGTTTCAATAACTACAGCATGCAGTGTCTTCAAAACAAGGCTCAAATTCCGATCACTGAGAGGCAACATAGAAATGACAGGGGCAAGGAAGGGAGAGAGTTAATTGGTAAGACATTATTTATATATTTGAAGATTAGAAGAAGAAAATAATATGGAAGTAACAATTTTATAAACAGATCTTTAGGTAAGAATCACGTAATATTTTTCCCTTTAAAAAAATATAATGTGTTATCTCAACAGATTAAGGCACAAATGCATGAAATTGGCTGGCAAGGAACGGGCAGGTAGTAGGTCAGTTGTAAATCATCTAGTGAAAAGCAAAGTTAAGCCACAATAGGATATGCTGGAAAGGTGATGGTCCTTCTTGCAACAGTGAATTTTCAACTGTCCCCATGTAAGCAGTTTTTTGGCTACACGTGAAATAGTCTAAATCCTACTGACACTGGCAAAAATATTGGATTCTGATTTTTCTGTTATGCCACTGGGGGAAAAAGAAATCTTTCTTCTCCAAATGAAAAATCTTCTCACTGCTACTATTCCCAGCATCTGATATTTCTCTTGTTACGCAGTCTGTGTCAGGATCTTTAACGCTATTGTGACTGCAGCCTTTAAGGGACCCCTTAAACAGAGCAAGGCCCTGATTCCCCTTCAAGCTCATAGATTTGTGCAAGTATCGGGTATAAACTTGACCTGTACATTTTGTGATCTCACATGAAGATGGTAAATGATGCTGAGAGCAAAGAATACCTTTAAAGGCCTAAAGGACTAACACAATGTCAATAGAGTGTGTAAATTTACTAGCCTTTAGTACTGACATGCTAAATGAGAGCAGAAAGCTATCCTTCCTAAATGGTGCATGACAGCTGAAACTGTTGTAATGGTAGAAAAGCAGATTGGAAATCCTTGGAAGAGTAGCTGAGAAGAGTACATGCGTACACTTGAACAGAGAGTGCATCAGCCAGAAACTCTTGGAAAAAGTTAGGCTAGGGAGTAATGACATGATGATAGCAGTATAAAGAAGTGAAAGGAAATTGCATGAAAGAAAGGAAGGGGGTTATCTGGATTATCTAGAAAGTGGCTGAACAGATTTTAGCTGAAAATTAAAAATGGAAAAAGAATCAGGCTAGGCATAAGGAAAAAAATTCATAACCTTGGGCATGCTTAGAATAGACTGTCAAACTGTAGCAGAGGCAGTGACATGGGTGGGTGAGACTAGATAGGATAAGACAATAGCAAGAATAAAGTAAGGAAATAAACTTTTTTGTGTGGGCAACTGGAGTGGATGACCCAACCTGTGTTTTTCCAGGTCTGGCTTTCTATGTATAGTTGAAGAGAGGCAGTAAATAAAGCTCGTGCACTCATCAGTGGTTGTTGGCTATGATAGCATACCATGATAAGTTTCCTGTGCCTCTGCCTAGTTTCATGGAGATGTGGATGTGAAGGAGGATCGCCAGCCCAACACTTGCCAGAGGTCAGGCTGCACAAGGCATCATGAAACAGAAAAGAGGTGAGCCATCAGCCATAGCTGTGGCTCTCAAATCTTCCAGGGTTTGGGAATTTCAAACTGCAACTGGAACAGTTGTCTTGGATGCCTAAGTTGCCTTGAACTGCCCAGGTCTGTTATTCACAGATTCATCATCCTTACACCAACTTCCTTATTTTTACGTCTGTTGCATATGAACAAATCCTTTCACCTCTCTCCATCTCCAGCATGGTGACATGGACTGTGCACCTCAGCATATGTTATTAATACAGTGACTTCAGGCTCACTAGAATAATTTTACATCTACACCTATTTCTGTTCTGTTTTACACTCCCTACGGTGGAATGAGAAAGAATAATACGAGAAAATGAAGGTTATGAGAAGTATGAATTTACCATGCTTCTTTTTTGGTTTGCTCATGATGTCAGGGTTTGGGAATCTTTTATTTTTTCTTTTTCACTGAGGTATGCCTTAATGTAATCTCAGTCTGCTTCAGAAGAAGGACACCAAAGGAAAATGTCCATTAGAAGATCTTTTGGCCCTTTCTGTTTTTTCTGTGTGGGAATTTTTTTGTCTAATTTTGTAGTGATAGGTCCATACTTGGCTGAAATCAACCTTTAAAGGAAGTATCTCTAAATGTGCCTTCAGGTCTGTTCTCTCAGCCCAGACAGAAGCGGATCTTGAAATTCTCCTTCTTGCAAAGAAAGGGGTCTGCATTTTTAACCTAGCGAGTCACTTTTCCCATACTTGGCATTCAGTAAGCACTTTGGAGAGTTGCAGTTACATGCCAGAGACATACCAAAAGGGAGAAAGGAAGATTTTCAGGTACTGCCAAATGCTGCTCATTGTTACACACCAAGGTGCTCCCTGCACACCCCTTGGGTGGTGACTATCAGGTTGCAAGTATTAGGGTGGTGATTACCTTGCATTCACATGCATGGGAAGTACTGGTCCTGTCCCCCTGTAAAGGCACTGAGAGTTTTGTTTCTGATTGCTGCTCAAAAAGACATTGGAATTGGAGAAATTTTTTAAGACAGCAAAAAAAAGAAAAGAAAAAGAGGGCTGTCTGCAAACCCTGAGGAGGGAAGTTGAAAAGGTGGCAAACACATTCTTAAAATCAGAAATTAAAAGAACTGAATGGCATGACACTGGGTCAAAAGCTGCTGGGTTTGGGTGATGAGGGAGGAAATGCAGCAGTCTTTGGTCAGGGGCCAGGGGTAGGGAAATATGTGGTTTGCAAATTCCTGGAAAATGGGAATTCCACAAAAATTTCAGAACTGAAACGCATTGTCCAGGAAAATTTTAAACCTCCCTTGAAGAGTGAGATCTAAACTCTAAGATATCCAGAGGAGCCACAGTTCACAAGGCCTCTGGTCTTCTAGCTGTGGCCAGCCCAGCGATGACTTGGCCTGGAGCAGGGATCTCTGCAGCCTTCAGCTTTCCAGTGTTATGTCGGACATCCAGCAGGAAACACCTCTGGGACCCAGTCCTGTGTAGGCTTTATCAGAAATTTTTAAAACAGACCCATTTCCCAAAGACATTTTCACTTTGAATTGCCTTTTCCAATCTGTTTCACCGTAAAATTCCTAACGTGCCCAAGCTGCTATCCAAAGACACTGGAGGAAACTAAAAGGTAGCAAGTTCAAAGCTGAAAAAGGAACTACTTTCCCCTGTGTGATACAACTCAAGTATGAGACGCTTTCCTGTGGGCTGTCACTGAGGTCAGGAGTTTATCAAGAGTCAGAAAGGGCTGGGAATGCACACTGCTGATGAGCATATTTGTAATTCTATCATGTAATCCTACAAACGTAGGTTTGGAGAGGGCTGTTTAGGATGAGACCTTTATTGATAACTTCTGTTCTAATGGAAAGAAGTGTGATTGTGTAACATAAAGGTATATAGTGCAAAGGCAGTTTCTTGTGGGTTTCCCATATAATCACCCAAAAGGTTTTAGTGGTGGTCATTACAACTATACTGTCTTACTGGAATCTCATCCTGATTTGATGGGAGAGCCTTAAATATTAAACTTCCATATTAAATGTTAACCCTCAGCTTTGATGCATTGAAGGTGTTAAATCCTGGAGTCTATTGGTTTGATGTTCTGAGTAGCTTTAGCTCCCACTGGAAATGCATAGAAAACAAGGGTTGTGAATGCATAGAAAACAAGAATTGTGCTCTTCTTAGTGGTTTGGGCCCATTTTGTTGAGACAAAGGAGACAGGGAATGGTCAGCAAAGGTTTCTGCAATGTCAAGTCTGCACAGGGAAATTGTGGATAAAATAGGTCCCAGGAAGGGAGAGGAGTGTGTAGGAGGAGTTGGATGTTTGGGAGATGACTCTTCAAATTCCTGAACTGCAAAGACATGGTCTGGGTTTATGCTGACAGACATTGCTGCCTCACTGTTTTGCTGGATGGGTAATGTCTGCACTTCTAGCATAAAAAAATCACCTTTGGGCATGATTAATTTAATCTAATTTTAGCTGCTTAAGACTAGGCCTAGTCATACAGAGTCCCTATATCCTCAACAGAGAGACCGAAGCTTGACTATGGGGCAATTCATCCCTCTTGTCTCTGATAGCTGTCATAAAATGAGTTGAATCATCCCCAAAAGAGCTCATCCTTTTCCACTGACTGCAATGGGAGCCCAGACACACCAGACCATACCAGTTGCCTAACCCTGAGACAGCTCATGTGAAGTGAGATAAATCTCCCTCCTGGGGTAACTGTGCTCATATCAGCAACAACAAAAGCACAAAACCTATATTTTATCAACAAAATAAATGGCATGTGTACCAGAGGGAGGAGGCTGCCTTCAGAGGTACATAGCTGAAGTCAGCAATGTCCTATAGCTGTATTCCTCTCCATTTCAGCTCTTAGACTTTAATCTGTACCTGTGAAGACCTTGTCTACTTCTCTCTTTAGAGAAGCAAGTAGCAGCAGACAGAGCATGCCCCAAAGTTTGCTTGCTTTTTTTCCTGCTTTATCTGTTAGCCCAATGAAAGAGATTGAATCTGCCTATAAACTTTCCCTGCCTCTTATCCCCGCACCATTGAGGCAGCTACAAAGGCACTGTTACCTTGATCTCGGGGGAAGAATGCATGCTAAGCCTGTAATGAGATAAACTTGTGGTTTTAACACAGGCACTTGTCTACTGGACCCTCAAGCCAGTAGGCCCGCTCCCATCTTGTAAAATTGGAACATGCTTAAGCATCTCATAGCAAATCTCAATTTCATCTGAAATGACAGCTTGTGTGGCTTTTTCATTTAAGAGCTCAAGAGGTTATGCATCCATGAAAGAAGCAATTTGTGCCCAAATTATTTTCCAGAACTCTGGAAGTTTCTCTGATAAGAAAATCATAGGAAGCAGAAATGAGTGACAACAAAAAAATCCCAGGAAAATGTTCATAGAATCATAGAATCAACTGGGTTGGAAAAGACCTCTGAGATCATCAAGTCCAATCCTTGATCCAACACTGCCGTGGTTACTAGACCATGGCACTAAGTGCCACATCCTGTCTCATCCTAAAAACCTCCAGGGACGGAGAATCCACTACCTCCCTGAGAAGCCCATTCCAGTGTCTGATTCCTCTCTCTGTAAAAAATTTCTTCCTAATATCCAACCTAAACCTCTCCTGGCAGAGCTTAAGACTGTGCCCTCTTGTCCTACTGCTGGTTGCCTGGGAGAAGAGACCGACGCCCACCTGGCTCATACAATGACTCTGTCGCTTAAAGCAAGAAAAAAAAATCCCCACAAAAGCTCAGAGGAGAAGCACGCAGGGAATTCCTGTGTTTCGCAAATGTCTCATTTTGGGTGCGTATGTAACAACGTTTTCCATCCGGGACGCTTCTTACGCTTAGGTAAAAGCTCATTGTCCTTCTATGGAAATATACAGTAAGTTGTGCAAATATAGGCCACGAGGAGACATCTGTCTCCCACCAGTGAGGAATGTGGGTGTGAATCGTGTCAGGCTCCAGCCCGGCCCCTCTGGGGTGCTGCCCTTGCATGGCCCGAGAACAATAACCACCGGAACATGCTCAGAGACCTCCTTTGAGGAGGAAAAAAAGGAAAGAGGTGGAAAAATTAAATAAATTTCAGCACAGACTTTCATGTGCCAACGTTCAGTGCTATTTCTGGAGAACAATGACATGTGGGAATAGGGACACATGCGTGCAATATTTGCTCACCTGCTCTGGACATTTGTTGCATCAGACAGCTGATGCTTAAGCACAGAGATCGTGGTGGCTCAGGTGCCTCCCAAGGGCAAATAGTCCTCAGGTGAGCTGTGAGAGCCCCCCCTCTGATCTGTCCTTTGGTGGGGCATCCCTGTGCTGTGAGAAAATGGAGGGCTGGAAACACTGCATTTAGGGAGCATGTGGTGGAGAGACTGAGAAATCAGCAGTGGCTGAAGCTGAATAATGTCTCAAAATAGCTATATTCTTACTGCTCTCTCTCTCTCTGTTCTGCTAACCCTCTCACTCAGCCTTCACACGTACCAAAGCAATTAAGTGCTGTGGCTTGTTTTCTTGTTGTGTGTGGCGTGCACACATCCCACACACGTAGAGGTACACATGTATTCCCCACACTGTGTTTTGGAACAAACAGCTCCTGCAGTAGCTTCTTGCATAACACCTTCTCCACACCAGCAATTTTTACATCCAGACTGGATGTTTTATTAAAACATGGGCCTTCGTCATGAAAAAAACCAACAAATAATTCAGTGTCAGGCAGCCCTTGCAGAGGGACCACTGCACTAATCCACCCTTTGGCATCTGCAATGCATGAACCAGTGCTGTGTTCCACCTGGCACAGCTGCTGGGTACAGGCAGTGTCCTCTGACAGCCAGGACTGCCAATTGCAGCTGTGGCAAGGGAAACACCATCTGGTTTGATTGGTGGGGTCTTATCACAGGCAATAACAAGGAGGGAAACATAGGTAACCAGAACAAATCTGTTGGTGTAGGGGTTAGGCAATGACGCTAATCGTTATTTTAAGATGCGTTGCCTGTTGGGCCTCACGTCACTGCTTGGTCATGGATGCAAATAGTGAGTTCGATATTTTCAGGCATTGGACACTTCCTGACTGCAGTGACTGCTGATGCTGCAGCACTGGAAAAATCAGTGCGATCATCTCGCTGTTGTTTTCTGGGAGATAACATTTGCCTGTGGGCGCTCATGTCTGAAAATATTTGACTTTTGACAGATGTCTTTCAGCCACTACAAACAGATATTGCTCTACTTCTTTTACTCCAGTTTCCCCAGAAGCAAATGCAGTGGAAGTAAGCAAACTGATTTCCTTTAACTCTGGGTCTGTTTGTCAGATCTCAGCAAATGCAGTGTGAGTAAAGCCATTTTCCAGTGTAGGTCTTAACTACTAGTTCTTTATGTGACCCAAAGCAAGCTAACACGGGAATGATTTTAAGGATTCTTTGTGTACACTGTATTTAAAAAAAAAACCAAACAAACCACAAATGAAGTAGAGCAAAGGTTGTTGTTAAATGGCAAGTCCGAAAAATTATGTTTAAAGAAAGAAAAAAATCATTGAAAAAATAGACTGGAATACAGGCAAAGCTGATGACTTGTTAGGTTTACTTATAGCTGTTGTGCTGCTGTAAGCTGTTGTGCTGAGTAAGGAGTGACAGTTTATGAAATCAAGGATTGGCACATCCTCCTGCATGTTGAACCTCTGGCTGGTTGGTTGGTTTTGTGTGGGGAGTGGGGTAGGGGGGAATTATTAGCTATGCCCAACACCGGTGTGCTTCACTCACCATATCTGGAAACTGCTGCATAATGTAGAAATGAACCAAAAACATTGCTCTCAGAGCATCAAGTCAGGTTACAAAGTCTGGGAACAGTACGTAGGAGGGATTTCTGGGGTACACCTTAAGTGCCAGCAACTGCTTTTCATATCAGGGACTACCTGAGTCACTTTGGCAGAAGCAGAGCTCAGCTGTGGTGGAGTTTGTTTTAGTGGTTTGTTTTTTGTTGTTTTTTTTTTTTTTTCTTTTTGGTTTGGGTTGGGTTGGGTTTTTGTTGTGGTTTTTTTTTTTTTTGTTCCCCAACTGCAGGTTGAATTGCATGCCCAAAGCTATCTTTGCAGGGAAAAAGATGAGATGGGCTAGTCAGAAAGCACAAAGAAACAGTATTCAAAATTTTATCCTTTTAGAAGAAAAGTGGTCAGCTTCTGCCAGCTCCAGCTAGGAATCAGCTTTTTCATTTCTGGCTCCAGTTCAGTTGTGGAAGTGGAGGGAGCAGGGAGCAGGGGCTGAGTGGGGTCCCAGCAGCCAGTGGAGAGGTGATCTGCTTTAGCATCAGCACAGTTGTACTGAAAAAGTAGTTAGTCTCCATGGTTCTCCTATGGACTGCACCCTGCCTCCCTTCATTTTCCAGGTTTTGGAATTTGGTGTTTCATTTTACTCTGCTGGTTTTACCTGATGTCTGTCGTTACCCGAGGCTCTGTCAGTCCTTCTTTTTCCAACTCCTCAAACCAGTAACTTGACAACCGCAGTGAGAGTTTTGGGAGAAGGAGTTAGGCAACAAAACATTGACCCCAGACCAGCATATTTATTTAACACTTGCTTTTGAGGGACGCAACCTGCTGACACCCTTCAAAGTGAGTGACTGCCTATCCCCCACGCTGGAAGCTGGGAATGAAGAAGCCGCCTTGCCTGGGGGAACACCCATGGCTCTGACTGACAGGCCTCCACATAGCAATTTATCTGCCAGCCAGCTTCGACAGCTGCACTGGAATTTGGGACAAGCACATGGACACCTGCTCTTAGCAGGGATGGAACGGTGGGGGTCTCGTGTGGCTGGGTTATGAAAGCAGTGATCAGCCCTGGGAGCCAGCCACGGGAAGCCAGCAGCAGGCTACCTAGCTTGAAAAACATGCAAAGTCCATCAGATCCTCACCAGTGGCTGGAGCTTAGCCTAGGCATGAAAAGGTAACCTCCAGCCAAATGCAAGCACAGCCCAGATGTGAAACAGCTATCATTGCCTGACTTCACCAATTAAACTGGGGCCATTCTCCTATTCGTTTGATTGTTTGTTTATTTTGAGAGGGCAACTTCTTTGTTGTAGTCTGTAGCTGTAATTTGATTTGTCCTAGCTTTTCGTGTTCTGTTGAGACAAGCTGAGTGGAAATTCCAGTTACATGCTTTCATTTGTTCCCCCTTGGCATGCAGGTTACAGGAACAGGGCTGTGGGCCCATTGGCCTAGGTGTCATTAATCTTCTGGGAACAATGAAAAGAGAACATTTGAATGTGTCTTGGCTTTTCCGGCAGGCTCTTTCTGAAGGACTTCTCATTTATGTGGTGAGAATAACAAAACAAGAAAAAAAAAGGAGAACAATAAAAGAAATCCTTCAGAGGAGAGTGCATGTGTCCCCCATCAGCCTCACTGGATGGGGCTGCATGCCAATACTAGGAATGAAAGCCCATCATCACAGCAAGGGGCAGAGGAGAGGGCTCCCATTCAGGCATTCAGAACCCAAAAAGTTGAATAGATGTAGCTTTTGATGAAGAGTTCCTCTCCCTAAATTTTTCCTGAAGGCAAGGCAGAAGGCTAGTATCTGCAAACAGGTGGTTGCAGCTTGTCATGGCTTTTGCTGGAGAACAAAAATTAACCTTAGTGAATGAGTGAAAAGCTGTGGAGTTTGTTTACCTGGAATTTAGTCTTTGACACAGTTTCCCACAACATTATCCTGGAGGAACTGGATGCTCATGGCTCGGATGGATGTAGTGTTTGCAGGGTAAAAAACTAAATGGATGGTAAAACTCAGAGACCCACATGGATGGTGCCACATCCAGTTAGCAACTAGTCACAAGTGGGGTTCCTCAGGTCTCAGTACTGGGACCAGTCAGTCCTGTTTAATATCTTTAACAATGATCTTGACAAGCGGATTGAGTGCATCCTCAGTCTGTTCCCAGACAACATCAAGTTGGGTGGGAGCACTGATCTGCTGCAGGGCAGGAAAGTTCTACAGAGGGACCTGGACAGGCTGGATCAATGGGCCAAGGCCAGTGGTATGAGACTCAATAAGGTCACAACAACCCCCTGCAGCACTCAACTCTTGGGGCAGAGCGACTGGAAAGCTATCCAGAGGAAAAGGACCTGAGGGTTCTGGTCAACAGTGGCTGAACATGAGCCAGCAGTGGGCCTGGGTAGCCAAGAAGGCCAGTGGCATCCTGGTCTATATCAACAATACCGTTGCCAGCAGCACCAGGGCAGTGATCATCCCCCGGACTCAGCACTCGGGCACCTCAAATCCTGTGTTCAGTTTTGGGCCCCTCACTACAAGAAAGATACTGAAGTGCCGGAGTATGTCCAGAGAAGGGCAACAGAGGTGGTGAAGGGTCTGGAGCACAAGTGTCATGAGGAGCAGCTGAGGGAGCTGAGGTTGTTTAGCCTGGAGAAAAGGAGGCTCGTGGGGGACCTTATTACTCTCTACAACTACCTGAAAGGAGGGTGTAGCAAAGTGGAGGTTCATCTCTTCTCCGAGCTAACAAGTGACAGGACAGGAAATGGCTTCAAGTTGCACCTGGAGAGGTTTAGATTAGATATCAGGAAAAATTACTTCACAGAAAGGATTGTCCAGCATTGGAACAGGCTGCCCAGGGAAGTGGTGGAGTCACCATCTCTGGAGATATTTAAAAGATATGTGGATGTTGCATTTGGGAACATAGTTTAATGGTGGACTTGGCAGTGCTAGGTTAATGACTGGACTCAATGAGGTCTTCTTCAATCTGAATGATTCTATGACTTTATAATTGTACATAGGATTTCCCTGTTCTCACTACCACTCACTTGTCATACTTATCCAGTTACCTCTCCCATATGCTCTGTGGTGCAGGGTAGCAGTTTACTTAGTTACTGGACTGAATTCAAAGGGAGTCAACCAGGACAAGGCCTCTAGGACCAGGGATTCACCAGGGATTCATAGCTTCCCCACCTGAAGTATTGCTTCCCCACAAAACTGGGGTTTAAGGTGTATGTGCCAACTTTCCTCTGCAAGCATATATATCTTAGCTCATCATTTAGCTAAGGATTTCCAGACTTTCTGGTAAGATAGGTGTCTGAGGAAACCTTGGGGTGTTGATTATAGGGCTGGGCGGGCAGCAAGAATTCCATTTTGCAAAGTATTTCAAGTTGTTGACACTTTTGTCAAAGTGCAGTAAAACCAAGACTCCATTGTTTTTGCCAAAAATGAAACAAAAATAATAATATGGGGAAAGAAAGGGGAAAAAAATAGTACACAGCTTAGACTTTACTTGAGAAGTGGTCTGTAATCTGGAAGAGGAAGATCACTCCTTCCACCAGCCCACTCACCACCCTGGGGTGTGCCTCCCTAGGCTAGAGGTCTTTTTCTGCACCCAAGAAAAAAATATGCTTTCTGTGTTCTTCATCAAAAGCAAACGAAAAACAATAGGTCCCTAAGGAAAGCTTTGGTTTTAATCTACTGCCTTTTCCAAGAAAACACCCCCTTCTTTTCTTAATCTCCCTTGCCATCTCCAGTTATAACATTCTTTTCGCCTGTTCTCCACCATGGAAAGAATCACAGTAGATCTGGTGCACTTGGAATTGCTTAACTTTTTCCAATAGGGGGAAAAATAATCAGAATTTCAAAGGTATGATAAGACTATTTTGGTGTTCAGCTTGTCTGTGAGCAGCGTTGCCCCTGTGAATGTTAAATTTCTGGTAATTCTTCAGTTGATTAGTAATGAGCTCGAGCAAATGTCCTTACCTTTTCCGGAAAACTGATGTTCTCAGGTAAAAAGAGGAATGAGGGGAAAGAAGATGATTTACTGAGAAGAAGGAGAGAGAGTGTGAGAAAAATGGCCTCACATTCAGCTGGATGGGCCAGCTAGGAAGGACAAGTGACTGCATGTGGAAGAGCAGGTTTCTGCCCTGCAGGTCTTGCCCTGCCTCCATAGGCAAGTGCAGAAGGGCTCCCTTTGGGAGAAAGCCCCAGATGCTGTCAGCAGTTCTCTTCAATGCCCTGCCCAAGTGTTTCGGTTTATGAGACTAGACCAGCTATCTCAAACTTACCACCTCCTGCCCTCTTGATTTTTAGGCATAAAAAAGTGAACTCTCAGTGTTGCCCCATATCCATGTCCAGCTTTGGTCCATTTGTGTTTGTGCTCCAGGCTGCATGAGTCAGGGCAAGATGAGTCCTGAGACCCATCTGCAGAGCCATGGCACGCAATTGTTCTCCATGTTGGGACTGGCAGATGATGCTCACTGACATGACTGAAATCAGCCAAGAGACTTCGCTTGACATCCTGGCGATTTTCTGGCCCTCTGTATGGACAAGCAGGGTTCATCAGGGTGATAATTTCAAGGTTTTCTCAAGGTTTTGGGGGGGCTTTCTGAGACACAAAGTTAGCAAGTGGTCTACAAGACAACCTTTAATGAGCTCGTGTATCGTAGTCTGGGTGATCTCTGAGTGTATTTACTCTAGAATAAATAGTAAATATTACTGATACGGAAATAATAACTAATATGTGCCAGAGATTTAATCGCATGTTATTGGAATTTTCATCAGTGAAACAATTAAAGGATTAGACCTTACAAACTGAAACTGACTGAATGGTACGTAAGAAATTTTGTTCAGAGGGGAACTGCTGGGAAAATATCAATTTATGTGTCAGTAGGGAAGCCGGAAAACATAAGTATCTTTGAAATAAAAATGAATGACTTGACAGAAATGTGTATTTTAAGAAAACTGTAATTCATATGCTCTGCACTTTTAAAATTAATGATGAGACTTTACCTTTATCAGAATTAAAACACTGCAGCTTCAAAGAAAGAAACCTCATTAGTGAAACTGCATATCTGAAAGTTCATTGTGAAAGGGCAACTGCTAAAAAGAAAATCTTATATTTCAGCATATCAGCAGGAAGCCAGAAAATCTGAAGTATCTTTTAAAATCAGTTTGAAGTTTTTTAGAAAATTAACTCAAACGCAATATTTTAGTGTTATTGTTAAAATGTTCTCAAGGAAACTGGTAATTTTTGGTTCTATCAAGGAAAGAAAGTGAAGAGTCCCCTACTCATGGCCATCAAATCTTTCACAGGAGTCAATTTGCACTTGGAAATGGAGCCCTCTATACCATAAATCTTTCTCTTCCCTTTCACCCACTGAAAGAAGGAGAACCCGCTGCCTTGCACATCAAGGGGCTGGTGGCCTCCACCATCATCTCCAGCCACAATATTGCAGGGTAGAAGCCTCTGATAGATCCGGGTCTGGAAGATACTTAGGAGCAATGAGTGTGGCTGAATTGAAAATCTATCCCAATCCACCACCTCCACCTTATTTGTTGAGGTTTTCTGGGATTCAGCCAGATCCAGCTGAATCTTGTACTCTGTTGTAGCACCGTATGCAAGTCCTTCCACTGCCAGCTTTGCAGTGAGGGGTTAAAGCAAGGCTTCTGCTGGCAATTCTCTTCTCATCAAAATGTTAAGACAAAGATGACCATTTCTCAACCCATTCCACAAGCAGCTTCTGAAGAGCTAAAATTCACCTCTATAAGCAGCAGCATTTCTCACAGAATAGTGCAACCAGACTCAGGGTTTCCTTTTGTTCCTCCCTGCCTTCCTTTCATCCAACTCTGGTATTTCATCTTGCACTCAGATTGGAAAACTCTAGGCAGAACTCCTTCTTTTGTTGTATGTTTGCACACCTAGCAGAGAGTGGAAACACCTGAGTCACGCCTGATATTCCTGGACAACACCGCCTTATGTATGCGCGGACACACACACACACACACACACACACACACACACACACACACACACA